>NW_020954569.1:16124497-16416645 GCF_900497805.2 Vombatus ursinus
AGAGGCAATTGGAGATACATGACTATAGCTTAACAGAGAGATTGGGTCTAAATATATAGATCTAGGAATGATCTGCATAGAGATGATGATGAAATCCTGAGAGCTGATGAGATCATAAAATAAAATAGGATAGAGGGAAAAAAATAATGGAGTACAGGATAGAGCTATTGAGAATACAACAATTAGAAGATATGATATGGATAATGAACCAAAAAAGGAAACCAAGAATGAACTATCAGGAGGAGAATAAGGAGAGAACAATGTCACAAGAACTAAAGAATGAGATAATATACAGAAGATGGCAATTGGTTTTTTAAAATGCTTACAGATAGGTCAAAGAGGATGGGGACTAGAACATATGTTTTATCTGGGCACAATTCTCTTTCTACTACACCTCTATTAGAACCAAGTGTTCTAAGTGGATTAATACTGTCTAACAATTATGTGTGGTTTATTACAAGTACTTGTGGTTCAATCTTATAAGTTTTTCTTAGGAACCATGATTAACCAAAACATTAAAATATAAGTAAGGTTTTCCCAATAGTATGTCACAAGACTATACATAGTTGATTGTCAAATGAATTAGTTCATAATTGCCATTGATTGAGAATTAAAAGAAATCAATAGATGCCAGTTTATCAGGAAAGGCTATATAAAAATAATAATAATAATCTGAGTTGTAATCTAAAGAATGGGATAGATTTTCACAGGAAAAGAGGTGTTCATGAGGTCCTTCAAATGAGCAGACTGTGATGAGCTAAGTAATGTACAGAAGGAATTACAGCACAATCATTGGACAATGAATTAACTCGGCTGTCATAAGAGTTTATTTGGGGCAGGGGTTGGGAATCTGTGGCCTCAAACCCATATGTGGGCTTCTAGGTCCTTGGGAGCAGCCAAGTTTTTATTGAGTCCAAGTTTTACAGAACAAATCCTTTCATTAAGGGTATTTGTTCTGTGAAGTTTGGATTCAGTCAAAGGGCAGCACTAGAAGACCTAGAGGATCATATGTGACCTGGAGGCTGCAGGTTCACTACCCCTGAATTGGGGGATAAGGGGAAGATTAAAATTGAAAAGGTAGATTGGACCCAGATTATGGATGGTCTTAAAGGCCAGAAAATATTTTTGTGATTTTTGTTCTTATATTCCATGGAGAGCCATTGAATATTTTTAAGTGGAAGCTTTACAAAGTGTTGTTTTAGAGTGCTCACAATAATTCTTTCCCAATCTTGTTATCTTTTACTGATAAATGTCCCTACTTTTCAGCTACAACCTGAAATTATGCAAAGAAGAAGTAGAATTGCTCATATTATCTATGAAAGTTCCTTCAGCTGTCTTAACACCATGAATATCATTAGTACTGTTTCAGGGGGGTAGGGAAAATCATAATGATGATTATGCATGAGGGTGATTTTGCATCCTCATGTGCAAACAGATAGTTAACAAGATTCCTGGGTTTACCTTTGACCCAATAATACCACTACTAGATGTCATAAAAATATATAATAAAAAAGGGTAAAGGAACCACATGTACAAAAAATATTTAGAACAGCTCTTTTTGAAGTAGCAAAGAATTGGAAATCGAGGGTATGCCCATCAATTAGGGAATAGTTGAGCAAGTTTTGTTATATGAATGTAATGGAATATTATTGTGCTATAAGAAATGATGAGCAAGCAGATTTCAGAAAAACCTGGAAAGACTTAAATAACGTTCACTTCGAGTGAAGTGAGCAGAACGAGAACATTGTACGCAGTAATAACATTGTGTGATGATCAACTATGACAGACTTACACTTTCTCAGCAATACAATGATTCAAGACAATTCCCAAAGACTCATTATGGAAAATGCTACCCACATCCAGAGAAAGAACTATGGAATATGAATGCAGATAGAAGCATACTATTTTCGCTTTTTTTTTCTTTCTCATAGTTTTTCCTTTTTATTCTTATTCTTCTTTCACAACATGACTTATGTAGAAATATGAACAATATTATTATACATGTATAATCTATATCAAATTGTTTGTTGTTTTGAGGAGGTGGAAAGGGAGAGAGGGAGGAAGAAAAATTTGGAACTCAAAATCCTATAAATGTGAATGTTGAAAGATTAAAAAAAATAAAGTCAACAATGCTACAAAAAAGAAAATTAAAAAAAAAGATTCCTGGGTTTAAACAACACACAACTGAACACTTCCCCCCCCCCCCATTTTAGGACACAATTGCCAGTATTTTTCTGCCTCTGCCCTCCACATCTATTGACATTACTGTTAGTTTATTATTAAGAAGAAAATACAATACATTTAAGTTGTGGTTGTTGATTCAGGGTCAGAACTATTTAGGTCACTGAAAAGAAGTTTTTTTATTTGTCTACTTGGCAATTATTTTCTCTAGTCACATTGAATACCATGGTATCAATTCTGTAGTTGGAACCGGGATAGCTTCAAGTAAAACACATGCTATCTTTACTTTCCTGAGCCTGTGACAAACTGCCATAGTCACTTCCTTGGGGACTAGCCACAAAACCTCATTCCTTTATCTCTTTGGTCACATCAGGGAGCAATCAGTCCCTCAGAATTTCCTTCTGTCATAGGCAGTCTCTTCAGACACTTTATCTGTTCAGCCAGGGGTTCCTGGCTACCTAATGTGAACTACTTGGAGAAACACAGGAGCTAGGAGATCATTAGGAAATGTTGCTAAGTTAATCATGCTGAGAAAATGCTTTTCTAATGGCATGGACATTTTCCTTTACAAAAAAACAAGAAATTGACCTTTTTCTGCAGGGCTTTTTCTATCTTCTCCTACAATGGTGAGAAACATTATTCTCCACTTCAGCCTCACTGCCAATGAATAGTATGTCAACTCCGTTATAAAACTTGAAAGACTTTAGTGGAATAAGACTAAATAATACAAAAATGAACATTCCTATATTCCTTATATATTTATATATTTGTTTATTTATTCAAATCAAACATGAAACACATTATGTGATCAGCTATAACTCTAAAAATATAATATTAGGATTTGAAATAATGGTGTTGTTTAAAAACTATTCCATGCTTGTCGGAAAGAATGGAAGGATAGTTTTGTGTTTTGTTATTTTTTTTCAATCATGAACAAACTAACATAGTTTTGGCCTATCTCCTTTTCCACCTAAATGAGGATGCATAGATCGTTTCATTCCATGTTGCCAGTTTTAATTTATATCTAGACAGAATTGTAGCATGTAAAGAGGCAAAATTGTTCTAAAACCTTGAATATTTAACAAAGGAAAGGGTATGAACTGCGTCACTACATTTCTAGGATTAGAAATATGTTGGGAAAATTGACTAGATGGAGTCAGTTTTAGGCATTGAACATGCTTGGGCTTTGTTCCAGCCTAATATATAAATTATTCAAATGAAGAAAATAAAACCAGTGTCAGTCACAGTCCCAAAAGGTAATTAATGAAAGACCTGGAGCTCTATATGATATCCAAGATGTTGGCTAAGGTTCTTACTAAATATGCAATAATTCACTAACAGAGCAGGTGTAAGGATTAATGTACTTATTTATGCAACAGATTATATCAAGCCTATTCAGTGTAAAATATTTCTAAAACTCTTTTTGTATAATTTTAAGGCAGTGTCTGTTATACTGATTGGAAGAGCAGACTTTTATATTGGTGACAAACAACACAAAAGTACATGAATGAATTTTGTCTGCAAATGATCTGTCAAATTCCTAGAAAAGCAGCTGTCAAGGTTATGTTGAATGTTGATCTAAAAATTTTAGAGGGGGATAGAGCTAAGATGGCAGAGTAAAAGAAGTGACTTTCTTGAGCTTTCCCCCAAACCCCTCCAAATACCTGTAAAAAATGGATCTAAACAAATTCTAAAGCAGCAGAACCCACAAAAATACAGAGTGAAAGAAATTCCCAGCCCAAGACAACCTGGATGGTTGATCAGAAAGATATATCGTGCCAGGCTGGGAGAGAAACACAGGCCTCAGCGAACCTGGAGCAGGCCTCAGCGGACTGAATCATGAGCAGCTATGGCAGTTTCCAGACTTCTCAACCCATGAATGCCAAAGACAACTTAGAAGGTCAGAAGGAAACGTCTGTGTCTGCTGTGAGAGAGAAGCGTGTGGTGCCAGCACCATTCCCTGAGGGTGGCCCTGGGGTGGTGGCTACCTCTTGAGCTTCAGACCCACAGACTGAGAGGGAATCAAGTGGCTGATTGGGGGGGGGGGGTTGTAGGGATCTCTTTGCTGGTGCAGGATTCTATTGCTTTGCCCGTGCTTGGATCTGGGTCACAATTCTGGATGGCGGTCCTGGGACGAGGAGGAGCACTGGTGTGGTGGAGCTTGTAGTGGTGGTAGAGAGGGAATCCTCCTCACAGTTCCAAGACAGAAAAGAGCGCTTGTGGTCACTCATAGACCAGAGCACAGGCCAGGAAAGGAGTGAACACCTCACCCTAGATCATACCACCCTGGAAGAACTGAAAATTTATAGTTCCCTAGAAGTATCTCTGAAAATAGCTGCACAAAACCCCTGAAGCTTGGGACAGTACATTCTTCTCACTGGAAGCAGACCCCTTCAACTAAAGAAAATAACACTTAAAAACCAAATGTAGTCTAATGATAAAAGAGACACAAAAATTCACTGAAGAAAAGAACCCTTCAAAGAGCAGAATTGGTCAAATAGATAAAAGAGGTAGAAAAGCTCATAGAAAACAATTACTTAAAAATTAAAATTGGGCAGGTGGAAGCTAATTATTCCATGAGGTGTTAAGAAACAGTAAAACAGTCAAAAGAATGAAAGAAATAGAAAATGTGAAATATATTTTTGGAAAAAGAGCTAACCTTAAAAATAGATTGAGGAGAGATCATTTATTGGACTACCTGAAAGCCACAATCAAAAAAAGAGCCTAGACATCATATTTCAAAAAATTTTCAAGGATAATTTTCTTGATAGTTTCAATCTAAAGGGTAAAATAGAAAGTGAAAGAATCCACCAATCACTTCCTGAAATAGATCCCAAAATGAAAACTCCCAGGAATATTGTAGCCAATTTCCAGACTTCCCAGGCCAAGGAGAAAATATTGCAAGTAGCCAGAAAGAAACAATGCAAATATCATGGAGCCACAGTCAAAATCATACAAAATTTTTCAGCTTCCACACTAAAGGAGCTAACATCTTGGAATACGAGGGCAAAGGAGTTAGGATTATAACCAAGAATAATCTACCCAGCAAAACTGAGCATAATCTGTTATGTTTGAGCTGAAGTAAAAAATGCATGGGTGGCAATCAATATTTCAGACAAAACAAAAATAACTAATTAAAAGAGATAATCAGAGAAGCTACATATTGCTAAAAGGTACTATAAACTTAAGTTATACATATATACATACATATATAAATATATATATACTCTCTCTATATATATACATATATATACACTATCATAGTCATATAAACATGATCTAAATCATTATTGATTGGAGAAAAGGCAAATTAAAACAACTCCAAAGTACCACCTCACAGATCAAAAATGACAGTTGCTGAAGGGGATGAAGGAAAGTAGATACTATTGGTGGATCAGTGAACTGTACCAACCATTCTAGAGAATAATCTGGAACTATATAACCAAAGGGCTATAAAATTGTGCATACCCTTTGACCTAGCTATACCACTACTAAGTCTGTACCCCAAAAATATCACAAAAAAGGGAAAAGGATCTATTTGTACAAAAACATTTATAGCAGTTCTTTTTGAGGTGGCCAATAATTGAAAAATGATGAGATTTCCATAAATTGGGGAATGACTAAAAAAAGTTGTGGCATATGATTGTAATAGAGTACTCTTGTACTATAAGAAATGATGAAGAAGACACAGGAAAAATAAATAAACAAACAAGAAACATGGAAAGACATGTATAAACTGTTGCAAATCCAGGTGAGAAGAACTGGAAGATCATTGTGCACAGTAATGGCAATGTTGTAATGATGATCAACTGTGAGGTTTAGGTACTTTTATCACTCCAGTGATCCAAGAAAATTCCAAATGACTCATGATGAAAAACTGCTATCTACCACCAGAGAACTGATGAACTCAGAGTGCAAATTGAATTATATTTTTTTTGCTTTTTCTGTTTTTTTTTACATAGCCAATATAGAAATATGTTTTGCATAATTTCACATGTATAATTAATATCATATTGTTTACCTCCTTAGAGTGTAAGGGAGAGGTATGAGAGACGAGGAGAAGCTGGAACTCAATTTTTTTTAATGAAAAGAATGTTAAAAAATAAAATAAAAATACATATTTAAATAAATAATTTATAAGTATGTTTTGTTTGTCAGGAGTTGTATATTTGTTTGGAAACAGCTTACTAAGTCATACTTGCCAAAATAAATGAGTTGATAAATACAACTCATTCATTTTGACAAGTACTAAACAATTAAGTATTTAAATTTCCATACAGAGTTTGTTTAATTTCACTTTACATACTTCAGGTTCAAATGTAGGCATTTGTTTGACAACATACCTCCATCATGGCCACCTTGAAATTCAATGTGTTAACTCCAATTTTACATCATTTGCACATATCATATTAAATAACTATTGTAATACATTCATTTAAAGCAAATTTGTTTTCTTTGGCAGACTTGTGTTTACTTCGGTTTGAACTTTTTCGTTGGGGGAAAATTAATTTTAATTGTTATTCTCATATATCCCTTTCAACATATTTGGTAGCTAAATTGTATTTAGCCCTTTAAGATATGAAAAGCATTTTTACATTTATTGTCTCATTTGATCCTTAAATAATCTTATGATTGCTTAGGGTCCTAAAACCAGTAAGTGTTTGAGGACAATTTTGAGTTCAGGTCTTCCTGACTCCATGTCCAGTGAACTAAACACTGTGCAAACTAGCTACTTGAAAAAAAAATAAACATTACTACATTATAAAATTAAAACTTTCAGTAAGTCATGTTGAAATTCCCCATGAATTCTCAATTAATACAAAATTAGAGAATGTTAACTTAACAATACCAGTTTCTGTGACCTTGGCCTCATTTTCTTCACTTATACCAGGTATGTAATAGACATTTAGTAAATGTGTGTTGATCGATTTGTTAAAAAAAATTGATTAGTAGGATGAGTTGGCTATTAAGGTCTTTTCCAGTTCTAAAATTCTAAGTTAATTAAATATTAATATTAACTATGATTAAGTATCTCCTTTCTTGAATATCTCCAAGAATGTACTAAACATCATTTGTCCGGCAAAAAGAAAAGGGACTGAAATTTATGATTTCTTTGGGAAACACTTTAACTTCCACAAGAAATATAGATTTTAATAAACAATTCAAAGATATTTGTTATGGTTATTAGTGAACTTGCCTTATCTTTCTTTCTAGATTATCAAGATCATTTGTTTCTTATTGTTCTTACAGATAGACAGAGATGCTGTTCTGTTGAATTCATCTCCACAAGGCCTTCAATACAGTAGGAAGGTAATGATTGTGAGTTGAACAGAATTGGATGATTCTTTTATCCTACTCAATAATCAAATCATTTTTCCCCTTCTCAGAGAGGAACATGTTTCTAATCTTCATTATTAACTTTTATAAACTTCATTATTAACTTTCTTCAGTAGAGTTCCAATCAAATTACTAAAACCATGTATAAAAACAGTAATTATCCAATGTAAGATAACTAATTATTTTCAATTATTTTGCCTTTCAAGTCCAAAATGAATTAATTACTATTTCACTGGGAGTTAAATCCTTGAGAATTAAAATCTACCAATAGTTTAATTCCACTTTTCCTTATTTTATTAGGCAGAAGAAATTAAAGATGCATTATAATGCAAAATATAGGGAAAATATAAATGGATTATAGTAAATGATGAATAAAATCATCAAAGTTAAGGGGTACTGACATTCTAAAGATATCAATAATTGCTTCCCATCTGTGTGACAATTTATTTTTTGTAGCTGGCTTACCCCAATAGGATAAAACTACTATTTTATACTATTTCAATCTAATTATTTATTTACTGTTTTTTAAATATTTTAAACATTTTAATAAGTTGTACATTGTTTTACTTGCAACTTAGGACTATAATTATGGAAAGGGTGACATTTTCAAAGGAAATAACAGTAATTCAAATATCTCTGCATGCATTCAAAGTAACAGAATAGTTAAGTGAAAAAAAATTCATTTTTATTTGTTTGACATATTATTGACAGACCAAAGAAAATTTATGTTAAAAATATTACTTATTCCTGTTAATTACTTTAAATCTGATGATTGCATATTTGTTTTAGTTATCAATTTGCTAAAGAAGTCTACACCAATGATATCAAACTCAAATAGAAATTGAGCTAATAAACCACATAAAAGGATCTCTGTGGGAAGCATATTGATTTAGAAAATCAAATGTTAACACTATCTATGTTCTATTGTATTTTTGTTAAATATTTTACAATTACATTTTAATCTATATCAATCAGAAAAAGGAAGGTTAGCAATATGATTAGTGTTTCCTTTTTTTGATAACTGATCTACAAGGTCAAAAAGAAAATAGGAAATTCATGAGTTCTTTAATAAATTTGTACTATGTAAAACTGTTTATAATAATTATTTCAAGGAATGGAAAAAATTTACCTTTTTTTAACAAGTACTTTCCCATAAATAATATAAATTAAAATCTTAAACAGAATATATAGCAAATTCTTAACTTATTTTTGTATCAGAGACTTCTTTGACTGTCTGTTGAAGCCTATACATCACTTTATAAAGTAGTGCCTTTAAGTGAATAAAATAAAATACATAGGGATTACAAAGAAACCAATCATACTGAAATATACCCCCCCAAAATTTTAAAGGTTCACAAACCTCAATTTAAGATCCATTAAATTAGAGGTATAGATTTTTTTTCAGATAATTACTTTAAATTATCAAAGAAAGGGATTTAAAATTCCAATTTTAAAAAAAGTTACAAAATAATTACTCCATGTTGTTGTTGTTTTTATCTCTGCAGAACATGTCTATGATTTAAACAAGCTCATCACAGCCTGTGAGCATTTTGTTTTCTTTTTTTATGGGGTCAAAGAGGTATCATATTTTTCTTAGAATTCATTTTAAATTATGGGTAATAACATTCCGTGTTTAATTAGCTTGCAAAGCATTTATTAATTAACTTCAGGGTTATATATTTTTAATTATAGTAATTACTACTTATTACTGTTATTTATTTTTGCAGTAACTATCACATTTATTATTTAGGTCCATAAAATAAGGTGAGTACTTAAATTGATAGTTAAGATGAGTAAGTTTTCTCTTTTTTCATTCATTCGTTCTTTCTTTCATAGATGTTACATAAAATCAATTCTCAAAGGTAAACCATGAAGAATGAACACTGTAATTTACTTCACATGTGAATTAAAGTATGATTTGGATTTGAATTTCTACAACAATCATGCATTTTTTTAAAATAATATCAATCCAGGTTTTTTTAGAGACCTTTTTCTAAAATTGAATACTTAGTTGAAGCATGTTTAATTTCACTATACACAAAAAATGTAAGAATATGCTGACCTAATTATTAAATTTAATCTTTAGTGATACATTTTGTATTCTGTGGCATATGCATTTATTCAATGTAAAAGGCCTTGTGTGAAAATTAATTCATAGAACATATTTTACTACATTTTCTTAAAAATTTATTCCTCAAAAATTATTATAGTCATGTTCATAGCTACCAAAACACATACCATGGAGAGGAGCTACCATGAAGGAAAAATAGCTATCAAGACATGGAAAATTTCACAGGAAACAATATAAAGGAAAGGAGACAACAGAAAAATATGTTGAACTTAAATGTGTATTCAAAACTGTCCCCAGATTAAGCAACAAACAAGGTGAACTAGACATTTTATTTAACAGAAGGAGATTGAATTTCTTAAGTATGACCAAGACTTGGATGGATGATACCCCAAACTGGAATATCAATCTGGACAGATTTACTATATGCAAAAAGAAATGGGAAGAAGAGAAGCATTTATTAATTGCCTCCTATGTTTCAGGCATTGTGCTATGCTTTATAAATATTTTCTTATTTTATCCAAAGAAAAATCCTATGAGGTAGATGCTGTTATAATCTTCATTTTACAATTGAGTAATATGAGACAGAGAGAAGTAGTGATTTTTCCATGGTGACATAGCCAGTAATTATATGAGGCAAAATTTAAACTCAAATCTTCCTGACTCCAGGTTCAGACCTATCTCTGCTACACCATCAAACTCCCTAGTGGAGAAGAAAGAAGAGGAGTTAGGAGTGGCTTTGTATGTCTAGAAGGCATGCTTAGGTAAGAAAATACAATGTAGGCTATTTCAAAGCCTGAAAGTTTGTTGAGGCTGTCTAATAAATAGGCAGAAATTTGGAAAGAAGGATTTAAGCAGAGAGAGATGGTGCTCCTTCAAGGAGTGTTTCATTTTTGTTTTCCTCCCTGACTTTCATCCATATGCAGAACTCAACAGGGTAAGGAATTTCTAGTCCTAAGTCAGGTGGTTGTTTGAAATAAGAATGGGATGAATCCCTAAACATAGGTATTAAAAAGACCAATCAAAATAGCTATGGGTTCTACACAGTTTGTGAAGTTATATCTTCAAAAGAGCTTAGTTTTATCTTTGGAGATTGAAATACTCCTTATGAAAAGAAAAGGCAGATAGCAAGCCAAGATGACAGAGTAAAAGCAGTGACTTGCTTGAGATTTCCCCCATACCCCTCTAAATACCTGTAAAAATGGCTCTAAACAAATTCTACAGCAGCAGAACCCACAAAAAGACAGACTGAAACAAATTTCCAGCCCAAGACAACCTGGATGGTTAATTGGAAAGGTCTATCACACCAGGCTGAGAGAGGAACACAGTTCAGTGTGGGCACGTAAGCAAAATAGGCTCAGCGAACCTGGAGCAGGCCTCAGAGGACTGAATCACGGGCTGTTTCCAAACTTCTCAACTAACTCCAAATACAACTTAGAAGGTCAGTAGGAAAAGTCAGTGACTGTGGTGAGAGAGAAGGTCAATCCCAGTACCACCCTGGGGTGGCAGCTGCTTCCACAGCATCTGGCCCACAGACTGAGGGGGATATCAAGTGATTAATCAGAGGGGGATTCCAGGGATCTTTTTGTTAGTCCTGAGGCAGGATTCTCTTCCTTTGCCCATACTTGGATCTGGGTCACAGTTATGGGTGGCGGTCCTGGGGCAAGAAGGAGTGCTGGCACGGCAGAGCTTGTGGTGGCGGTAGAGAGAGAATCCTCCTCAGAAGGCAGAAAAGAGTGCTTGTGGTCATGCATAGACCAGAGCACAGGCCAGGAAAGGAGTAAACATCTTACCCCTGATTGTACCACCTTGGAAGAACTGAAAATTTACATGTCTCTAGAAGTATCTCTCAAAATAGCTGTACAAAACCTCCAGAGCTCGGGACAGTACATTTTCTGCACTGGAAGCAGACTCCTACCTTAATAAAGTTTATAACTCAAGTAATTGGCTGGGATCATGAGCAAACTGAGCAAAAAAAAAAAAAATCAGACCATAGAATCTTTCTTTGGTAACAAAGAAGATCAAAACATACAACCAGAAGAAGACAACAAAGTCAAAGCTCCCACATCCAAAGCCTCCAAGAATAATATGAATTGGTCCCAGCCCATGGAAGAGCTAAAAAATCATTTTGAGAAGCAAGTGAGAGAATTAGAGGAAAACATGGGAAGAGAAATCAGAGTGATGCAAGAAAATCATGAAAAACAAGTCAATAGCTTGCTAAAGGAGATCCAAAAAAAAAATACTGAAGAAAAATAACACCTTGGGGCAGCTAGGTGGCACAGTGGATAGAGCACTGGCCCTGAAGTCAGCAGGACCTGAGTTCAAATCCGGCCTCAGACCAAACACTTGACACTTACTAACTGTGTTACCTTAGGCAAGTCACTTAACTCTAATTGCCTAAGCAAAGAAAAAGAAAAAAGAAAAAAGAAAATAATGCCTTAAAAAATAGCTTAACCCAAATGGCAAAAGAGGTACAAAAAGCCAATGTGGAGAAGAATGCCTTCAAAAGCAAAATTGGCCAAATGGAAAAGGAAGTCCAAAAGCTTACTGAAGAAAATACTTCCTTAAAAATTAGAATGGAGCAATTAGAATCTAGTGACTTTATGAGAAATCAAGACACTGTAAAACAAAACCAAAAGAATGAAAATATAGAAAACAATGTGAACTATCTCACTGGAAAAACAACTGACTTGGGCAACAGATGCAGGAGAAATCATTTAAAAATTATTGGACTATCTGAAAGCCATGATCAAAAAAAAAAGAGCTTAGACATCATCTTTCAAGAAATTATCAAGGAAAACTGCCCTGATATTTTAGAACCAGAGGGTAAAATAGAAATGGAAAGAATCCACTGATCACCTCCTAAAAGAGATCCCCAAAGGAAAACTCCTAGAAATATTGTAGCCAATTTCCAGACTTCCCAGGCCAAGGAGAAAATATTGCAAGCAGCCAGAAAGAAACAATTCAAGTATTATGGAAACACAATCAGGATAACAGAAAATTTAGCAGCTTCTACATTAAGGAGCTAGAGGGCTTGGAGAATAATATTCTGGAGATCAAAGGAGATGGGATTACAGCCAAAAATCACCTACCCAGCAAAACTGAGTATAATCCTTCAGGGGGAAAATTGGACATTCAGTGAAATAGAGGACTTTCAAGCATTCTTGATGAAAAGACCAGAGTTGAATAGAAAATTTTACTTTCAAATGCAAGTCTTAAGAGAAACATGAAGAGGTAAACAGGAAAGAGAAATTGTAAAGGGCTTATTAAGGTTGAACTGTTTACATTTCTGCATGGAAAGATGATATTTGTAACTCTTGAGACCTTTGTCAGTATTAGAGTAGTTGGAGGGAAAAAATATGTATTTATATATAGATAGATAGATAAATAGAGGGCACAGGCTGAGTTGAAGATAAATGGATGATATCTGGAAAATAAAATTAAGGGGTGAGAGAGGATTATACTGGGAGAAGGAGAAAGGGAGAGGTAGAATGGGGAAAATTATCCCACTTAAAACAGACAAGAAAAGTCTTTTACAGTGGAGGGGAAATGGGGGAAGGTGAGAGGGAATGAGTGAATCTTATTCTCCTAGGATTTGCCTTAGGGAGGGAATTACATACACTCAATTGGGTATGAAAATCTATCTTACCCTAAAGGAAAATGGGGGGGGGGAGAAGGGGACAAGACAGCAAGGTGATGATAGAGGGGAGGGCAGATTTAAGGAGGAGGTAATCAGGAGCAAACATTTTTAAGGAAGGACAGGGTCAAAAGAGAGAATAGAATAAATGGGGGGAGGGATAGGATTAAGGGAAATATACTTAGTTTTTCACAACATGACTACTATGGAAGTGTTTTGCATGACTACACATGTATAACCTGTATCAAATTGCTTACCTTCTCAATGAGGGTAGGTGGGGATGGAGAAAGGGAGAAAATTTGGAACCCAAAGTTTCAAAACAAATGTGAAAGAAGTTGTTTTCACATGCAACTGGGAAATAAGATATCCAGGCAATGGGGTATAAAAATCTATCTTGCCTTACAAGAAAATTGAAGGGGAAGGGGATAAGAGAAGGGGGGGTGGAGATAGAAGGGAGGGCTGATTAAGGGAAGGGATATTCAGAATGCATGTTTCAGAATGCATGTCATCTTGGGGTGAGGGGAGGACAAGATGGGGAGAAAATTTGGAACTCAAAATCTAGTGAAAGTGAATGTTGAAAACTAAAAATAAATAAACTAACAAAAAGAAAAGAAAAGGCACTTAGAATTTATGCTGTGGAAGTTGACAGACTGTTCTTATGGGTAGAATAGCAAGTGAAGGTTTTTGGTAACCAGATACTGGGTATGCATAAAGTCTATCATGTTCACTAAAAGAGCTGACACTTAAATCTCTGGGCTCCAAGTTAAAATGGATGCAAATTAAAGTGGGAACCTGAGATCACAGCAGTAGCAGCCATTTATTTGCCATGAAATTTATGTAAATTCAAAATAAAAAAATGCACATCAAAACCAAAGTGCAGCAGATATTGGGAATAGTATGTTCAAGATATATCTGTTGATGTACTAGCAGACATTTGCCACTGGATCTTCGATCTCTATTCACAAGGAAAACAGCAGATGCCCCATCATATTTATCAACTGCAGCCACCACCATCTTTTCAGTTAATACCTCAAGTTACCTCAAAAAAGTCTCAAAGTTTTTAATAGTCACAGCCACAAAAGAAAAAAGTCCCAGCAGACAGTACAGCAACAGCAACAGCAGCAAATACAACAATCTAATAAACTACCTCCTTGGTCTACACCTCACTCCAAGCAAATTAAAAGATGAGGAATTGTTTTTCATAAGGAAATCAAAAAGCAGAAGAATCACCAACATCTGAAATCCTCAAAATTGAGACAAAACACCCACTACACTGCCTGTACATCCACCTCCAGAATGTAAGCCAAACCTCACAGCTTTAGTGTCTATGGGAAAGGACAAGTAGACCAGTCTTTCCTGATTTCAGGCCCATTGCTCTATCTATGGTGCCACCTAGCTGCCCACGAATTCCTATACATACAGAAATATTTTTACAGTGTAAATGTATCATTATATAGTGAATGCCATCTTGATTACAAATTAGACTGCCTCAGTCAGTTACTTACCTACTTCTAGGGTCTCCACTTTGGGAAGGGTCCAGGCTGGCTAGATTACACTGGCAGATGTGCTTGTGGCTTTCTGAACTTCAATATTCAATATCACGCGTGGATGCTTTCAACATCGGATGGCCATATTACCACATTCTATTGCTTTTCTATTCCCTTCTGTTTGTTTTCTTGCCTAGCCCCATTAGAATATAAACTGTTTGAGGGAAGAAATTGTCTTCTTTTTTTTAACTTATATTCATATCCTCTCTGGTACAAGGTAAGGGTCTAATATGATTTTTAACTACCAGATAAAAGCAAGCTCACTTGTGGAGATTCATAGGCTATGTTTTTTGAGTGCCTGTGGATTCACAGAATATGTAACACTAGGAGCGTTTTCTGCCATTGCAATGTGCAAAAGGGGATACTCCAGGTTCTGTACCTAGAGGAGTGTTAGATTGTGCAATGGATGAAGCTCCAGGCCTAGAATCAGGAAAATGTTGTTGTGTTTAACTCTTTCTGACTCCATTTGGGGTTTTTTAATGGCAAAGATACTGTCCTGGATTTCCATTTCCTTCTCCAGCTCATTTCATAAATGAGAAACTGAGTTGCTCAAATCCAGCCTCATATATCTAGTTACTATCTCTGTAACGCTCGGCAAGTCACTTAACCTGTGTTTTGGTTTTGTTTTTTACTTTCTTCAATTATAAAATCATGATAATAATAGTTCCTACTTCTCAAGGTTGTTGTGAGGATCAAATGAGACAATATTTATAAAACACCTTCCAGAGTAACTGGTCAATAGTAAGAGCTGTATAAATGTTGTTGTTGTTGTCATCATACCAAGAACTGAGATAAAATGTGATAGTAAGGAATGTTTTCCCCATTTAATAATCATTTTTTTGCAATTACATGTAAAAAGAGTTTTCAACATTCACTTTTTTAAGACTTTGATTTCCAAATTTTTCTCCATGCCTCCCATCCCACACCCTTCCCCAAGATAGCAGACAATCTTATATAGATTACACACGATCAATCATATTGAATATATTTCCACGTTAATCATGTTGTGAAAGAAGAATAAGAACAAAAGAGAAAAACCACGAGAAAGAAAAAAAAGTGAAAATAGAATGCTTCTATCTGCATTCATTATACATAGTTCTTTCTCTGGATGTGGATAGAATTTTCCATCATGAGTCTTTTGGAATTGTCTTGGATCATTGTGTTGCTGAGAAGAGCTAAATTTATTATAGTTGATCATCCCCACAGTGTGATTTTACTGTGTTCAATGTTCTCCTAGCTCTGCTCACTTTACTCAGAATCAGTTCATGTAAGTCTTTCCAAGTTTTTTTTTTCCTGAAGTCTGCCTGTTCATCATTCCTCATAGTACAAGAATATTCCATTATATTCATATACTGCAACTTGTTCACCCATTCCCAAATTGATGGGTATCCCCAAAGTTTCCAATTCTTTGTCACCTCAAAAAAGCTACTATAAATATTTTTGTATATGTGGGTTATTTTCCCTTTTTTATGATCTTTTTGGGATACAGACCTAGTAGTTGTATTTCAGGATCAAACGGAATGCACAGATTCATACGTTTTGGGCATAGTTCCAAATTGCTCCCAGAATGGTTGGATCAATTAACAACTCCAACAACAATTCAATAGTATTTCAATATTCCCACATCTTCTTCAACATTCATCATTTTCCTTTCCTGTCATATTAGCTAATCTGATAGGTGTGAGGTAGTACCTTGGAGTTGTTTTAATATGCATTTCTCTAATCAATAGTGATTTAGAGCATTTTCATATGACTATAAATAACTTTTATTTCTTCATCTGAAAACTTCTTATTCATATCCTGTGGCTATTTATTAATTGGGGGAAAGACCTGCATTCTTATAAATTTGACTCAGTTCTCTATAAATTTTAGAAATGAGGCCATTATCAGAAATACTGACTATAATATTTATTTCACAGCTATCTGCTTTCCTTCTAACTCTAGCTGCATTGGCTGTGTTTGTGTAAACCTTTTTTTAATTTACTGTAATCAGAATTATTCACTTCGCATTTCATCATGTTCTCTATTTCATTTGGCCAAAAATTCTTCCCTTCTCCATCAATCTGGTAGGTAGATTATTCCGTGCTACTTTGTTTATGTTATCACCCTTTATGTATAAAACATGTATCCATTTTGACTATATCTTGATATACAGTGTGAGATATTGGTCTATGCCTAATTTCTGACATAATACTTTCCAGTTTTCCCAGCATCTTTTGTCTAATAGTGAGTTCTTATCCCAGAAGCTTGAGTCTTTGGGTTTCTCAAACAGTAGATTACTGTAGTCATCAACAACTGTGTCTTATTTACCTAACCTATTCCACTGATGCAACACTCTATTTCTTAGCCAGATAGTTTTGATGATTTCCACTTTATATTTATACTTTTAGATCTGGCATGGATAAGCCATCTTCCTTTGCATTTTTTTTTCATTAATTCCCTTGATATTCTTGAACTTTTATTCTTCCAGATGAATTTTGTTACTATTTTTTCTAGCTCCATAAAATATTTTTTGGTAGTCTGATTGGATGACACTAAATAAGTAAATTAATTCAGGTAGAATTGTCATTTTTTTTATTATATTAGCTCAGCCTACAAATGATCAATTAGTATTTTTTAATTGTTTAGATCTGACTTTATGTGAAAAGTGTTTTGTAATTGTGTCCATATAGTTCCTTGGTTTGTCTTTGCAGCTAGACTCCCAAATATTTTATGTTGTCTCCAGTTATTTAAAATGAAATTTCTCTTTCTATCTCTTGCTACTGCTCTTTGTTGGTAATATGTAGAAATACTGATGATTTATTTGGGCTTATTTTATATCCTGCAACTTTGCTAAAGTTATTAATTATTTCAAGTTTTTTTAGTTGATTCTCTAGGATTCTTTAAGTATACCATCATGTCATCAGCAAAGAGTAATAGTTATCTTAAGCTGTAAAATTTTTCCACTCTGTCTTTTTGTAGATTCTGTTGCTCCAGAATCCATTTAGAGATTTAATTTAATGTTGTTTCCATGGAAAACTGAGGAGAGTTCAGGCAACTTCCTGCTTTTCTCTGCCATTTTGGCACTTCCACCCTGGTGAGGAACATTTGAGTGAAGATTAAATAGGGCAGAAATGGAAATGATTTTACCATCATTTTAGACTAAATGCTACCTTGGCAAAAAGAAGAAATGTATTACAAATGTGGAAAGGAGAACAAAAGCTTAGTACTGAACCATGGTATTGAGGGTGATTCATGAAATGACAGAGAATTTCAATTTTCCAGAAATCTGCTGGAGTTCTTTCTTTCTGCCAAAAGTGGAATAGATAATATACCACAAATTTGTCCTAATAATATTTCTAAAGAAATATTGTTGAAATATTGAATTATTGAAATATTGAAAAAGGAATATTTGTATTCTGGATATGATTATCATTAATAGTAACTTATTTCTAAGGAGAAATGGTAAGAATATTGTGGAGGGATGAGATTGTGATAGATAAGGAGAATAAATTCAGATATGTTCTAACATACATACAGTATTTTGATAGACTAGATTTCAAATGGTTGAGAGGAATGGTAGGTATCATAGAATACAATGAACCAGAATTCTTCAGGTGAAGTCAGCCTAAGAGTGTTTAACAGATTCTCAAAATGAAATGCTGAAGTCTCAAAGGATTAATATTGCTGCTCTGGAAAAGAAGACATAGTGATAACTGACAACAAATAGTAGGCAGTAGTTCATTGTGATTTTGTTTCTACTTTCTTTACTAAGAACTATGACTCTTGGATTGGAAAGAACAGAATAAAAAATGGCAAACAGAAATTGACACTCAAAACAAGCAAGGACACAATAGGATAGCCAGAGCTTAACCTGAAAAATTTGTACCATTTGGCCCAGGTGAACTTTATTCTTAGAGACTGAAAGAAATAAGGGTTGTGATTGTTGAGCTTCTGTCTATGATGTTTGAAAAACCATGGAGAATGTGAGAGATGCTGCAGGAATGTAGAACAGCATTGGTATGCATTTCCAAGAAGAGAAAAGAGAATAGAATTGGAAAGTAAGTGGTCAATGAGCTTGATTTTGATTTTGGGGAAAAAATTATATAGATGGTATTATTAAATGGATCTTTAGTGAATACGTAGAAGAGAAAATCATCATTAGAAATAGGATATCCTTTATCAAGAATAAACCATGGCAGACTGCACAGATTTCCTTTTTTTTGATAGGGTCCCAAATGGATGACTGAAGAGACTGCTATAGATATAGTCTATCTTAGTGGATCTTTCAACAAATTCTCTCATTTGTGTAGAAAAGATTAAGAGGATTGGACACATGAGGAGGGAATGCCTTGCCACAGAATAGAGAAGAGAGTGCTACTGAAGATCATTCCCATAGGGCCAGAGGGGTAAACCTGCAGTGGGAGACTGTCACTTTGTAGTGAATTTTAAATGAGAGGGATTTGCATTTTGAGAGGTCTTCTTCTCTAGAATGTATTATATTTGCATAGACAGTGTTCGTCCTCTGTAAAAGGAATATGTGAGTTCCTAGGCACAATTGGCACCAGAATGAAAGAGGGAACATAGATCTAAAAGTGAAATACAATGCTATTAGGGATGAGGACTAATGATAATGATGGCTGGGGGGAGGTCTAAACCACACAATTTGGGGCACAACCAAAACATAAGAGTGAGGCAAAACAACAATCAAAAAATAAATAAGTAAAAGAAGACTGCCAAAGACCTATAAATGCAATAACATTGAAATTAGATAAAAGATGGAGTTCAATTCATGAATATCAGAAGCTTTATTCTCATGAGGAGCACAGAGAGAATAAAGAAAGCACATACATGGGCTTTGAATGGCCCCTTAATCAGAAAATACATTTCAAAATCAATAGAAGAAAAAAAAAGCAATGAAGACAAAGCAAAAGCAAAAGCTCTTAAGAAAAGGAATATGAGAATATTACTAAAATAAGAGATTGGAGGAGGAGAGTAAAATTTTAACTATTCTCATGACTGAATAAGAAAAGAAATAGCAAAAGACAGAGAAATAATCAAATAAGAAAGAGAACTTAAGAAAATTTGAATGCATGGTATGTATGTATGTCTTGGTATTGTTGTCAGGTAATAGGAGCAGGAAATGAAAGAGGGTTTGGGATAATGTATTAATTCCAAATGATATGAGAAGAACTATATGAGTGACAAAATTCTGACTTAAAAGAGGAAAGGAACAAAAACAGCCCTAGGAAAAGGAATGAATGAGGGAAAAAAGGAAGAGATGTCTACTAAACTATATTAAAGTTTGGATTTGGATTTGACCCAGGGTGAATGGTCATACTCTAAGAGTCAGAGTGCTGTGGATTTGACAGGAGGTATCCACTAAAATGCCCAAGGGGTTGTACTTTTCTCTGTGTTAAGTACTATAGTTTTTATTAATGGCTTTGATAAAGACATAGATGCCATGGACATGAAAATTACATGGGAAAATTACAATACCAGGAGGGATAGGTAACACACTGGACAACAGAATAAGGATACAATTACATCTTGACAGGGTGTAATATTGGAATGGATCTAACAAGATGTCATTTAATACAAATAAACATAATATCTTACACTTCACAAGTACAATATGGGGAGGGCATAATCAGATAGCAGTTTGTCTGAACCAGATCTGGGCATTTAGTGATTAGAAACTCAGTAAGAGTCAAGTGTCACATGTCAGTCAAAAGAATAAACATGACCTTGAAACACATTAAGAGAGGTGAACCCTCCAGGAATAAAGATGTGATAGTTCCGTTATGCCCTCATCATATCATATGTTAATCCAGAGGATTGTGTTCAGTTGTGGGCAGTTGAAAGAGGTCATTAGCACTCTGGAGAGCACCTAATAGAGGGCAAACAGAATAGAGAGGAGCTTTACATCTATAACATATGAACATTATTTGAAGGAAGTGATATGCTTAGCCTGGAGAAAAGAAGAATAGGGGTGAGGGCTGGATATAGATTCATTCATGTACTTGAAAGGCTGTCATGGGAAAGAAGGCTTAGACTTGTTCTTTTTGTCTCTTGGGTGCAGAACTGTGTTTTGCTTGATGAAGTTGGATCAGGGTGAGAGGGGGTTGATGTGGAAATCCTGTTAACTAGAGCTATTCAAAATAAATTAAGCTTCTTGGAGAAGTAGTGGATTATTGGCAACAAATCATGTTGTTTCTGAAATCTCTTCCATTCTACCACTAACCTGATCTTTTTTACATAGTACTAGCTATATCTAGGGGTGTGCAGAAAATCCCCTCCATCAAATCCCTCCACTCTGCAGATTAATACTGATTCTCAGTTCTCCATTATAGAAATATGTAGCGATATGTATGCTGAGGTTGCTGTCTCATTGAGTTTCTGGAGAGAGGGAAAACAGGTCTCACTGGGATTTTTAAAAATCTAGCAGTTTATTAAATAAGTGAAATTACATTAGTGAGAAAGCAGGAATTGCTACAGAATACCAACCACTAGGGATCAAGGATAGATCCCAGAAGGTATAATTTGGACCCTGGTTTAAAAAAAATTATAACAGAATATCCTCCTAGAAAACCTTCATGAGCTGATCATTAAATTATTCTTGAAAATAGTTTATAAGAAATCATATAGCTTTTTAAAAAATTCTACCAACCAATAAATAGTTATTATATCTGCCTAAGCTAACTTGTGTCATGCTGATAACATATCTAAGAACCACAAGTAGACTTAAAGAAGTCTAGTACTGCTATCATGGGTCATCATTTTAATCTTCAGTATAATTCTTGTTTTTACAGAGCAGGATTTATTCTATGACCAGTATAATTTTCATTAGGCTAATGGATGAATTTTCATGTTTCTTCAATGTGATCCCTGATTAAAGGATAGGCTTCAAGTACATGCCTACAATTTCATAAGAAGAGCAAAACACAGCATCTCTGGTTCATTAGTACCTTTTTTAAAATTAGAACTGATGCTTTTCAAGGAACTGCAAAACTTAAGAAATTTACACTTAATGATTAGTCAGCTAAATGTTAATTAGCCAGCTAGCAAACAATAACAAAATGAAAGTTATTTTTGAAAGAATCTTTATTTTTTCTTGATTTTCTGAAATTTCACAGTTTACCTGATGATGCTAAAATTTCTACTGTTTTATCCTTCTTACCTAATCAATATTGATAAAGCTTAAGTTCTGACAGGCCAATACACTTTTAGGCTACGTATGTATGATTATGCTGAAAATAAAATTTGTAAGGTGGGTTAGGGAGAGGGAAAATGAGTATGTCAGTCAGTGTCACTCAGATTTAGCCAAAAATAAAAAACAAAGACAAGTTATTTTTGTTGACTCACCCCCAAGTTCTAACGTCCTGTGTTTTGTAACTAATTGGTTATATTTGGGACTAATTGCTGAAGAAAAAAAAGGAGAGGAGAGGAGGGGAGGGTAAGAGAATAGAGGGGAAATGAAGGACAGGAGCAAGAAGGGGGAAGATAAAAAAGGAGGAGAAGAGAAGATGATGAACATGATGTTGAGCATGATGATAATGTGGATATGGATATAGATAGATTAGATATACATATACATATACAGTAGATGTAATTGTAGTTGTAGATATAAAAACAGTTCAAACTGGGCCTGAAAGTCAGTCATTTCAGTTTATTGGGAGATCATCTTAGTAGTATGTGAATTCAGGTCAAGAGCAACATAGGGACCAATATAACAATTCTAGAGAGTAGTTACATACATCCACTAGGGCACCTATCCATCTCTTTCCCCTCATTCTCCCATGTGACCAGTCACCTTCATTTTTGTTTATACACTTCCCTGATGACAATTCTTACCCTTGTTCCCCTTTAAAGTTCCTTATGTGTTCTATGTTGCAGTCTGCTCCTACCCACCCTGCTCTTCTCTATTAGACTCTGTGTTAAAATCATTTTTAATTCCTCAAAGACTATAGTCTTCCATGATTTGCAATCATACAAGAACAGTGGTAGGATATATGTATTAAATAGATAGGTCTTTGTTTTTGGTAAAATGTGTTGCTAAACAAAGAGGTTTGGTTTTCCTGAAAGCAATTTAATCCTAACTCCTCTTTACATCAAAATCAGTCAAGACTTTTTGAAAGACGCAACAACAATCTAAAAGACAGAATAGAATATATTTATAATGGAAATTATTAGTTTGATGTTTCCAGAGAAAAAATTGAAGGCATTTTGATAAGTTCATATTTAAGCAATAAGCATTATTAAGTATTTACTATGTGTCAGGGTATTATGGTATATGAAGTATTCTGGAAAGACTGGCACTTTGGTATGGGGGTTTGTAGAACTTTTTTCAGGGCTCTTCTTCCCCTTTTGTTGTCTACCTGTCACCCAGTTCTCACCTATGGTTCCAAGAAACTGTATCATGCACAATAGCCACACTCAGTAATTTTTTTTTTTTTTGGCAAATGGGCAAAGCAGGTTGAAAGTAAATGAAAGGCCTCAAATCCATCGGTGAATTAGAGGAATATCCCCAAGCTTGTGAAGATTTCCTCTGGTGGAATAGTTGGATGAGAGCAATTTATTCGAATTTACCATAAAGCCAGTAGGTGGAACATTTAGAACATTGGTCAGACATCAGAAATGACACGGTCATACACAGCATCCTAGGCCACTGGCAGTCATCTTGACTTTTGCCTTGCCACTAGACTTCCATGACTCTGGAAGAGAGAGTGAGGCTCAATTCTCCATCATTTAAATCCAGTTCATACACAAGTTAAGACATCATCCATCATTCACTATTTTATTATTTTACTATGTTTTGTTTTGCTATTTTACTTACCTTAAAGTCCTGGAGTGATATGCTAGTGACAATGCAGCAGGAACCAATACACTAAGAACTACAGTCAAAACCCTGCATATAGGTGACCCAGGGTCATTTTTTCACAGGACTGAAGCAGCAGTAGGATTCAGCAGCACCATAGGTAAGGTATCTGAACAACCTTTTTAAAGGAACACTCACCTCCTGGAGTGAGGAAGGGGAAAGAAAAGGTGTCCTAAAAATTATCTCCATCCAACTCTGGCCTACTTTTACCACTGCAGGCAGGGATCCCACCCTATGGTCCAAAAAATGTAGAATTTTTTTCAAAGTTGATTTCCTTCACCATTGGTACATGAAATGTGACCACACTCACAAACAGCACAACATCCAGTAGACCTGAAAGACAAACAGCTCTATTTATGAGACAACTCAGCAGATACTCTATCCAAATAGCAGTCTTGAATGAAATAAGGATGGGAAATGAAGGCCAGGTTACCAAAGTCAAAGCTGGATACACATCTTTTTGGAGTGGACACAGGGATGAGAAGGACCATGAAACTGGAATAGGTTTTGTAATCAGATCTAATCTAGTCAGCAAGCTTGTATGTCTCCCAAAAGGAGAGAATAATAGGCTCATAACAATGTGATTGCCACTTGCAGGAAAATGTCACACCACCATCATCAGTGCATATGTTCCCCTCATGATGAAACTTGATGAGATGAAAGAAAAATGTTATGAAAACTTGGAGACCTTCATCATCAATGTGCCAAAACGGTACAAACTTGTAATTATGAGTGACTTTAATGCCACAGTAGGCACAGACTGTCAGAAATGACAGGGATTTCTTGGGAGGAACAAAATTAGAAAGAGCAACAGTCACTTATTACTGAAGATTTCTGCATCTCATGAGCTTCTCATAACTAACCCTGTCTTCCATTTACCTAACTGCAAAATGTCCTGGATGTACCCCTTACAGAAATCACTGACGTTTAATAAACTATGTCATTGTAAGGAGAGGAGATAGGCACGATGTGAAAGTGACAAAGATTATGTGTGGCACAGAATTTGTGTTGACTTCAGTGTTGTATACCTATGAAACCTGAACAGTATACCAGATCCATGTCAGGAAATCAAACTGCTTCCATTTGAATTGTTCTAAGAAGATTCTAAAAAAACATTTGGCAGAATAAGGTCCTGGACACTGAGGTCCTCTCTTGAGCTGAACTGTGAAGCCTTCAAACTCTACCGCAAAGAATGTAATTCCAATGGGCTGGGCCCCAATACCAAACATATGTTTACCCAGAAAGACTATATTACAAAGAACTAGAACTAGGCAAGAATACACACAGAGGTCAGAAGAAGTGATGCAAGGGCTCTCTGAAGAATTTTAGTATTTACTGTGAGACATAGGAGACTCTGTGTGGAATGCCCACACACAGAAGATTTTGTGCAGTATCAGCAAATCATTATCTCTCTCTCTCTCTCTCTCTCTTTTTTTTTTGTGTGTGTGAGGCAGTCTGGGTTAAGTGACTTGCCCAAGGTCACACAGTTAGTATGTGTCAAATGTTTGGTCTGAGGCCAGATTTGAACTCAGGTCCTCCTGACTTCAGGGCTGGTGCTCTATCCACTGCACCACCTAGCTGCCCCAGCAAATCATTATCTCAATAGCACAAAGGAAACATGAGATGTGGAAATCTAGAGACATCTCCAACCCAAATGTTCAAATCAACTATTTTTTGCTGGATCTGTGGTAGAACTTTCTGAGCTCATATTGCACTGATTAGCCACAGTCCAACACACTGTACCGTGACCCTAACATCATGATATCATTGGTCCTCTTCTATCATGAAGGACGAACAACATGTCAGATAGTGCTAAGCACATATAGCAATGTGAGAAAAATATATGTTCAAAAATACTATTGATTTTAATTTGCTTTAAACAGTATAGTCTTGACTGAATCTCTCTTTTATCAACCTCCATGATTTTGAATTGATTTGCATCATTTTAAGAATAATAACTAGTGTACATATTTACTTAAAGAAGTCCAGGTACACAATACTAAGGTCTTTAAGCAGATACTTCACCTTAGTGATTGGCATAAAGCTATGGATTTTAAATGTATCCTAGAGTTCTGTTTATCCTTTGGACTCAATAAAATATTATTGGTCCCTGGGGCCTGTGTACATCTAGTTTCAAGTATCTAAAACTACAGATTATTTCTGTTTATCTAATATTTCACTGTATTTTACTTATAAGTGTGTTTTAGCCCTCATTCCCATGCTTCCAGCTAAGCTAAATCTGTTTATGCATACACTATCCACCTGCGCTTTATATTAGTGGAAGATTCTAGGAGGTCTTCCAAGGGAGCTCCCAACAGAGCACATTGTGTTAATCTAGTATGGAGTATTCTATCACAGTAAATAATCCTCCACCTTCCAGGAGTTCTATGCCACAGAGGAGAACATTAAGTTGTTACATAGTACCAAGCTGAAATAGATATAGAACTCCTTTCAGTTTCTCTTTCTAAGGTTTCTTTGGGATATCTAGGGTTTCTATGGCTCTGTGGTGTACTTTAACACCACCTCCATCCCTGCACCCTTGTTTCACATTGTTTGTCTGAAAGAATATAGAGTGATTGGTGGTTATCTCCAATTGTTATTGTTGATTTTGTTTATTTTTTGTTGTTGTTGTTGTTGTTGTTTTTTAAAGGGAGAGGGGGTGGGGAGGGAACCACTTCCATTTCCATATACTACCTACTGCTTTTTATTGCTTCCTCAGATGTGAGCAGCAGTCCATGGAAACTTGAATGAATGAAGCATATAACATCATTACTATTAATGGGCTTAGAAAGCACAGTCTGTGAAAATACACTAGTTCCATAGGAAGGGAAGAAAAAAAGAGCAGGGCTTTTACCACACATAATTCAAATGATGAATGAACATCCTGAGCTATTTCTACAAGACAGATGAGCAGTCTGAAGTAAGGAAGGTTGTTCAGGCGGACTGCATCAATGAAACCAATACTCAAGAAAGATGAGTGCAGTACCATCCTGGATCAGTATTAATGAAGCTTAAAATGCATTCTTCAATATACACATATGCTTACAGTTTCAGAGAGATGGGAAGGCTCGCTATCGTCCTAGATTTTTTTTAAACTAATAGATTAGTGCAAATGGCTACTCCCGTTCAGCTTCATAACTTTACTAATGTAAATTGAAAAAGTTTGGTTATAGTTTGACAAATGATCCTATCTACAGCAAACTCTCTGAACCATAATATTTTTTTTAATCCAGAGATGTGTGGAAATACCTGAGAATAATTTAGGCAGCTGACAGACTATTTCAATCGTATTCAAAGTCAGGACCTTTGGCCATTTGTTTTCCTTCTTTCCACTTGAATACGTTCAGCCAGAAAATTGCTGTCCCTATTGATGTCAGCATCCCTTCTTAAAAGATTTTTAAATAGATAATTGCAGCTTGAAAAGGTACACAATAGGTATTTTGTAACCCAAAGGAGTGAATGCTATGAACTATAAAACATTCCCGAAGCAAATACTTAAGCAATATCATCGTAGACCTCTGCTATGAGATGCATTCAGTTTGGCAGGAGGGGAGGTAAAGAGGATCATCAGGAGAATGAAGTTTTGCATGCCATGGTTTACAGATAGATGATCAAATATGGTGATTTATGAGGACAAAAATCAAAATTTACACATCAAATGGAGTAGGTGAAATGCAAGATTCCTCCCCCAGCCACTTCTCTGCCTTACTGATGTTCTAAATTTTGTCCTAATGGGATCATCACTATACATTCATAGTAATGCAGACTTTATTTTAAAAATATTCTTCCAGTTTCTAATATCAGTTCCTATTGATTTTCTACACCATGCAATTTGTGGGAAATCACTGTTCTTACTTATATAGTTTCAAATGTTGACAGCATTGTAATCTTTAAAGAATGTCTTAACTTGTCAGAATTAGGATTTATAAAATAGTTTAGACAGGGTATTTAAAGAGCACATCATACAGGTGAAGATTCCAGTGATTTGACGCAGAAAAATAAAAACAACAAAAAACTCTCCTTGACTTAGTAGTACAAAAAACATGGAAGCAAGTTGTCTATTTAGTCTGAGAATGATCTTAAAATGTTCTCAAATATGGTTTTATAAGTGTCTGTAAAAATTAAAACATCCATAACAAAATATCCTTAAAATGGGAAATAAAGTGGAAACTATCCTTAATGAATATTAAGTCAGAGGTTGTCCTTAAGAGATAGTATTCATTCATTCATTCATTTTTACAAGAATTCACTTTTTTTTTCAAAAATATGTATTAGGTACCTACTATGTTCTAAGAACTGTGAATGTAATGTGAATCATAGGTTTGAACTAAACTCACCACACATTTATTAAGCACCCACAAAGTACAAGACTATTCCAGGTGCTAGGAATGTAAAGAAAAAGTGATATGATTTCTGACCTCATGGAATTTACAGTCTAATATAAAGAATATAACAGCAGCTATTATTCAGTCTTAGCCTTGAGAGGCTAAGTACTGCTACAATACAAGACAGAAGAGAATGGTACAAGTCAAAATATTACAGAATGTTTGAGGAGGTAGAGAACTCTTTTTGGATTGGGAGGGAGGTACAGGAAATCAAGAACAGCTTTATTAAGATTGCATCTGATTTTGGCCTTCAGTGCCTGGATGATTTCAATAGGTAAAGGTGGTTGTATATTGAGTGACTGAATGGATGTGGGAAGAGGTAATTCAGTGAAGCAGATATAAACAATAAGAAAGGCACAGAGATGAAAGAGAGCATCCCTTAAAAAAAAAAAAGCTTTGAACTAAAAAGTACAATGTTTTGTGATGAATATATCATACTTATCCTCCTATGACTGTTTTTTTTTTTTTGTAAAGCTCATGTTCCTTTTGGGGAGAGGCCAGATCCAGGATTGAGAAGACTCTTTTCAAGTCTAGCCTCTGACACATACTGGCTGTGTGAGCCTGAGATAATAACTAAACTTCTCAGTTCCCCAGCCAATTAAGACTACCAACTGCAAAGCAGTTATTGATCTCCATCAGTAGAAGGAGTAGTCACTACACTACACTACGCTAGAGAAAATCAAATCCGCAAATGAGTTTACAAATAAGTAAGGAATTAAGGAAGATTTCACAGAAGAGAGAGCACCTGAGTTGAATCTTTAAGGAAGATAGGGATTGAGACAATTATCATTAAGGAGGGACTATATCTCAACTGCATGAGGGCTAGAGATAAAATTATTGAATTTGGGGAAATTGTAACTTGTTCATTTGACACAGACTACAGAAAGGGAGTCAAGTGAAATGAAGTTAGAAAGGTATGTTGGAGAACCTTAAATGCCAGACTAGGGCACTTCTATTTTATCTTAAGAAGCCACTGATGGTTCTGGAGTAGGGGAATGGCATAGTCATATGTACAGCTTAATTGTTTGTGTCACTGTTGTCATTGTTGGTCAGCTGCATTTCTACATAATTTGGAAGGGACATTTTTTGTTTAATTAATAAAAAAATCTAAAAGACACTTGCAATGCTGAAAACATCAAAAATGTAGAGCAAACCCATATATAATATATATTATCCTATTTCTCTGATAGATCATATTATACAAACATATTATATTTATACATATGTACTTATACAGAATGATAGAATATAAGCTCCATGAGTGTAGGAATTGTTTCACTTTAATTGTATTTGTGTCCCCAGTATCTACTACAGTGACTGAAATATAAGATGGATCTAGTAAATTTTGGTTTATTGATTGATTTTATAATATGCAGATGTATCACTGTTCTTCATGATTCATTTCCATATAGGTGATCTCTTTCTGCCTTAAGGGGTTAGTCAGACTTAAATAATCAAATACTCTAGAGCAGGGGTGGTGAACCTGCAGCCTTAAGGACACATGTGGCCCTCTAAGTCCCCCAGTGCAGCCCTTTGACTGAATCCAAACTTCACAGAGCAAATTCCCTTAATTAAAGTATCTGTTCTGTAAAACTTGGACTCAGTCAAAAGGCCATACCCAAGGACCTAGAAGGCCACATATGGCCTCAAGGCCATAGATTCCCCACTCTTACTCTAGAGGTTCTTAAACTTGATGAAAAATGTAAACCACTGAAGGGAATTTCATTTCCTTGATTTTTATAGTTGTATTTTCATAACTGAAGTGATAAGTAATAGCCCCACCCTTTCAAAAATAATTGTATCAAGACACTTAGCCAACAGAATAGGTAGGAGGTTTATGAGGCAGAGGTGAAGACATAATGCCTTCCTTGCATGAGGAAAAGCCTTGCCAAGGCCTTAAGATCAGAAGTGGAATGTCACTAATGGAGAATAGCAAGGAGGCCAGTTTGCCTTAATCCCAAAGCATCCAGATGAGAGTAATGCCAAGTAAGTCTGGAAAAGTCCAGTGAATCCCAATTAAGGAGGACTTTAAGTGCCAAATAGGACTTTGTATTTTATCCTAGAGGAAAAAGGGAAACTTTTTTTTTGCTTCTTGAACAAGGGGATGTAAATTTGGTACTTATGTGGAGAATGACTTGGAAGGAAGAGAGAATTGAAGCTTCATGACAATTTTGGAAGCTATGATAATTAGGAAAGACATTATTAAGGCCTGATCTTTGGCAGGAGCATGTACATTAGGAGAAAGGGAAACATGTAGGTTATATTGTAGAGGTAGAATACATAAGATGTGACAAATGATTGGACGTGGGGTATGATGTAGAGGGAAGAGCCAAAGATGACATAAAGATTATGACCTTGGGTAACTGGACAGATATTGATATTCTCAACAGAAGAGGTTATAGAATTTGAAATGACGAGAGTAACCCAATGGGTGATATGGAATTAGAGTTCAAAAAAAGATGACTATGTGGTTCTGAGAATCACATGTCGAGAGGGTATAGCTGAACTCATTGAGTTAGTATGAGGGGAAAAAAAGAAGGTTCATGACAGCCCTGAAGTATAAACATCCATAAGGGCTGGAAAAAGAATGATTATACTGCAAAAGAAGACTGAAAAGAAGTATCTAGACAGGAAGTAATAGAACCATGAGAGAACAATGTCATAAATATTAGGGAGGTCAGATTTTTATGAAGAGATGAAAATCAACAGTGTCAAATGCTGTAGAAAGGTCAAGATGTTGAAGGAAAGACACAGGTCCTAGCAGGGTTGATATCATAGGAGAGCAGAGACATATGAAGGGACTAGAATATCCTTCAGAAAAGGAGTAAATTATGAAGATGGATAAAATAATACAATGTTTGAATCTAAAGAGTTCCTGTCTGATGTAAGCAGGAAATTTATAAAAAAAAATTAGTAGAGTAGAAATTCTTTGATTTCTTGTTCAATGTAAATTCAATCATTCTTCCAATAGTCTTTCTCTACATTCTTGTCACTCCATTTCTTCCATCTTCGGTTTCATTAAAAAACAACCACTAGCCTAATACATTTGTTTTCAACATAAATCAACTCCAGAGATTTTAACATATTAATGACATATTTAGGTAAAATAAGAGGTAAGATGTGAATGTGTATCTTCTGACTTCAACTCTTATCCTTCTCCAATTAATTAAGATAATTAGATTTGATATTATGTCTTCTGTGACTATATAGAATAGCTAAAGATGTATTAATGAGTAAATCAATCAACGCTAGAGACACCGAGAAAAGTAAAAAAGTGTTCTCCTCATGAAGCTTATAATCTAGTTGGATAAACATGTAAATAAATACATAAGAAGCACACACAGGATAGATACAAGGTAACCTTACAGGTAAAGCCATTAATAACTGGGAAGAGAGGAAATGCTTCATGCAAAAGATGGTATTTGAGATAAATTTTGAAAAAAAAAAGATTCTAAGATACGAAAGTAGAAGGAGAACTGGTAAGACCTGAACTTTCAGTTAATGGAAGAAAGAAGGGAGAAAAAGTTCTAAAATTAAAGGAAATTTTCTAATTACACCTTAGATTTTCCAGAAGGCATAATGGAAAATATGGGGAAACCTGAACTGGAACACTGGTTGGGGGTAGGGTTGAGGCAGATAGGAATGCACTATTAAGTGGTTGGGAATTGGGGGCAGGGAGGGAGTTTGGATCATAAAGGAGTAGGAGGTGGTGGTACTAGGCTGATCACTGAGGAAAAAGTCATGATGGAGTATCATTGGAAGGAAAGATATTCACTGATGAAAGCAAGTTATTGGAATGCTCATATTCTCCCCTAGGTCTTAGTGGTCTCATCATAGCCATCAACTAGCCATTCTCTCTGAAGGTGATTTGGAAACCCAGTCTTGTGACAAACGGGAACAATTTCTAGTAATACTGTCTGCTCCATTCCATTTGCTGACAGAAGGCTCTGGAGACCCAACCAAGGAATATTCTCAGGGCTTCCAGAAGTTTTGGAGGCTCCTGGAGATATAGGAATTATCAGAAGACTAGGGGAAGAGAAAGAAGGTGGTGAACTTTGCTGGATATTTGATTTATAATTCATTTTCAATTAAAGCAATCTTTTCCTTCTAAAAAGAAACTATTAATATGCTATATATTCCCCAAAAGAGTTGGTCATATCTTTAAATGGGATAATTAACTTAATTTTTACCACATATATCCATATGGTGCTATGAGTAAGAAAAAAAAAGTAGCATTTGTATTTAGTACTCCCTGATTAAAAAAAAAAAAACAGCATGAACTCTGAAATAACAAATTAATAATAGCTGACATTTTAATACCTTAAGGCTTACAATGTACTTTACATGAATTTTTAATGTTTTATAAATGCTTTTTGCCATATCATGTTCACTTCCCTTAAAACCTTGTCCAGTAGAATCTTCTATTGTGACAAAAAGTATAATTGAACAAAATTAAGCACATTGATTATATCTGAGAGTATATGCCTTATTCTGATCTGTAGTTTACCACCTCCCTCTCTAGAGGGAGAAGGCAAATTTCATCTTCAGAAGTCAAAGTTGGTTACTGCAGTGATCTCAGTTCTGATGTTTTATATATTTTCTCATTTGAGCATCACAACAGTTCTGTGAGTCAGGTGCTATAGATATTATTATTCTCATTTTCTTTCTTTTTATGATATTATGTACACTACTTTTCCTTTATAATTCTTTACTTGCAAAGTACCACCAAAACTTTCTCCAATACCATATGCATTATCCCCAATTTTATTATTTTCAGAGACTGTAGTTCCATGCCATGAATACCCCACCCCCATATATAACAACAGGAAAGAATATTGATATTGAAAGAATGAGCCTTTGTTTAAAGAATAAGTTTGGGGCTATTAAAATAACTTTATAGTTTTCCAAAGACAATCTGGAATGTTCTCCTTTACTGCAAAATCCATCTCATTGTCCATCTGAATTGTCTACACAAGATTGTATGTGTGTATGTGTATGTGTATATACACATCCACATATACATAGATACATATGTAGATATGTGTATACATACATGTACACACATTTTAAGAGAGAAAGAAAGGGAGTAGACTATGGATTCCAGTTGTATAGGGAGCTATTAGGTGAGAAAACTTTTTACCATCATAGATTGTCACCTTCTTTGTAACTAGAGTACTCAGAAGTTTAGTAATTTGCCACAGTCACATAGCCGGGATGTGTCAAAGACAGGATTTGGACTTGTGTCTTCCTCACTTTGAGGCAGGTTTATGTTATACACATAAACACACACACATGAATACATACATATACACATACATACATATATGTGTGTATGTTTTTATGTATATTGTGCATGTGTATATATGTATATCTGTATGTATGTATATGTATATGTGTGTATATGTGAATGCATGTGTATTTTATGTATGTATGCATATACATGAACATGTGTGTATATCCACACATATACAAATATATACATATGTGTGTATATACATCACTTAAATTTATGAATAAAGAAAAGGAAGATAGTAGATTTAAAACCTGCCAACCTCACTAGTGTTTTTTTTAATATCACTGAAATATCTAATGCTGAGAATATTTGAAGATATAGTCAAATTCATCTAGTTGTTTCAAAATGTATTGTCACTGAAAAACAAGGCTATGAAGAATTGGAATTTAGAAAATGACACAAGTATAGTAAATAGACAAGCTAAAAAGACACAAGGACAAAATAAAATATTTTAAAGCATAAAACACATATGAATGAGTTGGTGAATGAATGAATGAATAAATGCACTATTAAGCACTCACTATGTGCAAAGCACCACGATAAGTGCTAGGGACACAAATAAAAAATGCAGGCCCTGATCTCAAGAAGCTCACCTTTTAATGAGAGGGACAAAAAATTGCAAAGTTTCAGGTACAACTCAAATAAAAAGGTCCTATGGTCTCTATGGTGCAGTGGCAAAACAAATGTTAATGTCTTTTGCTTAATGTTAGTTCTACTGATATAATCATACCAGTTTCGGAAATTTGTTAAAGCCAAGGACACTGGTGGCAAGGTCTTTCTTTTCTGACTCTTTAGTAGCTGTGGCTGTAACATCTTCAGGAGCCAGGCTGCATCTCCACAGGGGTTGCTTCCCATCATGATGTTTAAGGAACTGAGCTGGAAGTATTGCTATAAGCAAGGCTTTATTCTTCAGGGTCTTGGACTGTCTCCATTAGCACCTGAAAGGAGATGGTGGTCAAGCTGGTGATGGTGGTTTGACTCACCTGGCATCTGGCTTGCCTGTCCTATGTATAGTTGGGTATAATAATCTTTATTTTTTCTAATTATATTAATATTTCGTTTTGATACAATATTCACTTCAAAGTAAAGACTTCCTCTTCTCACAAAAAATCCATATATTAAAGGAAAATAAATCAATTTTAAGTCTCATAATATTTACTTTGCATTCCATCTACCTGAGAAGGTGGAGGGGGGAAAGAATGCCCTTTTCTATGAATGATGTTACCTTATGCTTTCTCGTGGACGTGCTCCACCTATAACCTTTTTCAAAGGTTAAACATACCCCATGATAACCAAAGTTGCTTATTTTATCTACATTGAAATCTCTGACTGCATTTTGAATGACACTGTACAATGTTTGTACTTATCAAAAGAGATCATTTAAATAAATAACAACATATCGTAAAGGATATATCATATATTTCCCTTGAATTTAGCTAGAAGTGAGAAAGCAGGTGAAGAAATGAATGTTTTCCTCTTACTGTGCCATTTATCAGAAAGCCCAGTGGCTCAGAGCAATTTTGTTATCCCTCACTGTCCCAGGCGTCCCAATATAGATTTTCATTTCTGCCAGCGGGACTGAGCCTGAGAACTCGACCTGATGGTTGGTCTTGATGAGTGTCTGCTCTTTATTGACTGAACAAGTAATCACTTTTTATGCCACCAGGGTGGAGAAAGGGCTGTCCTACAAAGTGAACCTTTAAGGCATTCACTCCTCATATTGTTCCAGTGCTGTCATGTGGAGGTAAAAAGGAAACAGAAACAGACATGGTTGTTGAAGGAAGGATGGATAGACTGGCTCTGTCTTTACATAAAAAGAAAATCTTTGGAAGCTATAGCAATGCATACACTGAGCTATCCTTGTCCAAGTAGTAAAGTGGGTGAAGTTTATATTATTCTCTTTTTGTGACTATCTCTCTTCCCCCAATTCCTAGATCTCCCATTCTTGTCCTTAGTTGCTCAGTATTATCCAGGGGCTAAGCTGGAAACTTCCCTCTGCAGTCTTCAAATAATCAAAATAGCTGCCTATTCTCCTTTCAGGTAAAGCTAGCCCTATTCAAAGTGGAGCTTCCCTGATAAATAAGAAAACATTTTCCCCTGTCTTTGTAGCACTTGTGTTGTTGTTATTTACTAGTCAATTTGAAGGAAATATTTAAATATAAAACCCGAAAATCTACACTTGAACATTTTGTATATATTATGTAAATGATGACCTCTCCTCTGGAAAAGGCAACTATCTATTTCTAATCACTATAAACATGGGTATTTCATAGTGTGAGGAGTTTATCACAGAATTATAGAATACTTCATTTGCAAAAGATCTCAGGTAATCTAGATCAAATCACCCATTTTACAGATGAGGAAAAGTAAGGCAACAAAGACAACTGCAATAAATAAAAAGCCCTATAGGGAAGAGCAATAAGTAGCCTACCTGTGGAGATATTGGGACTAATAATGGTTCCTCTTTATAGATAGTATAATACCTACATTTTTTCAATTGAACAATACATTGTGAATTGTAAATATTTTAGTCATTAAGATTATTTTGATCATTCATACAATGATCATTTATTAAGCACCTATTGTTTGCAAAAAATCTACTTAAGACATGTCCTTATAACCTAGGAAAAGGACAAGATATATACATGCTTAAAAAAATGTAATCACAGTCAGAAGCAGCCTAAGCATCTATCCAATTCAAACCCTACCCAAAGCATTAGTACATTTCAATACAACATCCCTAACAAATGACCTTCAAGGTTTTGCTTGAAGAACTTCAGTAACAGGTAATCCAGTACTTACAAAGGCAGTCTATTCCATTTTGAATAAATTTTAATTGTTTTAATAAGGAAAGTACAGAACATGGAAATGGTAATGGTCTTGTTCTGATGATTTTAGTAAGGGAAGTTAAAGAAAGGATGTAAAATGAGATGGAGAAGGAAATGGCAAATTACTCCAGTAAATTTGCCAAGAAAACCCCAAATGGGCTCATGAAGCATTGGACTCAACTAATTTACTAAAACACAAGAGGATATATAGGATTTCAGAAACAAAGATTGTGGGGAAAGCATTCAAGGGACAAAAGCATACATGGACAAAAATACTAAAGAAAAAAGGTATATGGAGAAGTTCAATTAATTTGGAGCACATAGCATGTGGAAAGTACTTTTTTTTTAATTTTTTTATAATCTCCAATATTTAGCACAATGCTTAACACACCAAAAGCATTTAATAAAAGCTTGTTTAATTGGAGAAGAGTATTGTGAGATAAGACTAGGAAGACAGAGTGGTACCTAGGAAAATGTCTAGTTATTTCGTAAACATACAGAGTTTTATACAGGTGGTTCAGTGCCTTCAATAACAGTCTGAGAAACTTGGGCTGTGTTTGACAGGCAATAGGAAGCCATTTAAGGATTTTTAGCATAGGAGTAACACAATTATACCCATTCATAAAGAAGATCAATATGGCAGTGTTTCCTTGTTTCAAAGAAGAGACAGCTTTGACTCAAAGCTGTCTCTTCTTTGAAACAAGGATGACAAATTTGGAAACCTTCACAAAGTTTTTTGAGGATAAAATAAGATCACATGTTTCAAATATATTCTAAATTGCAAACCTATCAATAAATTTTAAAATTCTGAAAATGTGCAACGTACAATACTTGTGGACCTGCCACCTCTACATAGGAGTAGGGGGCAGGGGTTCTTCTAATGCTTATTCTTTCAAATAATGCTCTCTCTATGGTTTTATAAATATAAACTTTTCCCATTTTAATGTTTTTCTATTTGCATGATTGTAGTCATTGCCTATACTGTTTTGTTGATTCTGCTTGCTTTACTCTGCATCAGTTCATATGGCTCTTATCTTTTCCCCACTAATCTATTGTGGAATGGTAGATATTCTGTTACCCATTTATCTTAGATATCAACCCCTTAGTTATACATTTTTTCTCCATTTACTATTTGCCTTCTTATCCTAGGTATAATTTTGTGTGTGCATGTGCAGAAGCCTTTCATTTTCATGCAAACAAAGTATCTTATATAATTGCCTCTATTCCTTCTTTGTTTAAGAATAGACTGCCTACATATAACTATGAGAGGCATGTCATCACTTTCTCTTCTAATAGCATGAAATTTAATATTAAAGTCACATGTCCACTTAGAATATATATAATGTTTAATTTCTTTCTCTTTTCTTGTTGCTATTGTTAGAATTTTTAGAATTATACCAATTAATAGTGGTGAGATTGGGCATCCTTGCCCACATTTCTTAAGAAAGTGTCTAGTGTATCCCCTTCCCCTATGGTATTTACTTTTCATTTTTGACAGAGACTACTTTATATTTTAAGAATGCTTTCCATGCCTACACTTGGCAACATTTTTTTTTATAACATGAAAGAACATTGCACTTTGTCAAAAGCATTTTCCATCAATCTATTGAGATAATCATGTTGTTTGATATGTTTTCATTTTAATATGATTAATTGTATTGATGTTTTCCTAATGTTGAACCATCCTTGAATTACTCATATAAATTCAACTTGGTCATGTTGAATGATTTATTGGATGAATCACTACAGTCTGATAAGATTTTATTTAAAGTTTTTGAACTGATATTCGTTAGTGATTTTGATCTACTGTGCTTTAGCATACCCTGGTTTAACTATATTTGTATCATAATAGGAATAGGGTGGGATACTTTCTTTCTCAATTTTTGAGAATAATTTGTTTAGTGTTCATACTAATCATTCTTTAAAAGTCTGATGGAATGCTTCTCTGAGTCTTTTGGAAGTAATTGTTCCCCATCTCCATCCCCTTTTAGTAGATCCTTGACAATTCTAGTGTTTTTTTTTTTGAGATTGGGTTATTTAAGATCATTTTATCATCTTCTGTAAGTTTGAATATTTTATATGATTAAAGGTACTCTTCTATTTCTTCAATGTTCTAAGTTTTGGTAGCATAAAACTATGTATAATAACTCTGATAACTTTTTTTAAAAAAGAGGGAATAAGGGTTAAGTGACTTGCCCAGGGTCACACAGCTAGTAAGTGTTTGAAGTTGGATTTGAATTCAGGTCCTCCTGACTCCAGGGCCAGGGTTTGATCCATTGGGCTACCTAGATGCTCCTAGATAATTGTTTTTTTTTCTGGTTTGTTTGTGATTTCACCTTGTTCATTTACCATTTTGTTGATTTATTTTTTTCTGCATCTTCAGATTAACTAAAGTTTATTATTTTATCAGAATTTTTCAAGATATGCTCTTTAATAATATTAGTTATTTTGATGTGCTTTTTTTTATTCCCAGTTTCTCTATTTCTCCAGTCATTTTAATATCTCCTATTTTGTGCTTATTTTAGGTTTGTTCATTTGTTTATTTGTTAGCTTTCTAATTTTTAAATGCATATTCTATTTTTAAATCATTTCTTTTGTTAGTTTGTTAAGGAATATGGTTAGAGATATGATTTTTCCCCAAAGGATTATTTTAGATCCATCCTAGAAATTTTGATTTTTTATCATTATAATTTTCCTCTACAGAGTTATTAATTGTTTCCATGATTTGTTCTTTGACTCATTTATTATATAGGATTTATTGTTGTCTCCATTTGAGACTTTGTCTTTTCTTTGTGCTTCCTAAATGGATTGCCCTTTTTATTGCATTATTGTCTCTAAAGGATGTATTTACTATTTCTTTTTACCCTTATTTTTGATATCTCTGTGCCCTAATGCATGGTAAGTACAGTTAAAGTGAATGTGTAGAGGATACTCAGATAGTGGTGGGAGTTCAGAAAGTTTCAGAGGAAAGTAGTTTATCAATATGGTGTTAAAATTAGATGATACAGATTAAGGAATCAGTAGGTTTGGAGCTTCACTGAAGTGTCCCTAATAGTGGAAAGACAAGAGTATAGCTGAGAAGGTAGAATTTTAATCAGCCTTGACTTACCAATTATAGCTTTCATTAGATTGAATGTTATTGACCTGGAAAAGTATCCTTTTCGTGATGGAGAATGTGAAGTCGTGTTAAGGAGATTAGATGATAAGGAAATTGGAAAGGTGTGGAAACCAAATCTTTACTTAAAAAAAAAAGGTAGGAATTGTGAGAAATGAGTTAAGTTTCCACATAAGTAGATAAGAAAGAAGCACGGACGGGCGAGGGGGGGGGGGGGGGGGGGGGGGTGATAACACAATTATAGGCACATAATGTAGGTTAGGGGTGGGGCATATAAGGAAGATTGTAACCCAAAAGGATTAGGACAAATTCTGATCCAGAAGGGAGGAGTTAGGCAATTACTAACTATAAAGATTACCCTGCCTTCTTTTACCGCCTGCATTTTCTCTCCTCCCAAGGAAGTGCACTCGCTGCTCGCGACAATCGAAATGGGGCACTTTGATCTCTTTAATAAGAAGTTTTTGAGACTCCAAAAAAAAAAAATATCCTTTTCAATAGGATCAAAGGATGGCAACTGTGAATTTTATAGACTTGATATTTTTCCTTTGTTAGTTATACGACAGAGAAGCAGCATGGCATAGTGAATCTGGAGTCAGAAAAAGCTGAAGTCCTGACTCTGACACTTACCAGTTGAGTCACTTAGCCTTTCCCTGTTTCTGATCATACTTTAACTTTTAAAATTATATCCAAGTTGCTGATTTGAGTATCCATATTTTTCTACTCTGTTGAAATTGTAAGAACCAGTTACTACCCACCCCTCAAAAAAAAAAAAAAAAAGCACTCCAGAGTGCTTTGTAGGTCCTCTATAAATATTTGGGAAATCAATCAAAACAGAGATTTCTAACTCCTGAGATTTGAAAATTTAGGCCATGCCCTTAATTACCCAACTTTACTTTTGAGAAATGGTCAACCATGTACTATACTTCATTAGAATGACACTCTATGATACAAAATATACAACTTTATTGTTTTCAAGGTTTTCAACTGACATAGCACTTAAAAAGTGCTAGCAATGCAAGGATACATCAAAGGTTACATATTTAGCCTTGTTGTTGTACAGAGTATACGTGAAGAAAATTCATCAAAAGAATAGTCCAAGACATAAACTGATTCTATATATAAACTTAAATTCATGTAATCCAGGCATGATTACAATCAGTCTATATTTTTACTTGCATGGAAAATACATGTAGTTCTTATCTTAACAATTATTCTTATATTACAAGGAGGTGGGTGGAGTAATATGCCAGGAATAAGGACTTTTCACAAACCTTTCTGGTATTTTTTACAACATGGAAAGTTATATGGATCTGTTGCATATAAGATAGTTAACTCTCCCAACAAATATAACAAACTATCTTTTTTTAATATGATAGGTAATATTTTTTAAAAATATTTTAAACAATTTAAAATGTAAATATTTTAATTTAAATTAAAAGAAAATTTTAAATAATTTTAAACTATTGCTTTACCACTCATATAGGCTACCTTTGCCTAAGGACAGGTTAGCTTTTCCTCAAGAACTAATTGAGTTGACTTTCAGGTCAACAAGATGTAGAACTAGATATTTTCTTCAGTCTCCATGGGCTTTCCAAACTCTCCAAAGTAGAAATTAATTTACACAAGTAAAAAAGTAATTTTAGCTATCTCTATGGTCTAAGACACCAAGAAGCCAAATGTGGTAACAATTCAGTGAACTAACAGCTATCCCCCATTGCCCTCACTCAGCATCCCCTCTCTACCACCTACAACACTAGAGCATTAGTGTCTTACAACTCCCTATTCCCATGAGATTCCATCAGAACACTCTCATTCCCTCCCCTTTGATCCCAGTCCTCCCAATGCCTCAGAAAGTCAGGAGCTTGATCAGTAATAACAACAACAGAATACAGTGCTCTGTGCCAAAATAAAATTCAGTCAGATAACAGAGAAACAGAGGGAACTGGGGCATGACAAGAGTGTGTGGTCTTATGGCATGACATAGACTTAAAAGAAAAAGCCACACATTCAGATGGTGACATTTTTGTTTTCCTAGAGGTCACTTGACACAGAACCTGAGTCTGATGGCCACAAATTGCTTAGTATAGGAGAAAGTTGAGAGAGCTTTGCAAACCAGAAAACAAATATGAGAAATCACATTCTGAGCAAGGTGTGGTTCACAATTTGATCCACAATATCCTTCGTTGACCAAGGCACAGAAGCCAAGAAGCTCTCTCACTGGCATTCCTTCTTTGGGTATAGGAATCATCTCAATACAAGTAATACTTCTGGGACCAGTACTCTTCTCACTCCAAACAACTATTCCATGCATGTAGGTATCTGTACACACATGCGTGCGTGTGTGCATGCGTGCACGCGTGTGTGTGTGTGTGTGTGTGTGTGTGTGAGTTAAAGGGGTATGGTGACCAGGGAATAGAAATCTTTAACAATTAAATTTCTTGTCCATCTCTTCTTATAGGCATCGTACATATCAGTCACTTGTGATAGTTATGTCCTGGACCTTTTTGTCTCCCCTTCAATAACCACTAATAGTGCAGAAATGTCTTCAACATTCTAGGAGGTATTCTTGTCAAGCAGGAGCAATAAGACCCCCTGCTAGCAACTACCTGATGGATACCATATCACTCTTTTTACAGCCCAGCTGGCTTCTCTGATGACCCAGGAGGAAAATAAATGAGACGCATCAGGGTTACTTATCTTTTCTCCAGCTTGAAATGCATATTCTTCTACATCTCTGACCTATCCCACACTAAATATTTCCAACTTCTTAGTTAAAAACTAAAATTAGGAAAAAATCATGAAAAAATTAGGGGAAAAATTATGAAATAAATGGAGGCAATGGTGAAATTCCCCTCCCTTTATCTCTTTGATCTAATTTATGAGAATAATAAGAGCTAACATGAATGGCGGCTTTAAAGTTTGCAAAGCACTTTTCCTACAGTAATTCATTTGAAGAATAGCCACCTTAGTGTATATAGGCATGAAGAACTATAGACCCTCATCTCAACTGAGCCCAGTAAGTAACATACAAATGATAACCCCATATGAACTGAATAATCTCAACCAAGTTCTTAAAAAGAACTATAGCCTGCTGGGAATGTGATGTTTTTGTTTCCTTAAAGTGAAAGAAAAAAAAAGTACTTCTTGGGAGAATCTTGGTAACTGTCCTGACTACCACGAGTATAAACCAGAAGGTGCATGATGAAAAGATAGCATGTCAAAGGGAATGATTTGGAAACCATTTTGAACTGAATATTCCCATTCCAAATATAACATTAAAAGTGACACTGAGTCTGCAATATTATCACTACAAACATTAAAAACTGATGCTCTGCTTAATTCAGATTTAGAATAGAAGCATTATGTAATGAATCCTATCCAAGTTTCATTTTAAAAACAAATTTTAGATAAGTTGTATACATTATAAGTTAAATGTTTATGTAGTACAACTCATCAGATTATAACATCTTGAATCCCACATGCTATCATACATAAAAATCACATCTTTTTTTAGTCTCTCATGCATTTCTTGCCAAACAACAAAATGAACCTAGAAAATAGCATCAGGTTTAAAGATACATAATCCTAAATAGAATATGTAAATAATTTAAATGGATTTATGAAAAGAAGTACAGAGTGTGATGTTTTATTTATTTTTTTTATGTTTAAACTCCATTGAGTATTTTTTTTAATTGTCATGGCAGGTATAAAGCTACAACAAGGCCTAAAATAAATTTGAACAGACAAAGGAGCTCATTATTAAGACTCTGAGTAAAAAAAAAATCCTGATTTAATAAAAAGGTAAAGGAATAGAATCTGCAAACTCTAGGTCAGTTAGCTTGATTTTGATTCCTAGCAACATTGTAGAATACATAATTAAAGAGGTGGTTAGTGAACATCTAGAAAAAGAAGTGATCAAAAAGGACCAATATCATCAAAAACAGATCATTCTAAACTAATTTCATTTTTCCCCTGATACTTTTATTAAATTGGTAGATGGGAAGTTATATATTTATATGTTTTAGTAAAGTATTTAATAAACTCTCATACTATTTGCATGGGAAAAGATAGATGTGATACAAACAATAATACTTTTAGATTGATTTGGAGTCAGTTGAACAGTTGGCCCCAAAGAGGAGTTATTAATGCCAACTTGAAAGGAGGTCTCCTTTAAAGTGCTACAGGTATCTGTTCTTGACCCTGTGATGTTTACTATATTGTCATTCAATCATCTGGATTAAGGAAGAGGTGGCACCCTTAACATATTTATAGATGAAACAAAGATGAGAGGAACAGCTACCAGGTTGCTTAAGAGCCAGAATCCAAAAATGATGTGACAGGCTAGAGTTTTGAGATGAATCCATGTAAAAAAAGAAAGGGGAAAAACAACATTTATTAAGTACTACAATATGCTAAGCACTTTGCTAAGTAGCATACATCATTAATCTTTACAACATCCCTGGAAGTTAGATGTTATAATTATTTCTACTTTATAGTTGATGCAATTGAGGCAGAGTTTAAGAACCTTGCCCAGAGTCACATAGCTGGTAAGGGTCTGAACCAGATTTGAATTTAGGTCTTTCTGACTCTAGGCCCAGTTCTCTATCAGTTCTCATTTAGCTGACTAGACAGTAGGGCTTCATCAGTTTCTCAGCCCCACTACACAAAGAATGATCCAGGGAAGTTCAGACCCCTGAGTCACCCTGTCAAATTAAGGCCCATTGTTGTTGTTGTTGTTGTTGTTTTTCCTTCATTCTTAAAGAAGACCATGACATCAAGAAAGTGAAGCCATGACTTACAAGTGAATTGGATTTATGTGAGGAAGGGCTGTACAACATCACAGACCTCACTCTGTCCTCCAGTGACATCTTGGTCCAGAGGCAAGATATAAATCAGGATGACTAGAAATGGCCCTGGATGCCATGGGAGACCTTGGCCTTTTTAAGTTAAGGTATTTCCCAGGTCTCAGTTTGACTGAGGTAAAACCCATTCAATGATTAAGGCTAGGTGAGAAGTGAGGCAGAGAATGTCCTCTTTTATCTAGTTTAAAAAATCAATCTGGGAGGGAAGATCCTCAGGGTTTCTGGCTAAAACAGAAACAATTGGCATTTACACTCACTCTGAGCCATCTTAGTCCAAATAATGCCCAAGTGAGGCTTAGCCTGGGACCTACTGTTGGCCAATCAATGAGAGCTAGAGTGACTTGGCTTTGAAGCATGGTCCTTAAGAAAGAAATCTAGCCCTTGTGATATCTTGTGAAGATATCTTGTGAAGTTTCAGCAATTAAAAATTCTCATTCCTTTGGGCAAAGCACCTGTAGGTATGGGTATGATACCTATGTGGACAGAGGGAGAGGAGGGAGAAGGAAGGGAAGGAAAGAAAGAAAGAAGGAAGGAAGAAAGGAAGGAAGGAAGGACCATAGCAATAGCCAAAAGCCCCTTTTTCCACAGGAGGGGAGTTTGAATATCAATTGGTCATCAATTCCCCTACTATCCTCCTACCCTCATCATAACTCAGGTATAGGATGCCTGCTCCCTCTCCAAGATATCTTGTTCTATTTGACCCAGATAAGAACCCTATAAAAAACCCATTGGCTAATAATGGTTTACCTCATTCCACCCAGGGCCTCAATGGACCTGTTTCCATTTTCTCTGATTGGCTTTCTTATTATGGGTTTCTCCTCAATAAAATACCTTGTCTCCTTTTCTCCTTGCTGGCTCTATCTTCATTGTGCTTCCTTGTATTATAACTTGAGATCCTGTACCTCACTCAAACTGAATAAAAACAACCTGATAAGATGAAAATTAAAATTTAAAATATCTTTCATTCAGATTCAAGAAATTTATTTTATAATTAAAAAAGGCAGGATAAAGTTTAAATGATAATTTTGTATGAAAAGTTCTTGTGGTCAGATTTGTGAATTGTAAACTCAGTAGGAAGCAACAGTGAGGTATGTTAAAAAAAACTTCAATATTGGCTTCAATCAGAAAGCCAACTGGGCTTTAAGAAAAGTATTGTTTTAAAAAATAAGGAAGTGATTGACCATGCAAATGCACTACATCCTAGTCAGACCACATTATTATTATTGTATTGAATTCTAGGCACCACATTTTAGAAGTAGCATTGATAAACTGGATAATATCCATAAGAGATAGCATATAATAGAAGATAGAAAATTGACTTTGGAGTAAGAAGAACCAGGTTCAAAACCTACTTATGATACATGCTGATTGTAAAACCCTAGTGAAGTCACTTGGAAACTATGAGGTTCAATTCATTATTTATAAAATGATGAGGTGGTACTAGACTGCCTTTATGAAACCTTCAAGCTCTAAATCTATTATCTTCTGACTTTAAGTTGACCAGGATGATGATTAAAGGCTCTAAATTCATACCACGAGAAAAATAATAGAAAGAAGTGAGGATGTTTAAGCCAGAAAACAGAAGACTCAAGTGGAGAGGGTATATGATACATTATACATGTGTTCAGGTATTTGAAGGACTACCATATGGAAGAGTGACTATTTGTGTTCTGTTTGGCTCCAGGAAGCAGAAATAGGAACAGTGGATCTAAGTTACAAAGAAACAAATATAAGCTTGATTTGTTAGAGGGGGGGAAAAGATGCTTCATAATAATTGGAGTTATCCAAAAGTGGAAGGTGCTGTGTTGGTATGGTTAACAAGGAAAGGTTAGCTGATTATCTATAATAATAATAGTTAATAAATATACAGTACTTTCCAATTCGCAAAGCACTTTACATATGCATCTTATTTGAACCTCATAACTACCCTGTGAGGTAGGTACTATTATTATCTCTAATTTACAGATGGAAAAACTGAGATTGAGAGAGGCTAAGTCCCTTGCTCAGCATCACATAGCTAATAATTACTAGGTGGTATTTAAACTCAGGTAGTCTTGACTCCAAGTCCCACATTATCCACTGTGCCTAGTTATATTATAGAAAAAAAATTATTTTTTGTTATTGCTGTTTCAAGTTGAATTATGTGCTTAATTGTATTCTTTCTAATATAAATACTCAATAAATGGGATTAGAGCAATTAGGACAAAAATAAACTTCAGCATTGATATAAAGTCTTTAATCCCTTTATAAAAGACACAGAGTGAAGCCTCATTTGAATGTGAACAGTTTTAAAAAATGAAAAATTTTTAAGTATGAAGAAACACAAGTTCAAAAACACAGAATGAGAAGATATACCATGTTGTTAATTTAAAACTGCCTGCCATTGTGGTTTCTCAGCTGATTTGCTTATAACTCTTTGAAGATTTAAGAATGTAAAACAAAAAAAAAGAGATTATATAACTCTTCATAGATGGGGTCATATTGCATAAGGAATGTCAATTTTACAGGAGGAATTTAATGATTTATTACTTTTTAGTAATAAATCATTAGAAAGAAGAGCCATTGACTGAGCCTCTGATTTAAGACATTGAAAGCCATAGGAATATGCAGAGGCTGAGACTAGCTAGGATGGAAAGAAAAAATGTCATAGTAGGGTTGGGTTTGAAGGAGATATTGAAAAATAACTTGGCACTGTTTGGAGAGACCAGCAGTGAAAGCAATCAATTGACAGGAAGGCATTGACCAGCAATTCCTGATTGTATAAGTAAAGAATTGAAGTCTAATAGTTGTCCTTCAGTGTTATCTAGAAACAAAGAGATGTTAAGCTTCTCATAAGTTCCTCTCACACTTTGATCACCCTCTCTGGTTTGAGAGGGGAAAAAAGAACAAAGGAGAGTGATGTTATACAGCTGCTTCATAGGAAGAAATGTTGAGATCTAGGAATGGGCTAGAATCCTTTTGAAGTGAGGCTAGGTTCTCTTGTCTTATCCAGACATTCAACTGGAACTTTTTTTTTTATTCTGGGAACTATGCTTGCTATAATTTTATTGCGTAGCACAGCATTGCGGCAAGTGAACAAGCACTGGTCAGGTCTATAGTGCTAAGAGAGAGCCAGCCTGATGAGTTTTGATGGGCTCTGACTTAAAGCCAACCAAAATCCAAGTTCAGTTATAACACTTTCTTACTGCCCTTTTAAGAGTTTTTGGAAGTTGAAAGAGTGTAGACATTAAATTAGTTTGATAATCAAATGAGGAAGAATGGATTTACCAAGATGGAAAGCAAGAAGGATGAGCAAAAAAAGGTCAATAGAGAAATAGTTTTTCATGGTGTAAATGTTGCTGAATATAGCAATGATATTAGAGCCTGCAATACACAGTTATGAGTTTTCCCAAGCTAATGGATTTTCCTCCCTCATATGCTTCCTTGACAGATTACTGTATGTTTACCCATTTTCCCCTACAGTACTTTGAGAAAGTATAGTTGATGTTTATGTATAATTGTGAAATATTTTTTCTGCATTTGTTCTACAATATAATTGTCTATAATGTTATTATTTATTTTGCCTTGTTTCTAACTGGATAATTATGTTTAAGATCTAAAAGTATCATGATTGTGAGTTACCAGTTTGAATAAATGCAAATGTATTGGGAGGGTCTCAAGAACTAAAGTGATAAGTAGGAGAAGTGTATTTCTACCATAAGAAATTTCTTCCTAGATTGTAGAGAGAATTTGGAACCCTGTGGTAGTGGTAGACTTCCTCTGAGTACCTAGATAGATGGAAACAAAAGACTGCAGAGAGGTACGCATACACCCATGTGAGAAGTGCAAAGTACTCCATAGTGGGTCTTCTACCCTTGTACTGGTTTTTAAAATTATACTACTTTAGATGGCTGTTGTAATGGAGCTTTGTGCTGGCGTGGTATTATTTCCAACCACATCACATGGATTCAAATATTATTTCTATGATTCTAAAATCTACTTATCCCTTCCTAACCTTCCTGCTGACATCCAATCTTATGTTTGCACTTCGAACTATTGGACATCTGGAACCTACGTCCAAAATTTAACTCATTATAACCCCCTTCCCCAAGCCCTCCCTTCTTCTTAACTGCCTTCTTATGACAGAGGGTATCACCATCCTCACAGTCACTCAGGCTTCTCTTTCTCATCCTCAATATTCAATCTGTTGTCAAAGTCTGTCATTTTTATCTCTAAAATATCTCCCATATGTGGCCTTCTCTCCTCTGACAACGCCACCTCCCCAGAGCAGGCATCTCTTACCTCATGCCTTGACAACTGATATAAGCTGTTCTCCCTGCCCCAAGTCTGTCCTCACTCTAGTCCATCCTCCACTCAAATAACAAAGTGATTATCCTAGAGCACAGGTCTAACTATATCATTCCCTTATTCAATAAACTCTGGTGGCTCCCTATCTCCTCCAGGATCAAAATTTTTTTTCCTATTTGGTATTAAAACCTCTTTATAACGTGGCCCCCTCATCTTTCCAGTCTTTACACCAAACCCCCTTTCTCTGAGATTCAGTGACATTGGCCTCGTTTCTATTCCTCACACAAGACATCTCTTTACTTTGGGTATTTCTACTGGCCCTGCCCCATGCCTGGAACTCTCCCTCTTCATTTCCACCTGCTGTCTTCACCATCTTCCTTCAAGTTTCAGCTAAAATCTGACATTTTATTGGAAGCTTTTTCCAATCTCCCTTAGTCCTAGTGACTTATTTCTGTTGATTATGTCTAATTTATTCTTATTGTGTATGTGCACACATATGCTCAGCATATCAGTACATAAATATTTGTTTGTTATCTCCCTCATTAAATTGTGGACTCCTTGAGTGCAAGGACTGTCTTTTGCCTTTATTTGCATTACGGATGCTTAGCACCATGCCTGGCACACAATAAGCAGTTAATACATGCTTATTGACTGACTGACTGATTGTATATAAGTACATCTACTGTCAAAATGGAATGGTGCAATAAAGGTACTTTCTCTTGATCTTCTTACCCTTCTGCTGCAGCAGACATATTGAACTAATGCAAATTCAAATTTGACAAAGATTTATTAAGCACGTAGTGTGTACAAAGCAATGGCTTAAATATTGAGTAGACCAGAACAAAAACAAAGAATCTCCTGCTGACAAGGAGCTTATCAGCTAGTGGGGTGATAAAGCACTTACAAGTAGAAGTACTATGTGGCAGGAGAGAGTACTAGCAACAGGGGGCATCCAAAATGACTTCCTATTTCTGTCACATGAGTTATAAAAGAAACTAAAAATTCTAAAATGTTTGAGTAATTTATTTTATCATTGTATTTCAAATGAGGAGATTAACAATATGTGTGTGTGTGTGTGTGTGTGTGTGTGTGTGTGTAAAACCCTATATGATTTGGTTGACACTCAAAAGCCCTACTCTAGAATTTGAACCCACAGAATCTCAGAGTTGGAAGGGACCTCCGAAGTCATCATGTCTAGGCAGGAAGAACAATTACATTAAGTTCTGATTGCCACATTTTAAGAAAGACATTGAGGTATGGTAAAAGTTGGTTTTTAAGACTTTTTGTTTAAAACCACTCAAAAAAGACATGGTAGAAGTACTGGTTTATAAAACTATATATTTTAATTGCAAAAAGCTTCTTCTATTATTAAAATGTTATTAATTATTCACTGCATAATTACTGTAACTTCATTATTTGAGAAAGATTTTTGCATACCCAAAGTGCAAGGCTTTGGGGGATACAAAGATATCAACTCATGTCACATTTGCTATTTGATTAGCCAATTTTGTTCCAAAATGTGTTTCAACATAACTTTTTGATATCATATCTAGTTTGTAAAAATAACCTACAACTGAGAATGTCCCTAGCTGGTTGCCAAAGTGAATAGAGCACTAGCCCTAGAGTCAGAAACACTTGAGTTATTCAAATATGGACTCAGATTCTTGGTAGATGTGTTATCCTGGCCAAGTTATTTAACATTTGTTTGCCTCAGTTTGCTTCATTGCAAAAGGGAGATAATAATAGTACTTACCTTGCAGTGTTGTTGTGAGAATCAAAAAAGTTACTATTGATAAAATGCTTAACATTAAGTGCTATCTAAACACTTACCCCTTCTCTGCTCTATGCCAGCTTTCAAGACTGATTAGTTCAGCAATAGAAACAGCTGAATAATTGTTTATTTTTAAATCAAATTTTGCATTTCAGTAAGTGGTATCAGCTATATCAAGCCTCTTGAGAGGGAGGAGTTAAAATTTGGCTTTTGCTCAATGCCTTACATAAAATCTATGGTTCAAGAAAAGAGGTGAGTGCATTTCTTTTTGACAGCACAATCATGATCAAAGCAATTTGAGCCCACAAGGTTGGGAAAAACAATACTGTTCTCTTGCTAGCCATAATGTGGCATTTACAATATCTCTTGGTGATTTGCTGGAGTTGTCATGGCTTGTAAGTACCAGGAAAGTTTAATTATCAAGTGAATTATCACCAGCCTTAAAGTTGTCAGTGATTAAATGGTTCAACTGATTCAATGAGTGATTGACATTTAGAAGTTTCATTCCACTTCCAAATACAAGCCTGTTCCAGGAGTCAGACATCCTTCTGTGTGTAGCACATTACAGAGGCAATTAGTCCTGATATTTAATAAACACTTTATTTCTGCTTAATTTACCAGGAAAAATAGAATAAAATGCCCACTGGTGGGCTATCCATCCATTGAAAAAAAAAAGTAGAAGCCTCAGAGGACTGAATCATGGACAGCTGTGGTGGTTTCAAGACTTCTCAACCCACGAACACCAAAGACAACTTAGAAGGTCAGTGGGAAAAGTCTGTAACTGCAGTAAGAGAGAGAAGCAGTAAGAGAGAGAAGCACAGTCCCAGCCCCAGTCTTCAAGTGCGGCTCTGTGGTGGTGACTGCTTTCAGAGCTTCTGGGCCACAGGCTAAGGTGGAATTCAGTGGTTGATCAGAGGGGGATTGCAAGGATCTTTTTGCTGGTGCTGAGGCAGGATTCTCTTGCTTTGCCTGTGCTTAGATCTGGGTCGCCATTCTGGGTGGTAGTTGTAGGGCAAGGAGGAGTGCTGGCTTGGAGGAACTTGTAGTGGTGGTGGAGAGAGAATCCTCCTCACAGTTCCAAGGCAGAAAAGAGTGCTTGTGGTCATTCATAGACCAGAGCACAGGCCATGAAAGGAGTAAATACCTCTCCTTTGATTGTACCACCTTGGAAGAGCTGAAAATTTACAGGTCCTTAGAAGTATTTCTGAAAATAGCTGCACAAACCCCCCCAAAATTGGGACAGTACATTCTCCACACTGGAAGTAGACCCTTACCTTAACAATGAGTTTAAAACTCAAATAATTGGCTGGGATCATGAACAAACTATGCAAAAAAAAAATCAGACCACAGAATCTTTCTTTGGTGACAAAAAAGATCAGAACATACAACCAGAAGAACACAACAAAGTCAAAACTCCTACATCCAAAGCCTCCAAGAAAAATATGAATTGGTCCCAGGCCATGGAAGAGCTCAAAAAGGATTTTGAGGAACAAGTAAGAGAAGTAGAGGAAAAATTGGGAAAAGAAATGAGAGCGATGCAAGAAAATCATGAAAAACAGGTCAACAGCTTGCTAAAGGAGATCCAAAAAAATACTGAAGAAGATAACACCTTAAAAAATAGCCTAACCCAAATGGCAAAAGAGGTTCACAAAGCCAATGAAGAGAAGAATGCCTTAAAAAGTAAAATAGACCAAATGGAAAAGGAAGTCCAAAAGCTTATTGAAGAAAATACTTCCTTAAAATTTAGAATGGAGCAATTGGAAACTAGTTACTTTATGAGAAATCAAGACACTGTAAAACCAATCCTAAAGAATGAAAAAATAGAAAACAATGTGAAATATCTCATTGAAAATACAACTGACCTGGACAATAGATCCAGGAGAGAGAATTTAAAAATTATTGAACTATCTGAAATCCATGATCAAAAAAAAAAAAAAAAGCCTAGACATCATCTTTCACGAAATTATCAAGGAAAACTGCCCTGATATTTTAGAACCAGATGGCAAAATAGAAATGGAAAGAATCCTTTGACCACCTCCTGAAAGAGATCTCCAAAGGAAAACTCCTAGGAATAGTGTAGCCAAATTCTAGAGTTTCCTTGTACTCAAGGAGAAAATATTGCAAGCAGCCAGAAAGAAACAATTCAAGTATTATGGAAACACAAGATTTAGCAGCTTCTACATTAAGGGAACTCAGGGAATGGAATATAATATTCTGGAGGGCAAAAAAGATAGGATTACAACCAAGAATCACCTACCCAGCAAAACTGAGTAGAATCCTTCAGGGGGAAAAATGGTCAGTCAGTGAAATAGAGGACTTTCAAGGATTCTTGATGAAAAGACCAGAGCTGAATAGAAAATTGACTTTCAAATTCAAGACTTAAGTGAAGCACAAAGAGGTAAAAAGGAAAGATAAATCATGAGACTTATTAAAGTTGAATTGTTTACATTCCTGCATAGAAAGATGATATTTGTAACTCATGAGTCATTTGTCTGTATTAGAGCAGTTGGAGGGAAAAATTATATGTATGTATGTACATAGATAGATAGATAGATAGATAGATAGATAGAGGGCACAGGGTGAGTTGAAGATGAAGGGGTGATATCTGGAGAATAAAATTAAAGAGTGAGAGAGGATTATACGAGGAAAAGGAGAAAGGGAGAGGTAGAATGAGGTAAACTATCTCACATAAAACAGACAAGAAAAAGCTTTTACAGTGGAGAGGAAGTGGGGGAAGGTGAGAGGGAATGAGTGAAACTTATTCTTATCAGATTTGGCTTAAGAAGGGAATAACTTACACACTCAATTGGGTATGGAAATCTCTCTTACCCTACAGGAAAATAGGGGGGGAAGGGGACAAGAGAGCAGGAGGACGATAGAGGGGATGGCAGATTGGAGGAGGGGGTAATCAGAAGCAAACACTCCTAAAGAAGGACAGGGTCAAAAGAGAGAATAGAATCAATGGGGAGCAGGATAAGATTAAGGGAAATATAGTTAGTTTTTCACAATATGACTACTATGGAAGTGTTTTGCATGACTACACATGCATAACCTTTATCAAGTTGCTTGCCTTCTCAATGAGGGTGGGTAGGGAGGGAGGAAGGAAGAAAATTTGGAACCTAAAGTTTTAAAAACAAATGTTAAAAAAAATTGTCTTCACATGCAACTTAGAAATAAGAAATACAGGAAATGGGGTATAGAAATCTATCCTGCCCTATGGGAAAATTGAAGGGGAAGGTGATAAGAGAAGGTGGGGGGGGAGATAGAAGAGAGGGCGAATTAGAGGAAGAGAATGCATGCCATTTTGGGGTGGGGCGAGGGACGAGATGGGGAGAAAATTTGGAACTCAAAATCTTGTGGAAGTAAATGTTGGAAACTAAAAATAAATTAATAAAATTAAAAAAATATTTAAAACAAATACTTAAATCTTTAAGGATTTGAATCTCATTAAAATGCATGACAGCTAACAAAAAAAATGAAGTACAATAGTTCATCAGAATGCTTATATGTGAACATGTCATCACTAGCCACTCAAAGAAATGAGGAGAGCATCCTTTCTTATGGGTATTTTGTTCACATTTATTAGGACAAATAGTGTCTACTTAGTGGGACTCTCACATGAAATCTTTCAGTATCCAGATGGATCTCTGGTCATTTTGCAATATAAAATTATAATGTTTTAAAATATAATTTTAAGCCAGACAGTGTCAATAAGTCTAACTGAATGCCATCACAGATTGATTGCATCAGCTACAATACAAAGAAGTTAGCAAATATTAGAAATAGATTGCATTTCAATACCTATCAGACTATTCTGCTAATATCTAATGGAGACAGATAAGGTACACATGTCACTAGAGAGAATTTTATTAGACAAATAAATACCTGAGATGAAATATTTTGAATATGTTAACATTTATCTTTATTCGTATTAAGTATTTTAAACATATTAATATATATGCTTAAATATTTTTGAAGAGAAAATCATAATAATGTTGGTAATTAGATTGTGCAAATAATGAGTCTTTGCTTTAGTTTCCATGATGAACCTATTTATAAACCTCAGCATTTGTAAAAAGAGACTAAAGTATAATTCAAACTCCTCTGTTTGGTGTGTAAAACCATTCACAACTTGATTTGAATTCAAATCCTGCCTAATAGACTTACTATCTATGTAACCCTGCACAAGTCACTTAATCTCTTGGGCCTCCCTTTTTGCATGTGTAAAATGAAGATTGTTGAGAGATCAAATGAGATAATATATATCAAGAACTTCTGCATGAACTTTAAAGCTATAATGATTAAATAGTGTTCCCCTCCATGCACTGTATGTAATCAGGGCTTCCCTCTCATAGAAAATTAGGAAATCAGAGTAGACATATCCTCAAATGTTCTTTTCATGTCAAAAATGATGTATATGTATACCATATATTAATATACTACTTGCCTATTATGTGCCCAGTACTATGCTGGGCACTAAGAATACAAAGAAAAAATGAAAGTGTCCTTGCTCTCAAGGAAATAACAACTATCATAAAAACTTGTAATACTATTCTTTATTTACTTCACAAGTTACACAAATATAAATTCATTTCTTCAACCTACGGAAGAAAGATCTTTATTTTCTATGGAAAAATAATGATGTTTCTCTTAGCTATTGAGTGCTCCCCTAACTTTTTGTATGTATTTTAGATGCATACTTTTTGAACTTATTTTGTGTATTCCAAATTTAACAAAACAAAAGTATGAGCATCTCTACATACAAAGTAGAGAACAAAAAGAGACACATATAAAACTGTGAATCTCTTTTCCATTCCACTTTTTTTTTTTACTTTAAAGTATACAGTAAGTTCAGCAGGTACTTTCAAAACTGTCTTGCTTGTTTCTTTCTGAACTTCCTTTTCTTCCTTATTAACTTCTTAAAGTGTTTCAATGGCCCTCTTTTTTATCTCTTTTCTTTGTCCTCTGGGATTATTAGATCTGGGTAGTTTTTATTTGTGATTTCTTGAAATTTACTGCTTAACCTTTAAAATAATATCATATATCCAGTGATGCTTAAATTGTCTCTCCATGATCTGTTTTCCTGGTCAGTTATATGTCTTTATATCATTTATAATATGTGTGCATATGGGTATATGTATATGTGTATATGAATTAATTTTGTTCTTTTTTTTTGCTAAATGATATAATCAATACATTTGGTCTATTCAAATTTTCAGAAAGTTGAGTGATGAGGATGGAAACCAGACTGCAGAAAATTAAGAATGGAGGAAGGGAAAGGAAAGGAAGTAGAGGTATCAACTACTTCTCAAGAATTTATCTAGAAAATGGATAAGAGGTCTAGGACAACAGCTAGCAGTAATGAATGGATCAAGTGCAAGTTGTGTGTGTTTGTTTGTTTGGTTTTAATGATAATGGGGTAGGGATTGGTATGGCGTATTTGTTGGCAGTAGGAAAGCAGCTTGTAGTCATGGAAATATTGAAGAAAATTGTAATATTGATGATGATAGAAGGAGCAAACTGCCAAAGAAAATGGAATGGAATGGGATCACATGCAGGTTTCACCTTACCAAGGAGAAGGGACATCTCTTCAAGTGAAAATGGCTAAGAGGGAGAAAGTGGTAGAAGGTATCTTAATGATGTGAGTTGAAGAGGAGGGAATAAGAGGGAGCTCTTCGCAAATGGCTTCTTTTTGTTTAGTGGAATATGGCACAAAGTTTTCATCTGGGGATGGGATGGAAGAACCACTGGAGATTTGAGAAGGGATAAAAAGCATTGGAAAATCCTTTATGGTGAATGGGGCAATGAATCAGTTTTTGTTATTACTGTTGTTCAATTGTTTTCAGTTGTGTCCAACTCTTTTTGAGATCCCATTTGGGATTTTCATGGCTAAGATGCTAGAGTATCTTAGTTCTCGATTTCCATCTCCAGCTCATTTTACAGATGAGGAACTGAGGCAAACAGGGTGAAGTGACTTGCCAAGAGTCATATAGCTAGTAGATGTCTGAGGCCAGATTTGAACTCATGAAAATGAGTCTTCCTGATTTCATTCCTGATCTATCTGCTGTGCCACCTAGCTGCCCAAAATTAGGCCCATGTAAAAGGATTGCTTTCCCTTAGTGAATGCCCAGTTGAGCTTATGCAACACAAAAGTTTAGTGGATCTAGTCAGCATAATTTCTTGATTTCCTTCAATTTCTTTCAGCAGAATTTGAGTAGGAGCAAAGGCAGTGGGTGGGGAGGAATTAAGCATTTTGTAAGTGGCTACCACGTGCCAGGCACTGTACTAAAGCAATTAACAAATATTATTTCATTGGATCATCACCACAACCCTGTGAGGTAGGAATTATTATTATCCCAATTTTATAATTGAAGAAACTGAGGCAGAAAGAAATTAAATGACTTGCCTAGGGTCAAACAGCTAGTAAATGTCTAAGGCTGTATTTGAACTCGCATCTTTCTGATTTCAGGCCTAGTGCTCTATTCACTGAACCATATAGCTGCTATTGCTGGTGGTAGTAATATAGGGATTTGACTTGACAAGACCAGCAATCATAAAATAAGAGGTCAAGGAACTGGAGAGAAAGGGACAGTGTTGAGTTGAATGATTTCACCAAGGGATCAAGAGATAATAGCCTAGGAAAGAAAAAAGAATGGGTAATAGCAAAGGTAATAGCTTGGGAAAGAACAAAGGATGAAGGGATTTAATCTCATAGGATGAATAAAAGGCTTTGTGATTGCAAGACAGAAGGAAAGGTGGAATGAAAAAAGAGTATGATCAGGTAAGGGAATTTCAGAACTTAAGAACATGGAAGTAATGTATTTGTGGGTTTGCAAGCTAAAGAATAAAACTATCCCTGCATGTCGCTTAGGTAGGCCAGAGGAGGTGGTCTTGGCAAATGAGTAAACTGAGAAACTGCAAGGTTGCAGTGCTTGAGAGATTACCATATACATGTTGAAGTCTCCTACTGTGAGGTCAGAAGTAGAGAAGAGAGAAGGCTCACAGTGAACCTGACAATGAACTGAGGAATGAAGGAAAATGTCCTAGAGGTCACTAGACAACAGCCACCAGAATCTTAATTGGGTGATAATTAAGGATTGCATGAACTAAGGGAAAGAGGAAAGCAAAAAAAAAAATTAAAAAGGAGAGCTTCTAAGTACTTCTCCTCTGAGCTTTAGAATTATTTTGTGGTTCATGGTGAGTTGCTGATATTGAATTCAGTCTCTAAATTTTGTGAAGAAATATACCAGACAACTGCATGGGGAATAATGTGATTTAGAGGTAATTTGATCCTTATTATTGTGATGACTTTATTTTAAATCACATTAAGCTATACATGACATGTCATTGCACTTGCGATAAGATGCTTACCTTATTGTGTAGCTTAATTGTTTCTGTTGTCACTGTTCCATAAGAGGCATACTTCTTAATGAGAAGTGAATGAAAGGTTCTGTCTTTCCCTCTTCCCTCTACTATCTGTCCTCAGAGCACACACACACACACAAAAAAAAAATATAGAATTGGATAAGTTAAAAGTCCTCAGAGCTGTCTAGTCCAGATACTAGTTAAAGTGTGAATCCCCTAGACAATATCCTTACAAAATGGATTTTCCACTGCTTATTTCTAGTTGTGAAGAACTCACTACCCCAATATTAGCAATTCAATTTTGTAGTCTTCCAAATCTTGATTTTTTTCTCAAGTTAAGTTAAAAAAAATCATTTTAACTGAAACTCTACTTGTCTAAAATAATGTCAGAGATGTGCTGAAGCCAAGTCATACATATTTTCTAATGTGACTTTTCAATTTTCAGTGTGATATTTAACTTTCTAAAATTCCACAAATGAGTATGAGTACTTAATTTATTATTTTATTGATCCTCCAGACTCTAAAAAAGATGGAGAAAATATTAAGTAATAGAGATTCAACTTAAAATGTGTCATGTATGTTTTTTCCCCAGAAGAGCTGTTAAACATTTACCAGAATGTTCCTTGTCTTGTCCCTCATCAAACTCCTTTCTGGGAATACCATTTCTTTCGCATTTGTTTACTCATTTTCATACAGTCATGATGAGGCATCTACATTTAGGAAAAAGAGACATCCTTTCCCCTTATCAACATGTAGAAAGATGCTCTCCATGAGTTTATGACAGTATACTGAAATATACCCATATTTTTTTCCTGCTTCCATGAAATTTTGCCTTGCAACAATTTTGCTAGCATCTGTTTGATGTTTCACTTTATATTGTATTTGAGAAACTAGCTTACTAAAATTATATGCAAACATCTTTCATTTTTACCTGTTCATTACAAAACTATCTTCAGATGCCTTTTCTGCTATGGGTTTGTTTTATTCATTTTGGTAAGGCTTTAAATACACTGTAGTACACACTCTGCTGCCAGCTGTAATGTTGAGTAGGTAAATAAAAAAAAATAACCCTAATTTTCATTATTTCATGTTTTTAACCTAGAATTGTCATTATGTCTCATGGAATAGACTATTTAAAAATTAATATTTTTGAACTGACTTGTGATTTGTTTTAATAAAAGCATGAAGTGCTTTTCAAGTTGCTACATTTTATACTCTTTGAAACTTTAGTTTATGGAAATATTTATGTTAGAAATACAAACAGCCACTTGTCAAATCACCATGGCTGGCCAAATTACTGAAGAATAGTAGAGAAAATGTAGATTGAATAGAAGGGAAGACCTTCTTTCTTTCATTCTCCCTTCTCTGTCACTACTATTCTTTTTCATTCAATTCAAACAAACATTTATTAAATTTTTACTTAGGTGGCATCTTTGTACTAGTCATTGAAATTTTTTCTGAACTGAGAATACAAAGAAAAAAAAAGTCCCTGACCTCAGAGACATTCCCATATTTGTGGGAAGCAACATGTACCTCCAAAATTAAATGCAAAATATACACAAAGTAATTCACAGAAGTGGGCACTAGCAACTGGGTGATGAAGGTAGGCTCCCCATAGGAATTGGAATTTGAGTTAAGCTTTTTAGAAAACTGCAAATACTACAAGGAAGACATGAGAAAGCCATGCATTCCAAGTATGGCAGTTTGAGCTTGGGCAAAGGCATGAAGAAGAGAGACACAATACTAGGTATGAGGAACAACAAACATGAAAGTTTATCTGGATGATAAACTACATGGAAGAAAAGTTGTACTCAGTAAGTATAGAAAGGTAGGCTAGAGCAGATTATGAAGGGCCTTAAATATGAGTTTTTCTCACATTCAGTCAATGCAACTTCCTAATGTAAGCATTTCTAGGCTAAAATAATGTCAGCCTTGACTCGCAGTAGGAGTTAAAGGTAGCCACTGGAATCTCTTGAGCAGTGTAGTGAGCAGCATGTTTAGACTATGAATTTATCAGTTACATGAAGGATGGATTGGACAGGGAAGCCTGAAAGTTAGCAAACCAATTGTGAGGATATTGCCATAGTTAAGGTAAGAAGTAGTGAGGATCTCAATTAAAATTTTCATGTGAGCAGAAGAAATGAATGGGAAATGAAAGATGCTTTGGAAATAAAATCAAAAGACAGGGCAATCAATTAGATGTGAAGAATGAAAGAGGGGGAAGAACTAAGGATGATTTCAAGGCTGCAAGGCTGAATGACTGTAAGGGTGACCAACTGGAAGTTTCCTTAACAGAAAGAAGGGAGTTAGGAAGGGTAGAGGAACGACAATGAGGTCTTCTCTAGACATGATCACTTTGTAATGTCTTTGGCATATCCAAATGATAATAGAGATGTGAGACCAGTATTCAGAGGGACCTCAGGCCCTCCAAAAAATTGATATAGATATAGATTTGAGAGCCATTCACATTAAATTGGTAGGTAAATCTATGGGGGGAGGGAAGCTGATGAAATCATTACTGGAGAATGTAGAGAGAAAAGAGAATAGAGCCTAAGACAGAGTCATTGGTTACAATAGGGAGAAAAATAAGGAAGATGATAGCATATTTGTTAATCACCTGCCTGTACAAACCACTGTACTATACAAAATTATTACAATCTAGGCTTATATTAATATAATATTATTAAGTACAACATGTTTTGTATTATTACATTAATATAACATATTATGATTATACAACAAATTAAAGTATACAAAATATTGTAATCATAAAAACCCAATAAAGTAGACAGTAAATGTGTTTTTATCACTAATTTTACTCAAGAGAAAACTCAGGGTTAAGATCTCAAGTATTTGTAATATTTTGACCTTACATTTTACCTTATTTTGGAATTATTTCTGAACAAGTAAGGTGTACCCTCAACTTCCTACCTTCAACTGACCTGGAGAAAAATTCTGCATGAGTTCCTTTTCTCCTAACTATGAAAATATTTTTTCTTGGCTTCTGTTTTTTTTTTCTTTAATTAATACCACTGACTCAGTCAGTAAACTAGCATTTATTAAGTATCTACTATGTGCCAGGCCCGGGGAATACAAAGATTAGCAAAAGACAGTTCTTCTTTTAAGGAGCTGAGTCAAATGGGGGAAATAGAATGTAAATAACTATGTACTAATATAATATGTGTGTATAATATAGTTTATATAATATGTTATATATAACATTATGTGTGTGTGTGTATACACACACGTACACACACACACACACACTGAATGGAAAATACTTATAGAGGAAATGCTAAAGAATTAAGGGGGTTCTAGAAAATCATCCTGTAGAAGGTTAGTGTTTTGCTATGACTTGAAAGAATCCAGGGAAGAAAGGAGTTAGAGATGAGAAGGGAAAGTGTTTCAGGTATGGAGGACAACCATTGAAAAAGGACAGAGTGGGGGCAGCTAGGTGGTGCAGTGGATAGAGCACCGGCCCTGAAGTCAGGAGGACCTGAGTTCAAATCCAGCCTCAGACCAAACACTTGACACTTACTAGCTGTGTGACCCTGGGCAAGTCACTTAACCCCAATTGCCTAAAAAAAGAAACTAAAATTAAAAAAAAAAAGAAAAAGGTCAGAATGGAGACATGGAATAATGTCATATGTGAAAAATTACAAGGTGGCCAGAGTCACCGGATCACAGAATACAGGGAGATAACTAAGGTATAAGAATACTACAAAATTAAGAAGGGTCTAGCTCATGAAGATCTTTAAAAATGAAACAGTCTTATATTTGATTTTCAAAGTAATAGGGAGGCATGGGAGTTTACTGAGTTGGAGGAAGGTGTCACATCAGTTTTTACCTTTAGGAAACACATTTTGAAAGCTGAGTTGAAGATGGTTTGAAATGTGCAGGGACAAATCAGGGAAAACAATCAATAAGCTATTTCAGTTGTACAGGCATGCAGGAGTAAAGTAATGCACCAAGGTGATGACTATGTAAAAGGAGAGATGGAGAAATGTTAAAGATGTTTGAAATTAAAATTGATAGGTTTTGACAACAGATGGGATATGGGGCATGACAGAGAGTGAGGATTCAAAAATAACACCTAGGTTTGGAGCCTGGTGATATTTTCCACAGTAATAAGAAAGCAAGGACAAGGGGGTTATTGGGGGGGGGGTAATGAGTTCACTTCTGAATATATTGAATTCACTATATCCAATTTGAGATGTTCAATAAGCAGTTGGAGGTGCAAAATTGGAGGTCAAGAGAGACCTTAAGGCTGGGAATCATCTTCATAGAGATGATAATTGAATCCATAGGAGGTAATGAGACCACCAAGTGAAACAGTATAGAGGCACAAAGGAAGAGAAGGGCACAGGACAGAACTGTCCAAAAGAAGAGGAAATTAAGTAGGTAAATTTAGGAACAGAAGAATTGTATTTTTTTTTAGCTTTTAGTTTTAAAGTTGATATATTTCTGCATATTTGTCTATATTTGTGACATTACTATAGCCAAATCTAGGGCTGAGTTAGGAGTTTTTATTCATTATGAATTGATTTTAAATGTTTCCCTCAAATCTTCTTTATAGCAATAATACTAGGATCTGTTACATATAACTCTCTTTTTTATTTCTTTCTAAAGCAGCCCATCCTTTCATTTCTTAAATTAACTGGAAATGATGTCTTCAATAGCAATAGTCGTGATTTTTAAAGGACTCCAAATACATGTGGATTTCAGGGGAATAAACCCCTAACAGATTGGGAAGCTCAGGATGGAAATTCTAATAGATGGAGATTTAGTATAGAGATTGCATACCAACTGGTATGTTTCTCTACTTGGAATAGCATAATTTCAAAATTGTAAAATAGCTACTTCAACCTATACCTAAAAATAGTCCTCCATAAAATTTAGCAGAGAAGCTTCTATTCAGAATTTGGTTGAAGATCTTCAGTGAAATGTAGTGTCAAATCTTGAAAGTAGTCTATTCTACTTTTGTGTAGCTTACATTGTTGGAACTTGTTTTCTCCCCTTACATCAAGTCTCACACTTCCTCTTTGGAACTTCCATCCATTGTTTCTAGTTTTTCCATTTAGGGGTGTGTGAGTTGGCCTGAAGCCAGCACCTATTAATTCAGCTTTAATTTTGGGATGAAATGAGGCACTCCTGTAACATTCACCAGTTATTTTGAATCCTGGTCTTACTGCTACCCTCAGGGGGCATAACTTGATTGAACTACTGCAATAGCTTGCTGTTTTGTTTTCTCATCTCAATTATCTCCCCATTCCAATCCATTCTCAACTTGACTCTCAAAATGATTTTCTTAAAGTTCAGATCTGAACATGTCACCACACCCCTATACTCAATAAACTCAATTGTCTCCCTATTACCTCAAGAATCAAATGTAAAATCCTCTATTTCACTGTTAAAGCACTTTGCAACTTCAAAATAACTTCTAGATTAAAAAGGTTGTTTACTTACCTTAACATGGCAAGGATATGCATCAAGGATACAGAGGCACTTTTCTTCTATAGATTCACACACACACACACGCACACATACACAGAATCCATATGGAAACAGGTCTGGTCAGGACGGTAGGGTGTGGATACCTCAGACCTTCACCAAGTTGAAGAGGTCCTAAATCCAGATGCATGGGACTTTTTTACCCTTGGGTGATCAAGAAACTGTGTAAAGGCAGACAGAGGCCAATCAAGTAACAAGGACAGCTTCATTGCCTTTTAGAGAAAACTAATCCCTGTTTTGGGAAGGAGGAGAGGGAAGCCTTGTAAGGCATTGTTCTTATCACAGGGACAAAACAGAAAACATCTCAATCAATCAACCAAATCTAAATAATACTTCTTCAAAATTATTGAAGAGAAATGTCACCAAAGGGAAAAGGACTTATTTGTACAAAAAAACTTGCACAAAAATGTGTACAAAAAATACAGCAGCTTTTTGTTGTTATAAAGAATTGAAAATTGAGGGAATGTCATCAAATTGGGGAATGACTGAACAAGTTGTGGTATGTGATTGTGATGGAGTACTATTGTATTATAAGAAATGGCAAGCAGGATAGCTTCAGAAAAATCTGGAAAAAACTTGTATAAAGTGATGCAAGGTGAAGTGAACAGAATTAGGAGAATATTGTACACAGTAACAGCAATATTGTGTGATTATCAACTGTGAATGACTTAGCTTTTCTCAGCAATACAATTATCCAAGACAATTCCAAAGAACTCATGATGAAAAATGCTATCAAGTGATATCATTGGATCAAAGCATACTATTTTTTTTTCTTTTTGTGTTTTTTTTTTGTCTGTCTTCTTTCATAACATGTCCAATATTGGAATATTTTGGTATGACTGCGCATGTATAACCTATATAAAACTGTTTACCATTTCAGGAAGGAGGTGAAGGAAGAAGGAAGGAGAAAATTTGGAACTTAAAATTTAAAAAAAAATGTTAAAAACTGTCTTTACATATAATTAGGAAAAAATTAAATATTATTTTAAAAATGAAGAGAGAAATCACCTCTTCCCTGAGTCTCCTCTTCTCCAGGCTAAACTTTTTGAGTTCCTTAAATTAACCCTTTTATGGTATGTTCTATGTTGGCTGGGGCCTTCACTATTTTGCTCACACGATCCAATCCCTACTTGTTTAATCTGTGGTAGTCTTGTCTTTCCAACTTTAAAGATAGGAACTGCAGTCCTGTCCCCACAACCACCACCACCTCTTAATAGCGCTTGACAAAGTTCTGGCCATACAGTAGTAACTTATTTGATCTTGACTGAGAGTACTCTGTCTCTATAGGAATTCACTTCATTATGGCATGTATGGGAATGTTATCATTGATATGACATTTGGTCACCACTTCTATTAGTCCCTTTCCTCCAATTTCAAGGGCTGCTACTAGTTACCCCTTTAAGAAATCTGGATTTTCTTTTCTTACTCAGCCTTCACTTTTACCACATTCCCTTCCAATGCTTAGGAAAAAATTTGTAAACTTTGACAAAATACCCTTCAAAGCCACCTTTCCTTTGTGTAAATGGTGTAGTTGATCTCCATTCTCGCCAAGAATGAACATTTTATTTTATTTGTTTGTTTAGTCTATTTTATCTGTCTACTTATTTATTCATTTCTATTCATTCATTCATTCATTCATTTATACTGCAGCCTGGAATGGTGATGATTCAATAAATTGATCACTGACTAATACCTGTAAAGTAAGTGAGAACAGTGGAAGGGGAGAAACAGACTTGCAGAGAGAGACTATAGTGACTCCAGACATAAATATAAACACAAAAGACAGAAGAAAAAAAAAACTAGAGTAAAAGGACTGAAGATTGAGCAAAATAAGTCAACAAAAATGAGAAATACACTTAATGTAATGTTTAAGTCATAATGTATTTGCATAGTTTTGAGCTTGAAAACTTTGTGATGAAGCCTACACATTGACAAAATCAGATTTATATCTGATATTGCTCTTTAGGAGATTTAGTGGGTGAAGTAGGTAGGAAGAAGGCCTTGAAGACAGGAAAACCTTGATTCCAGTACTGCCTCTAACATACATTGGCTGTGTGATCTTTGTTAAGTCACATAAAGTCTTATTACCCAATGCAATGCACTAATGCTCTTAAGTTGCACAACAGATTTCTACCTGCACTGGTAAAGAGTGTATCCTCAATGAAATTTCCCTATACCACTTAAATAACTGGTCTTGTCAAAAAAAAAAAAGAATCCTCTGCAGCTCTTACAAAGAAATCGTATTGAACTTTTCCACATCTTCTTACCTGTGTAGTAAACAATAGCCCTAAAATGGGGTTAAAGATTATAGCAATACCACATTCCAGAATGCTGTCTGCAAATAATTTGCATTTTAGCTATACTTTTTAAATACTCCTTTATCACAACTTTCTTTGCAGATTTTAATTAAATTTATATTAATTTCAGATTTTAATTCACAAAAAGAAGGTCAAAATGCTTATTTGTAGTTACACATTTAGGAAATAGATCCTATGATGACCTTGTTTTTAATATGAGCCATACTATTGTTAGACAATTGTTTCCTAATCTCTTTTTTGAATCTCTACTCTTGTTTAAACTTTCAGACTATCTAAATAATCTTATTTTGATGACAGTCTTTCTCATGCTGTATAACTCACTGAGATATCACCATAATTTGTTCTTTGCCTAAGTACGTAAACTTGGTTTCTTCAACCACTTTGAGCAGAATATGTTCATGTTCATTTCTGATTGCCCTTTGACATGTTTTCTCTATTTCAATGACATGCTTATTATGCTAAAGTAGAAAGAATTTCACATAGAATTTCATATATATAGCCTCAATCTCTAGTCACTTAGGTTTTTAGATTAATTTCCCATTACATTAGATTTATAATGTATACTTTTAACACGTATCACCAAATTTATTATAGAAAAGCAAGTGCAATCTTTAGTATTTATCTGCTTGCTATCTCCTTAGGGAGGTGTGAGGAAGATAAATGTTAATACAAAAAAAAGTGATATTCCATTATGTTTGCCAAAACTATTTTTTACCTTTTCTTAATATCATGTTAAGTTAAACCAAAGGAGGAAAAATAATGAAGATTTTTAAGGAAAATAAAACTAGAAAACACATGACTATACTTTTTTGTCTTTCACTTTTAAAAATTAGACTAATATAAATATAATTTTTTTAAAAAAGTATACTTTTAGTTATATCACACAATCCAATGGCTCAAATTTCTCCTTCAGTTTAGGGTTACTCATTTTTTTCTATTTGTTTGATTAATATAATTTGAGTCTGTTTTTCCTCTTTCTGTGTCCCTTTCTTGTGAAGACAAAGTAAAACAAATTTGCAATAAAAATTTGAAATTACCAAGCCAAGTGATTTTAAATAAGTAAAGGAAAGATAGGAAAGAATCCATCTCATTCCTTCAATTTGTACTGCCATTATAGCTTTGAATGGGGAAAAGTACATCTCTCTTCACTTTGATCTTTGTTTTGTCACTAAAATCATATCATCTTTACCCTTATAAGGCATTTCTGTTTGAAATTCACATGATAAACTTTTCATTCCATTACATTCTTTGTTCTCCTTGAGCTCTAAGAAAATTTGCTTTGAATCTGTACTTCATTTTCTTCCAATTGGATTAATTAAAAGTTTTCTTTTAAATGAGTGTGTGTGTGTGTGTGTGTACACACACACACACACACATATATATATATATACACATACACACATGCATATACATGCACACATATATACACACACCATATGTTTATACATATGCACACACATTAGAATGTATATTTGGCCTAGTTTGAATTTTTAAGGGGATAGGCCTATTAAATGGCATTCTGAAGATTTGTTTTTTCCAATTCTCAAGATTGGAAAAGAAAAATTATCTATTCCAGTGGAGAGAAAAAGAATCAACATTAAGGAAGCAGCAACTGACATTGACAGTAAGGACTGGAGTAGAATACTAAGAATGTAATTTTCATTGGTAAATCTTGGTGTAGGAGAAATAGGATTTGATGTCCTGCTTGTTTAGTTAGTATAGTCACAGGATGTAGCCACAGAGATTGAGGTGTTGATGTAATAAGTTGTTAATATTTGGTGATAGGATAAAAACCTTTATGAATTATTGATGCTTCTTTCTGACTCAAAAGGCAATATATAACTGGCTGGGACAAAATTTGCCTAGCGTTTGAAAGCTTTAAATAGTTAAGCTATAGTGACAGCCAGCAAATTGGGAATTATTATTATTTGCTTCAAGTGAGTTGAGGCAGGAGCTAGTAATCAAGGAAAAATCTGGCTCCTGAGAGGAATTTTTTTTTGAGATATGGCAGCGAAGGAAGGTATTTTTTTTTCTCTCTCTCTCCCTCAGTCAACCATGGCATATATCAAGATAGATACTCCTGAGGCAGTACTCAGAAGGAAACACTTCATCAAAGGGATGAAGAGTCAATTTGACAGTTAAATGCATAGTTGAGAAAGAAAAAAAGATGCACACTAGAGGTTAGAGGCAGCTTAAAGGAAAAGGACTTCTCCTAGCAAAGAAGTAGCTATGTAAACTAGAGAAAGCTAGCTCTGGAAATAAAGAGCAGAGCTATTGAGAGAGGACACAGAAAGCCCAGTTAAATAACCTGACTAGGAGAAAATCTCATCAAGTGGGAATATTTGTGAGGGTTGCACAGGAGATAAAGAAAATCCAGGCTTTGCAGAACAAGATTTGTGAGTAGTCTTAACCACATGTGTTCTTGATATATGTATCTCACCATCATTGTGCTCTGAGTATATGCCCACCCTTTCTAAGGATATTTTGAACACTAACAGAAGAGTAAATTTCAAGTTCTAAGGGGAATATTTTGTAGTTACTCTTTTTACTGTAGCATCTTTGAAAATATCCTTGCTAGGATCTGATTGTGTCTGTGGTTGGTTATTATTGGGAGGCACATAAATGGGGGCTCCTAAACCACTAGTAGGAACCCACATGAATAGGTAATCCTATAACTGTTAAGGAGAATAGCTGCCTCCCAGGGAAGTAGCCCATAGAGTGATTCTCTATATGGAAAAGTAGAATCACTGGCTTTTGGGATATGGGCAATGATTGAATCATTGGCATGATCCACATATGTAATATATGCCTATAATATAATGAAACATAGAAATTTTTGTTCAGATTGCATAAAAGGGACAGCTTCATTATGTCAAACAACAAATAATTATCATATGTTTCCTTTGTATAGTACATCATGTTAGGAATTGGGGAGTTTTCATAAGATACACATGTAGAGAAATGAAAAATAATCAAGTACCTAATATGTACTAAGTTCTGGGAATACAATTACAAAAGGAAAATAGTTGTTTCTTTTAAGAAGTTTATGTTTTAATGAGGGATTTTATATATACATATATATGCACACACACATATATACAAACATTTATATATGTATGTGCATATAAACATACATATTTATATATTTATATATATTTACACACACATACATACATATATATATATCTTTATCTATCTATATCAATTCATATCTATATCTATATATATGGAATGATGGCCAAGAAAGTATAGACATATATTGTGTCTGGTGAAATCATGAGGAGTGTGAGTAGAGCCATGGCAGGGGTGGGGGTTGGAGTGGGAGGGGAGAGGTTGATTGAGTCTTTAAGTAACCATGAGGGTATTGATTTGATTGAGGTTTCCTGAGCAAGAGGTTAGGAGAAGGGTGATTAGCCTACAAGATGATCAGTCTGGTACAAATGAAGAAAAGAAAAAAAAATCATCTATTAAGTGTGTATTATGTATTGTAGTTAAGTACTGAGGCTACAAATGGGGAGAAAAAGCCAAGCTCTATTCTCAAGGAGTTTACATCCTAATTTGTAAAGACAATTCTTATAAAAAAGTTTGATATAGGGTAAATGGCAAGCCTTTTGGGGATCCTTAATGTACAGCAGCAAGTAAGGTGTAAGGGATGGATTAATGGAAGGGAAGGCAAAGGAGAAGAGTGCCTCCCACTGGTGACTCATGCTTCCTGACTATCCCCATGGGGTTTAACAAGGCTGGGAGTCATCAGAGGAGAGGGGTGAGGAAGTCAAGGAGAAAAGGTGTTCACTGGTGTTTCTTCCAACCCCATGGTATCTGGAAGAGGGTTTGTAGGGGGAAAGCATAAGGGGAATATTAAACAATGCTGGAACTGGCTAGTTATAGTAATCTTTTTACTTATGTCTTTTTCCTCATACATTTACTAAACAAGATAGCATGGACCCCATGGCATAGCACTAAGGTAACTTCAACGCACAATATTATGGGATAAGTGCACCAGAAAGGTACAAGATAAAAGGAAGGATGGTAGAGGGCACTGAGTTTATGTTGATTAAGAATAGGTTGAAGGAACTGAGAATGCTTAGCTTGGAGAAGAGAATGTGATAGTTATGTGCAAATATTTTAAGGGACTGTAAGTTAGAAGAGGTATTAAAATTGACTTTTTGGACCATGGGGGAAGAACTAAAAGCAATGTTTGAAAGTTTCAAAGAGGCAAACTTTGGCTTGATGTTGAGAAAAAAGAAAATGAAGCAACTTATTAGCAATTAGCATTATCAAATATTAGTTACCTTTATATATAGTTCAGACATTTTCAAGTAAAGACTAGAGGTCCCTTACTGGGTATATTGTAGAAGGGATTCTTTCAAGGCATGAATTGGACTGGATTTTCTCTGCAGTTCCCTTTGAGTCTAGAATTCTATGTGATTTGTGCAAGTCAGAAGCAGCAGGTCATGATCATGGAGGAGATCAACACAGGCTTTTGAAGGAGTACTGTTTGAATTGAGAACTAAAGGATTGCTAAGTATTCAAGAGATGAAGAGGGAAGGATGGACTTTCAGGCAAAGGGAATAGGTTGATCAATGTCATGGATGTAGGGATTCATAGATCCAGTATATGGGAAAAAAGGTAGGACAGTTTAGTTTGTTTGGATTGTAATGTGTAAAAGGCTATAATATACAAAAACAATCATTCAGTATTTGTGTATAAATATTTAAATATTATATCTTTTTTTTAAGTTTTAAGTGAAACAATATCAAAGTAAAAATAGAGTAAGTGAATTTGTATGTAAACTAATTTAATTAAATTGGCTGAAATAGTATTCCTTAACTATTTAAAAACAATTTTTACTCTATTTAAATTTACTAAATAGCTAGAATTATAATTTTTTGTTTTTTTTTAATGGCAAAGTAGTATGGGAATCCTTCACATGAAGACAAACTCTCTCTATAATCAGAATAAAAATATATGTACTTGTAATACATTATACTTATTAATAACTGTGATAAAAGAATGGGCCGAATACTTTCAAAAGAAAGGCAAGCGCTATGTTTAATAATGATAATGCTAACTTACTTCTTTTTGAAGAAAAAGATTAAAAGTAGTTAGAAGACATTCTCCTTGTGACAAGTCCAAGTATACCAATATGATTCAAATAATCTTGCTGGTTTACCTTTAAAGTTGAACAAGCTCAAACTCCGTATCGCTGTGTTTCATATGAGAGCACGAACTATCCACCATTCAAATAGATATATCAAAGATCCTTTCTTCTTTTTATGAGCTCGGAAATAACCTCAAAATTTCATTTTCCTCTACTGGAGGCTACAATAATATAACTCTATGTTAACTCAAAATATCACAGATATTTCTATGCCAAAGTTTAATGCCATAATTATTCAGATAGAAACCCACATTTTGCTTTATAGTAAAAATTCTGAACTTTCATTAAAAGATACTAATATATTTACAAGCTATGAACAAAATTTTGCTAAAATAATAATAAATTGTTTCTTTTATTCCTATTGGTATCTGTAATACTTTTAAGTTGTCTGTCCCTTGCCTAATCCATATTCTATCAAAAGATTATCAAAGGTGGTTTGGATTTATTTTTCTTCATGGATATATTGACTGTGTTTAAAATGAATCTTTTTTCTTAGATGTTTGTTAGTCCTATATATTTTTTATTGTTTGAGTAATTAAGATAGCAGGATGAGTCAATATAGCCCATATAAATATAAAATGGGACAATACAGAGTATAGTGCATAGCTGCTATGGGCATTTAGGGAATCTGTAAAAGAATACAATAGATTCTTTACAAGAACAAAAATTGAATGTTAATACCATCAGATGTGAAAGAGAAAAATAAAGCTTGCTATATTATTTCTAGTGCCTCATGGAACATTAAAGAACTGAATCGCACTATAAAGAGAATAATGATTTTAACATGTCAAAGGGAAAGAAGATGTTCAGTGGTCTTTATCATAGGACATTACCTTTTCCTTCTACTAATGGATTTCAGAAGTTAGCAAAAGAGAAGCTGCTGATTGTGGCATATACTTTAAACATGTTAGGGAATTGAACAAAAAAGCTAAAAAAGTAATCTAAAAGGCTTCAAGATCTACATTCATTTGATGGAATTATAGACACATAAGGATAATGAATATTACAATTTGAAACTAACTGTACAATTTAAAAATCCTAAATATTGATGCCCTAGGTGGCAAAAATGTTCTTTCACGGAATTTATATAACCCTCTTTGCAAATAAGGACGTTTTTGTAGGAAAAATGTTTAACATATCTTTTGTCATATTTAATTGATAATTAACCATATATATACATATATATATATACATATGTAGTAGAACAAAAATTTGAAGGTATGTGCATAGTCTATTCCTTTAGATTCGGAGAAGGAAAGGGTATTCTTATATTAAAGTCCTTTTGGAAATAAAAATAAGCCATTTTTTAAATGCTTGGAATAGAAATGCTCTACAGAAATTCCCTTAACTCTGGAAAGGTAGAGGATAATGACAAAGGGAACAAGGCAAGGAGATAATAGCATAAACCATTTTTCTGAGAAGAGATTCTGAACTTTAAAAATTAGGCCTCAACTACCTGGCACAGTTGTCAGATATCATTAGATCCTCAGTAGACAGATTCCAGGACATAGAAGGACATACAACTTCCCACATGACACAAATGCAGCTCTCCTCAGATTAGCAGCTGTCCTTCTCTGGAAACAAAAAGGCTCATAACTACCGTTTTGCCACAGGTGAAGTTAGAATCTTTCTGTTGAGGATGCAAAGCCAGCTAGCTGCCTGTTAGATGTCTCAGAAACAAGTATTCTCCAATGGTGGTGATTCTCACTAGACATTTTCCTGCTGTATTATGGTCCTTACTGAGTATTTTCTCTACATACCAATAAATCAAGAGAACTCTTTCACAATACAGTACCACCATGGAATTCTATTGTTGTGTCCAATGGTTGAAACAACTATGCCCCTTTATGTTAGCGTTTATATCTTTCTTTCTGGGTTATGATCAAAAGCATTAGTTCAGAGGACAAAAGTCTTGAGTTCTGTGTCTCTGGGAGAGCATCAACCCCACATTGGGATCCCAAAACTTTGAATATGTCTTTTGGTGACTGAACGAAATTAGAAAGCGGGTTTAATTTGTCCATATTATACTCTCAGCAGTGGATGCAAATGAAAACTCATCCTGAAGACTAGATCTAGTCTTCAAAGGTTCCATCTAACTCTAAATTCTAGTGTAAGTTACTGGTAAAGAGATTGTATCTTCTTCCTATTCAAGAGACTCTTGTCCTATTCATTCTTTGGTTGGTGGCCTCATTACAGTCCCCCTAAACCAAAAGTCCTGAGGCTCCTTGGGAGTACCATTTTAGGGTGCCATTTCCTGGTCATTGCAATGCCCCTACCCCAGTCAATTTCTTTAACTAAGTGTTCTTTTCTCTCAAGGCCAAGTTTTCTTCCTTTTAAGATAATCAGCTAGTCAATCTGATAAATGGATTTATAATTTGGTAACTGCCATTAGAAGAAGGCCACCCTTAGGCAACATGTTTATTTTGAGGTTGGCAGTTGATAAATTCTGCCTCTCTTCTTGTTGTCTATCCCAAATGAGAATTTCAAGTTAGTTATAAGAGTAGCATCATAATAAGCTAGTAGTCTAGACAGGGTTGTGTGACATAGATTAAGTACGATGTAGTGGTAAGGAGATTTGGAGTCTGAGCACCAAGTTCAAATCCTGACTCCACTGCTTACTACCTGTGCTTCCTTGGGCAAATCAGAACCTTTAAGGGATTCAGGTTCAACTCTAAAAATTATACTCGACAATCAGGCATATTGTATTAGATGTTTCTCCTAGATTATACTAAATATCCTGGCTGTAGAACCCTGGACAAGTCACATAACCTCTTAGTGATCTAGTCAACTCTCATAAGATTTTAAATTTCCAAGAAGACACTGACCTGCATTGATTGAAGGAATTTCCTTATCCAATTAAGCAGCTAGGTGATACAGTGGATAGAACACTGGGCCTGGAATAAGGAAAATGTGGGTTCAAATCCAGCCTCATATACTTACTAACTGTGTGACTCTGGGTAAGTATCTTAAACCCTATCTGACTCAGTTTTCTCTATCATAAAATGAGAGTGATAGTGCCCAGGGTTGTTGTAAGGCTCAAATTATATATTTAGAAAGCACTTAAAAACAGTGCTTGACACGTAGTAGACACTTAACAAATTTTTGTTTTCTCCTTCCCTTTCTTCCTTTCTCTCCTCTCCCTTCTTCTCTTTCTTTATTTCTTCCTTCCTTGCCCCATAAAACCAAAGATCCAATCCACATGAAAACTAAGTCACTGATGCCCTAATTTGCCTGTATGTATGGGCAAACTTAGCTTTACCCTTACACCTGCTTCTCTTCAGCAATGGTCGGACAAGGAAAGGGTGTTTAGGGACATGTCACTGTATCTTCTAAGCCCTTGTCTTCCCTGACCACATCTCATGCTATGATCAGAATAGTAGAGTTAGCACAAGACTAGTGAAAGAATAAGGGTTTGCATGGCATGATAGGGAAAGAAAAGTAATAGAGTCTAGCTTCCTTAATTCTGAAATAGGATGTTATCCAATGTTGTCTTTTAAAACTTGGTAGCTCATTAGCTTTTTATTTTTCATTTATAATTTTCATGGGAACTTTTGACACATAAAACTGAACTATAAATACACATAATGCTAGTAGGCTAAGTTCCAATGACTCCAGATGAATATTTGTCTAAAGGAAATATGCATTGTGGAGTTTTAGAATAGAGGAGGAAAACCACATTTAGTGAAACACCCATGGAAGGTCAGTATGGATTTAGTAAGTGGAAAATGACTGATTCATGTGTCAGTATTAACAACTATATGGAGAATAAAGAAAAATGAGGTTAAGAAAGATCAATGTGATTTACATATATTAAGGAAACATAAAAGTGCTTGTTATTAAGAAAGGAATATATTGAGGTGCAGTATAACTATAAAATATTACACATTGAGATTTAATTATGGTATTCAAAGTGAGCAAAAATAGAATTTTGAGGTTACAGAATATAAGTATTAGAAGACAGTGTACACTTGTATGTTACTTGGTTTTTTAAATATATTTTAATTATAGATACATTTTTCTTCATTGTTTAGCCATTCCTTAGTATCTGCCACTCGTCCCTCTCAGACAGCCATTTTTTAAAGCAATTAAAAAGAAAAAAATCAATAAAAGCAATTAATATTTGAAACAAATCTAACATTATGTTATATGTTTCTCAACTGTGGAACCTAACCTCTGCAAAGAAGTGGAGGGATGTATATTCTCACATATTTTCTTTGGCACTAATTTTATTAGTTTTGATTTTGCAACATTCATTTTCTATTATTTTGTTATGGTTAATCTTATTACATTGTCATAATCAATATGTATGTTGTTTTTGTTTTTTTTGGTTCTTCTCACCTTATTTTTGCATCAGTTCATGTAAGTCATACTATACTTACTGAAGTACTAATCATAGGCATCATTTCATAAAGTAAAGTAACATTCTATTTCATATAACACATTTTTTTTTCATTCCCCAAATTAATGGGAATATACCTTGCTTCCAATTCTTTACTGATACAAAAGTGCTATTGTAATTATACTCTGTATGTATGGAGACCTTTTTAGCCAATAAAAATATATATACACATACATACATATATATGTACATATGTGTGTGTGTATATATGTATATATGTGTGTGTGTGTGTATATATATATATATATATATATGTATATATATATGCCTAAGCGGAATGTCTGGACCAAAGGGTATAAAAATTATATATATATATTTTTTTATTTTGAAAATTTTAGCCACTCCATTTGCATAATTCCAAATTGTTTGTCAAGAGGGTTGTACTAATTCACATCTCCATGTATTAGTGGGCCTATTTTTCCACATCTCTTCCAATAGTGACTATTCCCATCTTTTATCATCATTGCTAATTTACGAGAAGTGAAGTAAATTCTCAGAGTTGTTTGGTTTGTAATTCTTTTATTTTGTGGTTTGGAGTTGTTTGGAACATTGCTTCATTTGGTTGTTCATAACATATAGCACATTTGAGAACTGCTTGTTCACATCCCTCTCTATAGAGGAAAGCTTTTAGATGTTAGGTATTTTTGTTAGGGATCTATCTATATATCTGTCTATCTGCCTGTCTTTCTGTCTAATGCATCTAGGATAAGAAGGGAAGCAATGAATTGGGGGGAGGGATTTGTATTAAATTTCTTTACAAAAATACTTTCCCTACTTCATCACTTTTCTTCTTATCCTAGATAGATTATTTTAGTTTATGCAAAAGCTTTTCAATTTCTTCTAAACAATATTATCTAGTTTATCTTTTTGTAATTGCTTCTATTTCTTTTTTTTGTTAATAATTAGTCTCCTCCCTGTAATTGTGAAAGGTACATGATTTGTCTTCTAACTTTTTATGCCATGATCTTTAATATTCAAGTTGTAAATCTCTTTTGAATTTATTGTAGGATATAGTTAATGATGTTTATCTAAGCTTAATTTCTGCCAGACATCTTTTAAGTTTTCCCAATGTTTTTTAATCAAATCTAAAGTAATTTATGTTTAATGGATACTAAAGTATTAAGTTTCATTATTTCTGATTCACTCATGTCCAGTCATTTCTAGATATCTACTTTTCTATTTTTAACCAATGCCATATGGTTTTGATGATTGAAGCTTTATATTGCAGTGTGAGGTCTGTAAGTACTATTCTATATACTTTCCTAAAATTGTTCTTTGTTGTTTTTTTTTTTACATTCTAGATCTTTTGTACCTCCAAATGGATTTAGTCTTATTTTATCTAGCTCTGTAAACTGTATCTTTCGTAGTTGACTTAGTCTAACATTCAAACTGTAAATTAACTTCAGTACTTTTAGATTAAATCTGTACAAGTATCAGGTGTCCTTTGCTAGGTTAACTCCCTAAGTAGTTTATGTAGTTTGAAACAATAGTGAATGTAATTTCCTTATTATTGCCTTTTGGGTTCTATTGAGGGTAGAAAGGAGGGAAATTATTTTTGTAGCCTACAATTTTGCTTAAACTATTGTCTGCTGATTCTCTAGAATTTCCCTAATAAATCATTATGTCATCAGTAAAGAAGGACAGTTGTGGTCTCCTCTTTTTGCATATCTTTCCTTTGTCTATTTGCTATTGCTTTTTTTTTCTGGAAATTTGAGACCTATATTAAAAAATAGGATGCAGACCAGCCATTCTTTCTTTAATCTTATACGTATTGGGGAAACTTCAAGTATATCCCCTCTATATGATACAAATTTTGTGTTTTACATATGTTTTTATGATATTAAAATACAATTATGCTTGTAGTTCATGGAGTTTTTAGCATAGATTAGTATTGTATCTTATGAAATTCATTTTCATCATCTGTTAAGATAATTGTGTAGCTTAGGATTTTTTTTGGTTATGTTTAACATGATTAATTGTTTATAGTTGTCCTAAGGTTGAAGCATCCCTGCCTCCTTGGTATAAATCTATTTTGGTCATGATGAATAATTCCTTGAATGAATTTCTTTAATCTAATTGACACAAATTTAGTTAATTTATTTCATAAATTTTCATTAATGGTATTGAACTGTGGTTCTGATTTCTTTTTTGTTTGTTTTATCATTCCCTGCTTCTTCTTCTTCTTTTTTTTTTTTAGATAAACATTTGTTTCATAAATGAGTTTGGTAGAGTGATTTTTTTTCTTGGTGTTTGAAAATAACTTATATAGTTTTGTTATTCATTATTCTTTAAAAGTTTGATAAAATTCTATTGAAATTCTTCAGGAAAAGGAGTTCTTCTCCTCTCTTCTTCCCCTCACAACCGACTACAATTGTAGTTCCTTGATAGATAGTTGTATTTCTTTTTCTAGGACTGGATTATTTAAAGTCTCTATTTGATGATATTTTAGTTTGAGTATGTTATACTTGTGACAATAACATTCTCTGTGTGTGTGTGTGTGCACATGTGTGCACGCACATGCATGCATGTGTGTTCTCAGTTTTATTGGGATATAACTGTACATAATGGGTTTTAATAATTCTTTTTGTTTCTTCTGATTTCACTGTATTTTCACCTCTTTCATTTTTTACTTTGTTCATTTGATTTTCTACCTTTCTCTTTTTTAATAAGATTGGTTTGGGGCAGCTAGGTGGTGTAGTGGCTAGAGTACTGGCCCTGAAGTCAGGAGGACCTGAGTTCAAATCTGGCCTCAGACCAAACAATTGACACTTATTAGCTGTGTGACCCTGGGCAAGTCACTTAACCCCAATTGCCAAAAAAAAAAAGATTGTTTTAATGTTAATCAATTTGTCAGTCTTTTTAAAGAAACAGCATTTAGTTTTGTGTATCATTTCTGTAGCCTTTCTGGTTTTCATTTCACATTTCATTTCTAATTTTCAAAATTTCCTCCTTTGTACTAATTATGGCCTTGATTTTTGTTGGATTTCTATTTTTAAGCTCTATACAGTTCATCAATCTTTTCATTTTCTGTTATGCTCAAATATGTATTTAGGGATACAGCATTTTTTTTTTCCTCTGAATACTGATTTAATGGAATTCTTAGAATTTTGGTAAGTTTTTTTTACTGTTTAGTCTCCTTTTTCTGTCTTTTATTTGTGCTTCCAAAATAAATTGTCATTTTTATTATTCACATTTATAAATATTGTGTTTAGTGATTCTACATTTTTGTACATTTATTTACAATTTCTCTCTACTCAGATAAATACTCAAGTTTTGCAAAAGTTTCATGTGTTACTGAGAAGGAAAGGGAAAGTTACAATAAAAATTTGTATGGTGCCTACTGTGTCTGGTTGTTGTCCTTTGTGGTTAAATAGTACCAAAATGACATCACTATGTTGGAGTCAAGGTACAGTGTGTCTGACTGTGGTTGATTAGAAAAAATACAAATTCAGAAGGCTCTACTACAAGGTGGGTACAAATATTCCACAGAAACATTTGGAGTGGAGATGTCTCTAAATTTGTACTTCTCACATTTCTTTTGAGCTACTGCAATTCTGCTTTGCTCATTGAGCACATTGCCTTTTTTGATGCAGACATACTGTGCTATGTCTGTGCCAATGTCTCACATGTATCACATTCAATTTCAAAGTTCTTCAGAAAGACCCTGATCTCTGTGTGAGTAGTTGCCTTGTGTGAGTTCTAAATAAAATAGTCATTTAGGCAAATGTAGATTTGGCCCTCAAATAATGTGGCCAGCTGGTTGGAGTTGGGCTCTCTGCAAGCTATATTGAATAGTTGGAAGTTCAGCTCAAGAGAGGACTTCAATGTTTGATACTTTACCTTGCCAAGTGATCTTCAGAATCTTCCTAAGACAATTCAAATGGAAGCAAATTGATTTCCAGGCAAGGCTCTGTCCAGGTTTCACAGACATACAACAATGAAATCAGCACAATGGCTCTGTAGACCTTCAGTTTGGTAGGCAGAATAATGCCTCTTCTCTCCCAAACTTTCTTTCAGAGACTCCCAAACACTGAGCTAGCTCGGGCAATGTGTGCATCAACTTTATCATCTATATGTACATCCCTGAAAAGTTACTGCCAAGGTAAGTGAACTTTTCCACAACATTCAAAATTGCTACATTTGTTGTAACAAATGTTACAACAAAATCGATCCATACTCTATTGCATCTTAGCCTCAGAGGCTGTATTGAGTGTACAATCATCAGCAAACAAAAAGTCATGTACCAACTCTCCCTTCACTGTAGTCTTGGCTTGTAGCCTTTTCAAATTAAATAATTAACCATCAGTGTGGTAGCTGACTTTGATGTCTTTTTTGTCCTCACTGAAAGAATATGACAACATCATTGAAAGCATCAAGCTAAAAAGCACAGGAGCAACCTCATAGCCCTTCTTCGCTCCATTCATGACTGGGAAAGTACAAGAGCATCCTCCATTATCCACAATCCTTCCAAGCATGCCATCATGAAACTGGCATACAATACTGATGAACTCTGGGCAACCAAATGTTAACATACTTTTCCACAAGCCCTCATGATTGACAGTATCAAAAACCTTGGTCAGGTCAATAAACATTGTGTACAGACCTCTGTTCTCCCCTGGCATTTCTCCTGGAATTATCAGGCAGCAAACACTACCTCAACCATTCCTTAGCTAATTGTGAAGCCACACTGGCTCTTGGGTAGATGCCCATCTTCCACGTGAAGGATCAGACTATTAAGGAAGACTCTGGCAAGAATCTTACCAGCAATAACTAAGAGAGAGATGTTCTGGTGATTGTCATAGGACAACCTATTCCGCTTTCCTTTATAGAGATCTACAATGGAGTCATCCTTGAACTTTTACTGGATAGCCTCCTCACTATATTTTTAATCTGGAAAATTTCAGTCAGTTTTTGCATGAACAGTGGGCCCCCTGCCTTGTAAATGTCAGCTGGAATAGAATCAACACTAGATGCTTCACAACACAAGATTTGCCTAATGACATTCAATACCTCTTCTTCAGTTGGAAGTTTGGCTATAGAGGGATTAACTTCAATCTGAGGGAAATGGTCAATGGTTTCAGCATCAGTTCATGATAATCTGTTGAGAATACCATGGAAGTGATCAGCCCGTCTCTCCAGGATCATGTCCTTATCACTAATTAATGTGGCTCCATCAGCACTGAGTAGCTGAGATGCACCATAGATCTTTGGCCCAAAAATAACCTTCAGGACATCAGAAAAGCATTTTACATTGTTGCTATCAGCATAAAACTGAATTTCATCTGCCTTCTTAACTGAGCCAAGAATCCTGCATCTCTCTAAGTTTTACTTACACTTTACTTTTGGTAGAGTTAAATGCTGCCTTCTTAGCATGGATGAACTATTCTGCTCATCAATCCTGTAAGTTCTGGGTTTGTTTGTTGTTTTTTTTTTCAGTTAGCAACTTCTGAATTTCCCTATAATTTTCATCAAACCAATCCTGATGTTTGTGAGTGTTCTGACCCAGATGAGTAAATGTGGTGCTGTATACCAAATATCTTAAAGCTGCCCACACCTTTTCCACTTCATTGTTACCAACCATGTGTTGCCTCAGCCTTTCCTCCAAGTTAGCAATGGACACTTGGAGAAGCACTTAAATCTGTTGACATTAACTTTTCTGGTAGTCATCTTAGCTTGGGGCCTGCCACTTTTGTTGAATATAAATGTTTAGCTTGGAGAGGATAAGACTATGATTGATCCAGCACTCTGCACCACACATCTCCTTCATCACTCTCACATCCTGTTTATCTCTTCTCCTTATAGTAACATAGTCTGTTAAAACAATGTTTGCTGCAAGAGTGCATCCACAAAGTTTTATGGGGTTTAGGTAAATGGAAGATAGTGTTGGTGATGAGATGGTCATGAGATGCACAAATCTACCAAAGTAAGTGATTGTTGCTGTTCCTGTTTCTAACTCCCTTCCTCCCAAGCACTCCCTGCCATGTCTGATAGTCTGTGCCTACTCTGACATTAAAGTGACTGAGAATTACAAGTTTGTTCTCTTTCAACACATTGATGATTTGCAGATATACATATATACATATACATGCATGTGTATTTATGTATATATATATATATTATACATATATATACACATATATGTGTGTATATCAAGATTTATGGTGGAAACATAAGTACTGATGATGATAGCATGCTGCTTTCCCTCAAGTGGCAATTGCATTGTCATCAGCCTGTAATTCACTTCTTTGGGGAGGTATACAATTTGTTGAATAGATTAGTTCTGATCTCAAAACCTACATCTGCTTCGCTGTGCTCCCATAAAAGTGTATAACCAGCACTGACTTTTGTATGTTGGCTTTCATTTGCTAACATTTTTTTTTACTTGGGGCTGCTATTTGGATTCAATACCTACTATGTTTTCTCACAACAAGAGCTGTTCATCTTTTAGGCCTACTGCATTTCTTGTTGTCCATGAGTATATGCACATCCCATGTGCCAATGGTGGCATCATCTTCACAAAAAGTTTTGTAAATTTTTCATCTTTCAACCATAGGATAGGATCCTTGCCTGCTATGGTAAGCAGGCCAGGGTTAGGTTAGGTGAAGCAGACAATTTTAGGGCACCTTTTCTAGCCCATTCCTCCTACCAAGCTGTCAACAGGGCGGTCCTTAAAAGAGGCGGCTCAAACACCAATGGGGGATGCCAAATCTCACTGATGCTTCAGTCTAATGAGAAGACACTACTATGGCCTGGTCCTGTGTAGAGGGTTATGACCACAACTCCCAGTGTATCCACAGCTACTTCATCATTTGCTTATTTCCATAGGACTTTAAGAAAGGTAAAAATTATAAAATGGTATAGATGGTATCTTTTGACTCATGCATAAATTGGATTTAAGTGAGGCAATTATGTGATATTATTGGGCTCACTCTTTCTTCCAAAGTCATGGAAGTCCTGTGGCAACACAAAGTCAAGATGACTGGCAGTGGGATGCAGTGGATGACCTTGGCATTTTAATGTCTAACCAAGCTCTAAGCACTCCACAGGATCTGCTTCAGTTGCCTTCATGATTATTGGAACAAATTTTTCTCATCTGCCCATTCCACTGGGTGAAGTCTTAATATGCTTGGGATAGACACCCTCCTAACTCACCAACAGATTTGAGACCCATCTGTTATGCTCAACCTGGTTTAGCCTGTACCCTGAAATGGTTTACTGGAGTGTGGCTGCTTTGTACGCTACAGTACTAGAGCTTATTGGAAGCACAGGTGAGAGTGGGTTGGCAGGTGGACACCAAAAGTGGAAAGCAGCCCTGAAAGCTTGGCAGCCCTCACGTCATAGATACTAGTCTTCTCCAAACACCCATACACCCCACCTACTATGTACTAGGCACTATACTAAGCATTTAAAAATATCATATAATTTCATGCTAACAGCAACCTTACAAGTGCTACTATTACCCTTATTTTATAGTTGAAGAAACTGAAGCAAACAGAGGTTAAATGACTTGCCTAGGGTCGCACAACTGGTATGTGTCTGAGGCTGTAGTTGAGCTCAGATAATCCTAATCTCAAGCCCAATTCTCTGTTCACTGTTCCATGTAGCTGCCTTTTCTGTGATGTATGTATATTCTTTACTGGACCCTTTCAGAAGGCACAACAAGCATTTATTGAATTTCTCTATTTAATAGATGAATTCTATATTTTCCTTTTGTTTATTATTCTGTTCTTTAAAAGGAATATTAGTCTCCTAGTATTATTGTATTACTTTTTATGTATTCTTGACTTCATTTCTTCTAATCTTGCTGAATTCTATACAACCTACAATATGGATTCCAACCTCAGCATTCAACTAAAATTGTTCTCTCCAAAGGAATGGTGTGTTGGTAAATTTTTAAAAATCACCTCTTTGGAGGGAAAATCCATGAATGACCCCCTTCTAAATTCAATCCTTACTATTATACTGAATCCATAAACCTTCATTTCCAAAGAGGACCAATGACATCACAGAGTAATGTCTTGAATCACATGTGAATTGCATTTAAGTGAGGCAGAGTTGCACAAAGTCATCAACCTCACTCTTTCTTTCAGAATCGTGGAAGTCTAATAGAAAGACAAAAGCCAAGATGATCAGTGATGGCCCAAGATACAGTGGATGATCCTGGCATCTTCAATGCCTGATCATACTATCAGTACTTCACAGCACCAGCTTTAGCTCCCTTCATGGCTGTTGGAACAAGTTGTTCTTACCCACCCATTTCATCATGGATATTCATGCATGGGGTAGACAACCCCCTAACTCACCAACTGGTTGGAAACCTTTAGGTTGCCCTCAACCTGGTTTAGCTCATCTGCAAGGACAGTTTAATAGAGCATGGTCACTGCACATGCTATAGCTTCTTAGAGCCACAGGTAAGAGTTGGGTGAATGGGGAGTACAACAAAGGTGGATAAGCAGCTCTGAAAAGGGATTGGCAAACCATCACACCAAATGTACTAGTCCTCCTGAACATCCCATATATCCCAATATATTAATATAGGAAAATCATTAAGTATTTAATAAATGCTTATTATCTGACTGGATGAAATTAGGTAATATACCATCTGACTTACATGAACTGAATATACATATACATCAGTTTGTTATCTATTGTCCCCTTTGGCATAATGTAATTTATTTATTTCTGTTTATGTTATGGATTTTTGTTTTTTGTGTTTTGTTTTTTATAGTATGATTGCAACTGGGTTTTTTTGGGGGGGTCACTTTATATATAGTACATTTTTGTTTCTTTATGTATTCTTTTTTTAAAATGTGTTTTTAAACAATTTGTGTGATTTTGTTTTCTTAAGCAATTTGCCATTCTCTTTTGTTTTATTAGATTGTTAAATCCAATCACATCTGAAGTTATGAAAGTTAGGTAATATTTTCCTCAATTTGTGTGTCTATAATTCTTTTTTTTTTCTAAATCAGAATTTTTTGTCCCTTTTCATGTTTTATGCCAGTACTTTTCCCACCCTGTGATTGGGTTTGCTTAATTTACTTTAAGACAACCCTATTCTGGGATTAAGAATACCTGTTGTTAGTGGCAGAGCCAAGATGGCAGAGTAAAAGCAGGGGCTTGATTGAGCCCTCCCCCAATCCCATCCAAATACCTGCAAAAAAATGGCTCTAAATAAATTCTACAGCAGCAGAACCCACAAAAAGTCAGAGTAAAACAAATTTCCAGTCCAAGATGACCTGGATGGTTGATTGGAGAGGGCTGTTGCACTAGGCTGGGAGAGGAGTGCAGTTCAGCATGGGCCATACCAGCAAAGACTAGGCGGCAGCAAACCTGGAGCAGGCCTCAGAGGACTGAATCAAGGGGAGCTGTAGTGGTTTCCAGACTTCTCAACCCACAAACACATAAAGACAACTTAGACGGTCAGTAGGAAAGGTCTGTCAGACCTCGGTGAAAGAGGAGCTCAGTCCTGCCCCAGTCCTGGTGCAGACCCGGGCAGTGGCTACTTCCAGAACTCTGAGTCCACAGATGGAGGGGGGATTGAGCAGCTCATTAGAAGGGGATTGCAGGGATCTCTTTACTGGTACTAAGGCAGGGTTTTCTTGCTTTGCCTGTACTTCAATCTGGGTCACAGTTCTAGGTGACAGTCCTGGGGCGAGGAGGAGCACTGGCATGGCAGAGCTTGTGGTGGTAGTAGAGAGGGAATCCTCCTCACAGTTCCAAGGTAGAAAAGAGTGCTTGTGGTCACTCATTAACCAGACCACATCAGGAAGGGAGTAAACACCTTGCCCCTGATCATAGCACCTTGGAAGAACTGAAAATTTGTAGGTCCCTAGACGTACCTCTGAAAACAACCGCACAAACCCTCTGAAGCTTGGGACAGTACATTCTCCACACTAGAAGCAGACCCCCTGCCTTAACAAAAAGTTTAAAACTCAAGTAGTTGGCTGGGAAGATGAGCAAACAGCACAAAAAAGGTCAGACCATAGAATCTTTCTTTGGTGACAAAAAATATCGAAACATACAATCAGAAGAAGACAACAAAGTCAAAGTTCCTATATCCAAAGCCTCCAAGAAAAATATGAATTGGTCCCAGACCATGAAAGAGCTCAAAAAGGATTTTGAGAAGCAAGTAAGAGAAGTAGAAGAAAAACTGGGAAAAGAAATGAGAGTGATGCAAGAAAATCATGAAAAACAAGTCAACAGCTTGCTAAAGGAGACCCAAAAAAATACTGAGGAAAATAACACCTTAAAAACAGACTTACCCAAATGGCAAAAGAGGTCCAAAAATACCAATAAGGAGAAAAATGCCTTAAAAAGCAGAATTGGCCAAATGGAAAAGGAAGTCCAAAAGCTCACTGAAGAAAATGAGTCCTTAAACATTTGAGTGGAGTAAATGGAGGCTAAAGACATTATGAGAAATCAAGACAGTATAAAACAAAACCAAAAGAATGAAAAAATAGAAAACAATGTGAAATATCTCAATGGAAAAATAACTGACCTAGAAAATAGATCCAGGAGAGATAACTTAAAAATTATTGAACTACCTGAAAGCCATGATCAAAAAAGAGCCTAGATGTCATTTTTCAAGAAATTATCAAGGAAAACTGCCCTGATATTCTAGAACCAGAGAGTAAAACATAAATTGAGAGAATCCATCAATCACCTCCTGAAAGAGATCCCCAAAGGAAATCTCCTAGGAATATTATAGCCAAATTCTAGAGTTCCCAGGTCAAGGAGAAAATATTGCAAGCAGCCAGAAAGAAACAACTCAAGTATTGTGGAAACACAATCAGCGTAACACAAGATTTAGCACCTTCTACATTAAGGGATCTGAGGGCTTGGGTTATGATATTCCAGAGGTCAAAGGAACTAGCATTACAACCAAGAATCACCTACCCAGCAAAACTGAATATAATCCTTCAAGGGAAAAAATGGCCACTTAGTGAAATAGAAAAAGCATTCTTGATGAAAAGACCAGCGCTTAATAGAAAATTTGACTTTCAAATATAAAACTCAAAAGAAGCATGAAAAGGTAAACTGGAAAGAGAAATCATAATGGACTTATTCCTACGTGGAAAGATGATATTTGTAACTCATGAGACCTTTCTCAGTATTAGAGTAGACAGAAGGCATAGGGTGAGTTGAATATGAAGGAATGATATCTAAACAACAAAATTAAGAGGTGTGAGAGGATTGTACAGGGAGAAGGAGAAAGGGATAGGTAGAATGGAGTAAATTATCTCACATAAAATAGGGAAGAAAAAGCTTTTGCCGTGGAGGGGAAAAGAGAGGAGATGAGAGGGAATGAATGAATCTTACTCTCATTGTATTTGGCTTCTCACTTTGTTGAGCTTTTCTCTAGTTTTGGAATTTTACTCAACTTTTTTAGTTCTTTTTTTCTTTCTTCATTTAATTCATTTATCTAACTCTTATTACCCCTTTCCTTTCTTTTGTCATTTCTCAGTTAACAAGCTAATTCACCTCCCTCCTCCTCAGTAACTTATTTTTTCCTTATGGTTTTTATTTTTCTGTACTTTGTCTAAAAAATATTTATAATATATATATATATATCATATATTATATATTCTATTAATTAAGTATCTTTCCTTTCTACCTATTCTAAAATTTTATTATTTGATTGATATCTATATGTTTATTCTCTTATTAGCCTCTTTGTTTTATTCTTGGAATTAAACCGTCTAAAGTAGCAAGTTTGAGTTCTTGCTTCTAGCCAATTTTATTGTCATTGCCTTTGGACATCTTGCACTCTCATCCTTTTTTCCTGTTGTGCCTCACTCTTCAAAGTATCAATTCATCAGAGAGGTAATGAACAAAGAAATACTACCCTCTGGAAGTAATTTCCTTCTGCCCCAAGTCATGGAATCTAATTCTACTCTCTGCCCTCCCCAAAAACATTTTTTCCAAGTTCTCTTGAATTATTTTCTTTAGGTTCATATCCACCTATTCTTCTGGGATGCTAATTGCTTCCAGGCTCTCTGAGTTCCCTGAGGTTGGTTGTTATCAATGAAGGTACAATTCTCTTTCAGAAGTTGTTGTCTCCCTGTGTACTAACTCCCTGCAAATTGCAAGTTTTTCACCTCTGATGATAGAATATGTCTCTCTCCCTGGAGGAGTACTGTTCAGTGAGATATCCTCTTCAAATTGGTTAATAACCCCCAACACTTTCCTTTCCTCTGCTTCACTTCCTCCTTTTTCCCTGTTATCAGTTCTCTTGCAACTATTCTTAGTGAGAAACTCTTTTTAGTTGTATGCCATGTCATTGATTAGGGTATATCACATTCCTCTATAGCCTTCTGCTCCCCTTCTCTTTTTATATACCTTTCCATTCTGCAACTTACTCTCACTAAATACATTAATTTTCCTCTGAAGGGTAGGATTAAGGGTAGGTGTTTCAAGTCTGATTCTTCGCTCCCCAATTCTAACCTTTCTTTAAATTCTCCTCTCACCTTTTCCTTTAATGTATTCATATAAAGAAATATCTAAGTAACCCTACATTAGCTATTGTTATTGTTGTTATTTTTAACCAAACATGTGTCTTTCAATTTCTTAGATTTTTTTTCTTTTATTAGCTTCTAGAAATGAGAGAATTTATTTCATGACTTATCTTTCCTGGTAATGATATATATTTTCTTTTTTTTTTTCTGTTTCTTGAGATACTTGCAAATAAAAAAGTTGCTCACATCTTTTATTCAGGAATATTTAAATGATGTTATTATTAGATGCCTATCTTTATTCATTGATTATTAGGCTCATGTTTGCAAGGTAATGTCATCTTTGTTTGCATCTAAAGTGCCTTCATTTTTCAGAATACATTTTCTATCCCATTCAATAGTTTCTTGAGTTTTCAGAATAATCTTGTATTATTCAAATGTTTTTAACCTTTATAGCTGATGATTTTATTATATATATATATATATGTATGTGTGTGTGTGTGTGTGTGTGTGTGTGTGTGTGTGTGTGTGTGTGTGCATGTATATGATGAAACCTAGAGTTGAGGCTACTGGAGCTGATGCTTCTGTTGTTTCCCTCTCAAAGTAACCTATGGATTCTTTTAATTGGTGCTATTTTCATATATTAACATGTTCTGAGTGGTCTTATTTTATTACTTCTTCCATTATAGTGTTTAGGATTTTTTAATTTGTCATACTGTTCCAGGAGTCCAATGATCCTTAAGTTATAAACAGTGCCTTCAAGATCTGCAGTTTTTGACTACATAGAGATCATGCATTTATCACTATCTCCTTCTCCTTCTCCTCCTCCTTGTCAGCATCCTCCCCTTCTATTTATCCTCTTCCTCCTCCTCCCCCTGTATTCAATACTATATTCAAATCTATTCTGTCTTTCTCTTCTTTGTAGAAAATCAGCACTATGTTCAACCACCTACTGTGTTAGACATACACTTTACTGTTTGTTCCCTTCTAATATCTTCTTTCCAGATTCTTATTCATTTGTTGAACTATACTGGAACATTGTATTGTGTTTCCATGCTTTCTTGAAAATTCATAGGAATCTGTATTTTGTCAAGTGTTGGCTCTATTTTCATTATCTTAAGAGATTTTTGTAATCTCTTTTATGTTTTAGTACACATCTCTTCTGATTTTAGTGTATGTTGATTTATTTGTATATTCTTTAGCTTTTTAACTAAGTTTCATTCCTTTTTCAACATTTTGAAAGCTTCAGTCTTTTGTTCCTCCTTTATCCTGATTCTCATTTTTTCCCCCTAAACCTTTAACAGTAGGTTTACCTTCAGAGCTAGACCTGGACTTCAAAGCTATCTCAACCACTACCTACATTGTGGAATTTCATTTTTTACTATTCATGACATTTGCCCCATTTAGTTTCTAGGGGGATAGAACTGACTACAGATGGATTACAGTTCCCTTTTCTTCAGGTTCCACATACCCATGTACACTAGATTCCTGACCCAGATCCTTCTCAGGGGTATGATCATAAATGTATAATAATTGGATATGGGGGAAAAAAGACTTATACCTTTTAGTTTCATCTTCATTACAAGATTTTGTTCATTACTTTCTTAAGTCTAGATAATCAACAAAACAACAAATTAAGCCATGACTTCTGATTCCTGTGGTATAATAATCAACTCACACAAGCCAATCTGAGGAGGCTCCAGCACACCCTTACCATACCTTTTGTTATCTACCTGGGATGAAGCAACATCTATTGCTTTTAAAAGGGATAGGTAAGAGTAGAGTGGGCATTCTAAGTAGTGAACCTTCCACCTTGGTATTCCTTAACCTAGAGTCCAATCCAAGAAGCAAAAAACCCAATCAAGTCCCTCTAGTTCCCTTTCCATCTCATGTATCTGGGTATAGTCAATATCTAATCTTTGTTGCAATAGGACTATCCAGGAAGGATAGGAGCTAGGGTGTTGACAGAAATAATAAAAACACAGAAATGCTCTGAGTGAGGCCTAGATCACAAGCCTATGTATTTATGTACCCTTCCCGAGCATGGATATTTGTGGAGGAGGGAATGCTAAATGAGAGTATTTGGATTAGCTTTTTCTACTGATAATTTATAAGGCTATTACCTTGCTGGGCTTCTTTCTTTCTTGTTCTGTGAAAAGAAAAACCCACAATACTTGCTCTACCTCTGGTATGTAATTCCTCTTTGGTTTAGGCTTGTTGTTTTTACTGGTGCTGCTTTTGAAAATTAATGGGTATTGAAGAAAAGGTCTAGTGCACCATATTGTTAGTGATGTGACCTGGCCAAATTCTTTATCATTTGTTACAAGAAACTGAAATAATTTCAAATTGAGAGACTCACAACACATTTGGGTTTTGAAATAAGAAAAACACTGTTCTGGATTGTTGAAATAGAAATATTGATAGGTATTATCAATAGTTGATTCACATTATCTAGGGGAAATCATTTCTTCTCTTTTCAGTCACTCAATATAACATTATTGTGGTGTGCCTTTTACTACAGGATTCATAGATATTCAGTGTTGCTTATCAAAAATGATAGCTTTTCCACAAAATGTGCAATATAGTTGACAAAAATAATCCCGTTCATTTTGTGTGAGAAGACTAGCCATATGGGGGAAATGGAAGTTACACTGAAAGAATGAGAATAGAGTTTATCCTCTTTAATTTTAAACAGGATCTTATCCCATATTGCTTTTTCATAAGTTAGAAGCCTATTTTTATTTCATTTATATTCTTCTCTAGGTTTCTACTGTGTATTGTACATGTACCCTGATACCTGTTCTTATATAATAATAGAGTTGGCTCAATATTATTTGTATGATACACTATGGATTAGTGTTCTTTTGGAACTAGTTCAGAGCTTCCCAGCTGGCAGAAGTAGCACAGCAGAAGCTACTGATTTTTCACCCCTTATGCCTACTTTTTGTTGAGTTTAGAGTTGTTTGAGTGATTGTGTTGGTCCAAGTTCTTCCATTTGTGCTATTCCAGAAGTTAGGCAGAACTTATAAGAGAATGAGGTTAAACAATGATGACTGTGTTCTGGATCTATTTGAGAAGCACCTATCTGATTTTACTGGCATAATTTGAACCATCCCAATCCTAAACTGAGGGACCAAGGTTTGGTGAAAAGCACACGAGCTTTATGGTGAAATTAATTGACCATGATGTTAATTTCCTCTTCCCTATCATATTAGATGTTTTGGTGGGTTTGGATGGTGACAGACTTCACCCCCTTCTTTCTTACCCCTCTCCTCCCCTTCATGTACATATACTGGTACTCTGGGTCTGGGGCTTTTTGTGATTCAACTGGGTGTATCAGTTTCCTCAGATGAGAATAGTAGAGGTCCCAGAACTATGATTATTGTTGCTGTTGTTGTGGGTTATTCAGTCATTTTTTCAGTCATGTCCAACTCTACATGACCCCATTTTGAGTTTTCACTGCCATATTTTTGGAGCCATAACTTTCTGCTGACTGAGAGGAAAGGAAAGAAAAGTCACGTGCATGCACAAACACATACACACACACACACACACACACACCTTTCCCTGAAGACCAAGGGAGGAAGAGTGCCAGAAAAAGTCCTAAATGAAAGACCCAAATTACACAGAGTCATATCTTTGCAATTTTGTTAAACTCCTCATGTGGCTTTTTCTTACTCTTTGTCACTAAGTACCTTTGGTGCAATCCTCTACTACCAATGATTGGGGATAAATTAGGAATTGCTGTGTCATTCCAGAAAAGCATATAGACACTATTGAGGGACTACAACCTGAACCCAGCTCCATGGGAGGTATTTCAATCTAACAGTTAAGGCATTCTCCTAATCACTCTCACTGCACTGTTGTTGCTTTTTCCCAGTACCCTATCACAGTATCTAGCATGTAGTAGGAATTTAATAAGTGTTTGTTGAATGAATAACCCTTTCCATAGCCCCTACTTCCACATACATTGATTTACTACATCAAATTTCATCCTTACATCACTAATAACTACCTTAATCTTTATAACTATGACCATTAATCATTCCAAGCTGAACTTTTCCCCTGTTTACACACCATTTTCCACATTTTAAATTTCACAGCTCTTAACACTCCCCATTACAAAAAGCCAGGGATCAACATTCGACAACGCCTGCTTCACCAGTTACTACAATGAACTCCTGTGTCCTTTATTGTCCAATAGAGAGGTAGAGTCAAGGTATTGTGGTCAGTAATTATGGGCAACCATGAATCTTTTTTTTTTAATTTCTTGCATGGAAAATTGCTTCAAGGTCTATAAAGTAGAGTAGTGCTTAGACCAATCATTGCAATCATTACAACTATTTCTTAAGAGCATCATGCTCAGAAGCTTGATCTACACATGTTACTCCTTCAGCCACCACATTCCATCTTCAGTAGAGACTTTACCAATCCTTGAGTCTGATTACTTCCTTACCCATCTTCAGCATCAGCAGATGTAGACATTAGGTTTTTCCAGGAAGCATTTCATGGTCCTTCAGACTTAGCTCAATAACTCTAAATCAGGAATAAATCATACTGTGCATTGAGAATTAAGGAGGGATGCTACTGTTTTTATTGTAGGAGTAAAATATTTTTCCTGGAGAATTCTCAAAGATGAGACAGACACCCAGAATATTTGGAGATAACTTGGCAGGAAATTAAAATATTGTTTTAATGCCAGGTTTCAATCAGAGAGTATGCTCACAAGAGTCCTACCACTTGTGGTAGACTCTGGTATTGGATGTCGCTGCTTGCCAGATTTTTTTTACAAGACAAGATTTTGTTTTTACAATTTTTTACAAGAATTAATGCACTGTTGTCCACTATAAGTTTGCAAGCCTATTGGACACACTCACTCAATAATAAGTATACAGCATCATGGTAGATATGGTACGTAACATACATTATGTTATCTAATGGATGAGCTGAAATGTCATAAGAAATCATGTTCACTAAGTGGTACAGTGGCTAGAGTGGTGGGCCTAGAGTCAGAAAGACAGGTGTTCAAATTCAGCCTCAGACTCTAACTAGCTGTGTGACCCTGGTTAAGTCATTAATTTCTATTTGCCTCAGTTTCCTCATCTGTAAAATGGAAATAATAATAGCATCTACCTCCCAAGGTTGTTGTGAGTATCAAATGAGGTAATAATTATAAAGTATTAAGCCAAGTGCCTAGCAAATAGTAAAAAGTACTACATAAATGGTAGCTATGATGATGAGGCATATTCTGATTTGAATTTGCAAAATCTAAGTTATTTTTGTTAGAGCTTAATTTTGGAGGTTTAGATAGAATTGAAGTATCTTGAAAATATTTTTTCTACAGTAAGTAACAGGATCATGGGATTGGAAAAAACATCCAAAAGGCATCTATTTATCTTTAGGCCTCTCAAATTTATAAACCAGTCCAAAAGATATAACTATATCTCATTATTGAAGTTCTAGGTAACCAGTTTCCATATCTAAAAATTCTTATGGTCAGGAAATTCTCATTTTGCTTATTGAAAATTAAATAATTTTGTCTTACTGTTCTTTAAAAAAACATGGATGAAGAGCTGATCACACTTTTGCTTAGCAGAATAATGTTTTATCATCAGAATTTGGCAGTGTATAAAAGGACTGTAGCTCAAAACATTCATTCCAGGACTAATGGATAAATCTACTCCACAAACTCTGTGTAATAACTCAGTTAAAGAAATGATTTTCATAAATTTCTCATTTTAAAAGAATTATTTGTTGCCTGCATCTGTGTAATTCAGTATTAATATCAGCTAAAATATTCTAATATTCCCCAATCATGTCAAAAGCATTCTTGATTTGGAAAGAATAATTCTGAATGTTGCAAGGCAAGTACATTTCAGGAAAACAATTTGGCTCATCTCAGTCTCCAAAGCACAGCCAATCATGTTTCATGTGGATTGCTGGTGATTGAATTGCTTACAACACCTCTCAGGTTTTACTTCTTTCTAGTAAATAGTCTTTACACTCTGCCCTTCTAGTAGTCAGCATGTTTTACTGATTCCTGCTACATTAAAGTCCCGTGCTGAAGTTGTTATGTGATTTTCTATTAGATGTTGTTTGAGACCCAAAGCATTCCTCATTGTTATTTTTTATTTACTTTTTTTTTGCTATTCAATTGCAATAGTTATTCGGCCTCATTGAATTTGTGATGGTCTTTAGTGTTCCTTTGGCAGTGCTTCTACTGAGCACATTCTCCTTGATCTGGTCATTGAGCTCTTTAAAATTGCTATTTGGCATTGGAGCATATAAATCAAATGTTAAATACTGGACAATTGCTTTCAAAATGTTTTACCATAATACCTGCAAAAAGGTATTGGATATACTTTATAGTTTTATAGAGATAAGATAATGATAATTGGGACAAAGCTTATTTCACTTTGATCCTACAGTGTCCATATAATTCAGTTCAACCAACTTTTCAAATTGCCTACTTATTATAGAGCACTGTGTCAGTTTCTAAAGGACCCATTTTATCCTGAAAATAGGAAATAGGATACAATATGCAAAAAATCTGGCTAATATATGATTAATTTCATGAGGTACATTGTGTGTTTGTGTGTGTGTTTATTTTGTGTCATTTTTTCCCCTGGGGAAATTCTGAGCACTTTGGAGGTAACCTTGAGTCCTCAGCAACACTAGGGCTTTGCCTATACTATTTGAAGTATAGCATATAAAGAACACCCAAACATTTTATTTCACTAAAACAGATATCCATGACTCCAAAGTAAATTTAGAGGTCTGGAGTATTAATGTTGGAGCCCTGACATTAGTTAAGTTTTTGAATACCAATAACCACCTCACATTGTTCTTTGTAAACATAACCTACAACAGCTCACCAAAGCTACAGTCCCTGGCAAAATTACAATGAAACTCACAATTAAATAAATACTTTCACATTTTACAACTCATAATTTATATAAACTAGTAAAAACATATTGATGCTAAGAAAGCCAATTGTGAAACATTCAATTATATGTTATTATATGAATCTGCCCCATTCCATCAAACCATTGAGCATAGGCATCTTTCCAGACTCTATCCTAAGCCCTCTTCCCTTTCTAAACACTTTATCCCCCTCGGTGATTTTTTCTCATTCTGTGTGTTAAATGCTAATCTCTGTGTAATCTACTCCAAAGTCCTTGTATCTACCCCTAAATTCTATTATGAACTACAGTCCTACATCTTCATGTGAGTATTCAGTATGAATCTGAAGCTCAACAGTTCCAAAATGAAACATTGTTGACTCCCTAAACCCAATCTTCTTCCAGACCTTCCATGGTTCTTTTGAGGGCAGCACTCTTCTTTTATTGACCCAGAATTCCTACAAAGCTTTACTCTTTTCTCTCCCTCACAGTTCACACTCCCACTATTCAGTCAATTGTCAAATGTTGTCAATTCTACTTTTTTTTAATGTCTTTCCCATTTGTCTCATTTTCTACACTTACCCATGACTACCACCATAGCTGAGGCCCTTACTGCCTCTAGTCCAAAAATTTCAATAACCTCTTCATTTGGCTTTCTTCTTCCAGATTCTCTCCATTCCAATCCATCTGCTGTACAGCTATCAAAATTATCATCATCACCCAAAGTCATTCATCACTCTCTGTGTAAAAATTTTTAGTACTCCGTCATTGTCTCTGGTATAAAGCAAATCCGAAGCAAGGCTTTTGAGACTTTCCATGATGTGACTCCAACTTATCTTTCCAGCCTAATTTTATATTATGCCTCTTCACACCAGGCTCTTGAAAACCTTGGCTACTAGCTATTCTACAAACTCAACAACCTTCCCATCTCTGCTGATCACCATGCTTCACCTCCAAACCATTGCACAGTGTTTTCTAAGTTTAGAATGAATTCATATCATCACTTCTGGCTCTCAGAATCTTAACCTTTCTTAAAGTCTTCCTTCAGGTACCACCTTCTACATACTTCACTGACACAACAAATATTTATTAAATGACTACCATATGGACAGGGTATGCTGGTGTACACATGCACACGTGAAGGCCAATGCTGGTGCTTTACTTGAGTTCAGTTCTGAGCTGCAAGAGGGCTAATGTATATCAAAATCCCATTCTAAGTCCAGCACAAATATTAAGACCTATGGAGCAGAGAGCCACCAGGCTTCTGAAGGAGGGGTAATCCAGACCCAATTGGAAAAACAAAATGGAGTAGTTTAAAGCTTTTGTGGTAATCAATATTGAGAGGGCCCGCAAGTGGCCACTGTACTTCCAGACTGGACAAGATAGGGAGACCCAGCCTTAAAACAAAAACAATGACCTACTATGTTCCATTAATTATGCTATTTGCTAAGGAAACAAAGACAAGCATGAAGCAATATTTTCCCTCTGAGAACTTATATTCTCTATTGGGAGAAACAATATACACAGAGAAAAGTATACACAATTTTTTTCTGAGAGAGAAGGTACTACCAACTTAGGGTTCAGGGTTCAGTATCACCCAAAATGTCACTTCTGAACTGATATTCAAAGTGTGGGGATAGACTAACTGATTTTTTGAAGTCTTTTCCAACTAAATAAATCTCTTATATGATGTGATAAAAGCAACCCAGTTCAAGCAAAACCATTTGCTTCACTTATGAAAAATCAGAGGTTCTGAAGGTTATGTCAACCATATTCAAGTTCTGGTATGTCTTACCAATTTGAGACTATTTTAGAGAAAAAAAAATTCAGGAATGCTAATCTCCTAAAGACTTTCAAGTAAGCCCCTCCTGTGGTATTCTTGATTGAACTAAATTTCTCATATTTAATGGCTCAAGACATTATAAGGCTATATCCATGAATGTCACAAAAATCAAAGGAACACCTTCTAATTAGAGATAGAAAGCGCATTAACACATTGAAAAGACGCTCCTGCTAACAGGTTTGTTGGGTACATTAAGATATCTACATATAACTAAAGATATACCAGTCTCTTTAATGTTTGTGAAGGCTTATACACTCCACTTTCAGATTATGAGATTTTTTTTGAGGACATTTTGAATGAATCTGACAACTAAAAGTCAATCAGAAAAAATTCTGGGATTTGTCACATTAATTCATGTCACCCAGAATCAGATTATTCACATGAAAGCATAATCAGAGGGTCAATGACAAGATGGCAGCATGATAAAAAATAGATAAATATATAAAATAATATCTAATAATAAACAGCTAACATTCATATAGCACTTTAAGGTTTAGAAAGTGCTTTATAAATATTATATAATTTTATCTCCACAACAACCTTGGGAAGTAATTATTGTCACTATTTTGCAGATGAAGAAACTGAGCAAATAGAGGTTAAGTGATTTGTCCCAGATCACTTAGCTATTAAATGCCTGAAGCTAGGTTTGAAATCAAGTCTTTTTGTCTCCAGGTCCAGAGCTCTATACATTGCATCACCTTGCTGCTTATAAACACAATAAAAAGAATGCTGGCCATAGGATGGAGAAAGAAACCTCAATAGGTGACTTTCGGCAAATTACTTAACTCTTCTTCACTTCAGCTCATCTCTAAGAAATTGTCACACCAGTACCAATGAAACCAGCAGCTGTCACTGTGAAGAGTAAGGTTGAATGGATAAATGATAAAGGAGGCCTTTCTTCTGCCAATGATTTTGCTTTGATTCTATATTTGTCATTCTTCTCCTTTCCTCATTCTTCATTCTTGCTAGAATCACTAGATTCAGGATAGGGAATTTTATCAACCTTACCTAGATATAATAGATTTGCTCATTTTCAGAGTCAATGTCCCAGATTCACAGAAATCCTTTCCTCTAGTCCTTTGGGGAGTTTATAAATTTGTCCAAATTAATATGTTTTGAAATAGCTCAGTAATGCCCCCAGACAGAAGCTATATAAAAGACAATTTCCAACCAGTTATACCCTGTGAAGCTAAACAACCAAATCATGTCCTACTGCACTTTCTGACCACAATTAAAGATCAATGTCATTTTTTCATCTGGAAAAACTATGCTTAAAAATGCTCCCTTGAAACAGTGAAGAACAGCTTAAAGGGAAACAGGGAATTTCAGATTTAAATCTCTGTTCTTTTGGATGGGAGAGATCAAGGAATAGAAAAGCAGAATGTGGAAGAATACTCCAGCAGTAGGTTGGTTTTATGGCTTGGGAACAGTTCATTAACATAAGGCTTATATGTTCCCTTGACTCTCATTCAAACATTCAGGCCCAGGTAAAATCACCCTGCTGTGTAAAACTATGATAATTCTGTTGAGATACTAACCACATTTCCCAGGATGCTTAGCTACCATTCAAATTACTTCCCTCATGTCTGTTGGTAGTAGGTTTATAAGCTTATTTTGTTTTATTAATATTTTGGAGACTTCTCTAAACTCCCCAAAAGACCAGTGAAAGAATTTCTGTGAATCTGGGACACTGGCTCTGAACATAAACAGTGTAATGTAACCAGACATGGCTGATAAAATCTCCAACCTGACTCTAGTGATGAGAAAGAGAGGAGAGGAGAGAAAGAGAGACAGAGACAGAGACAGAGAGAGAAGAAAGGGATATGGTATGAATGCCAATCTGGACTCCTTGACCAAAATCCTTGTCTCTACCCTAAGAGCATGGGGTGAGGGAGTTGAGGAGCAGGGTCCATTACCATATTGTACCTGTAGTACCAACTTCACAGGGACATTGTGAGGATCAAATTAAATAATACCCACCCAGACTTAACCCAAATAAAGAAAACCTTAGCAGTTTTTAATCAAACTTCTTGAAAAAAAAAAATATCATACACTAATTCTTTTTTACATTTAAATGGTACTGTTAATAGACTGAAGGGCCTGGGATCAGAAAGACAAGTTTAAATCTGTCATCTGGCAATATCTCTATGATGCTGAGCAAGTCTCTTAACCTCTGTCTGCCTCAGTTTTCTCAGATGTAAATTGGGGATAATAAAACCTACCTCTTAGGGACATTTTGAGGCAAGATGAGGTATTTGTAAAGCTCTTAGAACAGTGCTTGGCACATAGCAAACACTTAATAAATGCTTATTCATATCCCTACATACACACATACCCTTTACATCATTCTTATCAAAAACCTAACCAGTTGGGCGGAGGGAAAGCAGTGACTTGCTTGAGCTCTCCCTCAAACCCCTCCAAATACCTATAAAAAGTGGCTCTAAACAAATTCTAAAGCAGCAGAACCCACAAAAAAACAATAAAACAAATTTCCAGCCCAAGACAACCTGGATGGCTGATCAGAAAGGTATATCGCACCAGGTGGGGAGAAGAGCTCAGTATGGCATGAGTGCGCAGGCCACAGCAACCCTGGAGCAGGCCTCGGGGGCTGAATCGAGGGCAGCTGTGGTGGTTTCCAGGCTTCTCAACCCATGAAAGCCAAAGACAACTTGGAAGGTCAGTAGTAAAAGTCTGTGACTGCGGTGAGAGAAGAAGCTAGGTTTCAGCTGCCCCCAGGGCAGCGGCTGCCTCCTGAGCTTCCAGCCCACACACTGAGGGGGAATCGAGTGGCTGATCAGAGGGGAATTGCAAGCATCTCTTTGCCACTGCTGAGGCAGAGATCTCTTGCTTTGCCTGTGCTTGGATCTGGGTCACAGTTCTGAGGGGCAGTCCTGGGGCGAGGAGGAGCACTGACATGGTGGAGCTTGTTGTGGCTGTGGAGAGGAAACACATCGTCCCTTATCATAACACCTTGGAAGAACTGAAAATTTTCAGGTCCCTAGAAGTATCTCTGAAAACAGATGTACAAACCCCCAAAGCTTGGGACAGTACATTCTCCACATTGGAAACAGACTCTTACCTTAACAAAGAGTTTAAAACTCAAGTAATTGGTTGGGATCATGAGTAAACAGAGCAAAAAGAATCAGCCCATATCATCTTACTTTGGTGACAAAGAAGATCAAAACATACAACCAGAAGGAGAAAACAAAGTCAAAGCTCCTACATTCAAAGCCTCCAAAAAAAAATATGAATCAGTCCCAGGCCTTGGAAGAGCTCAAAAGGGATTTTGAGAAGCAAGTAAGAGAAGTAGAGGAAAAATTGGGAAGAGAAATGAGAGTGGTGCAAGAAAATCATGAAAAGCAAGTCAACAGCTTGCTAAAGGAGACCCAAAAAAATACTGAAGAAAATAACACCTTAAAAAATGGCCTAACCCAAATGGCAAAAGAGGTCCAAAAAGCCAATGAAGAGAAGAATGCCCTAAAAAGCAAAATTGGACAAATGGAAAAGGAAGTCCAAAAGATTACTGAAGAAAATACTTCCTTAAAAATTAGAATAGAGCAATTGGAAGCTAGTGACTTTATGAGAAATCAAGACACTGTAAAACAAATCCAGAAGAAGGAAAAATTAGAAAACAATGTGAAATATCTCATTGGAAAAACAACATATATTGGAAAAACAAATAGATCCAGGAGAGAGAATTTAAAAATTATTGGACTATCTGAAAGCCATGATTAAAAAAAGAGCCTAGACATCATTTTTCAAGAAATGATCAAGGAAAACTGCTCTGATATTTTAGAACCAAAGGGCAAAATAGAAATTGAAAGAATCCACTCATCACCTCCTGAAAGAGATCCCCAAAGGAAAACTCCTAGGAATATTGTAGCCAAATTCCAGAGTTCCCAGGTCAAGGAGAAAATATTACAAGCAGCCAGAAAAAAACAATTCAAGTATTGTGGAAACACAATCAGGATAACACAAGTTTTAGCAGCTTCTCCAGTAAGGGACTGCAAGGCATGGAATATAATATTCCAGAGGGTAAAGGAGATAGAATTACAACCAAGAATCACCTACCCAGCAAAACTGAGTATAATTCTTCAGGGGAAAAAATGGTCATTCAGTGAAATAGAGGACTTTCAAGCATTCTTGATGAAAAGACCAGAGCTGAATACAAAATTTGACTTTCCAATACAAGACTCAAGTGGAACATGAAGAGGCAAATAGGAAAGAGAGATCATAAAAGACTTATTAAGGTTGAACTGTTTACATTCCTGCATGGAAAGATGATATTTGTAACTCATGAGACCTTTGTCAGTATTATGGTATTTGGAGGGAAAAAATTATATGTATGTATAGATAGATAGATAGATAGATAGATAGAAGGCACAGGGTGAGTTGAAGATGAAGGGATAATATCTGGAGAATAAAATTAAGGGGTGAGAGAGGATTATACTAGGAGAAGGAGAAAGGGAGAGGTAGAACAATGTAAATTATCTGACAAAAAAAGCAGAAAAGAAAAGGCTCTTACAGTGGAGGGGAAACAGGGGAAGGTGAGAGGGAATGAGTGAATCTTATTCTCATAGGATTTGGCTTAAGGAGAGAATAACATACACACTCAATTGGGTATGGAAATCTGTCTTACCCCACAGGAAAATAGGAGAGGAAGGGGACAAGAGAGTAGGGGGATGATAGAGAGGAGGGCAGATTGGGAAAAGGGGTAATCAGAAGCAAATACTTCTGAGGAGGGACAGGGTCAACAGAAAGAATAGAATAAATGCGGGGGTGGGATAAGATTAAGGGAAATAGAGTTAGTTTTTCACAGCATGTCTATTATGGAAGTGTTTTGCATAACTGCACATGTATAGCCTATATTGAGTTGCTTGCTTTATCTGTGAGGGTGGATGGGGAGGGAGGAAGGGAGAAAATTTGAAACCCAAAGTTTTAAAAACACATGTTTAAAAAAAATGTTTTCACATGCAACGGGGAAATAAGAAATACAGGAAATAGGTTACAGAAATCCATCCTGCCCTAAAGGAAAATAGAAGGGGAAGGGGATAAGAGAAGGGGGGAAGAAATAGAAGGGAAGGCAGACTAGGGGAACAGGTATTCAGAATGCATGCCATCTTGGGGTGGGGGGAGGGGTGAGATGGGGTGAAAATTTGAAACTCAAAATCTTGTGAAAGTAAATGATGAAAACTAAAAATAAATTAATTTATTAATAAAAAAGAAGAAAAAAGAATAAAAGAAAAGTTACAATAGAGAAAAAAAACCTAACCAGTTTACAAAAAGAAACCTGAAAAGGTCTCTTTCCTGAATTGACCAGGATAATTATTAGCCCAAGAGAATGAAAAAAGTATTTGACAAACAAAATGTGACCTGAGCTCTGAAACAGAATGCTTTTTAGCAATTGAATGATCAGAAAAATATATTCTGAATATGTATCATTTGAGTTGGGCTTTATAGGATAGTTCATAACTAAATAGATATCAAAGGGTAGGGAATTCCAAGTAAAAGAACTAATGAAGAAAAACATAGGAGCAGTTCCAGGGCCATGATGGAAGGTCAGAGAGCATTACAGTGATATTAGGACAATAGAGTAGACAAAAAAACTTTGGCTGGAACATACAAAAGTCATAGTTGGAGGAAGGGCAGGAAATGCAGGTTGATGCCAGTTTGTGGAGAACCTTAAATGCCTGTCAAGGAAGGGTGAATCTGTCCACATTCAGACCTCTCTCTCAGCAAAAATGCTTAGAATATGATAATTTAATCAATTAAAAATTGTTTCTGATAAGCTTATTGCCTTCAACATATTATAATACTTTTTTTCTTCAACAACTATATGTCAACTTATTTTAATTATTATATGAGTGTTTGCCTCAGAACATTGCTGCAATAATTATAAATGGTCACAAGTGCAAATTGGAAGTTGATGGGATATGATGTATTAATACTCTCATGAAAGCCATGGGCAAAGTGGTTAAGACTACCCCAATCAACAGGATTATGATGATCAAATATTTGGTATTCACGAAAACTATCTTTGAAGTATAGCATGGCTCCTTTACATAGTGCCCTCTATGTCTAACTATGCCATGGGATAAAAATAGCTCTTTAAGAAAGATCTAGCTTACTTCATTAGAATCGGAGTGATAGATAGACACATATATGTATGTATAAATGTATATGTGTGCTTATGTATATATACATATATATATGCGTATGTGTGTATATATGTGTATGTGTACGGGTATAAGTGTGTGTGTATGTATTTATCCAAAGGAAGTTATCAATAAATTTCCCAGCATATTGTCCAAGGAAATGGTTGTTTACAAAGTAATAGTGGGGTGGGGGTCAGAGAAAAAGGGAGATGAGTCATACAGGTCTATGACAGGGGTAGGGAACCTGAGGCCTCAAGGCCACATGTGGCCCTCTAGCTCATTGGGTGCAGCCCTTTGACTGAGTCCACATTTCATAAAACAAGTCATTTTAAGGGAATTTGTTCTGGAAAGTTTGGATTCGTCAAAGGTCTGCACTTGAGGACTAGAGATTCCTTACCCCTGGACCCTAGGATACGACTTTGTGACAGGAATCAAATTATTTTTCTTAAATTTAGGCTGATGGTGCTCTACTGAGAAGAGGGCCTAAAGATCAAACAACTCAGGATATTGGGCATCTTATATTAAGAAAGGCAATTGAGGTCTGTAAGGCTTCCCTCGGAAGAAAGGAAGGGAACAATGATCAAGATGGTCAGGTTTGGTGTCAGAAGACCTTTATTTACACCACCAAATCTATTGGTTATTAACTATATGACCTTGGACAAGTCTCTCTGGGCCTTGATTTTCTCATTTGAAAAATGAGGAGGCTGAACTAGTAGGGTTCTTTCAGCTATATCTAGAATCCTGTGGTTAAATGCTCCCTCGGCCACTTCAGCTGCCAAAATGAAATGACCTAATATCTGTAAGCCTCTAGCATGACACAGAGATATCACAAAAATGATATAATCTTACTGGTTGAAAGAAGTGACAGGGTTCATGAGGTCATTGGCCAAGAAACTGCCTTAGAAGACCAGAACCAATCCTCCAAGATGTACAATAAGGGTATCCTGTTAAGGTCAGCTAGTTGGCACAGTGAATAGAGGGATGGGCCTGAAGTCAGGAAGACTCATATTCTTGAGTACATATCTGGCCTCAGACGCTTGCTAGCCAGGTGACCCTGGGTAAGTCATTTAACCCTGTTTGCCTCAGTTCCTCATCTGCAAAATGAGCTTGAGAAGAAAATGGCAAACTGCTCTAGTATCTTTGCCAAGAAAACCGAAAATGGGGACATGACTGAAATGACTGAACGACATTAAAGTGGTAGGGACATATACAGTCTTCAGGAAATGTGATACAAAATGGTGATATTATTCCCTTCAGGTTAATAAGTTTGAGTTCCAGTTGAGGCACACAATTTAGAGTGCAATTACGCATAGAATCCTTTTGTAATAGTTAATTCAATCCTTTGGATGTCCTACTTGTCTACTCCTAATAATTGACATCATAACAACACTGGCTTCTTATCACATTATTACACAAGGGAAAAGATAACTTCCCTAGACCTTTGACTTGGTAAGGAATTGATACCACATGATCATTGATTTCTGAGAACTGGCCAGGTAAGAGCTTTATTGACTGTCAAAAACACAACTCCTTTCAGATGTAACATTTTGTGGCAGTTTATACCGGTAAAATAATTTAGTGGTGAATTTATGTTTAATAATAGCTGACAGTTAAATAACATTTTTATTACAGGTGAGTGCTGGTAAATATTTAGCAACTGGCTCTCTGGGGAGAAAATATGTACATGACATAATTTTACATTTAATCTTTATTATTAACATTTTCTCTATCTCTTTCTTAAATCGGAACAATAAACAAAACAGTAAATTAATCCCTGATGTATACATCTGCCAATGTCCAAGGTGTAAATATTCACACTGAAAATTAAACAATCTACATTCATGAGTCAATTTGGGCTCTCAGACACCCCCTGATTTTATGGTTTGCAAAGTGCTTTATCTACATTTTCTCATTTTATCCACATTTTCTCATTTTATCCATGCAACAGCTCTCTCAGGTAGATATTATAAGTATTATTGTCACCATTTCACAGATGAAGAAATCAAGGGTCAGTCAAGCTAAATGAACTGCTCACAGTCATATTTTTAACAAATGCTAGACTTAGGATTTCAATTTTAAGTCTCACATGACTCTGATTCAAGTCCACTGTTCTTTCCACTGCTCCACATTTCCTCTTTAGCTGCCAGGAATTTTCAAAGATGTTACTTAAAAAGAAGGGTATTTCAATAGAGAAAAATTATAAGAAGGTGTCAGTTTCTTGTCACTTAAAATAAGGTTATTTTACCAAAAGACTACTTCAGGTTCAAATTTTAATGTTTCTGTCTACACACTGAAGAACTTTTGTTAACCACTAAATCTAGGACTTCCTATCATCTCTAAACTTGTTCATAAAACCATGGGAGAAAAGTTTAGGAGCATTATAGTACATCCTTATGCTTATAAAATAAGACTAAATACAGACCATACTAGGAGAAAATTATTTTGGTGAACTATTACCATTAAAATTGTTTGTTATTTTTATTTATTTATTTGTTTGCTTTATTTAAAATCTCCATACACTATACCCAAATATGTGTGAAATATTTGATTAGTGATTCATAATTCAGTTCTACATTCCTCTCATTTTAGTTTCAGCCTATTCTAGTCTCCATTCATTCATTGAACACAAGTTTATCAAATGTCTACCATGAACAGATAACTAGGTGGAGTAGTGGACAGAACACAGGACCTGGAGTCAGGAGGAACTGAGTTTTAATACAGACTCAGGTAATTACTAGCTGTGTGACCCTTGGCAAGTCACTTAACCTTGTCTGCCTCAGTTTCCTCATCTATAAAAGGAGGAGGACAAAAACATGGCATCTTTACAATAAAACCCCAAATGGGGTCACAAAGAGTTGGACATGACTGAAACAACTGAGCACAACAACTATGAAAAGAACACTGTGCATAGCCTGAGAAGAAATATAAAATTTAGTTACGACATAATCCCTACCCTCCCAATGGAACTTATAGTGCAAAGAAAGGAAAGTAAAATGCAAACTTAGGAAATAATAAAACACAATGTTACATCAGAAGTGTAAAATGAATAGTGTGACCTGAGCTTTGAAAGGGAAGGTTTTTAGCTACTGGAAGAATGAAAAAGCAAACAAACAAAAAACAGATCCTGTAATGTGGCATTTGAATTGCACTTTATAGGACAGTTAAGAATTGAAAAGATACACAATAGGAATGAGGGAATTTCAGGCACAGAAAATAATGTGGAAAGGTAAAGGAACAGACTCAGGTCTGATATAAGAGTGTGGTGAGTGTAAATAAATGTTAGGGAGATGAAGTGTAGACAAACAAATTTGGCTAAACATATAAGTGTAATAATTTGTGAAAAAGCAGGAAAAGTAGGTTGATTCTAGATTGCAGTAGAATTTGAATATTGTGAAAAGGAGGGTGAATTCTACCTAGCATACAATAGAGAAATGCTAAAGATTTTTGAGAAGAAGAGAGATGTGACCAGACTGAGGCTTAAAAAAATAAGATCATATTGGCAATGATGGTATGAAGAACAGATTAGAGGGTGTGACTGGTGAAGAAAGATATATTAGATAGCTACTGCCATGATACAGGCAGCTAGAAAGTAGGACGTATATGAGGGCCATATAGAAATCAAGAGAAGGCAGAGGGAAGTAGAACTGAAGCTGTAAATGTAACCGATAGGGTGTGAGAGACAAAAGAAGTTTATCAGTCAAAGAAAACCAAAAGGTAGTGAACCTGGGGATGGCATCATAGAGAGAAATGATGAAGAGAAATATCAGATTTAGGGGGAATGAGGAGAAGCTTGAATTTGAACATGTTGAATTCCAAGTGCTGATGGAGCACGTAGGGAGTACTACTCTCGAAGGCACCTGGAGATTCCAGTCTGATGCCTAGGATAGTGGCCAAGAAGGGTTATATAGACTTCAGAGTAGTCTGCATATAGGTGATGGGTGAAAATAAGGGAGTGGAATGAGATTGACAAGGGAAAAAGATTTATTCACAATCACATGGTCACAACATATATGGTTAATGAATTCTTGTCCAGTTTGGCTGCAACATGCCAACCGTCTCTCAAATTTGATTCTCTGTCAGTTTCAGTATATAGGAGAAGCCCTCTCATTTAGCACAAAATTTTCCTTCCTTCCTTTTCTCACTTTCAGAATCTTTTCTCTTCTTTTCAAGATTTTCTTCAGGTGCCATCTCTCCTACGAATTTTTCTTTGATCATTACATTCTTTAATACTTTTTTTTCTCCTCAAATTACTTTGTGTTTTTCTTAATTGTATGAAATATGTTGTCAAGACTATAGTCAGTGGCAGCTAGGTGGTGCAGTGGATAGAGCATCGGCCCTGGATTCAGCAGGATCTGAGTTCAAATCTGGCCTCAGACACATAACACTTACTAGCTGTGTGACTCTGGGTAAGTCACTTAACCCCATTGCCTAACCAAAAAAAAAAAAAAGACAACAGTGAGTTCGAATCTGACATCTATTAGTTCTTCACAAGTTTAGACCCTTTGCAAGTCATTTATTACTGAGCCTCAGTCTCTTCAAGTATAAAATTAGGATAACAATACCATCTTTACAGGGTTGTTGTGAGAATCAAATGTGATTTTTATATACATACATTCTATATACATATGTAGTATATATGTGTATGTGTGTGTATATGTGTGCATATATGTGATATATACACATACAAATGTGTAAATGTGTATATATGTGTATATATATAAAACACATTTATATAGTACTTACTATGTGCCAGGTTCTATCTATCTATCTATCTTTCTATTTATCTACATGTAGTACTTTGCATACTTTAAAGGCTACATAAATGTTATCTGAGATCAAGATGATAATGATGGCAATGGTAGTAATGGGCCCTTACCCCCATCAAACCCTTAATAATGTAAACTTTTTGATGGCAAAGACTGATTTGTTTTTGCATTTATACTCCCAGAACCTGCTCAGCTGTCCTATAATGTACAATTCAGTTGCACACACACACACACACACACACACACATACATATATAATTTCTTTAACCTTTCTTCTTCATCTATATCCCCTGTTCATGTTGTCTATGTAATAACATTGAGAACATGGTAATAATTCTGTTTTTATTGCCTTCAGTGAATTACAAAAAATGTTCTCAAGGATATGTGGATATAAATTCTTCAAAGAGTATATTTCTTTTTTGTTGTTATCTTGTATGGTTTTCTTTTTAAGCAGTTCAATTAAAAGCCAGCTAGGATTTTGAGCACTTCAGAGGATAGGCACTATAAAAATCTAACAAATCAATGAATATGGATTATCATTCAGGCAGAGGGAACATATGCAGTGAAAGATAGCGAGAGAAATTCACCAGAAAATGGAGATATTCACTATCTGAAGTTTTTGTTGTTGTTGTTGTTTTTAATATGCTTTGGTATAAAAATAGTTCTGGGCCACAACGAAACAGAAATTAAACTTTTTTTTCCAATGTCTAACAGTGGATGAAGTTTATGTGCTTAAGACAGAAACACTTAGATAATATGGAAGCAATTATTTGTAACCCTTATAAGTTCTGGAGATGTTTATCCAACTTCCACAGTCACTGGAGTCAGCAGTCTGTCAACTCCAAAGTCAGATCCCCTAGAACAAGACTAGCTAGCTATACCCCATTCTCCCTCAGGATTCTAGGGGAAACCTTATGGAATAATACCGTTCTCCTAATACTACAAACTAGAGTTGTCATTCTGGTGTGTCCTCCTCAATACCAATTGCAAGTATATTTAATTTCTTCTTTATATCATTGATTGACCCAGTAATTAGTGTCCCAATATCATTTAACCAATTAACATGAATTAGCTTTGAGAAAAGAATATTTACTGAGAAGATATAGCAGGAACAACAGTACAAACATTTTCTCCAAATACTTGAGGACACACTCTTTCCTGTACCACCTCCATCCCTGGGGAGAGTGGGCTCAAACTTAAAGCTGCTACTACAAAGCATTTGCCTCCACAAAAATCACTTCCGAATATAGCAGAGCTGATAGACAAGTTGCTCTTTTTCATTTGCCTTTGATCCCTGTTATGCTGGGTCAGGCAGGTCACTTGGGGATTTCTTCCTCACTGGGCCCAACTATCCACAAACTCTAGCCTAGACTCCTTTCAGTAGACCTCTGATAGCTTGCTTTTCAGTCCTTTTGAAGCCTCATCTATACCATATACAATACCCCCTCAACTAAGGCAGGAAAGAATAATCAGTATAGAGACAGAAGAAATAGCGGGACCGCACATGATTCATTTAGAGCCAGGTCAGAAGAGTAGGCCACTGGACTTAGTTCTCTCTAACTACCAGGAAGCTTACAGCAGTCCTAGACTGCTCATTCAAATGTAGCCAGGCAGGAAAATAAAATGACTATTTCAATAGGTAAGGGCTTTTTTGAATGCACCCCCAATTCAGGCTCAACAGCCAATCAAAAGCCCTTTTACTCCTCCTCACAGTAGACAGACAGGAAACAGTTGTAGAATAGTTTCACATTCTCTGGACTGCATAGTACCACTATACATGATTGTGCACTTCTAGAAGACAACTCCCCAAACCTCTCCCTGTGGTGTGGCAGTAGGTTGAGCATGCTGAGTATTTTCTAAGGACAGTGTTTCCTTTGACCAGTCTCTTGTTGTATAAGTAAAACTAAAGTAGTCATTGCTGTGAAAAATTTTAGATTGATTGATTGTTTGATTTGATTTATCTTTTTTTGTAATCTCATAGCTTGTTTTTCACATGTCTATTAAGAATTAAAAAATACTGGTTGTATTGAAATGAATTAAAATAAAATAAATATAGTGACCACCATTTAATTACTTATATAAGTGTGCATCTGTATATGCCTATCAGCAAAACTGTGTCTGAAGTTAAAATTTCATTCATACTATTATACCCTTCATTAAAGCTATATACATTTGAATTTGTCCCAAAGACAACTTATACTTTCTAGACATTTTCCTTTCCCTTCCTTCCCATTACTAGTTGCCTCTATTCAAAAATGCTTCTGACCTGTTTCCCATTTTATAAGGCTATCATCTCCTTTTTGGCATGTTAATTTATGCAGTTGGCTGCTGTTAGGTAAATGAATTACTGTTTATTTGATCAGAAACCTTCTGGTCAAATGAGAGAAATGTATGTAAAGTGATTTGAAAAAATGCTACCTCATTATTTAAATGTTTTTCATTGTTTGCTTCATAATAACACCTTTTCAATGATACAGTGCTTAACAAACTAAGAGGCATCTAAGGCTTGGCTATTATAGAAACTATGTAGGTAGGAAAGATATTTAGGGCCTCATGATGGTCCTTTAGCATCCCTCACATGAGCCAATTTTGCATATGTTTAATACATAGTGATTTAGGGCTGACTGTAGGTAATTATAAGGGAAGCAAAAGAGGATAAGGATTTATGCTGTAAACTTTAAAGTTGACTTAGGGTGGAAATGCTATTTAAGTAGCTGTTTAATCAACTCAACACTTTGCAAGCAGAAATAATATAATAATCTTATAACAGCACCATATTGAAAGCTTATGCTAAAAACAGTAAAGCATTCTTTCTTAGCTAAAAACCTGACTGAGAAACACAAATAATACTCTTCCATAGAGTGTTTCACTAGGTGTTCATTCCAATAAGAGTGTAGTGAAAGAATATCTAGCAGCTTGCATTAAATAAGTCCCTATGTGAACAGTTAGAAGCAAAACCCATAGTTGCAAAGGAATCTTCCTTGCATTATAATCAATCTATACATTACTGCTGACTTGTCTTTTTTTCTATGTTATTTCCCTCAATCATCAGAGGACGTATTTGTACTTCACTGAGAGACTCATGAACAGATTAACATTTCCACCTTCTGAAATGAAAATCCGAAGTACATGAATCATACATTGGATATAAAGATTGAAGGGGAGTAAAGTGAAATTGTCCAAAGTATTTCATAAAACTAACAGCAAGAAAATCATGTAATCTGAACTTACTCATATCTTGTAAAAAATTTTTAAATTTCATTTTTATAAAGGTGTAAGGAGATGTTTTAAACTGAGGTGCCTGTGACATCAGGAGTCTTCTCACTTCCTCAGAAGTTAAAAAAAATCTCTTTGTCTATGAAATATTCTCTGAGCAGTTATGGCTATGAAATGGAAATTACTTTGTATACTTTGTAGAGTAATTTCACTGTAGGTATTCATGAAATGAATCTCTCACAAAACTATATAGAAAGAAGAATTGTTACTGGGTTTGGGAAGAATGACTATTTCCTATCCATGGAACTTGCTCTTACCAGAGTCACTGAAATTGTCCTGTTGAGTGAGAACTAAACTCAAAGTTTAGCATTCAACCTTGCTGAATTGTACTGAGGGCAGAGGAAAGTAGAAGTCACTGAAATTCAAGAAATTGAGAATCATAAAATGTAATAGATTACAAGGACCTTAGAGATAGCCTAATCCAACCACTTCATTTTAAGGATGAGAAAATTGAATCTAGAGAGACTAAGTGACTTACTTAAAGTCACATAGATAATCAAGGACAGAGGTAGACAGAGAATTCAGGTCTCCTGATTTCTACTCTGATGTATTCACCAGTTCCAAATTCTCCCTGTAACCACAGAGATATATGATGAGAAATCAAAACTGAGTTGAAAAATATTTTCTCTAAAGTCACACATAAAAAAGTTTCAATACTTGTATTTTGCTTTGCTTTAAAAAAAAACTTAAATGGATACTACAGTAGCAATGAATTTTATCTTTTTTTTATTTTTTAGAGCATAATCTCAAGGAGAAGGGCAGACTATTAAATTTGCTTTACACTATGAAAAGAAGTCACTTAACATTATTTGATTTGATGGTACTATTGAAAAATAACTTTCTTATTGGCTATAACTGTTAAGAATTCAATGTTCAACCCAGGAGCTGAGAACAAGAGATGTTTAGAGTTATTTTTTTAACAGACTGAAGATCTTTATTATATTCCAACAAAAGACAGTAAAACACAGTAGTTCACCAAGTAGATCTATCCAGTCTTTCAGTTTTTAGGTGAGGTTGAGAATAGTGTTTTGACAAGCAACACAGGCTAACCATGAGCAAACAAATCTGTTTTCTACTTTACTGAGGACATCAAGGCCAAATTAAGAGTTTCCTAAACTCGTCTATTCCATTATAAACTTCTCTATGTCCTTCCAAGTAATAAGGACCACAGACACATGCAACTACACTCAGATCTTTTCTACATCGTCTCTAATAAGTGATCATCCAGCCATGACTTGAAGATCTCCAGATCTTCAAAGATCTTCAAAGAAGAAGTCTCTTCTATGAGACTTCTCTCATAGAAGTCTGCTCATGTTTGCAACATCTCCCCTTTATCCTACAGGTATCCTCCATCTAAAATTAAATTAAATTATTATCTCTGTTTGATACTGCTAATCCTTTCAGACTACCATCTTATCTTTCCCCCTCACTGACAAATATCAGGATATCATAGTCTATATACACTGCCCATATTCCATCATCTTCTATTCTCTCTATAACCTCCTACAATTTTTTTCTCTCCTTGAATGACAGTACTGATCTCCTTACCATCTAATCCAATGGCCTTTCCTCAATCCTCCTACACTTTTTTCTTCCCTGAAGCATTTGATTTTGTCCACCAGCTTTTCTTTGTTAATGTTTTCTCCTCTTTCAACTTTTTGCTGCATTGTTCATGTTTTCCACCTCTCTCTTGTCTTTTTTCTACCTTTGAAATAGGAACTGGAAATTAGGACAACAGATAGCAGGGCTGAGCAAGTCATAAATGAGAGACAAAAGAGTCAGTAATCCTATGGACAGGGTGGTGGTTGAACAGCAAAATTTCCTCAGTCCAGAGGTCAAATCCAGAAAGTCACAAGGCCTCAGAAACAAGGAACTCGACAGGAAATTTTTCTTCAATAGAAACTGGCTCCAAGCAGTGAGGGGAAGGTAGCCCCTCAAATCAAGACCAAGAAAGCAACATGGAAGGAAGAATATTGTCCATGAACTAGTTGGGATCTCTGAGGAAAATATAATCCTGTAGCCCTAGGAAGATAACCAATCTTTCAGAATTCTAACATCTTTGTGGCTATATCTTCCATTCTTGTGTAAAGTAGTTGAGGAATTGGCAGATATATTTGGTACATTGAGTTGGGTCCAGCACAATAAAAAGGGATGATACGTAATAAGTAAGGTAAGGTTGGTTAATATGTGATTAGTCTCACTAGATGCTGATTGTAAAGGGATATCCCTTGTAATATCCCTTGGAATATTAGTTTCCTTGATCTTTCCCCTTAGCCAAGTCCATTCAACTCAGATGAAGACTTTGATATTTATAATGACTTTTCTGTCTCTTTCTCTGGTTTCTCATTTTCTCCCAAGCAGCTTCTTTTTTTTTTTCTTTCAAAGGTACTGAAACTGTTTTCAAGTCTCAGTCTTCAGACCATAGACCTGCACATGTCCAACAGTGGCACAGGAAGGCTTTGTACTACTGAATCACTTATATCTTCAGGGAACATTCTTTTTCCTGCTATGGCTAAGTGGATCTCATGTGATGGCTGTTAGATGGAGTACGTGTCTCTTTTTTCATTCCACTTCTGATCCCAAGATACCCAAAGAGCTTAGTCAGACCTGGACTAATGGCGCTTGGCATTTTTTCTCTTTCTTTTAATTTCTTTGAGATACTTTTATAATCTTTGTAGCTGAGTCAATTTTTTTTCTCCCTGTCTCTTTTCTTGTAGATTTTTCTTTTTTACATCTTTTCCTGGATTTATGTCTTGGCATCCCTTGATCTATAGTAATTCTTCATATTGTTCAATGTCTTCTGTTTATACCTGCAGCTTTAATTTCTTGTTTAGTACTTTCTGCCCTGGACTGGATCTGCCCTCTTTACTCTTGGATAGAATAGTTAAGGCCTATTTTATCCTGACCTTTATTTTCTGAGCTTCTGTTGCTAGCTTCCACCTCCTTTTTTGTATCTATGTTTAGAAAGATATCAGACCCCTTTTGATCATTTTCAGTGAAAGCATTTTATTCTTTAGGGCCATCTGAAACATCTAATGTCAAGAACTATGATTTTTTTAACCCCATTAGAGCATCTTCATTGGAGTATCCTGGGCTTTCTGTCTCCTTAAGAAGAGAGTGCCTCAGGCTCTAGGTATCCCTGGAGCATTTCTGGTCAGAGCAATGGCAAGTTATCAATTTATTTGACTGTATTTGTTCTAACTTCCTTGTTGCAACTTCTCTCTATGTGCCTCCTGTTGTCTGGCTATCTTTTTTCACAGTGAAAAAAATTAACATTGCTTCTTTTTATTTCTTATGAGATATTTGTTAAAGTATATGATGGACAATTAGGTTCATCTATGATCTATCATGCTTCCACCTTAACTAGAAACCAATAAATATATTTTGAATAATCAATAGTGGAAGGTGAATATATATATGTATGTATATATATATATATACACATATGTATATACACACATATATAGGCTAGTATTAAATGAGATATCAGGTACTGGAGTGTATTTGGTTAATTATATATTAAATTACAATTGTTTCCAGATACCAGATGCTTTTTAGTAATGATAGCCTAAGTGCAGGAAATCTCACATTCCCTTGGCAGGTGTGTACTCAATCCAACAACAGGGAGTAACCAACAATTTCTTTACAGTTCTCAGAAACCTATTACCTCTATCTCCCAATTGGGGCCTTTCATGATGGCAGTTACTTTTGCTATTAATGCAGAAGAATATGGACTTTAAAAATAATTTATTTGTGAACACAAAGATAATTTTGCTCACGCATTTACAGAGATGCATTGCCCTCTTTTATGACCTATGGAATTTAAATGAATGTAAATCATGTGAATATAATTTAATGTGATCAATTGTACCATTTGCTTAAATGAATGGACTTTATTCATGATCAAATTGTTTAAAGGATGTAGATAGATAGATAAATAGATGGATAGATAGATATAGATATATGTGTGTATATATGTGTAAATATATATGCATGTGAATTATATGTACATATATTTATAGAGCATGGGTATAGATATAATATAGATATGCATATATTTATGTATGTACATGTATATAAACATGTATTTGTACACACATACATGGGCTACATGCTTGTAGCTTTTCATAGTCCTAGGTCAGGAAAACCATGCTAAAGGTTTGCCTCAAACTTTGCTCCAGGCACCATTCACTTGCCTAGATTTGTCCCCTTGCCTAGACTTATCACCAGTAACAGTGAGTGTCCCAAATATTGGGTTTAGAAAATTTACTTGAAGCTTTCTCACTTATAAATTAATTTTCCCTCATTGCTTTTCATACTCCCAACCTTTTAGAAGGTCATTGATAGCTGGAGGAATTCAGGAACCTGGACAATTTGGCTTGGTTTTTCCTTAAGGGCATCTATTGGCACTATGTATTCAGCTCCTCAGCTCTAGTGTCAACTTTTTAGGGACTCAGGGTTTTTCTGTCTTACAGAACTACTATTTTCAACTGATAGCTCTCTTAGGTTCAACTTCCCACAAGGAAGTATTGACTCAAATTTTCCATTGCTCTCCAGTGGCCATAGGGAAACACATGGCCACTCTAGTGTCAATAGACCAGGTTCTTTCCTTCTCATCCTTTTGTTATCTCATAGCTAAATTATTTCCACTTCAGAACTCTCTTACACTATTAAACTATTATCATGGATTCCTTAGCTTTGACCTTTGGAAGCTATGTTGGTGGAGTGGACTATAAACATGGGATCCATGATGTTCAGGTACCTCCTTCCTAACCCCTGTTGGAGTATAATGAGAAAGGATTGAAACAAATTACTTTTGATAACCACAAACTTTTTTCCTGAAAAAAATCAACTTTTTTTCTTCATTTAGAGACCAGTATTCTACTGTTCATGCTATAAATCTAAAAGTCACTGAATGTTAATTTTTTTTAAGTCTCTGTAATGTTTTTTAATGGAAGATGTGACTTGAAAGGCAAAACAAAAAAAAAAGACATGTGATAGATTTAATTAGTCTACATTATATCACCATTGAAAAACTATGGGAAATAAGTAGAATAAATATATAAAGAAAGAGAAGTTTGAACACAAGGAAAGTAGGGCAATAATATGTGGCTCTTACAATGGGCTTAACTTTCGCAGAATTACTGTACCTGGAGACCACTCTCTCTGAGACAGTGTGTTGACTCTGGAGAAGGGGCATACAACTTCTAGGGGCCACACACATCCAGAGGTATGGAGTGGATGTGGACCAAGAAACCCCACATTTAATATTGGAGCATGGAGGAAGAACTACAATACTTTGAGTAGACCACCAATAACATTATGGGAGATGTATTTGGTCAGGCCTGACTCAGGCTAGTTGCCTGAGAATTTAGGTTTTATATTGAAACAAAATGATACACATGCAGTTCATTTAACAGTTAACAAAAAAAAAAGTGTTTTATGAAGCCATAGCAAAACACTGTTTAATAAAGCTAGGTAATTCTGATGCTGTGAGTTGATTCAGCTAAGTTCAGGTTCCTTGCCCGAGAATGATCTACCAGCCAAGCATCAGAAAAACAGTCCTGGAGTTCTTTATGACTCCTTTGTACTGAAGTGATGGGGAGGTAATGTCAATAATTTGATTTTTTAGAACTCCCCTGTACCAACCAAGTCTCAAAAGAGGTCTCAATACCAAAGAAGAAGAAGAATGACAACACCAATGACTACCTTCCATAGAAGAAGGTGTCAGGATACTGCCACGATAACAAAAAACATATACAAAAATAGCATGGGAAAGAAATGTTTGCCTGGTTTGTGATCTGTACCACTGGATGGAAGATGCACATCAATATGAAAACACATTGGTGGAGTAATAATGCATATTGATTAATCTTTAGTATTTCACTATGTATCTCAAGAAGTATCAAAGACAAGTAATTCATCTATAAAAAAGCTAAGATAATTTAAAATACTATTATATCTTATAATGAAACTAATGAATACCCATTATAATCTAAATTCAAAGTCTCATCTTACTACAAAAGATACGAGGGAAAATACCTAGAATATTTCTATGCCAACAGCATAAAAATTCACAATAAAGAGGGTCAATGGAAAGATTCTATGGAAGATAGGAAGGAGAGAGTCTTCCTAGAATGACCAAAGTTGAAGCTGGAAGGTACCATTAGCAATTACCTACTCCCAATCTTTTATTTAACAGATGACTAAACAGGTTCAGGGAGCTTGTGACTTACCAAAAGCTGTAGGCAATGATGTAGAAAAGGATTAGTAAATCAAAGAAATTCATTTCAAGATTATCTAAATTCAAATCCAGTACTTTTCCCATTGTACTCTATTATCCCTTTTATTATAAATCAGTTTTAGGGTTCTCAAAACAATAAAGAACATGAATTAAAACATAAATAGTTTAATTGGCATGGTACTCAATTTATGACAATTTATGGAAAGGATTAGTCTTTGTTACTTAGTGGCTTGCAAGTAATTGGAAATGAAATAGTATAATTGTACTATAAGAATTGAGTATTTTTTAGCAGGTCAGGAAGCAGCCTCTCAGGAAAGTTTGGATTCAAGCCCTACATCTTATATGTAACATAGTAGGCATGTGACCCTGGGAAAGTTCTTTAACTTATCAGTACCTTGGACAACTTCCTAAGACTCTGATATACAGAATTAGTGGTTAGTCTTTATTAGTAGAAAGAGTTTCGTCACTGGACTTCCCTCTACCAATGACATCTCAGGTTAGGGAAGGGAAAAAAAAAACTTGAGCAATTATAATACTTTTTGATTAATCATTGACTTATTCCAGAAGCCAAGATGGTGGAGTAAGCAGTAAATAGTGGTAGCTCTCCTATATTCACTTCCAACAACCATAAAATAGTGCCCCAGAACAAATCCTAGAACAGTGGAGCCAGCAGAAATGCAAGGTGAGGTGAGCTTTTAGCCTGGAAGCCTTGGAGGATTGGCAAGAAAGGTCTGTTTCACTTAGGTACAAGGGTAGTGGGTAAAAAAGGAGCACAGTTAAATATAGGAAGCATCTGAGCAAGCCAGCAGCAAGCCCCACCTCAGCAAACCAGTAAAAGATCCTGAGCCCCAGTGCAGTGGAACAGGTAAACACCAAGACCAGGACCCCATGTTTCTTAGCATAATGGCCAGGGGAACCTGCAGACTCTATAGCTCCAAGTTCCACCACATGATTTGGCACAGCCTAGGGCAATCAAGCATCCTCCAGGAGCCAGACCTCTATGTGCTTCAGTGTAGCTCCAGGGAAATGTAGAAAAACCCCACCAGGCCTCAGCACTCACCACCAATAGGACTCCAGCTCAGCACCAGGTAAGCTGCCAGGGTCCATATGGCCTTCAGCAACACCAGTCAATCCCCACTGCACACCTGCAGCACAGTATCAGACACAAGGCTCCCCTGTGGTCCTTAGGGCAACAGGGCAGCATCAGTACAGCATCAAGTAAACAGCCACAGCCTTCAGCCACTAGCAAAAGAAGCCAGAAACAGTGCCCCTTCCACCCTGGGAACAGAACACAAATTTAAAAGAAAGAAAAAAGACCAAAAAAGGTGTGTGGGAGGGGAGAATGAGCAGAAAACAACAAAAAAGGAATCTGACAATAGGAAGTTATTGTGGTGACATGGAAGATCAAGACACAAACTCAGAAGAGGACAACAATGTCAAAACAACTATAGGAAACCCCAAAGAAAAATGGGAAGTCACTTTGAGTTGAGAAAGAACTCATGGAAGAGCTCAAAAAGGAGCTTAAAAATAATGTTTATAAAATCATATAAAAATCATATAAGAGAAGTAGAAGAAAAATGGGGAAAAGAAATGAGAGTAATGCAAAAGAATTATGAAAAAAGACTCAATATCTTGGAAAATGACTAAAAATTGGAAAAGGAAATAAAAAATACAAAGAAGTAAACAACTCCTTAAAGAGTTCAATTGACTTGGGGGCAGCTACATGGCACAGTGGATAGAGCACTGGCTCTGGAGTCAGGAAAACCTGAGTTCAAATGCAACCTCAGACACATAATACTCACTAGCTGTGTGACTCTGGCCAGGTCACTTAAACCCAATTGTCTCACGTTAAAAAAAAGAAAAGAGTTCAATTGGCCAAATGGAAAAGAAAGTACAAAAGCTAATTAAGGAAAACAAATCCTTAAAAGTTAGAATTGGGCAAGTGGAAGCTAATGACTCTATGAGACATCATGAATCAATCAAACAAATTCAAAATAATGAAAAAATGGTAGAAATGTAAAATATATCATGGTAGAAACAACTAACCTGGAAAATAGATCCAGGAGAGACAATATCAGAATCACTGGTTACCTGAAAGCCATAATCAAAAGGAGGACCTAGGCAACATCTTTCAAGAAATTATCAAGGAAAATTACCTTGATGTCCTGGAACCATAGGGAAAGCAGGTATTGAAAGAATTCAACAATCACCTGTGGAAAACAATCCGAAAATAAAAATGCCAAGGAACGTTATAGCCAAATTTCAGAACTATCAGGTCAATAGGGAAATAATGAAAATGGCCAGAAAGAAACAATTCAAATATCAAGGAGTCACAATCAAAATCACACAGGACTTAGAAGCTGCAACATTAAAGAATCAGAGTTCATGGAGCATGATATTCTGGATGGCAAAGGACTTAGAACTATAACCAAGAATCACTTAACCAGCAAAATTAAGCATAATACATCAAGGGAAAAATGTTCATCCAATGAAATAGAAGAATTTCAAGCCTTCATAAGGTGAAGACCAGAACTAGAGCAAAAATTTGAACTTGAATATAAAGACTCAAAAGAAGCACAAACAGGTAAAAAGGCGGAGGGAGTGAAAAAGACTCAATAGAGCTAAAATGTTTACATCTACAGAATGATCATACTTGTAACTCTTAAAATGGTAACACTAACAGTACAAGTAGAAGGAATAAACATAGACAGACAGTATGGGTATAAGATGAAGGAGAAGGAATGACTTTAAAAAATAAGGAATGAGAAAGAGGAATAAAACGGGTCCAGAAAGAAGAGAGAGGTAGAATGAAGTAAATTATCTCATGTGAAGAAGAGAAAAAGTCCTATTACAGTGGAGGGAAAGATGGGGGGAGGGTGCTAGGCATTGCTTGAACCTTATTTTCATCAGAATTGGCTCAAAGAGGGAATAATATATAGAATCAGATGAATATACAACTCTATCTTACCTGACAGGGAAGTAGGAAGGGAGGAGATTAAATGGGGGGAGAGACTAACAGAAGGGAGGAAAGATCAGTGGTAGACAGAAGCAAAACATTGATGATGTGGGAAAGGGGGAAATGAGAAAGAGGACAAAAAGGAGGAAGAATAGGATGGAGGGAAATAGAGAATAATCAACAGTGAATGTGAATGGGATAAACTCTACCATAAAACAGAAGTGAATAGCAGAGTGGATCAAAAACCAGTATCCTACAATATGTTGCTTGCAAGAAACACACAATTGAAGCAGACAGATATATAGAATTAAAAAAAAGCTGGAAAGACTTGTATGAACTGATGCAAAGTGGAATGAACAGAACCAGGAAAACACCGTATACAATATCAGCAACATCGTGTCATGATCAACTGTGAATGACTCAGCTTTTCTGATCAACACAATGACAAGCACAAAGGACTCATGAAGGAAAATGTGATCCACATCCAGATAAAGAACTGGTGCACTCTGAATGCAGATTGAAGCATATTTTTTTCACTTACTTTATCCTTTCTTGTGTGTGTGTGTGTGTGTGTGTGTGTGTGTGTGTGTTTTACCTTTGATCTGTTTCTTCTTCCACAATGGTGATGAATACGGAAATATGTTTTACAAGATAGTATATGCATAAACCATATCAACTGCCTACCATTTTCAGAAGAGGAGAGGAGAAAGGGAGAGCATAATTTGGAACTCACAATCTTGTAAAACTTATTTGTAACGGTGAGAAAAATAAAATGCTATTTAAAGGAAAGGGAAAAATAATTCACTTAATTAGATGTATTAAACTGTGTTGTGTTACTGGCCATCTTTGGCTTTATTTGGACCTTAAGATTTACGTAGCTGTATGCAGTTTCACACCCAACACTGCTATGTGTTGAACAACATCAAGACAGTGAACACTTGGAGCAAATGTATTTACAAAAGGGGCTAAAGGAACTTGGTGGGTCAGTATAGATAACAGGCTATATCCATATACCCTAGTTTACCATAGCTTCCTTGTAACAGCTACCACAAAATTCTACTCTAGTTTGGGGATATAGTCTCTGGTATGATAAATATTACTACTACACTATTCTCAGCTGTATTTCTTAGGAAAAGCTTAACATCTCATAATAGACAACTTTTCTTGTCTTAACTTGCATTCTTTTTCCTCCTTTATTTTCGTTTCCTGGAATCTAGGGAAATGCTGTATGGTTTCCTTAACCTTTGGCTCATGTAGTTTAATGGGCCATCTGTTACTAATAAAACCACTGCCATGCATGACTTACACATGAATGAGACATCTGAGTTCACCTGCATTTTTGAGGCCTATCTGGATGATTAGGTTGGCCCAGATTCAGTACAGATTAGTCTAGTCAGTTATTCAATTTATTATAACCCTGTGATGGTGAAAGCAAAAGTAGTTGTACTTGGAGATAAACTTTTGGCAGTTGCTGGATGGGCTCCATATTGATGGGAGTTATGTCTGTAGCTCTGCTTTTGACATATTTCCAAAAAAATTGTTCTTAAAGAGATTGGGTTTATGTGTCCCCGACCTATTTTTCAAGGTTAAAACTATTAAGTTCTGTCTATATGATGGAAAACCACAAGATCAAAAATCATTGGATTCAGTACTTTTAGTTCCCCAAATAGTTGATTCAGATACCAATATTTGTTGATTGAATCATTTCTGCCCTTTAAATAGAAGGAAAAAATTTGTATTGTCTGCACAAGGGCTGATTTAAGGCTTACATGAAGGCATAGTCTTAGACATTTCAGAATGAATACTACTTTTTTATGTATTTACTAAGAAATATGATTCCAATAGCTTTTGCATTTGAGATACATTTTTTCAGTGCCATATATACTTATATTATAATGCTACTACTACTACTGCTACTACTACTAATAATAATAATAATAACTAGCTTTTTATAATATTTTAGGGCTTGCAAATAACTTTACAAACACATCTCATTTTGTCCTGACAATAATTCTAAGAGGTAGGTGCTATTATTACCCTTTTTTTATAGATTTTAAAAAATTGAGTGATTTGCCCAGGATCAAACAGCTAATAAGTATTTGAGGCCAGATTTGAATCCATTTCTTTCTAGTTCCAGGCCCAACACCCTGCTTACTGTGCTGCCAGATGCCCTGGCAGATATGTAACAGAAACTACATTGTACCCATTATATCATCACAATGTATTACTAAAGTCAGGAATATGAAAGTCAGAGAAATGAACTGACTTACTAACATTTAGGTAGCAACTAAATCCTTTATCCAAATAAGAGAAGCAGTTCAACATAAGAGATAACTGACCTTGGAGTCAAGATGACTTGGCTTCAAGTCTTATCTCCAGCACTTTAACTGTGTTACCACAGACCAGCAACTTCTCTGTACCCTAATGGATACAAGAACAAAAAAAAAGCATTAAGTTGTAATACTATGCAAAATATGTACTAAACATGGGGTAGTAGTAGTAGTAGTAGTAGTAGTAGTAGAAGAAGAAGAAGAAGAAGAAGAAGAAGAAGAAGAAGAAGAAGAAGAAGAAGAAGTCATCTTAATTCACAAGGAGCTCACATTCTAATAATGGAAGACAACATATACAGGGCATTGTCAGATTAAGGGGTCCTTAGGATGTTGTAGCACAGTAGATGGTGATGTATCTTCTTTAACATCATTTTATTAATAATCATTTTGCAATGCCAAGGACTGATGGGGTCTTTAATAATTATAGTAGCTCAGAAAAGACTTGTAGACAGAATTGTCAGTTTATTTGCATAAGGGTTATTCCTGTGGATGATAGCTGTAGTGTCTGGGCTGGTAGCAGGGTCAAGAGTGGGGAGGAGGAAAGGATCTTGGGTTTACTTCTCTAACAGGTGGTCATTGGTTAATGTTAGTAAGAATGGTGGGGAATTACGTGCTCCTTCTAGGAAAGAATTACTCCCTAAGCACTGAGAGTTGCTATCTAGGCTATGAAGTTTCAAGCAAGTCATTGATCTAGTTTGGAGGAGTTTAAGTAAATGAAGCTTCTTTCTTTCTCTTATTTTATTTTTCTCAATTATATATAAAAACAATTTTAAAATTCTTTTTTTTATTTTAAGTTCCAAATTCTTTCCCTCCCTCTTCTCCCTCTCCTTCCTTTCAGAAGAAAGTAAATTGTGTACAGATTACATATGTGTGGTCATAAAAAATATATTTCCATATTAGCAATGTTATAAAAGACAACACAGACAAAAAAAGAAAAAATACAAAATTAAAAATAAGTTGGGTGGAGCCAAGATAGTAGAGAAAAGTCAGGAATTCACCTGAGCTCTCCCAAATTCATCTCCCCTCTCACTTTAAATAACACCTCAAAATAAATTCTGGAGTTGGGGAACCCACAAAAAGATACAGCAAAACAGTTTTCCAACCCAAGACAACTTAAAAATTTTGCAATAAAGGTCTATCACACTTGATGTGATTCTGAAGCTCTTAGAGCACAAATAGTAAGGGACAAACTAGCACACCAGAGTTTGGAGCTAAAGGGGAGCAGGACTCAGATCACAGTCCCAGGGCATGAAAGAGTGCTTGTGGTCATTTAAAGACCAGAGTGCAGGCCAGGAGAGTACTAAACACACCTCTCCTTAGATCATACTATATTTGAAGAACTGGAAGTTTACCAAGCCCCAGAACTAACTCTGAAAACAGTTGCATACACATACACACACACACAAACACACTCATGACCTGAAGATTGGGACAGTACCCCCTGCATCTTGGGAGTGTAGCCCAACTTTATTATAAAACTAAAAGTTAGTAAATAGCCTGGGAAAATGAGCAAATTACCAAAAAAAAAAGTTTCTGACCATAGAAAGTTACTATAGTAAAAGGGAAGATCAAAACACAAACTCAGAAAACTATAACAATGTCAAAATTGCTACAGTCAAAGCCTCAAAGAAAAATATGTACTCATAATTGCTTTAATTCCCTCTTTGTTAGTGGTACATTCACCCTTTTCATTTTTGATACTGATAATTTTGTTTTCTTCTTTTTTTTCAATCAAATTAACCCATGTTTTATCTATTTTTTTTCATAAAACCAACTCCTAGTTTTATTTATTAGTTCGATTGCCTTCTTACTTTCAAGTTTTTTAATCTCTCTTTTGATTTTCAGAATTTTCAATTTGTTCTTTAACTTTAACTTTAAGAAAGGTCATGGAAACAGATTAAAAATTAATTTGAACTTGAATAATTTAATCCTGTAGAATACACAATAGAAATAATCAATAACTTCATTAAAGATAAAGACAAAAATGAGAAACATACCCAAATTAGTGAGATGCAGCCAAAGTAGTACTTAGGGGGATGTTGATATCTCCAAATGATTACATCAATGAAAGAATAAGAAGGAGAAAAAGAAGAAGAAGGAGAGGAAGAGAAAGAAGAAGAAGAGAACAAGAACAACAAGACCAAGAACAACAAGACCAAGAATAGGAACAAGAACAAAAACAAGATGATGATCAATATATAAGGCATACGATTTTTAAAAATCTAGAATAATAAAGTAATTAAAAATCCCCCAGTTAAACACCAAAATTGAAATCCTGAAAATCAAAAGAGAGATTAATAAAATTTAAAGTTAAAAAAGCAATCATTGAAGTAATAAATAAAAATAAGAGTTTGTTTTATGAAAAAATTAAGTCTGATTTTTAAAAAATGGAAGAAGAGAACCAATTTACCAATATCAAAAATGAAAAGAGCTAATGCATTATCAATGAAGATGAAACTAAAGCAATTATTAGGAGCTAATTTGCTGAATTGTGTGCCAATTGAATGGCAATCCTAGTGAAATGAATGTTTTCAAAGCATAAATTGCCCAGATTAACAGAAGAGAAAATAGTATGCTTAAATAATCCTATCTTAGAAAAAGAAATTCAATGAGCTATAAATGAGCTACCTGAGAAAAAGTTTCCAGAATCAAATTAATTTACAAGTGAATTCTATCAAACAACTAAATAAAAATTAATTGCTGTATTATATAACATCTTTTTTAAAATATGGTTTTGATACTTAATCCAGGAAGAGGAAAAAAAGAATGAGAAAACCGTAGACCAATTTCCCCAATGAAATAAAAATTTTTAATTAAAATACTAGCAAGGAGATATGAGCAACATGTCACAAAGATCATACACTATGAATAGGTGGAATTTATACCAGAAATGCAGAGTAAATTCAATATTACAAAAAACTATAGGCATGATTGAGCATGTTACTAATGAAAACAATACTATATTATCTCAATAGATGATGAAAAAGCTCTTGACAAAATACAACACCCATTCCTACTAAAAATACTAGAAAGCATAAGAATAAAATGGAGTTTTTCTTAATATCATTTCTTATTATATATATACATATAATATTTCTTAATATTAGTATCTATCTAAAACCATAAGCAAGCATTTTCTATAATGGGAATAAACTAGAAGCTTTTGCAATAAGATCAGGGGTGAAGTAAGGATGTCAATTATCTCTACTATTATTCCATATCATACTAGAAATGCTAACTATAGCAAAAAAAAACAAAAAAGAAAAAATTATAGGAATAAAAATAGACAAGGAAACAAAACTATCACTCTATGTAGACAGTATGATAGTACACTTAGAAAACTCTTGAGAATGACCTAAAACACTAGGTGAAAAAATAAGCAACTTTAAGACCATATTAATTAAATTATATTGTTCTCAAATTTAAGTCATGTTACTGATCCCATATTCAAATTGTTTCCTACTTAGTAGAATTTGATGTTGCTTATAGTTTGTGCCCTGTGGATTCAGTATTCAAGAATGTGTAGTCATTTCCATTTCATAAGTAATTAGAGTAGGATTTATTTTGCTTGTAGGCATACTGTCTTGGGTAATAAAACTCCATTTTTCTTCATTCTATTTTCCTCTTTCACTTCTACTTTTTTTTTCTTCCTTTTGTTTTCCTTATGCCCAAATAGCCAAGTATTACCTAAGGGAGAACAAATTTCACTTCAACCTTTAAGTCCAGGACTAGATAAAAATTAACAACAATTTTTCATGGAACTCAAGACATTTCATATTATAGACTGACAAGATACCTCTGTAGGTGCATTGATTTACCTAAGTCTTCCATAATAATTTCAGGATGTAAGCATTTTAAAATGGTGGAGCACCAAATCAATTATTTTGTTATTATTTCTCTAAAAATAGGATTTATTTTTATATTAACTTTACAAAAAGGAAATTTGTATTTAAAAAAAGAAAGAAAAAGAATTATTCTATTGGTGGTAGTAGAAGGAAGGTTGATAGATCTTTGATGTGATTTCAAAAGTGTACGGAATTCTTCATGTAGAAATTCCCTCTATCAATGTAGATAAGTAACTCTATAATTTACATTCTTAGAGAGTAGACCGAATCTAAGAGAAACTAAATAGTTTGCCTATGGTTAAAGTGTTGATGAATGTATATCAAAGGACCACCAATTCTTGCTGACTCTAAGATCAGTCTTCTGTCTATTATACCAGTTGTTCTCAAACTTTTTGGTCTTAGGATCTCTTTATACTCATAAAAATGATTGAGAACCCTCCCCCAAAGATCTTGTGTTTATGTAGCTTATAGACATTTATATTTACCACGTTAGAAATTTGAACATCTTAGTATTATTATGAAAATTGATTTGACCTCAAGGACCACCACAGACAGAGTCCTGTTGATTCAGATTATGTTTTCCTTATTGACTTTAAACCTGAAAAAAATAATTTATGAACATAGATGCAGTCATAGTCCTGGGAGGAATTTGTCCTAATCCATCATTTATTTTGTAGCCCATAGGGTGAGAGGCAGGCACAATAAGGAGCAAACAATGCTAAAAGAAAATAATTAGGAGATTGATTACTATGTAGAAAAGGTTGATCCTTTTAGGCTTAATCTAACACTGGATAATATCAGTATTTCCAACCTCATATATAGCTAGACAGATATATTCATATAAATATAGTTAGTAATCCTCTATTAAGCCATTTAGCTTATATATGTATTTGTAAACTACTTTAGCTTTAAAAAACAAAATCTCTCAAATACACAATCAATGTTTTATGTAAGAAACTTCATATCAATGCTTCTTGTCTTTATATCAAAGTCTTTTTGCCTCCACATCAAGCTTTTAATAAATAAAAACAAATAAGCAAAAAAAATCTGATAATGACCACATTTCACTATATATATATATATATATATGTATGTATGTATGTATGTATATATACACTAGTGTACCCTAGTAAACCTCTGTCTCTCTACTATGAGTGGGGATGTATGTTTTGTTATCTCTTAACAGAGATCTTTATTGATTTATCAATTATTTAGAATTTGACTTTCCTGTACTGTTGAAGTCATTATGTGTGGATATGTGTGTGTGTATATGTACTTGTATGTAGAGTTTTCTTGTTTCTGCAGCTTATATTTTGTCTGTTTGCATGTTTTTCCCAAAATCTCTTGAAATTTCTCACATTCTTCATTTCTCATTACAAAATAAGTTATTTTGTTTTCATATAGCAGCTTTTAAAAAATCAATGTTTACCCACTTAGTCTCCAATTCTTTGCTGCTACAAAAAGTGCAGAAATAAATACTTAGAGCTTTGTCTCTACCTTGGACTTCTTTGAGGTACATTGATAATAGTATGATCATCAAGTCAAAGGGTTTGGACAATTTATTCACTTTTATTGCATAATTCCAAATTGAAATCTAAAACTACTGGACCACTCTTCACAATTCCTTCAACAGTGCCTCTCAGTGTGCCTATCTTCTCACAACATCCTATTCCCCTGTCCCTTCATCTATTGACATTTTGGTCATACAAAGAGTTCCAAAAACTTAAACAAAGTTTTAAGTTACTACAGTTTATAAGAGCTCTAAGACTTTAAAACACACTGTATTTACTTTTGTAACACCCTGTACTTGCTTTTCTGGTTATGAGATGAAACTTCAGTTGTGCTATTTTGCATTTTGCTTTATATTAGTGATTTAGAGCATGATTTCATGTAGTTATCTGTAGTTTGCAATTTTTAGCTCATATCCTTTGACCATATATTTATTGTGGAATGGCTTTTTTAGAGATTTATGTTGATTCTCTGTGTGTTTTGGATATCATACTTATTTCAGTGTTATTTAGTTGAATCATTTCTCCTTCTATTTGGTTTCTTTTGATTTTTTTCATTTATTGTATTTATGTGAAAGGTTTTAAAAATGTCATATAGTCAAATCTATATTATCTTTTATTATCTATTATATTCCTTGTTAATTGAAGAATAACAATATAATTTTCTTCTAATTTAAGTGTGTATTATTGTTTTAAGTTGTAAATTTATTTGTTGTAAGTTGTTGAGCTAAACTTAATTTCTGCTACACTGCTTTCCAATTTTCTGAGCAATCTTTGAAAAGACAGGAGTCCTTCCCTTAGTAATTTATGTTCATGGGTTTATCAAACACTGAAATATTAATAGGTTTTGTTTTCTTCTATTCTTATTTATTTATTTGGTCTGTTCTAATGATCAACCATTTTCTGTTTTCAAAAACATTGTCTGTTTTCAAAATGATTATTTGATAATATGTAGTTTAATGTCTTTTATAGATTTTAGTATTCTCTTTTAAAAAAAAGATAAAAGGTCTATCAATACTTCAAAACTTGGGCTTTTGAAAACATTTCAGTTATTTTATGTGACCATATTCACTATTGTGAAAATATTTCCTAAATTACCCATGATCCCATTATTAAAAATTATTATGTTATACATAGATCTCCAGATTAGAGCGATATTAAAAGTAATGGCTACACGCCACTTCTCTACTAAAAGATGGAAAGTGAAGACATGTTTTGTAAAGGTAGGGGGCTTCTGTTTAAATGTGGAATGGGGAAATGCTAGGTTTTGTTTCATCACCAAAACATGGTTTCTTCTTCAGAATTCATATTTTTATTGGTTTAATATTAGACTTGTAGCAAGTAGTTTCCAGCTCAAGCATTAAATTGAAGTTCCATCTGCCTGCCTTTGGAAGTTGCTCAGGATGTTTAAAAAAAAATAATAAACCTCATTACTCTGCTTTAGAAAAGGCAGACACATATACCTGGTGTCCTGGCTGACATTCCCTCTCCTTTCTCTGACTCTGAAACCAAATTATGGATTAATTGACACTAACATGAATGTTCACTGCAGAATACAAAATATTGCTGAGTGTACAAAGGCATTCACAGCTACCTTTCGGAAACATAATGCATTCCTGCAGAAATGCTATTTTAATGTAGCATAAAATAATACAATTTAATCTCTAAGCAGGTGTGACTATAATGGAGAAAAAAGTGTAGTTACTGTTCTATTACATTCAGTTAAAATATGTTATTATTTTGCTTTACTGTAAAATTGTCTTTGGATAAGAAGACTAGTTTATTAACTTACAGGACTTGTCTTCTTATTGTTTAGAAGTAAACAAAGCTATATGTTTAAAAGAAAGAAAGAAAAATCTTTTTCACCCACCAGGTGTTTAATTTTTTTTCTGTGTAGCAGTTGAAAAGATACACTACAGACAACTAGACCAGATGGCCAAAGATAGCCAAGAGGAAGAGAATTATACTGTTAAGCTAGGTTAGTGGCACAAGTTTTAAACTGTCAATACTCCTTATAGAGCCAAGTAGTAGCAAAATAAACTTTTTCCCCTTTATTTGCAGCATTGTCAGAAATGCATATTGTTCGTATATTTTCTTTTGCTTTTTCTGGATGAAAGTGTGTTTATGTCTGTATCTTCAGTATATATCCATTATAAGAAATATAGTGCTATTAGCTTCTTTAGGGCAGAGACTATGTTGTTTCCTTTGTAACCATTTTGCTCCTTTGTTAATAAACTACTGATTTAGCTTACTTGAAATATGTTAAAATTAATTAAGAATGGATAATAAAGTTTCTTTTAGATACCCTCCTTTTACAGTGGTAGGGGTCCACAAATAAAGAAAATTATATATACTGTCACATTTTTTCTTTGGTACTTATTGGTTTTACTGGTGTTTTTCTTTCTCTTCTATGGAAAAAAAACTTTTTTTTGTATTAAGGATGGCATATACAAAAGGGATTGCAGAAGGGAAGTGGAGGGGAATGGGATATGGGAGAAATGTGGCCAATGTGAAAAAAATCAATAAAAAACTATTTTTGAAAAAAATACATTCTAAAAGGTTATAAGCAAAGGAACCTTCCTGTTAAAATATTCTAGAACAGTGAGATTCCACATACTAAAAGATGCTTGCAAAGGAGAATAAGGATCCTCTGTTAGCAGCAGCTTTGGGGATGAACCTTTAGCAAGAGAACTCAAGTCAGCCGCTCCTTTGTCCTGCCCAGGAGAGCTGCGATATATCACAAATATTTGATTTTATTGTCCACTTCCCCATCCAGCCCCTGCATCCTGTAAATAGTTTACCACTTGATTGCTGATATCAGTATTAGATTTTGATACATCATTATGTTTCAGCTATTTGGAAGGAGGAAGTGAATAATATACAAATGCCCCTCACATTGTTCCCACCACCTACAAAATCCCCAGAGTTGTGATAGAACTTGAAATGCCGAAGGTGTGATTGTGTCTCCAAACTTCCAAGGGAGCTGAAGAACAGGCTACAGAGATTCCAGCAAGAAGGCACCTCATTGAATGAAATCCACGTTTATGAAAGTAGTGAGAAGGGCATAGAGACAATAGAAATAGATTTTCTGGCTTCTAATTCAGCTCTGCTCTCTTTCCTGGGTCATAGAACACCCTGTTTGCATTTTTTCTCCTCTCCCTCTGCCTCCATCTCACATCAGAGGCTTGAGCTCTATTTCTACCAGCACTAGGGCTCATATGGACATGAAGAGCAGCAGGTAGTGCCAGGAAAGGTCAAAGTCATTTAGTTCAAACCTATTTGCAAAAATGCTCAAATGCCTGTGCCCTGGGGTTGTTGTGGTTATGTCTTAAATCTTTGGTTTATAGAAGTCATTTTTGATGGATGTGAATGTTTCTGCTAGGATGAGAAAATTTCCCCAAGCAGCCATGTGCTTGTTAATATACATTAAATTTTCTCTAATTTTTTCTGTCTCACTGTCCCTTGCTGTTTCTCTCTGTCTCTATTTCTTTCTTTGTCTCTTTCTCTCTCTGCCTCTCTGTCTGCCTCTCCATCTGCCTCTGCTTCTCTATCTCTGTCTCTGTCTGTCTCTGTCTATCTGTCAGTCTGTCTGTCTCAATCTCTTCTCTTCTCTTCTCTCTCTCTCTGTCTCTCTCTCTCTTTCTGTCCCTCTCTTTTTCTCTCTCTCTCCTTCCCTCACTCCCTTTTCCTATAGCTGTCTGTCCACCTTCCCATCTTCCTCCCCACCCTACCCATATTATCATATCATTGAATAAGAGTCAGTTAGCTCAATGCTGGACTTGGGCTAAGAGATCCTGAAACATGATATCAAGAAAAATAAATGTAAACCTATTGAATTTGTACTATCTTTTCTAAGCAGGGTTCGTAAAAAGCCAGTTAAACATGTAAGTAAGAAAATTTTAAAGCAATAACACATCGCTTAGTAGTCTAATGAAGAATGGTAGGATCACTACACAATAGCTTTAGAGCTAGAAATAAACTTAGATAAACTGCTTTATAGATAAGGAAATAGGCCCAGAGATCCTAAGGACCTTTAACTGTGGTGTCACAGGTAGTAAGTGTCAGAGATGGGATTTGAGCCTCAAGTCTTTAACTCCAAATCCAGTGTTCTTTACCTTGTACCATATGTTTCTTCCTCCTCAGCTTCTTTTTCCTTCTTCTCCTCTTCTTCCTGCTTTTCTTCTTTATCTTCCTCCTTGTCTTCCTAATCTTCCTCTTCTTCTAGTTGCCAGTAGATGAACACTCCTAACCTACTTCTCCCTGAATTTTGTGCATTTTGATATTGGAAATGCACATTAAAACCAATATTAAGATTTGTCTTATATTTGGAAGTCCAAATCTGAATTTGGGTGAAAACTTTTTTTTTAATTTCTTCTTTAGTTTAGTTTAGTTAGGAAAATCTGCTTTTCAAAGTCTGTTAACCTGTTTTTATTAAGCTAAACATTTTATGCCTCTTGTCAACTTTGGAGGTTGAAAATACTATTTTAAATACTAATTAGTTAAAATAGCTATAATTTGAATAATGCTGTAATGGAAACCACTATATTTTAAAAATTCATTATCATTCTCAATTTTTCCTAAAAACCACAGTCTTTCTTATATTTAATTTACTAACATCTCCTTGTGCACACTCATTATAACTTACGTAAATCACAGAAAACATGATTTAAGGAATGGCAATTCGTAGGTCCTGACCCCAGAGTTCAAACTACCAAACTCAGGGATGTACTTTCTGGAGCTAACTCTATCTACTTGAGAAGAGTGAATTGTTCAATTTTCAGTGTGAACATTTTCACCTTAGAAATAAACGAATAGTATAAATCATGTATTGGCTAATTTTTTTTTATTGTCTAGACTTAAGAAAATGATAAAGAAAATATTAATAATGTAAATTAAACTTAACAGTGTGTTCCATCTCTACCCCTCGACACCTTTTTTTCTCCTAGAGAGTCAGTTGTTGAACATTTTCCAGCACATTCATGCCCAAGTATCACATAAAACTTTTATCAAGTTATATTTCTTAAAGTACAAACCATCAGTAAAGGAGCCATGATTTTATCCAAGGACAGAATGTTGTTTTCTGATTTTTTTTTCTCTCTTAACATAGTCACCATTTTTTTTTCAATCTTCATTGAATTGTGTAGGGTTTGGTATCGTTGTCTTCAGAGAACACTCTACAATGATGCTCAAATTCCTTCATTAGATCATATGTATACAATTATAATGAATCTTATATAATAAGATTGGATTATGTTTTCCTAAGTACATTAATTTATACTTTTCTATACTGGAATTCATCTAGAACATTTCAGCCAATGCAAATAATATAGAGAACATTGGGTTACTAGTTTATTAATAAATTAAAATACCATTAAAATATAAAAATATTTTAAAGATGATTTGATTTAAATTTTAGAAAATATGATTAAATATTAAGAACCTAGTTTAAATCTTAAAAAAAAACCTGAAGCCTTTTTGAACAACTTATTTCTCTTTCCCTTTGAATGCTTGACTTGTAAAGGTGACTAATACTTTATCCTTCTTTCTTTTTCCAAACACTTATTAATAGATACATTTAATCCTATACTTTTCTCCTGTGATATTTTTGACCTCTCTTTGATAACAGGTTTCCCCTCCCTAGTGGTCTTCAGAAAAAGATCAGTTGACCTCTTGTTAGAGATGTTGTAGAAGAAATTATTATTCCACTGAAAGTTGAACTAGATGGCCACTGATGCCCTTTCCAACTCTGGGTTTTTCTAATTCTAAAGTATCTGGTTTCAGGTTCCCAGTGTTTTGGGTTTTCTTGCAAATTAGCTTACTTTTCTTTCTCTTGAACTAACATTGCTTTCATATGCAGACATATTACTCATGACCAAGAGCATGAGAGAGATAAGACATACACAGAAACCAACAGAGAAATAGGGGAATATAGTCTAGGCAAACAAACAAACAAAATAAACTTATGGGAGACAGCATAAGTATCTTCAAAGAAGATGAGATGGATTTCTTTTGTTTTGCTTGGCCCAGAAGGCAAAACTAGTCCTCATGGATGGTGAATACAGCAAAATAGGTTACATAGAAGGAAAAACTTCCTAACAATGAAGGTTCTCCAAACACAGACACGGCTGCCTCAGGAGGCAATGGGTTCTAACAATCTTCAATCAAAGGCTATACAACCCAATTCATTGGGTACATTTTAGGGAGGATTCTTATTCAGGAATGAGTTGGGCTATTGGGCCTCTCAGTTTTTTTTAATTCAATTTTTATAATCAATTGGATTAAAATGGAGAAATCATATAATTTTAAGCTTATTTACAAGATTTTTTTTTCTGTCCTAAAATATGTTCTGCTCTGGATTTTCTTCAAAAAACCACTGAAAAATAACAGAATTAAGAAAAATGATTCACTGTCTCCTGGAAGTGAGTAGTTCATCTTCTTTCACATAAAGTTATGTTTGTTTTAAACTCTTCCTCTCTCTAATCCATCCTGTTGGATCCTCCCATTCACAATTGCTGTCTCACTGATTTCTATGGAACTCTTCAGAAGGATCATAAAAGGTCATCAGAATTAGAGTTCTCAGTGTCAGATAACCTGTAAGTCCTTAATCCATTTCCTGATGTCATTAATCCCAGTCCAATGTTTTTATTTCCAATTGAATTCAGATATTTTTGCCAGCATTTTATAAAACTGAGCAAAAGGAACCTGTGAGATGAGAGCAAAGGTTTCTCCAATTTTATCTGCTTTTAAATACAATCCCAGTTTTTCGCAAAATCATTCTCTTTTACTCTTCTTTTCAATCCTCACAATTTTTTTTTAATTTCCTAGAACCAACTATAGTAGCTAATAAAGGTAGATGTGCATTATAACTGCTTGCAGGTCAAAAATCTAGTGCTGGAAGGGACCTTAGAAGCCAAATTGTTTGATCCCTTTATCTTTCAAATGAGGAAAATGAATCCTAGAGAAGTTAAATGTTTTGCTCAAGTTCAGAGGAGAAGTAAGCATCAGAAAGAAGATTTGAATGCAGGTCCCCTGACCACAAAGCCAATTCTGTTTCCAATATATAAAATGTGAATCATTCTAGGTTTCACTATTGAAGTAAAGGGGAGTCTATGCTTCAATTTTTGAAACAAGCAGAATCCAATAAGTGGCTTTATTAAACAGAGAACCATGGATCTTTCCAAACTTACTGATTTTTCACTCTGACCAATGCTGCAAGCAAATTCTAAAGGCTTGTTGTACACAGCAGATTGTTAGGGTCAGAGTGATTTCAGTATGTAAATATATACACCTATCATTTATAACTCTCTACAGAAGTGCTACCCCAAAGCCTCATCTCAGTGTGCAAGTAATTCTGGATTCTCAAAGATTATGCCAACAGATTTCAAGCTCTTGTAGTTTCTAACATGCTAGAAAAAGCTTCAGTGTTGGCTCTAATAACCAAGTATTTCAAATATTTAGGTACCTACTAGCTAGATGAACATGGAGAGATTCATCGTCAGTAAAATGATTGTTAGGCAATGAATCTTTTGTCATGGAAACAAGGAAAATAGATAAAAAAAACCCTTCCTAGATGGAGGGAAGGAGAGAGGGAGAGAAAGAGAAACAGAAACAGAGAGAGACAAAGACAGAAACACACACAGAGAGAGAGAGACAGAGATACAGAAAGAGACAGACAGAAAGACATAGAGAGACAGAGACAGACAGACAGAAAGACAGACACAGAGACACAAAGACAGAGACACAAAGAGAGACAGAGAAAGAGACTGACAGAGATAAAAAGAAAAAGGAAAGAGAGAGAGAGAGTGCCTCAAGCTCATGCTTAAGTCTAGGACTATAGGTCCATTTTCTCTTTATAGGTAATATTTTATTTTCATTTTTTTCAATTGATAAGCCTCATTTTCTCTCCCTCTCACCTTCCCCATTGTACAATATAATAAATAATAAAAAACAAAGCCCTCATAATAAAGAAGCATAATCAAATAATATAATTTGTTCTTTTCTATTTGTGTAGCTAACTATTTTACAACCAACTCAGAATGAAATGAAAATTAGCTTATCATTATCCGGAGAGAAAACCCATTAAAAAAATGCAAACAGCAAATAATTAAGATTTAACGGTAAGCAATGCCAGTTCTAGACAGGTAAGGCAGGGGAGAGGGAAAGAAATGGAGAAGGATAAATTCCCCCAGGCCTCAGGAGTTATGATAGTCAGGGAAATCAAAAGATTTTTCCCTGGAAAATCACTCTTTAAGCTGGTCACTAAGCTAGACAAAGTTCCAACTGCTCTTGATTATATTCATTTTGAGGTAGCAATGCCATTCACTTTCATTCAGAAAGCCACTGGTGCTGACATAAATCTGTAATTCTGAGCTTTCCTACTCTTCCTGGAGTTCCAAAGTTTCACACACACATGTGCACACACACACACACACACACACACCATAAAATTTCCTCTCCTATCTGACTTGGCTTCTTTCCATGAGTCTTCAGTCCATTCTTGTAACTGGGGAAAACTACAAAAACTACATGAACTATCAGCCCCTTTACCAATGAAGTGTAAGATTAAGAATATATATTGATATGGATATATAGATATAGATATAGATATTTGTGTGGATGTGTGTATTGAGAGAGAAGGAGAGGAGAGGAGGAGAGAGAGAGAGAGGCATGTATGCCCTTTTCTGCTTTCTCAATGATAGTAGTTGAATGGATAATAGTAGAGCAGCACATTCTAAGAAAGTTATAGTTTTTAGATCATCCATAAAAATGGCATTTTTAGTCTTTGTCCAATGGCCACTAGGTTGTTAAACTTCTAGAGGAACAGAAATATGTTAATATTGACTTTATTTCTTGTAACTAAAGCTTTAATATTTAAAGAAGTTGCAGCTAAATTTGAAAAATGACTCATAGATTGGTCTTAGAGAAGCAAATAAAAGAGTTGACAAAATATATTTTAATGTACCCAAAGACAACAATGACCAGCATTTCATTAATTTCTTAGTTATCGTGCCTTAGATTCCATGATGATTACATTCAAAATGAACCAGGTTATCATATGGTTAATTGCTTCAATGCAAAGTGGGGATAGGTGGAGAAAGTGAAAAACACATAAGAAAATATAGTTCAATAAAAGTAATCATAAGAATCCAAAGACTCACAGGAGGCTTAGAAGCCTCATTCCTATTCATTATGAAAAGTTTCTGCAAGAGAATTCACAGTACCATAGTACAATAGGTCTAAAGATGGCAAATGTCATAAAGGTCATCTAGTTTAGAGTACGTGCTGCCCCTCCTGAGTGCAGCCAAAAACAGATTACAATGTAATTGAGAAATATTTACCAAAATAAATAAAATGTAATAAAAATAGATAATGTTAACATGTGGTTTTCTAAGTCAATAAAATACCCATAGATATCCTTATTTATGGTTTAGTGGCCCCTTATTTCTATTTGAGTTTTAAATCAATTATCTAGTTCCACTCTGCCCTTCCATTTTTAGAAATTAGGAAACTAAGTCGCAGAAAGGCTCAATACTTTTGAAAGGTCAAGCTCACAGAAACAGTAAGGTGGAAAGTACTGGGTGTGGCGGCAATAGAAAAAAGAAATTGCCACACATACACGAATAAAATTTCTTATATTTTCTTTTCTTTCTTTTTCTTTTTGTAAAGGCCCAATAATTTCACTAGCAAAAATACCTTTATCAAAACAATAAACACTGGCCCTGAGAAGTGAATTGCCCAGGATTAAACAACTAGTATGTGTCAAAGGTAGAACTTAAACTCAAGTCTTCAAGACCAAATGTACCCCCATCATCCATGCCATCTGCGTGCTCCTGCAATAAGAAACTCAACTCTCAGCCCTTTGCAAACTGCCCTATGACCACATTGCTCAACTGAAATTATGATCTCTAAATGTATCAATTATCTTTTAAATGTCAATCTCATGATTTTTTTTCATTCCTCATCCTTATGTACCTATCTGCTACATTTGACATTATTGACCACAATCCACCAATGAACTCCCAAAGAGGGAAAAACATAAAAAGTGCCAGTTGGATTTTATAGGTGAATTCTACTAAACATTCAAAGAACAATTCCAATATTTCACAAACTGTAGAAACAGGAAAAAAATGATCCTATCAAATTTCTTCTGTAATGCAAACATTGCCTTCTTAAGTAAATCAGGGAGGGACAAATAGAGAATAAGAACTATAAACTAATATCGCTAATGATTATTAATACAGCATATTTTAAATGAGCCTTAAAAGAGTAGATAAAGGAACATTGGAAAAGAATCATACACTATGGCCATATTGGCTTATATGCATTAGTTGATTCAGTACAATTAAAACTATTTTGCACAAACAAAAAAATAATGCAGTTAAAATGAGTAGGGGAATAGTTAAATGGAGGGAAATTGAAGAAAAATTATTTTCAAAAGGTCCAATATCTAAGATGTAAAGTAAAATAATCTGATTCAACTATATAAAAATGTCAATCATTGCCTAATAGATGACTTGTCAATGGTTATGAGTAGACACTTCTCAAAGAAAAATTTTAAATTATCAATAGACATATTTAAAAAGCTACCAAATCACTAGTAATTAGAAAAATGGAAATGAAAACAATGCTGAAGTTTTACCTCACATTCACTAGACTGACAAATACAACCAAAAAAAATGAAAGTAACAATTCTTGGAGGCTATTAGAAAAGAGAAATGGTAAAATATTGTTGTTGGAGTCCAGGCTGTGTGTTAGGTCAACTTTTCAGGAAGTTTGGGATATATTTGGTAATATATCCTAAAATCTAATGAACTTTGATCTGGTAATATCATGACTAGGGCTGTACCCCAAAGGGATTTAAAAAAAACAACATATGTACAATAATATTTATAGCATCTCTTTTTGTAGTTCCAAAGAACTAAAAATTAAGCAGATATCCATAAACTGGGGGTTAGCTAAATGAATCATGGTATATGACTGTACTGGAATAGTATTGTGTCATAAGAAATGATAAAAAGAACAACTTCAGACAAATCTGGAAAGACTGAAATAAAGAGTGAAATAAATGAAATTCTGAAGACAGTTTATGCATTAACAGCACCATTATAAACAAACACAACTAAGAACTTAAGAACTCTAATCAATGTAATCACCACCACTATTCTAGAGGACAAGCATATTATCGATTCTTCTCCTGATAGTGGTGCTGTGATTTAAGAAGCAGATTAAGCTTTTTTTTTTGTTTACCATAGTCATCATGTGCATTTATTTTGCTTGATTAAGCATATTTGACAAAGACGTGTTGTTGTTGTTTTTTCCTCTTTAAACTGTTGTGGGGAGAAAGTTAGCTCATAGTATTAACAAAATGAAAAAGAAAAGATGAAATTAAGAAAAGAAGCTCTGATGCACTTGAATAAATGCACAGAAGACAAAGAAACTCAGTTGGAAGGGGCAGCTACGTGGTACAGTGAATAGAACACCACCCTTGGAGTCAGGAAGACCTGAGTTCAACTCTGTCTTCATACACATAGCACTTACTAGCTGTGTGACTCTGGGCAAGTCACTTAACCCCAATTGCCTCACAAAAAAAAAAAAAAAGTCAGTAGGAAAGAGATAAGCAGGAAAGCTTTGAAAGTAACATTGAATTCATCATATACTTGGAGAAAAAACAAACTGTATGTAACTAGCCACTGTACTCATTCTTCTAGAGTAAAGCCAACTACATTTTATGTTCATGGGTTGAAGGGCAACTCTTAGGAGTCGGAGATAGCTCTTTCTAATTTTGTTAATTTGAGCCACCAGGGAAATCAAGCAGTGGAAATTAGAAAAAGAGAGAGTTCCAGGTATAGGGGACAGTTAGCGAAAATTGCCATAGTTGGGAGGCACAGTATTTTGCGTGAAGAAGAGCAGGGAGGCCAATATCACTGAATCCCAAAGTTCATTTGGGGGTATAATGTATAAGAAGACTAAATAATTTGAAAGGGGCCAGGCTATGGAAGGCTTTAAAGTCAAACAGATTTTATTTGTTCTTGGAGGCAACTGGGAACAACTCGTTTTGATTGAATAGGGGGATGAAATGGTCAGACTTGAGCCTTAGAAAAATCTATTTGATGATTGAGTAGAGGATGGATTGGCATGAGGTGTGAGAGGGAGGTGAACTAGCAGATTACTACAATAGTCTAGGCAGGAGGTGATGAAGGCTTGCCATTTAATTAATAGACTACAATCCATTCCAGAATTGCTGTCCATATTCTAAAATCAATATGAGAGCTTCATTAACTGAGCATTCTGTACATATTCAAATGGACTAGAACCATTGACTGGAGACCCATTTTGCATACACATGGTGCAGATTTGGGACTGCCTATGCAATTTACTTTTTATGTTCTACTTTGCATATGGAAATCCTCACGTTATTTAGTGCTTGTTAAGTTTAGATTTCTTTTTTTGAGACATATAAGTCAGTTGTTGATATACTCTTGGTTGTGGTAGATTCCCCTTGATATTTTATCAATTCTTATTTCAGTTAGCTCCAAGCTGTTGCAGTGCAACACCATTCATCATTTAGTAACAAAATGAACAGAATGATGAAAACATGAAACAGCCTCATATACACTTAAATTATCTTCCTCAATATGCTTTTGGGACAATATTAATTATGGATCTTTCCATTTTGGGTAGATGGGTTTGAGGAAGTAGTGGGAGTATTAAAAAAAAAAAACAACCACATACACGCGCACGCATGCACATACCCACACACACACCCACCCACACCCACACACACACACATACACATACACACACATTGGCCTTCACAAATATTTCTCATTTCCAGAAACAAATCTTTATTCATATCTCTCAGGTTTCTTATGTTTTAATATTGCCATTATTTCCTAGATTAATGGTTCCCTTTCTACACATTCTGAGGTGCTCTTGCTTCCTCAACCCCATTATGGTCATTCTTATTTAACCTAAATTAAATGACTAGTCATTATAATTAATTTAATATTCTTCTAAATAATTATGCTAATTAGATATTGGGCTGGAGAGTACTGGGAGAAACCAAGCATCAGCCCTACATTAATATAGCATTATGGCTACCAATTTTGAATTCATATACATGTACATATATACATATATATATGCAAATATACACATATATATCCATATAAACTCATACGCACACATATATATTAAATAATATCTAATACTTGGTCACCTGTCTATGCCAGACTTGCATATTTTTTATGTGTTTGCACAGTGCTTTATGTAAATTATCTCATTTGAGGCAGGTAAGTATAAAGGTGGACAGAGTGCTGGAACTGGACTCAAGAAGATCTGAGTTCAAATTCAAAGGCAAACACTTAATAGCTCTGTGATCCTCAGCATTCTACCTCTGCCCTCAGTTCCCTCAGCTGTAAAATGGAGATAATAATAGTAGGACCTGCCTTCCAGACATATAGATATAGAGAGATAGAAAAATAGATAGACGTATGTATGTATATATAAAAACAAGCATATATATACATACACACATATACGCCTTATATACACATACACATATACATATATACATATATTGTGCGTATATATACATGTATATGTGTGTGTATATGTATATGTGTATTTGTTAGCATTTGTGTGTATACATGTGTGTATATGTGTACGTGTGTATGCATATGCATATTGTATGTGTGTATACATGTATACTCATATGTGTATAAATATATGCATTGTGCATATGTGTACATATATGTGTTTTGCATGTGTGTTCACATATACATATATACATGAAATGTGTGTATGCCTACATACATATGAATGCATAAATGCATGTATATATATGTGTGTGTTTCTATGTTTCTTCCTCACCTGAATTCTAAATTAACTATATACAATATATAATTAGGTAAATTTTTAAAATGCATCTAATATTGCATATTCATCAAGACCTAGATTACTTGTCTTATCACAAATAAATACTAATTAAGACTTCTATTAGATTTAGCAGAGACAATGTGATATTTCATAACTCACAGCTAATCTGAAGAGAAAGTGGTATCTTAAATATCAATCAGTAGATAATAGGTTAAAGATGACAAAATGTGTTAAATTTCAAAGTACCCTCTCCCAACTAGCTCCTTTACAGTAATTTGAAACACAAACATCTTCTTTCTTTTATTTAAATGTAGAGTTTCCAACTGGAAGTGGGTGGCAGATAGGGTGAAGGTACCTAGAGAAAGAAAGAGAGAGAGACACACACACACAGAGACAGAGAGACAGGGAGAGAGGGAGGGAGGGAGGGAAGAAAGAAGGAAGAAAAGAAAGAAGGAAGGAAGGTAGGAGAGAGAAAGGGAGGGAAGAAGGGAGGGAGGTTCTCTGAAATATGGTTTTGAAATGCATAGAAGATAAGAGAAGAAAAACTGTATCCACAAAGGATAGCTTTGAAAGTTACGTGTTGAATTGATCATATACTTGTACAATTGAAAAGTAAGCCATAATAATACAGATCCACAATTTACAGATAATCCTCTCCATTCGACTAAGTGTATAGAAGTTGATTTTTGTTGATTTATAGTCAATTTTGCCAAGTTTAGAATTTTTTTAAATAGAAAAAATGTATAGCTTTAATGGAGACAAATTAGTATAAAAAACAATATGAAGTTAGATAAAATTTTCCTAACATGGCATTAGATGAACCTATGAAATTTGATAGTATTTCTCCAATTCTTCATTCTTTATAGCAGATTTTTTTTTTGTGAAAGCAAGATTATCTTTGTGGTGGTATTATTATTATTATCTTCTTTCTTTCCTTTATGCCTAGCAAAGACACTGCTAGGTGAGATGTTCAAATGCTCCATGAAATGAAATTTGTCATTGATTTTAGGAGTGGTTGATAAGTTGTTCTTCATTCTCAATGAGACACAAAATGACATCACTATATTGGGGTCAAAGTAGAGTGTGTCTGCCTGTGACTGATCAGACCAATATGAGCTCAGAAGGCTCTACCACAGGTCGAGCACAAATAGTCCACAAGACTTTAAGATTACAATATGACCAACTCATTCAGGTTAAAAAATACAGTCACCTCCAACCCAGGAACTAGGCCTGGAATAGGAGTTTATTTTTAAAATGGGTGGAGAGGGGATTTCCCTTCCCCCTCCTCGTTATGTTCATTGTGTGCTGAAATGCCTCTATTAGGATTCTTCTAGACAATTAGAACACAATTTTAGTCAATAGCATTCAAGATGAAATCTACAGAAATCCAATCCAAAAGTAAAATTAGAAAAAAATGGTAACATTAAATAAAGGACCTGACAACACCTAAGCAAATCCAGACCTCTATCATTACCTACTATATAAATAGCTCTGCCCTCATTTAAATACCATCCTAGACTTCTTGCCATAGCCAGATATGCAATTTCTTCTATAACAACCTCCTCATTGAAGTTTATTTGGACTCCAAGCACTCTAAAATTAATAGAGTTACTTGAATGAAAGAACTATTTAAATTCCTTGCTGGAAGAATATAAGCACAAATAAGCATAAGTGTAATAAACTAAAATTTGATCAGGCAGACATAGACAAAGAGATCATAAAACACAAAACAAAAAAAAGAGTTATAGCTAATTTCAACCTATTTTTAGCATCTCTTACAGATGACATTGATATTAAAAAATAAGAATACACATTCTGTAACTAAGTTGTGGTAGGCATGAGAAAAAACATGTGAGAAGAAAATCATAGTGAACTAGGGTATTATTCCATTACCTTTCTTCAAGATGCTACTAATTATGATGAAAAATTATGTGTATGATATGTCATATGCCCTTACTTGGGATTATCATTTTAACTCTACAATTTATTAAAGTCTTTCCTTTCTATAATAATGTGTATGAATATGTTTGTGTTTACACATGTGTGCATAGTATATACATGTGTATATGTACAATATATTACATATGCATTTATGCAGTAGTAATGTTAAAAACTGACAATTTTTTAATGGAGACATCTGGTTTTATCAGGCATTTTGCAAGCTGGAGCAAAATTGTATTTTGTAGAGAAGGAAATATTATTTTACAATCTTTTCTCTTCCTTTTTGCAGTTAGAAAATAATCAGAATAAGAACATCACTGGTTGATTGTCTATACCTCTTCTCAATTAACATAAAAACAAATTGAAATTTTTGCTTGAGGGAACCAAAGAAACAGCAAGGAGCTGTTTTCTTCTTCCTGCTGTATTTCTTTCTCTGTCATCTTTGTTGAAACATTCTTTTGAATTCTGGGGCAGTTATTTCCCTCCCTGTGTGTTATTAAAAAAAAAAAACCTCTTTCTGTTAGTAAGCCTCTGTGTTCTGTTAATGCTACAGGTGAAAATTGTATCCACTGTGGGTGGCTTTAATGTAGATAATTTGCCTTTCCCTCAGTCTCCCCCTGTTATCCATCTATGTAGGTGGCCTTTAGTTAGACATACAACTATCATTTCAAGGACAGTGATAGAGACATGCCCATGTTGGGCTTTCTTAAGCTTAAAATGCCTTTCTGCAGTCTAAAATATATTAAATTAAATGATTTTCAGCTTTAGCAGAAACTGTTTGGAAACATTCTGAAATTTTTAGTGTTGTATGAATTACTCTCTTTTTTATATCATAAAATGGCAAATGTCTGATAAATGATAACTTGCTTGGAATTTGAGATGCTATGAAAATAAACATACCAATCACCCAGGAGAAACAGTAGGATTGCAACATGGATTTTCTATTCTTACTCTACTGGCTACTGAATAATAGAAAAGGAAGAAAAACAAAGCAAAACATTCATTTATTTTGTTTGTTTTTTATAGAGATAAAAGCTAGCTAGGCTGCAACTGTAATTGGTGCACTTTATCGGATTACCCTTGCAAGATAATAAAGTTATATGAAAAAAATTGTTGCATTGTAATAATAAACCCATTATTATGTAATTAAAGTTTAAAAACAGAATCTGGGGGCATTAATCATATTTTGTGACTGTGGTTTATTGCAATAGTTATATGTAAACATTGAAGAATAATTCTGAGAGGGAAATGGGTAACAAATGGTGACAAGGTAGAAATAGGACTGGTTTTTGTTTTGTTTTGTTTTGTTTTTTTAATGTCTCTTAGTCTCAATAATGCCACATAAAAATGAGTTTGAGGGTTTTTCAAAGTTAGCTTTAAAAATTAACATTTACCTTATATTCAGAATAGTTTTGATGGGGAGCTAAGGATGGATCCCTAAAAAGTCCTGGACTCCCCCACAGAGCCCAGTACCCAGTATTCGCGCCTGAGGCATCTGGCCCACCCCAGCCTACCTTGATTACTTAATTAGCTTGCCTGCAACTCCGAGATACTATCCAGATCTTACCAGTTTCTGTATAAAAACATCTGTCCCATCCTCATCAAATACACAGATTCTTAAAGTCTGTACTGCTTCTATTGGCAACACAATAAACCTTGTCTCTGACTGAAAGAAGACTTCAGTGGTCAAATTCTTTCAAGGCAGACCTGCCCTGTATTTCAAGGTTCCTAACACCCCTAGACTACATCAGTTTAAGTCATGTCAATAGCAAAGGAATAGACTATATGTAGACTTTTGGTATCTTCATTTGAAAAAGAAATACAATAAGTGCTACTTAAAAATAATTAAATTTTAAATCCTAAGAAGAATTTTTAAAAATTTCTGTTGGAAAATTCATAAAGCTCAATGCAAGAACATATCATGGTTTAAAAGAAACTGCAAATAAAATACTGACCCATTTGACTCCTTTAAAACCATTTACCTGAGGACTTTCTTACAAGAGTTTTATTCTCTATTTCTATGCCAGATATTGCTCAGTATATTTATGGGATTATTTTAGAACCATTTGAAGGTATATAAGAGATTATGTTGGTGTAATAGAGGTGTAATGATAGAATGTATAGAGCTAACCTTAGACTTCAAGGCTCCCTGATCTCAGGCACCACATATAACAAATACACACTGTAAGTTCTGTGACCCTAGACCAGTTATTAAACCTCTCAGTGCCTCAGTGCAACTTTTTGGGAATATTAATTGCAGAGCATTTTTGTATATATATATACACACATACATACATGTATATACCTATATATGTGCATATACACATATACATACACTTACATATATCTGCATGTATGTAATCCACACAGGAGATATCCATATGCCACTGAAGTCACAAGACTAGAGTGTTGAATGCATCTAATTATGAACTCACTGAAGCTGACCTTATCCTGGTTCTCAGACTCATGAATTGCCTTAGGTTAACCAGATGTTGCCACCTTCCCCTAGCCTCGGGCTATTTTGTAAATACTCAACTCTCCCCTCCCTCCAGAGATTTCCCTGTTTTTTCTATGGGCTTTCAGTTGTTATACAAAACAACTTACCTTGTAAAACCTTAGAATGCCCCAATCCCCTCTAACCGGCAATAGGGCCAAAACTGTATCCTTCTCTCACTGCCCTGGTACTCTATATTGTGACCAATGCCCTACTCAGGCACCTCAGCCCTTGCTGCTGTGTGACATCCTGAGCTGCAATTCCCTTGCCTTGACCTAAATTCATAATGGTCGCTGTATTAATGGTCTCCTCTTTAATTTAGGTTGACAGAGAGATAGATGGTAGATAGATAGATGATAGATAGATAGATAGATAGATAGATAGACACCTTTTTAGTCTAATTTAATACATGAAATTCCCTTAATTAACTCTACTTTGCAGCCAAAATGACCTGATATATGATCTCCAGGTTGACACTTCATCTACCACTTTTGTATATTTGCACAGGTGATTCTCCATGGTTGGAGTGTACTGTATCCCATTCTTTACCTCTCAGAACCCTTAACTAAAATTTCATTCTTCAAAAGAGAATATTATTTTCCTCCTTTCTTCTCTTATCTAGATATTCAGTTACAACTGACTTTTGTGGTCCCCAGTACCTTTATGACTCTGAGTTCCCTCCTCTGGGTCCATCCTAAAATATTGCATGCAGAAACACACACATGCACAAACATACACACACGCACACACACACACACACAGAATCTTCTTAGGTTGTCTGAAAAAGACATAGAACAATGAAAATATCATCTCACTCATTTTGATTCTATGTCTCTCTTACTTCACCTTAGAATTACATTAACTTTAGGGGCATCATTTCACAACATTTACTAAGTTTTCACTCCACTAGATCCCTCTCAACCTTCTATCTTTCAGTACCTCCTCTATTTTGTAATTTTGAAGTGGCTTTTTAAAACAGTGAAATGTAAGACTAAATTTATCCAAAATTTTAGGTGGTCACCAATACTATTCTGTTAAGTTCCTGTTGAATTCTAACACTTTTCATCCTTTGTTTAAGCTATTTACCTCCACATTGCATAATCTGTAGATCTGATAAGCATGCCAAATAAGATAATATATGTAAAACTTTTTTTTGAAACCTAAAAATGCTAGGTAAGTATGTATTGTTATCATTATTCTTCTTATTCTTCTTATCTTTTTCAATGGAATTCATTTTTTAAAAAGGGTCCTAGGACAAGTTGCTATACTTTTATCTTTTTTTTTATATTTAATGTTCCATAAACTTTACAAAACCCAATCTTGATTCCATATTCTGGACTGGAAGTCATCTTGGTTTCTCAAACACTAGGTCAAAAGCTCTAACCAGGTTCTGCCATGCGCTAGAAAAAATGAATATAGCCACAGTAAAAGCTGGTCTCTTTTCCAAGACTCCATCTAATTAACCACTGAAAGGGACAACACCAGTAGGGCAGACATTTGGTGATTTTTTTTTTTGGCCCTGGCAACCAATGAAGCAAAGCAAAACAAAAACTGTCCCTCAGCCCTTTCGACTTCTGCAATGATGTTTGTAGAGGAGCAGGAATGGAGCCAAAGGGTGCTAAGAATCACATAGCTTTCATACCACCATTATTCTTGGCTGCTGGTACACAAAAAGTGATATTCTTATGCATTGATCAAGAAATGGACACCTTGGCAGAGAAGCTGAATCAGTCTTGACATTCTAGCTATAAACAAAAACCAGAAAAAAACAGAATTTGAAGCAAAATGGAAGCCTTCCAAAGGTACTCTTTGGAGAGGCAAAAAAGGACTTTGAGCAATGGATTCCTCAAAGGCAACAAAAAACATTATTTCATGGGATACTTGGGGATTGGATATAAACATATAGCAGTTTGAACAACAGCTATTTATAATGAGACTGCTATAGAAGTAATGTACTTTGTATGCATCACTAAGTATGGACTTTCAGTTAAGATGGTAATTGTGGAATGGCATAGAGGAGCCAAGCTTTCCCACATGTACTCCAACAATGATCTAAAAGAGACACTAAGTTAAATAGTGATCAAGAATTTTTTTTTAATTTTAAAATTTTATTTTTTTTACAAAGTTCCTTCTTCTAGCCTAGGCCTAAACAAAAAGATAGCCAAAATCCATAAGTGCTGTAAGAGGAGTTGCACTAGCAAAGCCAGCACAAACTGAGAGTATTAATGGGTAAAATGTTGACAGGCTTCTGGTTTGTTTACCTGAACTCTTTCTACTTGTCCTAGTGAGAGCCCTTTTTCAGTGCCTGTAAAATTACTTATTTATTTATTCATTCATTCAATCATTCATTTATTCATTTATTTGGCTATTTATTTATGTGTTTGTTTGTTTATTTATTTATTTAATTTTTGTGAAGTCCTAGGCTGGATTCCAGAATTTGCTATTGTTACTCTTTGGATTAATTGGTCATTTTTCAGTCTATTGCCTTTTAAAAAAGTTCTTTGTTGGAATATATGAGGGAGAGCTGGGCCTCTCTATGTTCTTTCATAACATATTAAATGAAAGTCTTTCACATTCTTTTTTTAAAAAAAAAGGATGTACATTATCTGGCTAGAATCTTTTGTTAATTGGCCACTATTTGCATTCTGCTATTTCATTATATACTACAAAATGTACAAATCAATCTAAATATTTTAGAAACAGTTATCAAAAAAAATTCACTTTAAAATTTTTGTTTGGGAAATGTGTTATTATATGTATATTTCTTCTGTAATTATTTGAAAGTTTTAATTTATTACTAAATATACCAGTAATGTGGTGCATTCTCTATTCTAGAATTCATAATTTATAATTCAATGTCCAAGAACATGTACATATTCATTCAACTTTTGGGGAAGTAATACTGTTCTTTAACAGCAATATAATTTGTTTTTAATTTACATATGTATTAGAAAACCACGTATAATGCTGAACATAAATAGTAAATATATCCTTTGTACTTAACAATGCCTTGCTTGTGAGATTGCACTGAAACCATAGATCTGAGAAAATGAAAGATTTATATTAAAAAAAAACAACCTAGGACATTTATACTTTTCCTAATGGTGAATTGGAGATTAGTTTTTTTTAAAAAAAAATTTATTTGCCAGTAATATTAGATTAAGTACAGTTACAAAAAATTATATTTTTGTGAGAATATTTACATTCCAATAAATGAATTTCAATTCATAAAATATGATAAAATCTTTTTTGTATATCAAGATTCTTTGTGTACTTGTTTCTTTTCACTTTTCCTCTTAACCAACTATAGTTATCTAAACCATCATCAGTCTTCTTGACTTTTGTCTTGCCACTGAACTGTGATGACTGTGGAGGAGAGAATGAGGCTGATAACCTTGTGCAGCTCTGCCTCACTTAAATACAGTTCAACATGAGTCAAGACATCATCCTCATGATGTCATTGGGCCTTGGATGCAAAACAAACAAACAAGTTGAGTTAATATGTATCATGTTCTAGTTTTGCTAAAAACAAAAACACAAAACCTTGCATAACATCATAAAGTAATTTCTTATTTCTTTGTATTCTTTATTTTTGTCTATCTTAATTATAATACAATATTCAATTATATTGCAAATTATTTGATGAGTCCTCTAATGTATTTTTAGTTTCTTCCAGATTTTAATAATTAAAAAATGATCCTGCTACTAAAAATGTGAAACAGATGACACCTTTTTCCTTTTTTTATTGAATGTTCAGGGTATGTTGTCCATAACAGAACTATTGGGTAAAAAAAGTTTGATTTCTCTTAACTCTTACTGCATATTGCTAGATTTTTTTTCCCCAAAGAAAACATATTCTATTAGGTTGCAATTATATCAGTAATGAATGAGTATAGAAACATTAAAACTTGTTACTTTTAGTAATATTTGATGAGGATGAGATGATTCCTCAAGGTTGTTTTAATTTGCATCTCTTTGATTTTTTTAGAGAGATTGAACATTTTTGTAAGTGATTATTAACAATTTATGTTTTCTGTTTTGATAAATTCTATGGCAATTTATCCATTGTGGACTGAAAGTTATACCTGGACATTTAACCATTTTTGACATATTTATATGTCAATTATGAAATACATTATAAATATTTTCCCATCTTGATTTTTCTTATTGATTTTGATATATAAAAGTTTTAAAGAATAATTTGAGTACATACATCTTGTCCTTTAAATGTCTTCCTGCTTACTTATTGGAAAGCAAACTGTCTCTCCTAGGATGCAGAGAAAAATACATTATTCCATTTTCTTCCATGTGTTTTATGTTTCACATTTTTAATATGTAAGTTTATCAGTCAGCCTCAATTCATTGAGTATATGTTGTTAGTGTTTGTTTATATCCATTTACTGAAAAATTGCCAGGAAACTTTTTCAAGTATACTTGTAAATAATCATTTTCTCAGTTTTTTTCAATTTTTGCAAATTTATTAGATATTAAACTTTCGCACATTTGTGTGTAATAGGTGATATTTTTATTGCTATTATAATTGAGGTTTCCTTTACTAAAGTTTTCTTGATCTTTATTGCTAATAAATAAGGATCAAATTATTTTGCTGAGTTAAACTTGTATACTGAATCTTTGACTAATACAGAGCCTGGTATATGTAGGTACATAACAAATCATTGATTTATTGATTTAGTGAACTTGACACTTCCTTTATTTGGGAGTTATTGTGGTTTTATATGTGCCTATATATTATAGTAATTATGTATATGTACTTATATGTGTATATATACATACTGACAGACATAAATATAATGCCTTGATTATTCCTCCATTCTATGTATGTGTGTGTATTTATGTGTATATGCACATAGATACAAATTCATGTGTATATATGGATAAAGAAAAGAGAAATAAGCAGAGGTACTATACCAGCCCTCTTCTCCTGGACATTTCTTCTGTAATATTCCATGAAAACTGTTCTCCCCGGGTTTTCTTTTAGTTTAACTCCTACTCCTTAGCCTTTTCCGTTGGATCACCATCCATGTTCCACTCTCTATATATGAATGTACCCCAGTGCTCTGTCTTGGACCTTCTTTTCTTCTCTCTAGTCTCCATTTCTAAATCTCTGTCCCTGTTTCTGTCTCTTTCTATCTCTATGTCTCTCTCTATCTCTTTCTATCTTTCTGTCTCTCGTTCTTTGCTATCTCCTCCATTCCCAATTCCCATAGTGCTAGATATATAGAAGTAGCGCTATTTTCCTAAGCTATAGTCCTACATTATCAACCATCTTGTGGGCTTTTTCAACTGAATACTTTAGACAACCTAAACCAAACTTGCCAGAAATAGATTTTATTGTTCATCATTATGCCCCTTAAAAAAAAAAATTCCTTCTTCTAACTTCCTTATTTCTGTTGATAGTATCACTACCTTTTGAATCTCCCAGATGCATAATAACAGTCATTTTTTTTTACTCTCTTCTTTCCCTTATTTTCTAAGTCTAATTTGTTATCAAGTCCTGTTGATTTTGCCTCTAAAATATCTCTATTTTCTTTTTGGTGTCTCTTTCTTTCCACTAACACAGCCTCCATTTTACTTTAGATCATTTCTCTAGACTATACTATGGTCTAAATGGTCTCTGTAACCAATTTGTCTACTCTAACACATCATCAAAATCCTTAGTTTCAAAATGAATATGCCTTAAGCAAAGTTTTACTATGTTACTTATCTGCTCAAGAAGCACCAGGGACTCAATCTTGTCTTGGATAAAATAAAAACTCTAACATTTAAAACAATTTACAATTTGATTTCAGCTTACCTTTTCAGGCTTTCTTCACATTGCTCTCTTTCATATATTCAATGTTCCAGGCAAATTAGCCTACACATTTGTTATTTTTGGACATCCCATCTCCATCTTCATGGCTTTGCACTGGTTGTCTGTCCCCAATGTCTAGAATATACTATGACCTTACCTCTACCACACAGAATTCCTACTTTGCCCTATGACTTCTCTTAAGTGCTACCTCCTACATGAGGCCAATGCTATTCCTTCAGGTTGTTAATGCCTTACCCCCAGAAAATACTTAAGTATTATGAAGTATTCACTTACTTGAACTTCTCACCACACACACACACACACACACACACACACACACAAAACCACCTTATGAATTGGAATAGAATCATTTTTATAGTGATCTCAGCACCTTATGCTATGCATAGCACATGTTAGCCAATTAATAAACTCTTGTTCAGTCTATGTTGAATGAATGAAACTCTATATGATCTAGGGTGGGTTGTACATGGGACTTAAGGAAAAGAGCTCAATTAGGTGATAACTGCAATAGTCCTGGAATAAGAATGTAAGAAGTAATCTGTGGGTGAACTTTATATGTGTCGCTTTATATAATATTAACTCCCTAAAGGATTAGCTACAGTTAAAAACTATTGGACTTTCAGATTGACATTATGCATCCTACATGCCACTTCCTCTCTCTCTTCCTCCCTTTTTCCTGTCCTATTTCCTTTCTTTCCTTCAGAATTAGTACACTAAATTTACAAATTTATTTTAGATGGCTTATAAATAAAATAGGTCAATTATTTTTATTATAATTTTAAAAAACAGTTTTAGTTTTGTGTTAGGCAGTTGAAGGACAGCAATTTTTAGGGACAGACTAAACTTAAGGGGCAAGTGATTATTTTAACCAATTTTAAAATGACCTTCTCCAGACTGGAGATGGGAAAGAAAGGAAGATTATAATGATTGATAACACTAACCCCTTACTAAGAGAAGGAAGTGAAATTCTCTTATCCCATGGGTCCCATTTGACATTCTTAGGATGGAATGATAAGTTATTTTGACCGGCTATTTCTCCATTTCAATCAGACAACTATCCTTAGAGAAATGGCCTACAGGGAAGCAACCTTACCAGTCTATATTTCTATGAATGAAGTTTTGAAAGAAACAGTGACTTTCCTGGCATTTGTCTCTTAAAGCAGATACTTAAGAAACAAGGTTCAGAGGATGTCAGATTGAGTCCAAGCATTTGAATGATCATAATTCACATTAACAGAGCAATATACATATAGGATATTAGATATAAGGCTTGTCAAGAATCTAGATCAAAAACAGGACCAGAAGGAATAAGATTCTGTCATACATTCTGAGCAGCTAAGAATCTGAATCTTTGTTATTGACTATAGTTAATATGGATAGAAAAATGCTTAACTCAGCCACAATTGCTTTGCTATCAAGCATGAAAGAAATGCATCTGAAACCTTAGACATGAGAAGTTAGGAGTAAGGGACATAAAAATTTAATTTAAATAAATTAAGCATTTGTTACACGCTTAATATCTGTTAGGCAATGAGAATACAGGTAGAAAGAATGAAACAATTACTACTTAGAAAGATATCTCATCATAATGGGAGAAATACATGTATATGTATTACATATATACACACATATATGTATACATATTCATGTATACATCTCTAGATACATATTCATATGTACCTCTATGGATACATATTCATACACATACATGTAGAGCATAAATATAAAGTAAACAAAAAGTAATATAAACCAAGTAGTAAAATATAAATTGGTTAGGAGAGATGATGTTAGTAGTTTATGGAATCAGGAAAGTCTTCAGGCAGAAGCTGGAGCATAAGCTGATTCAGAAAAAAGAGTAAAGGGACTCTATGAGGCCATGATAAAGGGGTGGATACATTCTAGGAATCTGGAATGGTCTATGCAAGTCACAAAGACAAAAATTGAATGTTCTTTGAGAACCGAGGGGATAAATTGCCTAGGTCTAGGCACATAGTGATTGTTGGTTCATTGGTAGTTGTCCTTCATTCTCAAAGAGGAATGAAAAATGGCATCATTATGTTAGAGTCAAGTTATGCTGTGTCCAGGTATGGCTGATCAGACCAATACTAGTTTGGAATGCTCTTCCACAGGTTGGGCACAAATAGTCCATGTGAACATTTGGGGTGGATTCTCTAAATTTGCACATTTCACATTTCTTTTGTGCTACTTCAATTCTACTTTGCTCATAGAGCACAGTACCTTCTCTGATGAGAGCATGCCATTCTGGGTGGTCCTGTGCTAGTGTCTCCCATGTCACACAATCAATTCCAGAGTTCTTAAGAGTGTCTTTGTATCACTTTTTCTGACTACCATGTGAGCACTTGCCCATATGAGTTCTCCATAAAATAGTCGTTTGCAAGCAGACGTTTTGCATTCAAACGTTTTGCATTCAAACAATTGGCTAGCCCTTCAGAGTTGAGCTCTCTGCAGTAGAGTTTGAATGCTTGGCAACTCAGTTTGAGAAAGGACCTCAATGTCTGGTATCTTATCCTACCAAGTGATCTTCAAAATCTTCCTAAGACAATTCAAATGGAAGTGATTCAGTTTCCTGGCATGCTGGTATATTCTTCAGGTTTCATGAGCATGCAACAATGAGGACAGCACAACAGTTCCATAGACCTTCAGTTTGGTAGTCAATCTAATACCTCTTCTCTCCCACACTTTCCTTCAGAGAATCCCACAACTGAGCTAGCTCTGGCAATGCATGTGTCAAACTTATTATCAATGTGTACATCCTTGGAAAGTATACTGCCAAGGTAAGTGAACTTATCCACAGTATTCAAAACTTCTCCATTTGCTGTAACTAATGGTTCCATACATAAATGGTGTGGTGCTAGCTGATGTTTTCTTGGTGTGAATTGTTAGGCCAAAATTAGCACAAGCATCAGAGAATTGATCTATATTTTGTTGCACCTCAGCTTCAGAAGCTGCATTGAGTCCACAATCATCTGCAAACAAAAAGTCATGCACCAACACTCCCTGTAGCCTAGCCTTTTCAAGTTGAAAAATTTAGCATCAATGAAGTAACTGATCTTGATGCTGTGTTCATCCTCAGTGGAGTTGTATGACCACATGCCTGAAAACATGCTAAAAAGCATGGAAGCGAGCACACAGCCTTGTTTCACTCCATTGGTAACTGGGAAAGCACAAGAGCATTGTCCATTATCCAGAACCTGGGCAAGCATGCTGTCATGAAATTGACTTACAATGCTGATGAACTTCTCTGGGCAGCCAAATTCTGACATAATTTTCCATAAGCACTCAGAATGACAGTATCAAAGGCTTTGATCATATCTGCAAAGGTTGTGTACAGACCTCCGTTCTGCTCTTGGCATTTTTCCTGGAGTTGTGGGGCAGCAAACACCATATCAAACATTCCTCAGCCATTTCTGAAGTCACACTGGCTCTCAAGTAGATGACCATCTTCCAGGTGAAGGATCAGGCTATTAAGCAAGACTCTGACTAGAATCTTGCCAGCAATGAATAAGAGAGAAATCCCCCTGTGACTGTCACAGGACAATCTATTTCCTTTACTTTTATAAAGATGGACAATGAAAGCATCCTTGAACTCCTAGGGGATAACCTCCTCTTTCCACATAACCTGGAAAATTTCAGTCACCTTTTGTATGAGAAATGGACTACCACCCCACCCCCCCACCTTGTAAATTTCAGATAGCATAGAATCAGCACCAGGTACTTTGCCACACAAAAGAAGACTAATGGCATTCAAAACTTTTTCTCCGGTTAGTACTTCAGGTAGGGAAGGATTAACTTCAGTCTGAGGTAAATGGTCAATGGCTTCAGCATTAATTGATGATGATCTGTTGAGAACACTTTGGAAGTGTTCAGCCCATCTCTCCAGCATCATATCCTTAACAGTGTGGCTCCATCAGCACTGTGTAGTTGAAAGCACCATAGGTCTTTGGCCCATAAATACCCTTTAGGACATCATAAAAGCACTTTGGATTGTTACTATCAGCATATAACTGAATTTCATCTGCCTTCTTACTGAGTCAACAGTCCTGCATTTCTCTAAGCTTCACTTGTACTTTACATTTGATGGAATTAAATCCTGCCTTCTGAGAGATAGATGAACTATCCTGCTGGTAAACGCTGTGGAGTTCTTGTTTTTCATTTAACAACTTCTGAATTTCCCCATCATTTTCATTAAACCAATCTTGATGTTTGTGAGTGTTCTGATCCTGATGAGCAAATTCAGTGTTGTACACTAAATCTCTGAAAGCTGCCCACTCCTTTTCTGCTCCATTGTTGCTAACTGCTTGCCAAGTTTCCTTGCCAAGTTAGCAACAAATAGTTCACCCTCAGAGAAGAGTTCTAATCTACTGAAATTAATTCTTCTGGTAGTCATTTTGAATTGGGGCCACCCCTTTTGTTGAGGAGACGATAAGTTTATGATCAGTCTGGCACTCTGTGCCACACATTGCCTTCATCACTCTCACATCCTGTATTTCTCTTCTTGTTATCACATAGTCTATTAAATGCCAGTGTTTGCTGTGAGGGTGCATCCATGAAGTTTTATTGTGTTTAGGTAAACAGAAGATAGTATTGTTGATGAGACAATCATGAGACACACAAGTCTTCAGTAGTAAATGACCATTACTATTTTCATTTCCAACTCCATTCCTCCCAAAGACTCCCTGGCATGTCTGGTAATCTGAGTTTACTCTAGCATTAAAGTTACCCAGAATTATAAGCTTGCCCTCTTTTGGCACATTGATGATAAGGGTCTCCCGGCCTTCATAAAACTTTTCTTTAACCTCATCAGGGTTCATCATGGTGGGAGCATAGGCACTGATGATGGTGGCAAGATGTTTGCCTGCATATGGCAGTGAGCTTTTCTTTAACTTCTTTTGTAGGCATACAAGCTTGTTGACTAGATTAGTTTTGATTGCAAAGCCTACACCAGTTTCATGGCACTTACCTTCACTGCAGCGACTCCCGAAAAACATGTATCTGGCTCCAACCTCAATAAGCTGGCCTTCATTTGCCACCCTTGTTTCACTCAGGGCTGCTATTTGGATGCGATACCTGCTGTGCTATTTGGATGTGATACCTGCTGAGTGCTCTCCCAACAAGAACTGTTTGTCTTTTTAGGTCTGCTGGATTTTGTGTTGTCTATAAGTGTGAGCACACTCCATGTACCTATGGTAAGTGGAATCATCTTTGCAGAAGTTTTTAATTTGTGTGTGTGTGTGTGTGTGTGTGTGTGTGTGTGTGTGTGTGTGTATGTGTTTTGACCAAAGGGTATGATCCTCACCTGCTGGGGTAATCAGGCCAGGATTAGTTAAGCAAGAAATTTTAGGGCACCTTTTCTAGCCCTTTCCTCACACCAAGAGGTGAGCAGTATGATCCTTAAAAGGCTGCTCAGACATATTGCCGCTTCCAGTGAGAAGACAAACCCTATGGCCTGGGCTGCCTGTGTGCAGGTTTGTGACTACAGTTCCCAATGTATGGGCACCTTCTGCTTTGTTACTTACCTATCACAACAGGACTTTAAGATAGGTAAAAATGGCAAAATGGTATGGGTGATATCTTTTCATTCATGCTTAAATTTGATTTAAGTGAGGCAGAATCGAAGGAAATCGTCAGCCTCACTCTCTTTCAGAATCATCACAGTCCAGTAACAAAACACAGTCAAGACAACTAGAGATGGTTCAATATGCCTTTGGTGATCTTGGTGCTTTCAATGTCTAACCAAGCTCTACGTGCCCCACAGCACCTGCTTCAGCTGGTTTCATCATTATTGGAACAATTTGTTCCCATCTGCCTATTCCACGAAGGAATGTTTTCACATGTTTGGGGTAAACATCCCATAATTCACCAACAGGTTTGAGACCCTTTACTTGCACTCAACCTGGTTTAGCCTATCTCTGGAACAGCTTACTGGGGTGAGGCCACTGTTTCTTAGAGCCAAAGGTGAGAGTTGGGTGGATCAGGTGGACAATCAAATGTGGAAAGCAGCCCTGAAAAGGTCTTGGCAGCCCTCACACCAGAGGTACTAGTCTTCCCTGAATACATCCTACACCCTACACTGGTAAGTGTTTAAGCAACTGACTCTCAAAAAATAAAAGTATTCATGATACACTTTTAAGTTGAATTTCCATTATTAACACTTTCTCTATCACATTTTTAAGATTAGATAATCAACAAAACAATAACTCATGTCTTGATCTGTAATGTTTACTGATTTCTGGGGTGTGAATGATGACTCTGAAGATTTAACAATCAGCTCTTGTGAGTCAATTAGAGTTAGTTCCAGCATAACCCTGTCTAAATTTCAGAGTGCAGAAGAAGGAGTTATATCCAATAAGACTGGAAAATGAGATTGGGACCAAGGTCTGACAGACTTTAAAAGATAAACATAGGATTTTATACTTGATTCTTGAGGCAATGGGTAGCTTTTATTGTTGATGAATTGGGGGAGTCACATGGTCAGATCTAGGATAAAGGAGAATTTCTTGGACAACAGAGTATAAGATGGGATAAAGTGTTGAGAGAGAAAATATGAAACTGTTGTAATGATCAAGGTGAAAGGCTATGAGGGACAGAACTAAGATAGCTGTAAGCAGATAGGAAAGATATTATATGCAAGAGATCTTTTAGAGATAGAAAATAGCAATATGTGGCAACTGAATGAATATATGGGGTGTGGGGGAATGAGGAGTTGAGGTTAATGCCAATGTGACAACCAAGGGAAACTAGAAAGATAGTGGAGACTTTGACAGAAATAGGAAACCTGGAAAGAAGGGAGCTTTTGGATAAAAAGATGAGTTCAGTTTTGTACATGTTGACTTTGATATATAGACATAGCTAAAGATATAGATGATAAAAATATGTATGTGCTTATTTAAGTACATGTAATAAAATACATGTTACACAATATGCATATTTTATATATAATTGAAATATATATTTATATGTGTGTATATGTAACAGAAATAAGTATTCCATTTATATGTCAGTCATTTGCATAGAGATGACACCTATTAAACACATGGTCCTTGATGAATTTGTGGAGACAATAAAACAACATCTCATCAGTCACATAGTCTTAAAGAGTTACCTGGAGCATCAAGAGGTTAAGGGATAAACTCATAGGTATATAGTTAGAATATGTCCAAGAAAGGACTTGAACCCAAGTTTTCTTGATGCCAAGATTGACTCTATACCCTTTTCCACACTGCCCATTAGTAGCAAAAAGCAAATACATGAAATAACAAGGTATGGTAACTTCAAAAAATATTTTAGAAGTTTCAATGAAGCATTAGAGTAGAACTGGCTTACATTAGCTAACAAAAATAGAAGAGACAGTCTATGATCAGTGTAAATAATGTTCACATAAACCTGGTCTAGCTATAATAAAATAAAAAGAGTAGATCACAAAACTTCAAAGAGTTGCCCCATTTTTTGTATCATCCTTACTTATGTATCACTTGAATTATGAAAATAATTAAGGACTGTTTCATAAAATTCTTAAGACCACAAATATCTATAAGTATTGAAAATTAAAATTCTAATTCTGTCAAAAATTATCATTTAGTATATATGTATGGGGATGCTGATCAGGGTCAGTTTACTGAGACCCTCAATAAACTCAATGAGTTTTTAGTGTGTGGACCTTTGTTTGAACTGACATGGAGGTAGACATGGGCTCTTGGAACTTTGCTGAGAGACAAAAGAAATCCCTATAATTGGTTTTCAGTGACTGAGGCTACTTTCAAAATGACTGCTAAATGAGAATCAAAGAGTACAGGCTCATGCCAAAAGAGGACTTCTCCCCTAGGATTTATAATAACAAGCTTTATAACATTTTAAAGTCTTTGTTCCCTGAGAACTTTCTCTCCCTTGGACTTGCCATCCAGAGTACGACAGGGTAGGAGGGGATACCTCTTTCTTGCCACTGTCCCCTTTTCCCCATCTCCAGTCTAGGAGTAGTAATAATGATTTTCAGAGAAAGCACACAGAGTAAATCTATCTTTAGGTAACTATAGAGATATAGGGGTGTGTGTTTGTGTGTGTGTGTGTGTGTGTGTTTGTGTGTGTATGTTTGCATACTTGTTCTGATTCTTGGATACTTTGTGCCTGCTTCCTTTTTTGAGCACAGTTCAGAAATGAGAGCTCCTATAATGGGCAGGGGGTGGTGAGGAGGGGAACTTCCCATGCCCAGGATATTGCAATAGCTCAGGCCCTATTGGAGTTTCTGCAGAGGTGCATGACAACAGTAGACACATGTCTACATACAGCCTGAAATAAGAGATTCTGAGAGTGGACATTTGCAGTTTTAGCAATTTTCTCTAGGTAACTATACATTCAAATGTGCATGTAGAAATTCAATTACTTTAACTATCTTGGCACCATAATGCCTAGAAAGAGAAGATGTCCTTAATGGAATGTTTCATAAAGAAAGAGAGTTATAAAGCCAATGCTTTCATTTCTTTGTTTTGTTTTGTGTATGTGAGTGAGCGTGTGTGTGTGTGTGTGTGTGTGTGTGGACATGGGATCTAGGCATCTGGACCTTGCTAATAATCTGGACCCACTATAACCGTGAGTTATTCAAATAGTGTTTATTTTAGATAAAAAGGGGTACTCCTTTAGCATATCCCAAAATATATTTGAAGGAAGTCTAATAGGCTGAGTATTTTCAGTTTCTGTGGTTGTTCATAACTCCTGTATGTCCTTTGCACAGCATGAATTTTCTGAGGTTTTGATTTAATAAAGATTATTATGCACTAGATATTTATATTGTATGTTATGCTCCTACGTGGTATTTGGGACCTCTGTTATCTACACATCAGGAAACCTAGCCATGAACTATATCTGAACTCTATGTTAGAGATTTCCTTTGAATAAAACTATGGATATAAAATCATCCCCAAGAATAAAAACCTGTGTCTATATGAGTCAAGAGATTTTGGCTTCCCTAAGCCATGGGTCATGAATATCACAATGTTAAAATATAGAACAAATACTTTTTTGAAGAAACTTAGAAGCTAAATATTCCCCTTGAATATATGATTGAACATATATTTGAAAAGAAATAAAAAAGAATAGAAAGTGGGATTCTAGAGCCATTCTTTCTTATGATCCAAGTGATGGTCAATGTGACTCACTTAACTAACCGGCATATTGGGAAATTCAACATCTAGGTTGTTATTTTTGATGTCATTGTTTGCTTTTTGTTTTCTTTTAACATGATTGCTACTGACTTACTTTGAAAGTGCAAGTTCTTTAACCTCTCTAAGAGAGTATAATGAGGTCAAAGAATTCGTTCTTGGAAGAAAACAATCTTTTGAAATGTATTGCCTATGCTGTCAACAATGGGGAAAAGATTGGGATTTTGGCAACTGTAGCATAAAGAATCAGGAAAGAAACAATCTCAGAGCCTTCATAGTTCTGTCACTCTCAATGAAAGGCTACAGGCAGAAAATGGAATTCAACCATATTGATAGAATCACATCATTTGATAAGGGCTCTTCTTTTTGAAGCACAGGCAGGCTTTTTTCCCCCCACAGATCTTTTATTTCATGAACATGATGCAAGAGGGCATCATGTTCAGAAGAACCACACTTCTGCCTAAGAAAGCTGTCATTGTGAAATGTTGTTATTCAGCAAGCTAGATATTTCTTGAAATGGTTCCATTCTGACAAAAGCTTTAAGCATTAGTGGCATATGGTCAAAAACTAAAATATAAAGGGATAGCTTGAAAATATCAGTCTCAGCACTGGCATTGCTGGTTATATAATGCCAGGTTTTCTAGTTCTGTATCTTCATTTCCATTTGTTGTAATGATATTGCAATTACTTACAGCCATCTGATCCATTCTTTACACTGATTCAGCAGGATTCTTATGTAGGTGGTTATTTAGAAAAGGTCACATACTGTATTTGGTAAATGTTATACCCATTTATCATTTCTCAATTCAATAAAGTTTCCGCATTTGTACTTATTAGTTAATATAGAACTAATCATTCTGTCACTCTTTTTTTTTTTTAGGCCACTTGAAACCGCTCAGCCAAAAATTAAAATGGATTAGTATGGAGTATGAAGATATCTTCTTATTTTGGCTTAATACTGTTTTTAGAAAAGGAAAGATGAAAGTATATATGATAAAATACTTAGGATAGAAACAATAGAGATGATATGAACTGTTAAAAGTTGTTGTTCAGTTGTTTTCAATCATGTCACACTATTCATTACCCCATTTGGAGGTTTGGTTTTTGTTTTGTTTTGTTTTGTTTTGTTTTTGGCAAAGATGCTGAGTAGTTTGCAATTTCCTTCTCCAACTAATTTTACAGATGAGGAAACTGGGGTAAATAAGGTTAAGTGACTTGCCCAGGGTTTTATTTGTTTTTTGTTTGTTTGTTTTTGGTTTTGTTTTTTCTTTTTTTGGGGGGGGGATGTTCCTGAATTTTTTTCTGTTTTTGTCATTGAAATGTAATAGTGGAATATTAATATATTTCAGTTTAGTTCTGTAATGTCAGGAATTAAAAAAAAATAAAAGATGGGGGAAAAAGTTATACTATAGGAGGGCAGATCCAAGATGGTATAGGAGCAAGGAAAAGTGAACTCTTGTTCAAAAACTCTTCCAAATATATCTAGAAAGCTCACCAGACCTAGTACTGATGAAGTAATCCAAGAAAAAGTAACAGTGCATCATTTTACAGCCCAGTTTGGCATAGGGAGAAAAACATTGGTCTTTGGACATTAGAGATGGGGTCTGGTCAAAAGGTAGGGTGCAAAGAACTCCAGTGAAAGGCTGTGCACTTGAGTAAGATGGTGTCTGAGAATCATATAAGGCAACCATAACCTCATGCATGGTTTCGGAACAGGTGACAAGTGGAAGCTTTGTTGCCTACTACCTAATCCTGGCTCATAAATTCATGACTAACTGAAAAGAATCCCTATAACTTGTGGTAGCATTCCAGGAAAAGGAGTGATCATAAACCCTAAAGGTTGTGCCAAGAAAGGAGCAGGTTCAGAGTGTTGTTTGGATACCAGCAGGTCTCAGTTTCAACTTCTAGCCCAAAATGAAATCTCTAGACAAATAGTCACAGCAGCAATCCCAGACCAAAAGTACGATGACAGTTGTCACTCTGAAATAACATAGCTTCCCAGCTATCTGAGAGTGGCAGAATCTAGCAGCAACCTACTATTACTCAGACTCACATCCCAGTCAGGAATGTGAAGAACTGAAACCATAATGACATCAATCAGACTTTGTCTTGGATCAGACCACTTTGGGAACACTGAAAGCTTGCATGTCCTCAGCCTGAATTGTCCTTGAGAGGCTGGACTTAGATTGATGCACTTAATACCCCAAGAAAACAGCAAGAGGATCAGATCAGATCTTCCCTTCAGAAGTAATTCAGAGTTTGATTAAACATCAAGTCTAAAGTCAGGAATGATTGGAAAAAATGAGCTAACAACAACAACAACAACAACAAAAAAGCTAAGTGCTGAAGTCATAAACCTGGAAGAAGAAAATAATTACTACATCTACTAGAAAAGCCTAAGATAAAAATACAACACAGGTAAAAATTTCAATTAGAATTTCTGAAACAGATGAAGCAAGAAGTTTTTTAAACAAAAGAGTTTTTATAAATGAAATGAGAACACAAGAGGAAAAATGCAAAATAAATGAGAGCTACAGATGAAAGAATTGGGAAGACAATTATTGTCTGGTCAGAAGGGCAGTCAAGTCAACAAGAACTTATTAGGTCTCTATTACATACTGTGTACTATGATAAGCACTAAGGATACAGAAAAAAAAGGCAAAAACAGTTCCTATCCTTAAGGTGCTTAAAATTTGTAGGGGGCTGGGGGAATGGGAAAACATGCAAACACAATACATACAAAATAATTAGAAATAACTTCAGAGGGAAAGTATTCACCAATTAGAGAGATTGAGAAAGCATTCCTGAAGAAGGTATTATTTTAGCTAAAATGTTAAGGAAGCCCTGGAAGCTGGGAGGGGGAGATGAGAAGGGAAGGAACTCCAAGCATGGAAAAAAGCAAGTGAAAATGCACAGTCAGGAGATGGAATGTCTCATGTGAGGAAAAGCAAGGAAGTCAATGTCACTGGAGACTTGCAAAACCTTGGAACATCCACCAAATCTAAACATCCCTGACTCCATGTGAATAGGTCTTTTTATGCTCTTAGGTGACCAGGAATCCATGATAATCCATTCCCCATCCCCATGCCAATCAAATCCTGGCTTTATTGATTTTTAGGGGAAAATTAGCCTAACCTATGCTGTATGGGAGAGGAGGAAACCTTGGTAGATCTTGGCCTTGTCACACAGGTAAGATTTGAACACAAGCATTCTAACTCCAAATCTGGGTCCCTTTCCAAAGTATCTTCTGAACTAGATTAGATAAATCTTTTTTTTAATCATTTTTTTCCTGTGATTTCCAGAATATTCTCTACTTTCTTGGAAGACTCCTTTTATCTATTCCTGTTAGCATCATTTCTGTCTTTCTTTATCTCATTTATATTGACTTTCTTCTTCCTCCATCAATTAGCCCTATTCCTACTGCATACTTTTTTGTTAAAAAAAAAAAACTTCCAGATCTCACCCAATTCAGTCATCCCACCAACTCCCAGGGAGAGAGAGAAAGAGAGAGAGGGAGGGAGAAGGAGGGAGAGAGAGAGAGATAGAGAAGATGAGGAGGAGGAGGAGGAGAGGGAGAAGAAGAAGAAGGAAGAAGACAAAGGAAAAAGAAGAAGAAGAAGAAGGAAAAAGAAGAAGAAGAGGAGGAGGAGGAAGAGCAGTAGAATGGGGAAAATCCATGAGTAGCATCCACTTTGGGGACATAGACAGGTAATATGAAACTTTAAGTCAAAGAAGAATCAGACTACACAGAGGAAGAGCATGAGGAAAATGCATTGTCAAAGCAGTCAAGAAAAGGGAAAGTTTATAATAGTGTGAGGTGGTCAACAACATCACATTCAAAGGCCCTGAAGTGATTTTTCTTGTTTTCCCATTACACAGAAAGACACCTTTCAACTTATCTTTTCTTTGTTCTATCTACATTTTGCCTAGTTCTACACATGATAACAAAATGCAAAAGAATTTGAAGCAAAGAACAGAAGGTATAGTTCAATTTTTATTCTTCTTACTACACAGAGGAAAAATATAGTTATTGTATTTTAGAACTGGAAGGGGCTTTAGAAAGAAATTTGATGTTATTGTAAATTATTTGTTCTGAGTCATAGGGTTAGTTAGCAGTTAAGCAAATGCTAGAACCAAGTCTTGTGCATGTTTTCTCAATTTTAAATGCTGAAATTTCAAACAGTCCTATGCCCTGTTTAAATGGGTGGTTTTAAGGAAGTTAGGGCGATGTATAGCTACACACTGCACAGGAATATGGAGATTTTAGAAAGCATTAAACAAAAGAACAAAATTGATTGGGAAAGGAAGTTTACAATTAAAAAAATATATACTAGTTTTTGTTATCCTATAGAAGAAAAGGACTTTGGTAATTTTTATCACTTTTTAACTATAAAAATAGAGAGAATAATGTATGCCTACTCCCCAAGCTACTAAGAAAAAAAATCCAATAATATGTACCTCAAATATAATAAAATTATTGTAGGTAACCAAATAACACTGAAGTCTGTAAATCTTATTCCCAGCCCCAATAGGATATGTGTCCATTATTCTACATTCCTCAAGATGGCATATACCAGGCATCATAGAACATGTGAGATTTAAATGGATCTAATATTTAGTTGATTTGGCTTATCATTCCACCAATGTAGACTGCAACCTTTTGAAGAACCACTCATCTTTTGCAACTATTGTCTAAGAGTTTACACAAATTCATTTAGGTAAATAAAGACTCTTTCCAACACCCTGGAGACTTTCTTCTCTTTTTTTTTTAAATGTCATGGACATCAGGGCAATGCCTGCACATCCCTTATCCTTCACTTTTGCTATATGATCTGCACTCCTCTATTAATAGTCATCTATGTCTCTGGTAATTTATTTTTTATGATAAAGTTGATGTCACTATGTATTTACAAAAAAAATCCTCAAAATTTTGAAAACATATACTTTCCTTATAATCTATGAAAATATAATAGAAATAAGAATGGTATTCCCTTTTCCACACCCTGTAGGCCTATTTTAAAACTTCTATACATCCAAATGCCTGTTTCTCTTCAGAACTAATTTAATTCCTCTTATGCATTGTTTGAATATGGTACTTATACTTTGTGTTTATTTACATAAAGTGAATGATATGTAACCAATAGTACTTCCATTTCTGAAATGAGATTTAAGCTTTCCTTTTACATTTTAATAAAAGCTATGTGATTCTACCTTTCAAGCTCTGTGATACCTTTGCTTAAAATGTACCAAACCAAAACCCAGTATCTCGTATTAACTGATTGGTTCACACAGGTTTGATTCACTAGCTTGGTTTTGCTGGAGGTTCATATGGTGTTATATTATTTGAAAATGTTTTTCTCTGGCTTTCAATGATCTCATCTCAGAACACTATTTAGCACTTGCTAAGAGACATTTTGCTCTTACTCTGTAGTTACTTTTGGCTTAGCCCACCAAAGGAATATTGAAGCAAGTACTATATCATTTAGAATAAGTGAATTGGATGCATTTCAGGATCTTGGTGATTTTGCTTTTCCATTTAATGTTAAGTGATGAAACAGCTCAAGGTCGAACATGAAGTATGTGACAGGTTTAAGACTTACACACAGAAAATGTAGACCTGTAGACCTGTAATCTAGTAGATTGCTCAGGAGCCTGATTTCATGTTGACGTGCTTTGTCAGCAACTCAAAATATGTTCATGATATAATATTCTATTATTGTGTCAATCAACACATTGTTGTAAAGCATGCTGCTTAGGTGGCAGAATTCACAGAAAGATTTCTGTTCTATTTTGTTAATGGGAAATTTTACTTGCGCATAAGGTTTCCATGACACAACCAAGATAGTATGGTGGAAAGAGTGCTAAACTTGTGTTCAGGAGAGCTGGATTCCAGTTTGATTTTGAGCTAGTTTGATTACTATCTTTGTGGTTAAGTCACTTACCCTGTTTAGACCTATTTAGACCTATTTACTTCTCTTCAAAAGGAATGTATTGGACTAGATTATCTCCAAGATGTCTTCTACCTCTAAATCAATAATCCTAATAGTACTGTCTATGCTATGAATTTGCTCTGTGATTTTTAGAAAGTAATTTAACCTTCTTTCTTAATCTCTAAAATAAGGAAGTTAGGTAATTTCCAAGATGTCTTCTAGTTTCAATAATTTCATGATATTGGTTTTCTTCAGCCTTCTAATTAATTATGAGTACTGTATTAAATCTTCATATAGTAAATAAAGAGACCATTGTAATCAGTCAAAAGACTACAATATATCTGACAGGTGCTCACACTATCTTGGTTTGAAAACCTCTAGGAAAAGGGAATCCACTGGTTTCTGAGGTAACCCTATCCCTATCCCTTGGATAGGCCTGATTGTTAAGAAGATTTTTATCAGTTTTTACCTATTACACTTTTTTTGACTTCCATATGACACTGTTGACTCATAGTGAGATGGCTAAAACAACATAGTAGGGCTATAAAGATGGATGTCCATGAAGTATCTTAAGGGATACCAGCATGAGGGATAACAATCTTTCTTTTAAACTAAACTAATTTTAGGCTACCTCAGCTGAATTCCTGAGCTCAACTTAATTTAGATGTATGCAGACCCAGCTGCATTCTTGAGCTAAACTCATACTGGGGGGATGTAAACCCATTGTAAAATTAATACAGCATAAAATCAGTTACATGATATAATCAATACAGTATAAATCAAAGTAGAGGTAATATTAGTTTTAATCTTTTCACAACATTAATTGTTAAAGAACAAATGATACTGCTTCTGTTATAAATTAATATTATGATATCCAATTACAGTAGGAAAACAACTTTTTTTTTCATTGTTAATATATATGTATGAAGAAACAGCTTTCAGACAGAATTTGAGCAGTTTGGGGCATAAAAAATGAACAGTGATATAAATAAAAAGATGCAACCCCCTTAGAATGATGTAGAATTAGACTGTGTATGTAAGTAAAGATTTTGATATCTTAAAGAACATTTAAAATTTTCTTTATTAAAAATCTAAATAAATATGAGTAAAAAGAAATAAAAATTTCAGTGGCAACAAAGGATAAGTGTTTTAGGTTGAAGTCTTTAGCTCTGCAAAGGATTATGGTATCTCAGCTAACTTGTATATATTTGTATTTTTTTAAAATAAGAAGTCCCATAAACATTTAGAGACCAAAATGTAATTTTTTAAAAATTTGATAGGGGCAATTTGGGGAGTTTTTATTGTTTTAAGTGAAAGATCAGTGTAGGAGAATCAAGAGGGTCTCAGTTAAGTCCCTGCAGAATATATGAACTTCAGAGAAGAATACAACATAAGAAACTGAGGAGGAGAATTAAAAAATAAAAAGATAAAGTAGGAAGGCAGAAAGTTGCTCTGTCAGAGCTATGACAGTTAGAAGTTGTCAGCTCATATAAGGCTTTAGCTAAGTAATTTCTGATTGATGAGAGATAGAATTCATTTCAATGGCTAAGATCTCCAATAACCACTAGTCTCTTCCAGTGCTGCCTAGATTTGGTGGAAGGTTTAACTTTTTACAAATTTCTTTTTTGCTCAACTGCACCTCTAACTTGAGAAGGAAAAGTAGATGGCACTGCCTGCCTAGTTTTGTTTGCCTGTCTTAAAAGTTCATCTTACTGAATAGAATTTTAGAAAACTTAAATATGGTAGACCTCTGGAGAAAATTTAATGAGGATACCTTTTTCTCAGTAGTACACATCACCTACACAAAAATTGACCCTCACAATCCAATGTAGAAAGGCAGAAATATTAAATACATCCTTTTCAAATCATGATGCAGTAAAAATTACATGAAATAAAGGGTCATGGAAAGAAAGACAAAAATAATTGGAAACTAAGTAATCTAATCCTAAAGAATGAGTGGGTCAAACAACAAATCATAGAAATAATCAATAACTTCATCAAAGATAATGAGAATAGTGAGACAACATACCAAAACTTATGGGATGCAACCAAAGCATTTCTTAGGGGAAATTTTATTTCTCTAAATTCTTACATGAATAAAATAGAGAAAGAGAAGATCAATGAATTGGGCATGCAACTAGAAAAAGAACAAATTAAAAATCCACAATTAAATACCAAATTAGAAACTCTGAAAATAAATGAGAAGTTAATAAAATTGAAATGAGAATTCTATGTAAATTAATTTACTTAGTAACATACCAATAAAACTACCAAAAATTATTTTATAGAACTAGAGAAAATGATAACAAAATTCATCTGGAAGAACAAAAGATCAAGAATATCAAGGAGATTAATAAAAAGAAATGTCAGGGAAAGTGGCCTACTTGTATCAGATCTAAAACTGTATTATAAAGCAGCAATCATCAAAACTATTTGATACTGGCTAAGAAATAAAGTGAAGGATCAGTGGTATAGGTTAGGTATACAAGACACAGTAGTCAATGACTATAGTAATCTACTATTTGATAAACCCAAAGACTCCAGCTTCTAGGATAAGAACTCACTATTTGACAACAACTGCTAGGAAAACTGGAAAATAGTATGACACAAACTAGGAATATATCAACATCTTACATTGTATTCCAAGATAAGGTCAAAATGGGAACATGATTTATACATAAAGGGATGATATCATAAGAAAATTGGGAGAACAAGGAATAGTTTACCTTTCGGATCCATGATGATGGGAAGTATTTGTGACCAAACAAGAGATAGAGAACATTATGAAATATAAAATGGACAATTTTTATTACATTAAATTAAAAAAGGTTTTGCACAAGCAAAATCAATGCAACCAAGATTAGAAGGAAAACAGAAAGCTGTGAAATAATTTTTATAGCCAGTGGATTTGAAAAATGCCTCATTTCTAAAATATATAGAGAACTGAGTCAAATTCATAAGAATACAAGTCACTCCCCAATTGATAAATGGTCAAAGGATATGAAAAGGCAGTTTTCAGATGAAGAAATTAAAGCTAGTGATAGTCATATGAAAAAATGCTTTAAATTACTATTGATTAGAGAAATGCAAACTAAAACAACTCCAAGATACCACATCATACCTATCATATTGGCTAATATGACAAAAAAAAAGGAAGATGACAAACATTGGAAAACATATGTGAGAACTAAAACACTAATGCATTGTTGGTAGAGTTATAAACTGATCCAACCTTTATGGAGAGCAATTTGGAACTGTACACAAAGGTCTATACAACTGCGGGTACCCTTATATCCAGCAATACCATTACAAGGTCTGTATCCCAAAGAGATCATAAAAAAGGGAAAAAGAGCCACATGTACAAAAATATTTATAGCAGCTCTTTTTGTGGTGGTCAAGAATTGGAAATTGAGGGAATGCCCGTCAATTGGGGAATGTCTAAACAAATTGTAGTATATGAATGCAATGGAATACTATTGTTCCATAAGAAATGATGAACAGGTGGATTTCAGAAAAACCTGAAAAGACTTACGTGGACGGATGTTGAGCAAAGTGAGCAGAAGCAGGAGAACATTGTACACAGTAACAGCAAAATGGTGCAAGGACCAACTTTGATAGATTTAGCTCTTCTCAGCAATACAATGATCTAAGAAAATTCCAAAAGAATTATAATGGAAAATGCTATCCACATCCAGAGAAAGAACTATGAAATCTGGATCCAGATCAAAGTATACCACTTTCTCTTTTTTTTCTTTCTTGTGATTTTTCCCTTTTGTTCTGATTATTCTTTCACAATGTAACTAATGTGGAAATATGTTTAATTTGATTGTGTCTGTATAGCCTGTTTCAAATTTCTTGCCATTTTGGGGAGGGAGAAAGGGAGAGAAAGAGAAAACAATTTGGAACTCAAAATCTCATAAAAGTGAATGTTGAAAACTAAAAAAAAAAGATCAACTTGCTCTATGGGTTCTGTTATAAATCAGAGATGAGGAGGTAGACATCATGGTGATTGAATAACTGGGTTGTCCATACATCCCAATGATAGCTACTTTGCTTATTTTTTTTTCAGTTCTTTGGCTTAAAGAGAACCATCAATCACATTAAGATCTAACATTTTGTAAACATTGTTTTTAAAAAAGTGTAAATTTTTTTAAAAAGTTTATAAATATATTGAATACAGGGAAGACAGTATTTGCCCAGCTGAAAGTAGTAAGGACCATTAGCCAAACAGCGACAAAGAAGCACTATTTTGTGGTGAATATTTTCCTAAGTAGACTAATTACATCAACGCCTGGGGTGTAAAGTTGTGAGTTAGAAAAGTTATGTAAAGTTGTGAGTACCTGAGTTTTCCCCCTCAGGTACTTCTCTGCTTTAAATTAAGTTGTCCAGATTTGCCATAGCTTTTTCTTTTCCTGAGAAGCAAGCATCTTTTAATTTCATGGCTGCAGTTGTCATCTGTGGTGATCTTTGAGCCCAACAATATAAGATCTGACACTGCTTCCATTTTTTCTCCCTCTATTTGCTAGAAAGCAATGAGACCAGTTGTCATGGACTTATTTTTTTTTCAAGCCAGATTTTACACTCTTCTCTTTTAACCTTATCAAGAGACTTCTTAATTCTTCTTCACTTTCTACCATCAGAGTGGAATCATCTGCATGTATGAGATTGTCAATATTTCTCACAGCAACTTTAATTCTAGCTTTTGATTCATTCAGGTTGGCAGTTTGCATGATGTACACTGCATGTAAATTAAATAAAAAAGGTAACAATATACAACCTTGTCATATTCCTTTTCCTATCTTAAACCAATCAGTTGTTCCATGTTTAGTTCCAACTGCTGCTCCTTGGCCTGTATACAGCTTCCTCAGGAGACAAGTAAGATGATCTGGTACTTCCATCTTTTGGAGGACTTGCCACATTTTGTTACAATCCTCACAGTCAAAGGCTTTAGTATAGTCAATGAAGCAGAAGTAGATGGTTTTTTTTGTTTGTTTTTTCCTGTAACTCTCTTGCTTTCTCCATAATCCAATGAAGATTGGCAATGTGGTTTTTAGTTCCTCTGCCTCTTTGAAAACCAACCTGTACTTCTGGTAATTCTTGGTTCACATACTGCTGAAGACTACCTTGCAGAATCATAAGCATATCTTTTCTGGCATGTGCAAAGAGTGTAATTGTTCTGTAATTTGAACATTTTTTGGCATTGCCCTTCTTTAGGATAGGGATGAAAATTAATCTTTTCTAATCTAGAGGCCATTGCTGAGTTTTCCAAATTTGCTGGCATATTGAGTGCAGGAAGTTAAAAGCATTATCTTATAGGATTTTAAATAACTTAGCTGGAATTATACCACCTCCACTAACCTTATTGTTAGTAATGCTTCCTAAGGCCCACTTTACTTCATTTTCCAGATTGTATGGCTCTAGATCAATAACCACGCCATTGTGGTTATAGTGATGTTAAGATTTTTCTTGTATAGTTCTGTATATTCTTGACACTTCTTCTTAATCTCTTACAGCTCTGTAAAGTCCCTACCATTTTTGTCCTTTATCGTGCCTATTTTTGCATGAAATATTCCCATGATATCTCTAATTTTCTTGAAGAGATCTCTTGTCTTTTCTATTCTATTCTTTTCTTTATTTCTTTGCATGGCTCATTTAAGAAAACTTTATCTCTCATTATTCTCTGGAATTCTACTTTCATTTGGTTATATCTTAACTTTTTTATTTTACTTTTGCTTTCCTTCTTTTCTCGGCTATTTGTAAGTCTCATCAGGCAGCCATTTTGTTTCTAGATCTTATTTTTCTTTGGGACTTTTTTTGTTGTTTCCTCCTGTACAATATTGCAAACTTCTGTCCATAATTCTTCAGGTATTCTGTCTACCAGATCTAATCCCTGAAATCTACTCATCACCTCTACTGTTGCTGCTGCTGCTGTTGTCACCTTTAAGACATACCACTGGGGTTTCTTCCACATGGACTCTGGGCTACCTACCATAGAAGTGTCACAGAATTCTTCCAATCTCCTAAGTTGTCTTTGTCTGGAAAAATATCTCACCATAACCGCTTGTTGGCTTTTCCATTTCAGAATTCATTTTGAAACATTATTTTTTTTGGAGGGAAATGTTGGGAGAGCTTGATTGCTTCCTATCCTTTCCCATCCTGGCTTGGCCCCCAGTAGTCTGGTTTTGACTGCACTAATAGACAGATGACTGCCATTTAGACTACCATGGCAAAACCTTGTCTGAAAGATTGTCTCTAGTTTTAGGTACCCCATTTTAAGAGGGGAATTAACACACTAAAACATTTCAGAATAGGGCAGCCAGAATGATGAGGGAACTTAAAATGGTATCACATTCAGATTGATTGGAAGAAATTTATCTATATAGCTTGAAGAGTCAACAACTTTTAAGACCATAATCACTATCTTCAAATATTTAAAGAATATCTGGTAAAATAGTTGCTTATTTGGTGTGGACCCTAATGAACAAATTATGGAAATGGAAGAATGTTGCAGGGAGGCAGATTTTGACTCAATATAAAAGAAAAACAAACCCACAATCTCAGAAACTACAATAGGATATTCCCATTATACAATGATTTCCTTGTTACTAAAGATACTCAGAGAATGTTCTAAAGGTTATCCATCCTTTTGGTTTGTGTTGCACTGGAGGACCTCCCAGGTTTTTTCAACTTGATATTATATTTCTAAGTGTAGTAATCAATATGTTGTAGCAACTCTATCAATGATAAGGTTGAAAACAATAATTTCAGTGTATTAAAAAATTTTGCACTAAAATTAATATTCTTTATATTATTAATGGAAAAATATTTCATGAAGAGATTTTTTTCAAAAGTATAAATTTATTTCCCTTATTTGTTATAGAGTTCTAAAAAGTCATAACTCCTAAAACTAATACATAAAAATTACTTACAGTAGAATTTAATTTTAAGATTATAACATTAACTTATTTACCATATTAAATTCACCATAATAAAGGCTTTGTTAAACATTTTTTTGTTTTATAACATTTATCTATTTACTTCAGCAATACATTGAATAATGAAACTGTAAATTACTACAGAAAATGTCCCACTTATCTTTCCCTAGCAGTTTTTCCTGGAACACTTTTTCCCCCTTAAAAGAACATCATTCGCAAATGTGTCTGCTAACAGTTGGGCACCATTTAATACAAATATAATTTTGTAGGGAATAAAAAACAAAACAAAACACAAAACAAAGCTTTGTGTGTTATTGGAAGCTTTGAAATGATGAATTCTCTTAAATAGCAGCTCACTCAGAGTTCAAGAGCTCATCATGGTGGTAACAAGGTCACATTATTAGAATTCCAGACAATGTTCTGGGTAGGTCTTAATCTTAGAGGAAGGATCTCTTCATTCCACAAATTACATGAAGTGCTGTGTAGAAGTGATGGTGTTTTCATTTGTATGCAAACAAAACCTCATTAAGAAACTCTTTAATATGGCCACAATAATCTCTATTCTACATTCTCTAAATAAAGCTCAGTCTCCAAACTCACTTCCTTGCATTTTTGTTGTCATTATTGTTTATAACAATATGTCAACATGTTTTCTGGTATGATTTATATTGTTCACAATTTTATGACTTCAGACTGCTCAAGCTTTGGCACTGACAGTTGTACTTTTTCTTCTGATAGCCTAGTGTACTGTAAATGTGATTTCATATATTTCTGTATTGTCATGCTACAATAACTTTGGAAGACTGAAGCTAAAAGTGTAAAAAGGGAGTGAAATCATATTTAGAATGGAAATGGTTTAATAGTGTAATTCAGGTTAATGAGTTATAGAACTGTGTTTCAAATCTTGAGGATCATTAATTTGAAATTGTTCATAAATAGGGCCTTGGGTTGGATTTTATAATTTTATCACATGAAGAAATTTCTTTTTAAACTTTTTAAACAATACTGCAGAGAGAATAATTAAAAACCCAATCCCGTCATCCCTCCTCCCCACCAAAAAATACACTTCTTGCACTATCTAGACACATTCATTTACTTAGTAGTCAGAAAAGGTAACATAGCTCCAGACAATGTATCCTGAAGAAATTATTACCAGTGGTGACAAAATTTTGTCACTTTATTCCTCAGTTCTCTGCTCAGTTTTCTCCTTGGACATCAGAAGTCATTTCCAATGTGGCATGAAGGAAAATAGTGCTTTGAGACAGCCTGGATTCTTCCCCTTTACAAAATCATCTGTTTCAGTTCTTTGGTAACTGTGGTGCTCCAAGACTCAAAAACCATACAAAATCACTGGAAGGACAGCAGTGAGGTTGGATTGGGATGGAGGGGTGGAAATATGGGCCTTTGCTTCATGGAAAAGCTTGGGCTTATTAAAATAACTTGGCATTTCCCCTAAGGAAATCTTGCCTTCACTTTTTTTCTTGTTCAGTTCTGGACCCATATTATTGTCCATTTGTAGTATATGTTCAAGAAAAAAGTATTATGTGCAGTCTGACGGGCATCAATACATCACTAATACATGTCTAGCTAGATAAGAGAGACAGAGACAGAAACAGAGACAGAAACAGAGAGACAGAGACAGAGAGAGAGACAGAGAGAGAGAGAGAGAGACAGAGAGAGAGAGAGAGAGAGAGAGAAAGAGAGAGACAGAGAGAAAGAGAGAGACAGAACTGGCCAAGCACTTCAAACGGACAATGAAATGATCCCAGAACTAAACAGGATTAAAGGCTAGACTGCATTGAGGAAACTACAAAATTATTTCAATGTTCCCAAGTTAACCTGTGAAAGAACGGCTCATCTTTTTAATACCAATGTTCTTTCATGACTTAAGTATGGATGTGTTATAAAATACTGCAGTTTCTGAACAATTGAATTTGAACATTACTTAAAAGCAATAATTAGAAAGGTCCATGGTGGACATGAATCAGATCTAAAACATCAAAAACAGGAATTTATGATGGAAAAGTGGTTTACATCAATTTTGACAGAGAGTCATCAAAGAAATGTTTGGAAAAAAAAAGAGAATATAGGCTGATAATATAGTGAGAATGAAGAATAATCAGCAAACAGCCTTTGATCTCAATTTGTATTCTTGACATTGGATATGATGACAAAATAACATGGGAAAGACCCCAACATATTGACTGAAACTTGTGAGAGAACATGGAAAAGAGGATTGTGATATCCTTATACTCGTTATAAGTCTCATTTGCTAGTCCATCATCTATATCACACTGCCTAAATCTGGCTTATTCCTAAAGTTACTATCTTCAGCCTTCTTTTCTTTGCTCCCTATATCATATATCTTGTGAAAGAATGAGGATAGGTCTTATGCAAGAGGTACTGTTTGAGCTGAGCTTTAAAGGAAACAAGGGATTCTAAGAGGGAAAGGTGAGAAAATTCCAGGTGTGACAACTAACTCATAAAGTCTCAGAGATTCAAGAAGGAATTTAATATGTGAAGAATAGCAAGAGGGGCAATTTGACTAAACCATAGAAAACATAAACAGTGAGCATTTCTATGACACTTAAATGTTTACAAAGTGATTTATGTATGTAATTTAATTTCACCTTCACAACAATACTATGGTCTAGTGGCTGGGATTCAGAGCTTTCACTGCCTCAGCCCAGGTTTGATTCTCAGTCATGGAAACATATATTGTGGTCTAGGGTTCCTGGGAACCCTGAAAGTGAAGGGCAAAAAGCATGGGTCCTGCCTGGAAAGAGTTTGACTCAAGCTTTGTCTCTGTCAGAAACAAGGTTAATTATTTCACCAATAGAAGGGGGCAGCCTTTTTAAGAACCTGCTGTATTTGTGACAATTGTATTGACAAACAGTCCAGACTCTTAAGAAATCTGAGCAATTTGGTATAGGAGAATGACTTTTTTATAGTGTGGCCAATAGCCTGGGGTGACTGGGAGGTAACAGACCCTGAGGTAACAGGGAAGGGGTCTAGATGGGATTAAGGAGTGGTAGTCTAGGGTGGGGCCAGGTGGAGACTATGAGGGCCACAAAGAAAGGGCAATTGAAAGCATTATTAACTGGGAAGGGCCAGGTGTTCCAGGCAAATCAGGGACCTAAGCCACTAGGGAAAGTCCAAGGCCTTTTAGGGATCCATCATTAGTGCCCCTTCAGTAAGACATGCAAATTTGTATATATTTAAAAATAGTCAAAATGTTTTGTTTTGTTTTCTTCTGATAGGGTATGTGATGAAAGAAGTTTGAAGACAATTACTGTAAAGAGTTGCTCTTGGGGATTAAGCTCAGAAGAGAAGTCAAGACTATAGATAAAGGCATAAGAGTCATCATCCATATTATAGTGGTAATGAAAGCCATAGGAATAAAAAAAAAAGAGAAAGTACGTAAGTGGATGGCAAGAAGATAAAGAATATGGTTGTTTTTTAAAATTCCTAGCCTAAACAACTGGGAAAAGGATGAAGAGCCACAGGAAACAAAATGAATAGTTAGAAGTAGAAGAAAAGCCAGGAAGTATGAAATGAGTGAAGCTAACTGAGGATTGAGCATTCAGTAGGAAGAGTTGGTAAATTTTATAGCAAATTAATGTCATTAAGCAAGCCCTGTAAAGGGCCATGAGATCCAGAAAGAAGTGTGAAAAATGCCCCTTATCCTTGGGGAACTTGCAATATAGTTGGAGTGGTACAAGTATGAAAAAATTAATAATACATGAAAGTGAGTTCAAAGAGACCCAAACTGTCTTGTGGTGATCAGAGAAAACTTCTTGGAGAAGTTAAATTGAATCTGTGTTTTGAAAGAGAGCAAGGTTCTGTTGCATTCCATTTTAAAAAGAAGAATGAAAAGAAAATAATTAATATCTTTGGGGATATATTTTATTGATGCAAAAGGACGGGCATATAAATATTACTATACAATAATTTCACTCTACAGAGCACTTTGATAACTTTTTTTTTAAATATGAGAACCAAGAAAATACTAGGCATATAAGTCCAGGTTACTTTTATAATAATAGTAGGGATTACTAACAATAGGAGTGCACCGTTCCCTCTCAATTATTATGTGATAGTTCATCTTAATGTAACTCAGCATGTATTATGCACAGTAAATGATAAAGGGATTTTTCTGACATTTTGTGGGGCTTATATTCAATATAATCAGATGATAAGAGCAGTATAATGCCCTGAAGCCAAAAACATATGTATTTTTTCAGCACTCTAAATCCTTATTTCTGCATAAACCAGTTCTGTTTCCATTTTATTTCAATGGTATTGTTACAATCATTTAACTGGGGGGGGGGTGAATCTAAGCTCTTTGACTTGCTTAGTTTTGTTTCAGTAAGTAAGGATGATGGCTGGCAGTGATGAAAAGTTTCTCCCACCCAAATATTATTGCATGTACTTTTATGTATCATAAAAAGCTAATTTAAAACTATATTTATGGTCTTTACCATTAAAATAGAAAGCAAGACTAAGTGTGACAATTTGAAACTATAGAAATGACCTGATGAAACAAAAGGAATATTCTCAATTAAATGAAATGATATAATGAAATCTATGAATCTGTTTTAGATTTTGGAAATTTTCAGGTTGGATCTGAATTGATCATATTCCATTAATGTCTTTTGCTTACAGTTGCACATTTAACAAAGAAGAAAGGAAATGTCATGTTGTGATCATTGACCCATAAGTTTATTTCTAAGCTGGGTAAGAAAACATATTAATATAGTTGTGAAAATCCAGAAAATTGTATGCTTTCTAAATATATTAGGCAGCTAAGAAGCACAGTGGATAGAGTACCTCAAGTGAAAAAATAAAACAAAACAAAAACCTGCATTCAAATCCAGCCTCAGAAACGTATTAGATGTGTGGCCCTGAGCAAGTCAATTAACATCAATTTCCTCAACTATAAAATAGAGATAAAAATAGCACCTACCTCCCAGGGTTGTTGTGGGAATCAAATGAGATAATAAATGCTTAACACAGTCCCTGGCACATAGTAAGCATTATATAAATGTTAGTTGTTATTATTATTTACAGTAGATTTATTTCTTTTAATGAGTGAAGTTGGTTGGGGGGAACTATCCCATAGCCTCATTTATCCATATAAATAAAGGTCATATGGGGTCAATACTGATTACAGTATTGACTACATCTAGGAATGGGCGTATAAAGTATCTGACTGAGAAATGGCAGCATCTAATCCCCATGTTGCCTATCTGTAGCCCATCCCCACATACATTCATATAAAAAACTAATAACTTTGTTGTATATTTAAAAGAAATAGCAAGTTGTACATAGCAGATTTGCAGTTTCATGTGCAATCATCTTTCTTATTATAATGTTAAGGAAATGCATGTTTTATTCCAAAAACTAAAAATAAAATTAATTATTTTTTTTAAATGATGGAAACCAGACGCCTGAATACTTTCTATGATATCCTCATCACTCAAGTTAAATGAAACAGATTCTGAGTCTTGGGGACAGAATATGAGGACAAAAGTTTGATGGGCTAGCAGACCGGTTAGTTGGTTGTTGTCCTTTGTCCTTGAAAAGGACCAAAATGGCATCACTTTGCTAGAGTCAAGTTACAGTGTGTCTGACTGTGGCTGATCAGACCAATATGAGCTCGGAATGCTCTACCAGAGGTTGGGCACAAAGAGTCCATGTGAACATTTGGGGTGGATTCTCTAAACTTGTGCATCTTATGTTTCTTTTGAGCTGTTTCAATTCTTCTTTGCTTGTATAGCACAGCACCTTCTCTGATGTGGGCACACCACACTGAGTGCCAGTGTCTGTGTCAGACACTGTGTCAGTGTCTCCCATGTCGCACAATTAGAGAGACCTTCAGAGTGCCCTTGTATCACTTGTGACCACTGTGTGAATGCTTGCCCAGAGTGAGGTTCCATAAAATAGTCTTTTTGGCAAGCATACATTTTGCATTCAAACAATATGGCCAGCCCATCTGAGTTGTGCTCTCTGAAGTAGTTTGAATGCTTGGCAGTTTGGTTCAAGAAAGAACCTCAGTGTCTGGTGTCTTATCCTGTCAGGTGATCTTCAGAATCTTCCTAAGGCAATTCAAAGAAAGTGATTCAGTTTCCTGGCATGGCACTTGTATACTGTACAGATTTCACAGGCGTCCAACAATGAGGTCAGCACAACAACTCTGTAGACCTTCAGCTTGGTAGTCAATCTAATATCTCTTCTCGCCCACACTTTCCTTCAGAGCCTCCCAAAACTGAGCTAGCTCTGGCAATGCATGTGTCAACCTCATTATCAATGTGTGCATCCTAGAAAGTATACTACCAAGGTAAGTGAACTCATCCACAGAATTAAAAACTTCTCCATTTGCTATAACCAATGTTTCCACGTATGGATGGTGTGGCGGTGGTTGATGGAGCATCTGTATTTTCTTGGTGTTAATTATTAGGCCAAAATTAGCATAAGCAGCAGAGAATTGATCCATTCTTTGTTGCATCTCAGCTTCAGAGGCTGAGTGCACAATCATCTGCAAACAAAAAATCATGCACCAACACTCCCTCTAGCCTAGTCTTTTCAAGTTGAAAAATTTACCATCAATGCAGTAGCTGATCTTGATGCTGTGTTCATCCTCAGTAAAGGTATATGACCACATGCCTGAAAACATGCTAAAAAGCATGGGAGCAAGCACACAGCCTTGTTTCACTCCACTGGTAACTGGGAAAGCACAAGACCATTGTCCATTATCCAGAACCTGGGTAAGCATGCCATCATGAAGTTAATGAACAATGCTGATGAACTTCTCTGGGCAACTAAATTTTGACATAATTTTCCATAAGCCCTCATGACTGACAGTATCAAAGGCCCTGATCAGATCTACAAATGTTGTGTACAGACCTCTTTTCTACTCCTGGCATTTGTCCCAGAGTTGTTGGGCAGCAAACACCATATCAACCATTCCTTGGCTATTTCAGAAGCCAAGGCTCTCAGATAGATGACCATCTTCCAGATGAAGGATGAGCCTATTAAGGAGGACTCTGGCAAGAATCTTGCCAACACTGACTATGAGAGATACATACACCACCACCACCACCACCACCACCACCCTTCCATGGTTGTCACAGGACAATTTATTTCCTTTACCTTTATAGAGATGGACAATGGAAGCATCCTTGAAATCCTCAGGGTTAACCTCCTCTTGCCACGTAACCTGGAAAATCTCAGTCATCTTTTGTATAAGCAATGAACTCCCACCTCCCCACCTTGTAAATCTCAGCTGGAATAGAATCAGCACCAGGTGCTTTGCCACACAAAAGGAGCCTAATGGCATTCAAAACCTCTTCTTCAGTTAGAACATCAGCTAGGGAAGGATTGACTTCAATCTGAGGTAAATGGTCAATGATTTCAGCATTAATTGGTGATGGTCTGTTGAGAACATTACAGAAGTGTTCAGTCCATCTCTCCAGCATCATGACTTTATCACTAATCAATATGGCTCCATCAGCACTGAGTAGTTAAGATGTACCATAGGTCTTTGGCCAATAAATAGCTTTCAGGGCATCATAAAAGCATGTTGGATTGTTACTATCAGCATAAAATTCAATTTCATCTGCCTTCTTACTGAGCCAAGAAGCCTGCATCTGCCCATTCCATCAGGGGAAGTCATCACATGTTTGGGGTAGACACCCCCCTCCAACTCATTGACAGGTTTTAGACCTCTCGGTTACCCTATTTGGTTTAGTCCATCTGCCAAAATGGTTTACCAGGGTATGGCTGCCACACATGCTACAGTTTCTTGGAACCACAAGTGACAGTTAGGGAGAATAGGTGGACACTAAAGGTGGAAAGCAGCCCTGAAAAGGGCTTGGCAGCCTTCACACCAGAGGTACTAGTCTTCCCTGAACACACCCTACATACTACACTTTAAAAAAAGGAATAAATGATGATTCTCCACAATGCATTTGTATGGGCATGAAGGATGGCAAGGACTTTACAGCCAACTTAAAAAGTGAGTCTTATCATAGGACCATCTCAGCAATTAGAGAAAACTACACAGAATCAAGAGCTATAATAAACTCTAGTTATAGATCTTTTGTTCAGTAAAGAATTTCATTAAAAAAAATGTTCAAATCTGACCTACAGATGGTGAACATGTGTGCAATACACTTTTAGAACTAAAATCCTGCTGTTATTTCCTGTTATACTGGAGAAATTCTTATCTCAGTTTTCCCTGACTTGGCAAAGGGACATTTTTTAGTTATAATCTCCAGGGAATAGGAGTTCAGGGTTAAAAGATAAGGGTAATGCAAAGGCAAAATCAGTATTTTCCCCAAAATATTGGATAAAGTATCTCTTTCTGTTCTTGTGGAAACATGAAGATGTCTAGGTTTCAAAACTGGCTAAAAGGCTAGTCTCAAAGAATAATCATTAATAGTTTGATGTCATCTTGGAAGGCCTCTAATGGATTGTCTCTGGAACTTGTGTTTGACCCTGTGGTATTTAATAGTTTTATACATGACTTGGACAGCCTGAAGTCATGGCACACACCTACAATCCCATCAGCCTGGGAGGCTGAGGCTGGCAGATCTCTTGAGTACAGGAGTTCTGAGCTGCAGTGAGCTATGCTCATTAGGTGTCCACAATAATTTCAGCATTAATAGTTTTATCCCTCAAGACCAAGGAACCACTAGGTTGCCTGAAGGGTGAATTGGTCCAGGTCAGAAATAGAGGAGGTCAAATCTCCCATACCAGTCAGTAGTGGGATTGGCCATAAGTATCCCCTGCATTTTCAGCCTGGGTGAGATGGGGAGACTCAATCTTTTTAAAAAATGAAGTAGGACTAAAGCATAGATGATAAGCTTAACAAATATGCAGGCAACAAAGAGTTGAGAGGGATACTGAATAGAGTAGATGACAGGACAGGTTCCCCAAAGCTCTTTATAGGTTTGGATTGTAAAATTATAGATTAGAATTTAATAATAGGGTTAAATGTGAAGTCTTGCACTTGCACTAAAAAAAAAATTACTTCACAAATCCAAGATACTTAGTGGGTAGTTTGTTTGGAATTTTTTTTGGGGGGGGTGTTTCAGTTCACTGCAAGCTCAATGTAGTTTAGCAGTGTGATATGGCAACAAAAACAAACAAACAATAAGCTAATGAAAACTTGGCCTGCACTAAGAGAGGTATAGCTTCCAGAAATAAGGCAGTGATGAGGCCTCTGTATTTGACCCTGATCAGTCCACATCTGGAATATTGTATTTAGTTCTTAATGCCACAGTTTAGGAAGGACATTGACAGGTTGGAAAACATGCAGAGGAAGAGAAGTAAGGGATCTTGAGTACAATCCATGTGAGAACTGATTGAAAGTATTGAGGTGTTTAACCTTAAAAAAGAGGAAACTCAAATGGTTCATGTCTTTAATAATATTTTTTATTCTTTAGTCATTTCAGTCATGTCCAACTCTGTGTGACCCTGTTTTAGGGTTTTCTGGGCAAAGATACTGGAGTATTTTGCCATTTCCTTCTTCAGATCATTTTACAGATGAGGTAACTCAGAAAGAAGTTAAATGACTTGCCCAGGGTCACATAGCTTGCAAGTATTTGAGGAAGGATTTGAATTCATGTCTTCTTGACATTAGGTCCAGCACTCTATTCACCATGCCACCTAGCTATGTGAGTCTTCAACGAGCTATCAGAGAGATCAGATTTACTCTCTCTTTGGTACTAGTGGGCAGAAGCAGAAGCAAAGTATAGATGTCAAAAAAAAAGGACAAATTTAAGCTTGATATCTGAAAAAATTTCCCAGTGATGATAGTTTATCTTGGGAGATAGTGGGTTCCTCCTCCTTGAAGACCTGTAAGCAGAGGGTAGATAACCACTTGTCACTTATGTTATAGTAAGGATACTTTTGGGAGTTGGACTAGATAGCAGACATGGTAAGTTAAAACTCTAAGAGCCTGCAATGCTGTGATTCCACCAATGCTATTGGTATAACCTACCCTTTTAGAATAATCTCAGGATAAGAGTAGGTCCTTCTAATAGAATGGATAAGTACCTATCATACTATGGTACGGGGTGGAGCTTCTGGGATTAAAATGATATAAAATGGGAGAATAAAGGATAAGGTTATTAACATCAAGGCTTCCATAATGGGTAACATACTTTGTATGATTATTAAGTGAGATTTGAGGCAGTATGTATAGACAAAGTCTAAATGTGATGCTACTATTCTTCTTTTTCCCTAGAATAGTGAACAGTAGCATGTAGAACCCATATGTCTACTTTTATAATTATCAGAAAACATTGAAAAAGCATCTATTTGTATATATCAGACCTGTAACTATTTTGAGCTGTAACAGAGCTGTAACATCAGGAAGATGACTCTTCCTGACTCCAGGACCTGCCCTCTATCAATTGTACCACCCAGATGCCCTCATTATTATATGGATGAGGGATGGAAGAAGAATAGAGACAGACAGAGAGTCAAAATGGATTAATTAATTCTGTCTGCACTATTTTTCACATTACTATTAATTGTTTTTCAGTAAATATTGGAACTAAGTGGCACCATTTTGGATTTGATTTCAAGAAAAACAGTACAAAACTGCCCGCAGACACTTACTATCTGTGTGATCCTGGACAAGTTTCTAAACCTTTCTCAGCTCCAGTATTTCATTTGCAAAGAGGTTAATTACACCTCAATTCACAATGTTGTTGTGAGGATTAAATTAGGTAATATATGTAAAGTACTTTGTAAACTTTAAAGTATTATATAAAGAAAGCTATTTATTATTATTATTATAAACATCATCATCATTTCATTCATGTTCAATCAATCAATAAAGCACAATGATGGGGTACAAGAATTCTGTCACATTCAAATATTCCTTAAAATGTCACCAATTCAGGCGCAGTGAGGGAATTATGGTCAGAATAATTCAGAATGGGAATGGGGTAAGGGAACAAACATTTTTTAAGTGCCAAGTACTATGCTAAGCAGTTTACAAATATTAACTCATGCGATCTTTACAACAACCCTACAAGGTAGGTGTTTTTATGATGCTCATTTTAGGGTTAAGGAAACTGAGATAGGCAAAGGTTAAGTGACTTGCCCAGAATCATACAACTAGTAAATATTTGAGGCTGAGTCTTCCTGGCTCCACACCTAGCTCAATTACAAAGTAGTCCCCAGAAAAACAGTATATTCCTGTTTTCTCTTTCTTTGTTTCTTTTTTTTTTTCTTTTCTTGGCCTAGTTCTGTGATTTCTTTAGTGTGGGAAACTAAATGTGGAAAGTCCTTCCCCCAATGTAGATGGGTCAGTGCTGTAGCCCATAAAGGTCCCAGAGAGTTGACTGAAATACTGAGAAGTGAAGTTACTTACCAGTCAGTGATCAGAGAGTTAATATGTGTCATTGCTTCAAATTAAACCCAGTTCTTCATTTCTCTTAGTTTGACCATCTATTCACAAGGTCATGTTGGTTATATTTCTTCTAAGTATGTAAAATTACTGAAAATAGACTCCTTATCACAAAGTTGAAACATGGGGACCATTGGGGGTCTGCTTTAATGAATGGTTGAGGAAGTTTGTAATTAACTAATAAGATTTTTTTGTTTGTTTGTTTTGAATGTAAATGAATACTTCCAAAATACTTAATATAAGATATTTGATCAAGGAAGCTTGTGACAAATTTGAAAAAGTTTTTTTTTTGTTTTTGTTTTTAATCACCTTGATGAGATTATAGGTGATGGAAATTTCCCTGAATTCCATCTCCTATGGAAGTAGGCATGCGTCCTGTCTCATTTTAGCAAGATCAACAACTTGCTAAAAAGATACTGTGAACCACTGTGGTTTCCTGGTGACAACACTGACTCCAAGATGAGTAGTGACTGAGAGTAAGGGCTATTAGTAGAGTAGAAATGGGTTAATTTTAGAATTAGAAGGACCATAGTTCCAATCTCCCCTCTGATAGTTAATATTTAGTGACTCTTGAAAAGTCACTTAACTAACCTAGGTGTCATTTTGTTCATTTATAAAATGATGGGGATTCAGCTAGATAGCCTCTGAGTTCCTTTGTATTCCTATCTCTATAATTTTTTTTTCAAAGAATCAAAGCCTCCCATGTAAAATTAACTTGCAAAAAAACTAGGGTTTCTTTTTAACTGGGTTTTTTCTCCCTTTGACTGGAGTGCAGTAAGAGATTGGGAATCCCTTTCAGCCACCACAGGGTAAAAAAAAAATGATGATTGGCAGAAGTACACAGTGAACACTGTTAGATTTCCTAGGTGGCTGGAAGTTCTTGGATTCCTCAGCCATTCTGTTTCTTTTTCTGAGAGAAGGTCAGAAAAATAGTATTCCTAAGAATGGGTTTTCTATGCTCAAGATTCAGGATCATTGAAGGCCTTAATGAACTCCCTGTAAAATGTTTTGTTAATAGTGGATGTGCTTTCAGGTAACCTAAGATGAAAAATTAAAAAAAAAAAAATCCCTGGGAATGGACTCCCCTAGCTTTTGAAGTTACCTCACAGGGAATTCCAAATTTTAAAGTTGCTGAGCTCTAGAGTTCCTAAAAGATCACAAGATGCCAACTCCAAGAACTGAACCACCTAGAGGAAGATTTCCTTATTACAGAAGAAAGATGACTACTAACAGAGGCTCACTCTCTGCAGCCAAAGAAGTGAAGCTATGCTATGAAAGGGCAAGATATTTGGACCTTTCCAACCTTGCTATTACTATGAGTTGTTCTGAGAGTGCAGGTATGATGCAGAGGGGAATAGTTTGTTCAGAAGCTCCCCAAAGTGTGGTATGTTTCTAGGAGAGTCTTAGAGAAGAGGTTCTTGATATTGTTTTGTGTCATCAACCCCTTTGGTAGTCTGAGGAAATTTAATATGTAGAAAATAAAATATGTAAGATTACAAAGGAAACTTAAAATGTTGAAATAGGGTTATTTTGTATTGAAAATATGAAGGGGGAAAAAAGTTCAGCAACTCTAGGATAAAAATCCCTGGTTTAATGATTCAAGTGGGATATTTGAGTGTTTTGTCTTTCAGTAAATGTATAAAGACTCTTTACTAGAAGTGTGACCTTGGGCCAGTCATTTAACTCTGTTTGCTTCAATTTACTCCTCTGTAAAATGAACTAGAGAAGGAAATGGCAAACCATGCCAATATCTTTGCCAAGAAAACCCCCAAATGAGGTCACAAAGATTTGTAGATAACTGAAATGACTCAACAACAACAACAACAACAACAGCAACAACATAAGGATTCCTGTAAGTTATTTGCATCTTACATTTTTTTTATACATATGAAATTAAGGCTGCCACACACATAAAATTCATATTGTACATTGAGTGAATGTCTGAGACTTGAGGAAATCTACACAAAAAACACACCTAAGCTTTGTTCTGGAGATTTCCCTGGAGTAAAATTTTAGGGATAGAAGAAAGAAATTGGCCTTCTTGGGGTCAGGCCCCTAGGACTAAAGTCAGTTCCTATGAGCCAAGAGCCCTTGGGGGGACCCTAAGTACCTGGTTACCACAGTTTGTATGACTTCAATTTTCTTATAAGATATATTTTCCATTGATATAAAAACATTTAAACTTTATCATAAACTTTAGTGGTGGTGGTGATATGTTATCCCTCTTAATTCTAGTGTTTTCCTTCTTTTAATTATTTCCTCTTTATCTTTATCCTGTATATAGTTTCCTTTCTATATATTTGTTTCCATGTTATCTCTGCCATTATAGTGTGAGCTGCTTGAAAGCAAGGTCTGTCTTTTGACTTTTTTTTTTAAATCCCTAGAGCTTAGCTTCATGCTTGGCACATAGTAGGCACTTAATAATGTTTTTGTTTTGTTTTTTAAATTGAATTTAAAAGGTGCCTCTTTCTGATTTAATATCAATAATTTTTCAAGACATTTGAATCTGAATCTATAATATAATGTTTGGATTTACATGAAAATATGTTAGTACTGAGTATACAAATATATTTGTGTATGTGTGTTGAGAAGCCAGAAACATATGGCGATTAAAAGTACAAAACCATAAATGCCATGGGCAAAATTACATTAAATATTGGTATTAATTGGAGAGTCAATTTTGGAAGACACCATTGGATTTTAAGAAATTATGTGGAAAGGGATTTTGTTTAGTTTGCCCAATTCAAATTCATGCTTTGGTTTTAAGATACATGTTTTGCATCTTTCTCATTTTAAAGCATTTAAATTGAGATATGCTAAATTATACTAGGCAAAAAACAAAGAAACAAACAAAAAAATGGCACTAAGCAGCACAATAGATCAAGTACTGGATTTGGAGTCAGTTCAAATCCTAAGTTCAAATCCTCCTTTAGGCACGTAGATGTTTGAACTTAACCTATGTGCCTAAGTTTTCTCAATTACATAATAAATCTAAGATTAGCACCTACCTCATAGAGTTGTGAGCATCAGATTAGATTACATATGTAATGAGTTTTGCAAAATCTTCAGGTGTCATATAAATGCTCAGTATTAGTATTGTTTGATATTTTTTAATCTATAAAGTGATCTCTTTAAAACACAATACATGTATATGTATATATGTATTTTTTTAGTTTTACTAATTGTATTATTTTAATTATATTTAATAGGTTATTTATCGTACTGTTATTTATATATTAATATTGTATTATACATATCTTTTAAATAAGCACTTAATTTCATTAGTTAGTTTTATTTATGCTAATGCAATCTGAGGTTCCTCCCTCCATCTCCCCTTTTACTATGCCCCTGTCTAATCCCTATTTCCTCAAATTTCCTTTTATAATTTTTCAGGGAAAATGGCAGCCCTATTAATATGGAACCTGGAATGTGAAGAAGTAGTCAAAACCACTGCTGCAAATGCTGAATGATCTTCCTCAAGGAGACATGTTTATATGCCTCAGGGGCTTGGCAGAAAATTTCTGTATAACTAGATTTCTCCCACTGGGACCTACTTGTTAGAGAAGCAACCACAGAAATGAAAACTACAGCAAGTCTTTTGATTGGTGAAGGTCTTTAATACTATCTCATAGTATCATCATTCCATTCACAGATTCCTATAAAGGGAGACTCAGAACAAGGGAAGAATGTCCTCTGGTCTGTGGTAAGAAAGCCAGGGACTGAAATATCTGAAAGAAGATAAATCCTGGAGAACAGAAAGTAACAGAAAAAAAAAAAAACTTAAGGCATGAATAATCTGAGTACATAACTTTTATACATGTGGTCAAATAGTTTGCTAAATAATTTAAACCTTTCAAATCAATTCAAAGGCCAATAACATAACCACTGAATTGCATACTCTCCTATCATCAGAATTTTATGGGTAATTGTGAAAGCTTGGGAGTTTCTCTAGTATTACTTCTTATTAGCCCCAGTCCAGTGTTTTCTTTTGTTTTCCATTGATTACCAGCCAATTTTTAGAAAGGAATATTTACTGACATGGTATAGTAAGAAAGGTTGGTACTAAAGCATGCTTCTAAAAGTCTAGGACATACTCTCCCACACATATATATATATAAATCAAGAAAACACCTATTCAAGCTTAGAGAGAATATGTGGCCAAACAAACCAACATGTAAGCTATTCACAATTCCTGGTAGAACATTCTTTTTCTTCCCCCCTTCCTTGAGTTCCCATGAGCCTGCTAAGATAAATGAAGCTCCCTGCTAGGCTCCAGAGGATAAAATCCTGAACCTACATTTCTCTCCAATTAGAAGAGGTCACACTATCCATAACTGACTTTCCTTAATGTTCCCAGTTTGCCCATTCTTAGATCCAAGATAGAGGTATTGTTGGTTAGGGGTCTAGTCTCTACAGTGACATGGTGAATGGTAGGGAGGAGGAAGAATGTGAAATTCCCTCTGGCCTCACTCCTAGATTACAGTCATTAAGAGTCTAGTTCAATGAGCTTCCAAAATTTAACCTTTAATTATTGTAATACTCCCATAGAAACTCAGAGGTGTGTCTCATTGTCTCAACTATTCTCAGTACATTTCTTCAACTAATTTAATCCACTGGCTTTAAGCACTTCACTTCTTCCCAACCTGATGAACTAGGTTATTTGCACCAAGTTAATACCTTTAGTTGGTTGGTTGGTTGATTGGTTGGTTTGTTGATTGATTCAGTAAGGTATTTATGAATTGTTTATGCCTATTTTATGCCTTTGCTTGATTGATTTTGTAATTCAAAAAGAAATTCTTGTATGAAAAAGGTGTAAGTATGATCTATGTTACTTATATTTTAGGAACTCTGTGCTCACAAAAAAATGGGAAGAGAGAAAAATGACAAAATAAATAAATAAAGGTGAATAAGGGACTAAATGTGACATAGTTTTGAGGACTTGTACTTCAAAATAATAGCAAGATGGAGAGGTATAAATTATTATCTAGGGGAATAATTGAGGAGTATTCTTATCAACTTAAGAAAATAAAGGATGATGAATATATCATTGGAGGCATTGGTCATACCTTCTTGAAAAGCATGAAGTGTTTTCATTGGCAACCTCATCTGAGCTGGTGTGGATAGTTTGGGAATAAATAGATTAGCTATTTTTGTATCCCTGTGAGCTGAGTGAGACGAATAGCTTTCTGTTCACATATGCAAGCCTTTTCCACACTCCTTCCCCTAGTACATTCTTAGCTGTGCTGCTCCCTGGGTCTTTCCAAAAGCATTTGGGGGAAAAGAAGGATCAACTCACAACTGTATCTTTATATGGATTCAGCATAAAGATATGGCTCCAATTCACAACATTCTAAATCAAACAATTTATTACCATTTTATTTAAAGAGATCAACAGCCATTCGTTTCAGCCCTGACTGACTTAAGAGATTTTGAGATCCTCTCAAAGAGTTTGTCAAAGAACATGCCCCATACTCCCCATTGAAAAACATTAATAAAAGTCCCAAATGTCACCACCATGTCAGCTCATCACAATGATCATGGAAGGCTCCTGATGATCAGCTTCAGTTGAAAAAAAATCACAGGTGATATTACTTAAAAAAAAATTAATCTAGACTCTACATTTGAGAGAATATCAATGACTAATGACCCATATGCTTGCTTTCTCATCTTCACAAAATTTTTGTAACAATAATTTAATCTATTAATCTTTGATGAAAATATAAGTGAAAAGCTAGAATTTCTATATATTAACATATTGAGGACATCCTTGAAGAAGTTATGCAAAAGGAAGAGGCAAGCATTCCCAGCTCTTTACATTGTACAACTAACTGAAAAGTACATGTTTCCACTGTGCTCATTTTTTTAATCCCGTAGATCAAAATGCAACCTTAGAGGCTCCCCTCCAATAAAGTGTCTCCCACTCATATGTTGAAATCATAAAATTCCTTGAAAGATGAAATAATAGACTTTTGTTCTATCATGATTTGATACTTAATATTAAGAGCAGTATAAAACAAGGAAACAAATGTTAATGAAAGATCGTTTCTACTATCATAGAGTATGCCTAGTATAGAGTCCAAATTGTGGATAAATTCTCCATGGATGGTGGGTGCCTCAAGTCCCTCTGAATGACAAGTACATTGTGATTATTATTTTAAGGTGCAAAAAATTGCATAGGTCCCTAATTAATATCCATGTTTATTTAATATGGATCAGTCTAAGTATTCACAAAGGAAGAAAAAAAGTGGATGAAGAATACTTGTGGTCCAGAATGATAAAAAATGGAATGGAGAGTCCAAGGAACAAATACACACATACACACATGCACGCACACACACACACACACACGAATACATGTATATATATGAGTGTTCACACATGCACACACATGTGTATGTATATACACACATTTCCATACATGTATGCATACATATATACACGTTTCACCTTTATGTATAATTATATTTATATATTAGTGTGCATGTAAATACACACATAATACATATGTGTGTTTGCATATATGTGTCTATATATGCATGCATACATACATATTATTTCTAGTAATGGACTGGCATATATGTGTATGTATATGTATATATGCAATGTATTGATGTTATATTATGTGTTTATACATAATACACATGCATAAACATGTATGCATACACATGTGTATGTGGACGTGTTAAATATACATGTGTATATGCATATATAAATCTATGTGTACATGCTCACATATAGATATGCTTTCATGTATGTATACCATATATTTATGAAATTTATGATGAACCTAGAATTATATAGGAGGAAAATAAGTTGAATTACATTTGAGAAGTTGCAAAGCACTTTCAATAACCATGAAGAAAAAGTTTATCTTTAGAAGAAGAAGAAGAAAGAAGTGGAAGAGGAGGGGGAGGAGGAGAGGAAGGGGAACAGAAGGAGGAGTAAAACATGATGATGATGATTTATAGGTCACTGTGGGGTTTGCAAAGCTCCTTATATATTGTCTCATTTGAGCTTCATATTTGCCCTATGAAGAAGGTAATATTATTGGGACTAATACTATATATTGAGAATTTACAGATGAGAAAATTGAGGCTGACAGGTGTTCAGTGTTTAAGTAAGGCAGGATTTTAACTTAGGACTTTATTAGTCTAAGTCCAGTAAACTAATCACTATGACACTACAACAATCTCCCAAGAATCATATTATGACACTCAGAGAGTAATAGAAAGACATAGGGTGGATTTAAATATTCTGGACCATTCTGTAATGACCAATCATAAATCGTGCACGATTGTGCAAAATATGTGATCATGGCGAAAAGAGGAAATATATTCTCAAGTCAGAATCAGAACATCAGTGTTCAAATTACAGTTCTACTTTTTGTTTGCTGTGTGATCTTGAGTAAGCAGTTTAATTGTTCTAGGCCTTAGTTACTTCAGCTGTAAAAGGAGAAGTAGTGTATAACCTCTGAGAGATTTTCCAGCTCTAAGTAGGCGTATGTCTGAAAAAGGATGTGGGATAGGTTTGCTCTGAGAGCATGGGATAACAGATGGACAGCCTCAACACTGAATTGGTATTTGGCTTTGAATAGAGTATAACTTCCAAGGAGAATTTATTGGAGGACATAAGGAAGAGTTTTACAGGGTGAGACAATATGAATGGTTTGCAAGCTGATCCTCTGGAGGGAGAAACATCAATGTGATCACAAATCCATTGAAGTATCTTATTTATGGGAAAATCTATAATTGAAAAATGTTCCTTTGGTCCACAGGGAAGGCATAGAAAAAGCTGCAACACTATAGTAGCTAGGTTGAATATGATTAAATGACCTTGTGGCAGCAGGAATACCAAATGAAGCTATTTAATGTTCTCATTAAAACATTAATATCATTTTATGACCTAAGATGAAATTTTACTTCATCCTTAAATATGTATTTCCTGAGGGCATATATTACTGATGGTGGGGAGGGACAGTGAATTAGTAGAGAAGCCCAAACATTTGACAAATGATCAAAAAATAGCTTTGATGCTACCTTCAGAAGACTTGAGAAAATCAAACTTTTATTCAGCAGTAACTGTCAAAAAGGCTCTGTTGCTAGGTGACAGGGATACACAAATTTTTAAAAATGACCCAGTCCCCTCCAAGGAACATACATTGCACTAGACAGTTTATGGCATGAAACAATGAATATAATCAAATAGTACAAAAAAAATATGCAGGAAAATATGCTAGGAAAAAATAGGAAGAGGTAGGGCACTTTCAAAAGGTATTAGAGAAGACATTATAGAGGAGTTGTCATCTGAGCTGAAGAGAAGGATTATTAAAGGCAGGGTTGTAGCAGAAGTGATTTTAAGGCATTGGGGATGGTTTCCTCAGAAGTAGGAATTAGAATAATAAATTTCAGAGAATAGTGACTAGTCCAATTTGACTGGAATATATGGAGGATGTGAATAGAATAATGTAAAATAAAACTGAAAAGAAAAATAAATTGGTTTAAGCAGAGCCAGATTACAAAGGGGCTTACTTTTCAGGTCAAGCATGAGCTGGAAGGAAGCAAAAGAAAAACATAAACTTCTCATATATGTCAAATGGCAGAACCTCTTGTTATAGCAAACAAACAAAAAATCCCTTAATGAAATTGGAAGTACATTTATTAAAGAATAGTTCAGCAAATTACAGTATGTGAAAGTAACAGAATAATTTTGATCTATAAAAATGGGTAAATATAAGAAATTCATAGAAGATAAAATTAGTAATTTGAAATGATGCAAAATGAAGAAAGTACAACTAGGATTACAGGATAAGCAAAGACTACAATAACATAAATAAGAATAATACTAAGAAGCAAATGAATTCAGATTAAATTCATTGACAAATATTATTTCCAGAAGTATGATGAACCATTCCTACTATTCCTTATTCATTTCAATAGAAAAGGGAAAGCGGCACTTGAGGGCAGTACAGGGGGAGTGATATATATGCTGAATATGGTATATGTAAACAGCTATGATCATTATAGGTCACTTGATTTTCGTCCTTGTAAAATGAAGCATTTTATAGATATGAGAGAAGATATTAAGAAATTATTATGATATAAAATATTTTAAATAATGTTAATGTCTGGTTGAAAAGTTTATATTTTATTCAATTTGAAATAGGGAATTATTGATTATTTTGACACAAATATGATTGGGCCAGCAGATTAGGAAGGTTATTTTGGTAACTATATGAAATATTGATTATAATGAGTCATAAACCAGCTTGGAGGCTATTGCAATAATATTGGTGAGAAGCAAACTAGGATTATAATGGTTAGAATGTTGAAATTAAAGTTAAGATAAGAGTAGGTTTGAATCCTATCTCTAATATTCATTAGCTGTGTGACTTTGGGGGCAGGGGAGGAGAAAATTGACTATTACTATTATTTTATGGTTAATGTTCTGCAAGTAATTGCATAGGTGGATAAAATACTTTCTGTAACTGAATAAAAGTATCAACCTGCAAACTCCTTTACTGAGAGCATCTTTGGGACAACTGCATCAGCAGAGAGGAAAAGGGGGGAGGAGGGAGAGGTGATCTGTGTTTCATGCTGTTTCCACATGATTTTGGTTCCTTCTTCTGGCTTTCGATATGATTAAGCTTTTTATTCCACATAACTTGGGAATTATGAGTATTTGGAAAGGTAATATTTGCTTAAAACATTCTTTACTTTTTAGAGATAAACATTATGTCTGAGTGATTGCGGACAACAGTTCTTTTTATCATAATGGTCAGCATTCCCATACAATTTATATATCTTCAAGGAAACTTTGAATTAGAATTTATAGTATAAAGATTTGTCATCTTTTAGTTTAATAAAGATAGCAATTTTCACATATATGATTCTAGTCACAAGGCTATGTCTTGCTAGATATATGGAGATGCTAAATTTTTGCAAATTCCAATGATGTGTTGCACAGTTTTTATTTCAGGGAAACCCAATGATATGAACCCATTTTTAGTCTTTCCTATTGCTGGTTGAATTGATGTCTGCTTATTCTAAGAGTATTTCTGTCACTATTAAAACTGCTCATTATGTGTTCTAAAAATGTATATCAATCTTTTTTCTCTTTTCTTGACAAGGGAATATGAATCTTTCTAGCTGCTTTGATGTGATGAACTTTGTATTTCTCTAATATTGTACAGAGTGTTTTTAGTATGTTTCCAAATATGTTAAGACCCTAAAATGTATCTTAATGCTGGTATTGCCTTAGTGTTAAACTATTTAAAATGGGTTCTTCCAATTGAGTTTCAATTTCAAAATGTTAGTAAGTCTCTTCTTATACAGAGCCACCACTTTTTACTTGATGGCTTAATACTTTGTGTAACTTGCTTTGAAGAGACCAAGATACTTGTGATACTTTCTTCCATTGGTTCAATGTGATCTCTGGATTCAAGCTTGAAGCCATTAATCTCTATCTTTCTTTGATGTTACTTTTTTTACACTGAGTTTAAATGACAATCTGATATCAATGGAAAAATATTTCATTAGATAGTAAAGCTCCTTGATTTATTTTTCAGTAGAGCCATATAATTTGATGCCATCCATGTACATTAAGTGATTAATTAGATCTTTTGGTATAACTATAACTTGGAAGCCATATTCATTTCTTCTTGGGAGAAATGAAAACAGGTTTAATGTGAGGCAGAACAATGATGGGCTTTTGTTGTTCAAATATTTCAGTCGTGTCTGATTCTTTGTAACCCCATTTGAGGTTTTCTTGCAAAGGTACTTAGTGGATACCAAAAGGCATGAGGTTTTCTATCAATTGTTCTGGGAATTATGTTAGTTGTGTGTTTTAAATAGAGATTGGGGAAAAATGATGAACCACTAAAGTAGAAAAAGGGAACAGTGAGACAGAAGAAATTCCAGAAGAGAATAGTGAAATTGAAACTAAAAGAGGAAAGAGAGTCCAGGAAGAGGGGCTGGTCAATAATGCTGAAGATAACAAGAAGGTGAAAGAGAGTGGTTGAATGAAGACTATTGTATTTTATAACTATAAGATCCTTTGTGGCATGGGGAAAAAATTATATATCATATATGTATATATATGTATATATACACACATATGTGTGTTGTATGTATCATATGTGTATATGTATCTTTAAAATCAAAGAATTATAAATTTTGAAGGGATCTTAGATTCAACTAGTCCCACCCTTACTCAAAACATGTATACCAAATGAAGCAATCCTGATGAAACAGCAATGGCTTGAACCCTTTCAGTAAGAAGATGATTACTCAATGAAAAAAGCTATTTCAGTTTTTTTAACAGGTCTAATTTTTACTACTATCTTTCTTCATTTGACCCCTAATCTTTCCTCCCTGTAACTTTTAGTTTCTGGACCCTAGTCTGGAATATTCATGTTCTGCAACAGCCACATCTTTTTTTTTTCTACAATTAACTTCAAAAGTTCTAAGCCAAAGGTGTCAAACACATGACTCATGAGACTCCTAAGCATGGATGCCTATGTGTAGACATAACCATCCTAAAATATTGGAGAATATTTAACAAAACAAATATAAATTCAATAAAACATAGATAACATTACATCTTAAAACTAAGTGAATATTCTCCTCTCCCCCCTCCGAAGTGATCCTTATGTGGTGAACCATTAGTGGTCATGGTCATTGTTTCTATTTGAGTTTGTCATGCTTAAAATCCCTTCATGATCCTGGTGGCTCTCCTTTTGATGAGATACAGTTTGTCAACACCCTTCTTATAAAGTGGCACTCAGAACTCATCACTATATACATATATGGACTAACCAACCAAACAAAACTAAACTATTAGCTCCATTCTTCTGGTCATGATACATCAGGAGCTTGCAAACTGACAGATGATAAATCCCTTTAGAATTACACTCTCCTTTATTGTAGGGACCATTTTGGTTTTGTCTTTGTACTCCTAGCACTTGGAACAGTTCCTAGCACATATTAAGCATTTAAAAGTTTCTTGTACTATGAATGAATTCTGGCTATCTAGGGACATTTTTATGAAAGGAATCAATATGGCATTTTTAGGGAGACGGTCTAGGTATCCTTAGAAATGTGAGGCTTAATAGTGAAGAAGCCAACTGGAATGGAGTGCACCACACATATTAAGGAGTGCTAGAAGACAAGACTAAACATATGTGTCAGATAATTGTTATAATCATCTGTGTGATCTTTTTGACCAATTAAAAAAAAAGTTGATCTTTTTTTCTCTCCTTTACTGCTAAACTCTCTTTTAAAAAAAAAACATTGATTAATTTATTTATTTTTAGTTTTCAACATTTTGATCCAGCTTATTACCTTTACCCTATATGTGTCATTCTTTTTCAAATGTGTTTCCTGTAAACAATATATTGTAGGATTATGATTTTTAATCCACTCTGCTATACGCTTTGGTTTTAGGGGAGAGTTCATCCCATTCACATTTACAGTTATGATTACTATCTGTGTTTTTTTCTCCATCCTTTTTCCCCCATTTATGCTTTTCTTTCTCCTTTCTCCTTTCCCCCACCACTAGTGTTTTGCTTTTGACCACTGCCTCCTTCAGTCCCACCTCCCTTCCATTATCCTTTACCCTTTTCTTCCCCTTTACCCTTACTACTTCTTCCTTCCCTTCTATCCCCCCCTTCTCTTTCCCCTTTTCCCTCCTACTGCTTATAGTGCAAGTTAGATTTCTATACCTAACTGATTATGTTATTCCCTTCTTGAGCCACATCTAATGAGAGTAAGATTCAAACAATGCTCATCCCCCTCCCTTCTTTACCTCTGCTCTAATAGATTTTTGTGTCTTTTCCTATAATGTAATTTACCCTTGTCTGCCTCCTCCTTTCTCAGTACATTTTCTTAGCTCAGACTAATCCACTTACTTGAATCCATTTAACCCACTTGATTAATTTTTTTTTATCATTGCATCAAAGTCAACTTTTATCCACCCCCTTTATATATATTCCTTTAACATGGTATAATAATAATACAGTTCTCAAGAGTTGCAAGTGTCATCCTCCCTTGTAGGGATGTAAACATGTTGCCCTTATAAACAATATATTGTATCTTTCTGTCCCATTTACCTTTTTATGTCTGTCTTGAATCTTGTACTTGTAGATCAAAATTTTTGTCGAGCTCTGGTTTTTTTATCAGGAAGGTTTGGAAGTCCCCTGTTTCATTGAATATTAATCTCCTTCCCTGAAAAATCATGCTCATTTTCACTGGGTAGTTAATCCTTGGCTGCATTCCAAGCTCCTTTGCCTTACGGAATATCATGTTCCATGCCCTATGGTAGAGGCTGCGAGGTCCTGTATAATCCTGACTGTGGTTCCATGATATTTAACTTGTTTCTTTCTGGCTGCTTGCAGTAATTTCTCTTTAATCTGGTAATTTTGGAATTCAGCTATTATATTCCTTGGCATTTTCAATTTGGGATCTCTTTCAGGCGGGAAGCGGTGGATTCTTTTTACAGTTATTTTACCTTCTGGTTCTAGGACTTCAGGGCAGTTTTCCTTTGTGATTTCCTGAAGGATATTGTCCAGGCTCTTTTTTTCATCATGATTTTCAGGTAGGCCTATAATTTTTAAATTGTCTCTCCTGGATCAATTTTCCAGGTCAGCTGTTTTACCCATGAGGTATTTTACATTTTCATCAATTTTTTCATTTTTTTTGTTTCTGTTTGACTGATTCTTGCTCTCTCACAGAGTCATTAGTTTCCATTTGTTCAATTCTAATTTTTAACATATTGTTTCTTCTGTTAGATTTAGTACTTTCTTCTCCAATTGGTCGACTTTATTTTTAAGGGATTTGTTTTCTTCAGTGTACTCTTTTTCCAATTGGCCAATTGTACTTTTTAAGGACTCCTCTACCTCTCTCATTTGACTTTTAAAATCCTTCTTGAGCTCTTCTAAGAAGGCTTTCCGGGCTTCAGACCAGTTCATATTCCCTTTTGATGTTGCAGGTGTGGGTGTGATGACAATGCTGTCCTCTTCAGAATTTCTGTCTTGATCTTCCCTCTTTTCATAATATGAATCTATCGTACGTTTCTTTTTACTCATGGTGTTTCTTTATTTCCTGGCCTTTAGAGAAATTAAGCTCTCCTGCTGGGGAGAAGAGGGCACTGACCCAAGCTTCTTGTGTTGGGAGCCTAGGTCTTGGTCACTGGCTTTGTTTGTTGAGGCCTCTTATGTTGGCAATTGAAGGCTGTAGGTTTCTGGCACCTTACCTGGTGTTGGGCTGAAATCAGCAAGGCTGGGACTTTCAGGCAAATCTAGGTTGCCTGCTTTTCCTTTCCTTTAGCTTTGTTCAGCTCCTTTTAGATGGGTGCTGCCAGGTGTTTATCTGCCTGGGGCCTCTTGCAACACTTCCTCCCTTAGTTCTGTTGAGGCACTGGGAGATTCCTTTGCTGTAGAATGCCGAAGCACATGATGGTTTTCTGAGCTAGTTTCCACTGGTTCACCCGCACTCACTGAGGCACTTAGAGGCCCAGCTATTGGTGTTTGCCTGCTTGATGACCTGGGCTTTGGGATCTCCTCCTGGTTGGCAATTGGAGGCTGTAGGGTTCTGACAGCTTACCTGGTGTTGGGCTGGAATCAACAAGGCTGGAACTTTCTGGCAACTCTAGGTTGCTTTCTTCAGCTCCTTTCGGACAAATGTTGCAGGGTGCTTATCTGCCTGGAGCCATTTGTAGTGCTGCTTCTCTTATTTTGGTTGAGGCACTGGAAGACCCATTTGCTGTAGAATGCCGAGGCACTAGAATCTCCTCCTGGTGTGCTAAAGTGGGTCTTTCCACCAGCTGGCTGGGTGACTCCTGGTTCTGTACTGGTCCCCTACCCCCAGGGTAACAGGGGCCTTTCCCATTAATCCCTCTAGCTACCTGGGCTACTGCACTGCTTCACCCCATCTTTCTGATCTGTGGTTTATTTTAGTGAATCCTTCCTATCCTTTCCGCTATGAACTCTAAAATCTGACTCAACTAGATTATTTCCTAGTGTATATTTTTGAAAGTTTTCCCACACATGCCATCACAGTGGAATTTCTGGAGTGAAAAAAAAAAAAAAAAAAACCAGACCATTTCCTCCTTCCTGGTCTGACCAGGAATATTTAAATAAACGTTCCCTAAGATTCCTGAAATATTAAAATCATTGCCACCAATTAGAAAAAGTTGATTCCTATGCCATCCAGTCTTGGCTAAGGAGTCTTCTCATTAGAACTAGGCAAACTATGTATGTGAGTAGCAGCTGCCTATGCAGTGTGTTAAGTAGAATTACTCAAAATTCTTTCTTTAACCAAACTTTCCTATATATGTATGGATGCTAACACATGTGCATGCACACACACACACACACACAGTGTATTATTTGTAGAAAGAGGAGGAGGAAGTAAAGAAAGAAACTGTCAATTAAGAATTTTTTTTATCCAAAATACAAAGTACAAATAGTTTTTTAATTGGATAAAACTACTTCAATTGTGAAATTCATTCCTTTATTTTTGTGTTAAAATCATTTCATATACACTAAAAATATAATTATAATAATTGCTTTATTATGTTGCATGCTTATGTGGTACCATTAATTACTATGTGCTAAAAATTCTGGAATTGTTGATGACAATATTTGCAAAAGATCTGTTATATCCTTCCTTGCACAGATGAGGAAGTGCAACATATGTACCTTAAATTCATTTTCTTATGTAAGTTAGAATATTTATTGTATAAACTAGTAAATAACTTGCTGCTGAGATAAGGAGGTTTGATAAGGTTACTTCTCTAAAAATAGCACTAAATACAATAAAATATATAAGTATAATGATTTCTTTTAACTCACTCTCTATATGCCCAACTTTGCATCATATATATGTTCTTTTCAGAAGATACACATTTGATGTCATGGTATATCATGTGTGTGTGTGTGTGCGCGCATGTGCACACGGGTGATAATGCATTCAAATTTCTAGTTCTCCTTTTTTGCATTTATTATCTTTTTTTTTCATCCAAAGACAAGGTTTATTAAAACATCCATCATATTGGGCAGACTCTTAAGGAGTCTGAACATTAGTAGGTTATTGGCTAGATTTTAAGAATCTGAGCCACATTTATTATCTTTCAATCAGAACTTATCTCATTCTTTTAACCCTCATAGAACTTTATCACTTATGATATACCATATTTTGCCTTTTATTATGCTTTTTTGTGTATGGTATCTTTTCTGCTAAAATATAAGTTTCTCGAGTGCATGCCTCATTCACTTTTGTATTCATCACAGAGACACCTAACACATTGTGTAGCACAAAATTTGTGCCCAATAAATAAGTGCTAAAGGAATGAGGGACTAATATCTAATCAATCTCTGGCAGTTATTTATTGCTGAAGATTAATAGTGATTTTGATGAATATTCCAACAAACTGCTTAGGGTTCATTTCCGAGTGGACTTCTTTCATATATGTAAACATAAACTTTCATATATTTGAATACAAATTTTCATGTGTGTAAATATAATGTTTCAAAATTTGTGCATTCATGTATTTGAAATTTATCTGCTAGTGTTTTGAACTAAGAATACTGAAGTTAATATATTCTTACTGTTTTCTGTAGTTACAAATGCATGCAAACAGATTCTTTCAGCACTATATTGGAATAAAAAATAAAAAATTTTCAGATTTATTCATTTTGAGAAACTTTATCTTTGCATGACAAATCCACAAACATTTCTTGAAAAAGTTCCACTATTAGCTGGCTTCATATAATTGATGTTGAAGTTAAAAAAGTTTAGCCAATATAAAATCTAAGTGGACAGGTAAATATAAATATAGATTCATTCTAATGTTTATGTAGATGGACTAACTGTGATTCAAAGCATCTGAACAAACATTAGTTCTAAATTGAACCACATCAGTAAATTATTTATCTCTCTGTAAATAATCACTTTGCTTTTACTCCTGCATTTGATCAAATCTACTTTGCTTTAAATATTAATTCCAACTAGAAAAATGAATGTGCATTACAATCCACTGAACTGAACATGCTGTGTAACCCTCTTGATGTGTGAAATGATTCAAGAATACAACCACTGTGATTCTTCTTGGTCTAATTATGGAAGTAGCATGTTTCCTTGGATGTAAGAGCCAGCTCCCCTTTCTACTATCCCCTTTCCCTTTTGCCTTTCTCTTCTATTCTGTTCCCTTCTCTTTTTTCTTCTTCTTCTTCATCTCAACATCTCTTAAGTTTTTGCCTCACACTAAACAGTTTGGGAAAGATGACAAAAGAAAGAAATATTGTTGGAGGGACTATGGGAACACAGGTAATATGTTTCCTACTACATTGTCAGTGGGGCTGCAAATAGGTCCAATGGTTCTGGACAATAGCTTGGTAGTATGAGACAAAAACTACTAAAATAAATATTTTTTACTCATATATCTAGACTACATATGCCAGGTATTTTTTGTTTTGTTTTTCTCTTAAAGACCAGTCTTAACCTCAAAGCACTCTGGTCCCAGACCAAGTCCTACCTGGTCACTGTTTGAACCCTGATTGTCTCAGAATGAATGTAAATAACAGTTGTTTCTGTTTTGGCCAGAAACCCTGAGGGTCTTCCCCTCCCAGATCTATCTTTTTTTTTTAAACAGGCCATTCTTTGCCTCGTTTTTCTTTTATGGGTACTACCTCAGTCAAACTGAGACCTGTTAAAGATCTTATCTTGCACAGGCCAAGGTCCCCCACTGCATTCTGGGCCATCTCCAGTTGTCCTGATCCATATCTGGCCACTGGACACAGATGGCTGTGGAGGAAAAAGTGAAGCTGGTGACTTTGTACCATCCTCCCTCACTCAAATCCAATTCACTTGCATGTCATGATATCACCCTCCTGATGTCATGGTCCTCTTTGATAACAAAAGACAAACAGCAAGCAGCAGCAAGCCAGATATATGCAACTATTGGGTACATACATACACACAAGGAGAGGACAGAAACCCTCTCTCTCTCTCTCTCTCTATATGTGTGTGTGTGTGCGTATACACATACATACATACATATATACATATATATATGCCAAAATATTCAGAGTGGGTACATAATGACCAGGGAATGGATGATCAAACTGTGGAATATGATTTAATTGGTTATTATTGTCCCACAAGTTATTATGAGTAAGAGGAATTCATAGAAATATGGGAATGCTCTTATACATCAATGCATGGTAAAAGAAGTAAAGCCAAAAGACTAGAGTAATGCAATAATGCATAATGAATAGAATAATGTAAATGAAAAGAATACTAAAACAAAAACTAACAATAATTGTATATGATAAATTTATTATAATCAATTATCATTATAAAATAATTATAATATATAATATATGTAAGTTATAATTCTATAACTGTGATAATTGTATGTATTCATGTGTATATATGTATATATGTGTGTGTGTGATATATATGTATATATGTGTGTATGTATGTATGTATGTGTGTGTGTATGTATGTATGTATATAAATTTTGGCCCTAGTAAAAAGATGGGGAATGTTCCTTCATTCTTTTGTTAGGGATCTGTAGGATTATAGGTACAGAATGTTGCATATTCTGTCAATATTGGTCATTATGTTGATTGGTTTTGTTTAGTTCTCTTTGTTATAAGGAAGCATTCATGTCGGTGTAGCATGTATCTGTACATGTCTGTGATATAAAAAGAGTCATTAATTAACCTTTTTTATTTTAAAAAATCATTATTGATGCCTTTCTATATTTATAGCCCTACCCCCACCAAACCTTCTTGGGTGCAAAGAAACACAGTTGTGTGAAACCAGTCATTATGTTTATAGTGACTATTTCTGACACAACACATTATTCCACATCTATAATTTTCTATTTCTCTATAGAAAATGAGGGCATGTTTTCTCCTCTGTTAGGAGTTTGGTTTTCTAATTACTTGAAATAAGTTAAAAATTTAGATAGTTGAGAAATAGAAATATATCTATATTTATATAATACACATATGAAATATCTATTTTGGGGCATATTATATGTGTATGTGTATATATGTGTGTGTGTATATATACATATATGAGCATATCTATCTGGTAATCCATATCTATATATAAAATCATATATATGACAGCTACATACATAATTGGACAAGTGATCTTACTGAGAAAAGAAGTGTAACCAGAACCTTGTGTTGTCAGGGTAAAATTCACCTGTTGATATACCTGAATAATTTTTCAGCTACTTTCACTTATATTTTAAGCTGCATTGTGGATTTCAGTGGTTTAGGATGTATGGATTCTATCAATTGCCAAGAAACATACATCTCTAGCTTATGCCTGTCCCCATTCTTTGTGTCTCCTTCTCTCCTAGGCTGTGGAGTCACACCACTGGTGACAATAGCTTAATGAAACACTTGGGACATAAACATTGCAGAATAGAAACAACAAAATAACAACAAAGATGATGATGATGATGATAATAATAATAATAATAATAATTTACATATACTTAACAGCTTGTAATGCACCTAACAAAAATTATCTGACTTTATTCCCAAAACTGCCCTGTGAGGTAGGTGATGTTATTACCCACATTCCATATATGAGGAAACAGAAGCAGACAGATATTTAAGTGACTTTCCCAGAATCACACAGCTAGTAAATATGTAAGTTCAGATTTGAATTTGGGTCATCTTAATTCCAGGTTAATCACTCTATGTGTTGACTCTTCAATAAAATATAATGTGAGGTAGGGAACCCTATTTATAAAATGATTACTTTGTGAAGTTCATAAATGCCCAAGGCTAGAGGACTGCTGTGTAACAATGAACATAATAATTAACTGGGCAGCTAGGTGGTACATTGGAGAGAGCACTGACCTTGGAGTCAGGAGGACCTGAGTTCAAATCTGGCCTCAGATATGTACTAGCTGTGTGACCCTGGGCAAGTCACTTAAACCTGTTTACCTCAGTTCATCTGTAGAATGAGTTGGAAAAGGAAATGTCAAACCACTCCAGTATCTTTGCCAAGAAAACCCCAAATGGGACTCACAGAGATTCCACATGTGTCAACAACAATACAATAATTAATTATTTGATGTTGTGATGAAAAAGTTAATGCACTTTGCTTTGCCCAAATCTTCTTCTTGCCTATATTTGGAGCCCTTTTCTCTAAGGTACGTTTTGTTTGTTTTGTTTTGTTTTTTTGTTTTTTTGCCTCAACCACTCTGGCAATTTAATAAAGATTGAAACATATTTTTAAAGGTAGGCCAAAAGGATTTAATAATACTTTCTAGGTAATAGCTATGGTGACATGGGAAAATAAAACATATTTTTGTATACTTTAGTCACATGAACATTTACTATGTTACTATCATCAGATTATAAATGAATAGAGAACCCAGGTAACAGCTGGAATAATAAATCATTGCCCTCTTTTTCTCTGTTAACAATACTTTTTCTTTGGTGTAAGTATAAGCTCATCATGTATATTTAATAAGTCCCTTAGGTAGCCAGCTCAGAGATGGTAAAATTATTATCTTCTAAGTGTTAAGATCAGGCATCCATTCTTTAACAAAAGATGAAGCAATGAGATTAAAAAAAAAAAACATTTAAACTCATATAAGACTAAGAATTAAATGCAGCATTTTGCTTTAAAAAGAATAGTTATGCTATTAAAAAACAAAAACCGTTCATTCCTACTTATCTTCTTTCAGTCTTTAAATTGTGTTTAGTGTGTTCTATATGACTTAATCTTGAGTAAGAAATTTACCGATTGATACAAATTTCAATTGATGGCCTGATCTCTTCTCCCTTTGCTTGAATTATCTGAATAATTGCAGCAGCTCTCTAGATTAAAATAGCCATAGAGTGACAGCATTTAGAAATGTCTTTAGACCTTTAGAAATTTAGAAAGCCTCAGAGAAAGAGTTGAAATGCAAATGTTGCCTGGATTTATACATTTGTTAATAACAATAAATTACAATTTATATAATCAATCAGTTTCACTGTTTATTTCTTAGGTGAAGCACACATACACATATATTCACAAACACACACACACACACACATACACACACACACCATTATCATCAAAATCTAAGGCTCATTTTCAAAAGATATTAAACTACTTCCTCTCTACTCCCAGCATGTGGGTTTTATTTGGCACAGACATTCAAAATCAGGAAATAGTGTATTCAATCTCCATTTGTTAATCAGTAGATTCTTAGAGTTTAGACTTCCTTGCATAATACAGCATGCAAGATATTTAACATATTCTGAGCAAAATCTACTACTCTAAGCTTAATCATGCTATTTAATTGCTAGGCTTAATTTGAAAATAATTGTTCACAGCAATTAAGTAAATGCCCCAATTTCATTAACAGACTCTCTAATTAGAACCTACAACATAAAAGTGCAAATGTTGCTTCATTAGGTTTGATTTACTGTATCTAATACTACTTTTTTTTTTATTATCTTTTTAGTTTTAACCTGAAATTGTGTTTCAGGGTTAATTATGTTTGGTTCTGTTAAATATCCAGTAGGACTTATGGCTAAATTAGAGACTAGAAATGTCTATTATTAAATTTTCATTTTAACTTCCTATATAAAATGTAGATTGGGACCAACATTTTGAAGCCTCCTCATTGTAGAATAGTTGAGATCAATTAGAGAGAATTTCATTTGGCTTGGATTGTAAGCAAACAGGTTTTTAAAAATTGAGTATGTTCTTTCACATATGGTATCCAATTGTATTACACAGCCCATAACCAGGAGTTCAAATGTTATGTTCTTCTTCCATTGAAACTATATCAAACAGGCAATGCAGAGGAGTGGAAGGTGACTTGGGTTAATAATATCATTATCACAGTATAATATGGTATCATTAGCAGTCCTCAGTTGTATAAACTATAGTTTCCTATACCAGTTTTCTTCAGCTTTATATATTTTTGCCAAAAAGAAAGCACCCTAGATGCCTACATTTTCAAGACAATGTAGTATAATATTAATTTGAAAAATCATGACTACATCCTTAATAATAAGACATTACTTGAAGGTTTTGTGAGGTTGGATACTCCCTTCTTTCATGTAGATCTCATCCTCGTTTTATTTTGGCCTTCAAGAGTTGATGTGGATTGAAACTTACTGATAGTGAGCCTCTTAGTGAGGAAGACATAGTCTACATTACCAGACCCATACTCAACCCTTTCCAGGTTTGGTAGGACTTGCCAGAGACTTTGCTCTTCTATATATAGTAGCCTTAGAGATCCCAGGTTTACTTACAAGCCTCAATGAGGCACTAAAGTAAAACTTTGCATGGGGAAATGGTACATGTAATTTATTACCTGTAGCAAAACAATGAGTTTGGTAGCCATGAGGCCCTATAAGAACAGCTACTAAAAGGCTTCTGTGACATTGCCAAAATACCTTATGCATAAAATATAGCTGGCACCATAGATTATATTAGGGTGACAACTACGCAATGAATACCACTTGCTTAACGTTCCATCTAATATTTACTTTAAAACAAACTAATACAGTTTTAAGAGAAAAATTCTTTATGAAAAAATTGTATCCTTGCAGTAATCTAAAGCTGGTTAGGTCTGAAAAATAAGTGCAAATGCTGCACTATTGCCAAGTGCACACTTGTTTGAATCCTTAATATCCCCCCACTTTTACTTTTAGTTCTTTCCCACTACAAAGTCCAAACTGGAAGCCTATTTTTAGGCAAGAGACTCTCCTGTGTATTTCCTTTCACCATTACTCATCTCCCCAAATGACAAAAACAAATAGGGACACATAAGTATAAATAAAAACTGGAGGTGTAAGATTGCATTGGTTAGCACAAAACCATAAACCAATATTCTTCCGAAGATGCTTTATGCTTGGGTCATGCTGTAGCACAGTCTCTGAAGAAGTGAGGTTAAAGCCATTCAAATCCCTGGAGTAGTACATAGTCAATGAGCATTTAGTAAGAGCTTATTATATGATAAGCCTTAGTGATACAAATAAAGGCAAAAACAGACCCTGTCCTCCATCAGACACTAGGATTTGACCTCAGTCTTTAAGGAAGCCAGGGGAACTAAGGTAAAGAGGAGGAGGTAATGCAACCCAACACTCGATGGGAGACAATAAGTACAAAGGCACTGAGATAGGAGAGGCAGGAACATGTGCTATGAGCAGGAAGGTCATCATAGAGAGATCATGGAGGAGAATAAAGTACAAGAAAATTTGAAAAATTGGGAGTGTCTAGGCTATTCTAAACCTCTAAACTAAGATGTTTAAATGCCACACAGAGCATCTTATATCATGAGTAGACTGCAATATATCACCAACTGATAATTACACAGGAGAAACACTGAAGAAAATAGGCTAATTACATTGCAAAAGTCAAGGATAACCTAATGTCAGCCCATTTGCTCTGTAGTATGCATAAAATGTCATGAGATGTAGAGAAAGGCCCTGCACCTGTTGGATGGAAGCCTTGTTAGTGGTTTATGGGAAGATAGAGACAATAATAATAATTGTAGTTATTAAATGCTCATTTACTTTGCATTCTGATATCATGCACATGATAGAGTGTCTATGGGATGGTCCAAATCTGTTCTTCAATGACCTCAAAGTCAGTTTGTGCTAGTTAGTTTCTCTATAATTTATTGGGTGAGGGGACAGGGAATGCTGATAGCTTGGGTAACTCCCAACTGAGATTGTTGGTCCCAAATGACCCATGGAGAATGGGCTAGTTAGACTGAGCAAATACAAATTCTTGTTTATTACACTTTGCCATGAATTATTTGTTATTGTTACTGTTCAGTCATTTCAGTCATGTCTGACTCTTCATGGCTTTTGGGGTTTTCTTGGAAAGGATATTGGGGTGTTTTACCGTTTTCTTCCACAACTCATTTTACAAATGAAGACACTGAGGCAAACAGGGTTAAGTGACCTGCCCAGGGTCGCATAGCTAGTAGGTGTCTGAGGCCAAATTTGAACTCAGCACTTCATGATTTCAGGCCCAGCACTCTATCCACTGTGCCACCTACCTGTCCTGAAATGAATTATAAGTGTTATTGAAGACTTGATGTCAAATCAAGAAATAGCTAATAGCAGTACATCCACAATTTCCAAGTTTGGACCAATGTGATACTAGTTCTTCCTCACTCTCATGGAATTTCTTATTCCATTTCATGCCAGAGAATTTCCAGGTATTATCACTGATTCACTGTTTAATGAAATATTGCTATGCTGTAAAAAACAGAAAATTTTTCAGAGAAGCATTGAAGACAATGATTCAAAGCAAAGTAAGAAGAACAAGGAAAATAAGGTGCAGAATGACTATAACAGTATAAATTGAAGGGGAAAAAATGAAAATGAACACTTGGTAATCATAATGAGCAAGGTTGGCCCCAGAAGAAAGTTGAGAAATTCCATCTCCCATCCATAATTGCAGAAGTCAGGGACTGCAGATGGGGAGTAATTTGAATACTCATAGACTTGTTCATTGTGTCTTAAAGATTTGTTTAAAGGTGTTATACCAGATTCCCTCTTCCTCTATTGATTATCTTCCATTTATTTTGTGCATATGATGTTTGTACATAGTTGTTGACATGTTATCTCCCCCATTAGACTGTGAACTCCTCAAGAGCACAGAGTGGTTTTTGTCTTTCTTTGTATCCCCAATGCTTAGCATGGTGCCTGGCACAGAGTGAGCATTTAAAGAATATTTATTGACTATTGAATGACTAACTTTTGAAATCTCTATTTTTTTTAACCAAGGAGTACTTATTGGGTATAATAAGGAGGAGAAATATGTTTGGGAAATAATATGTAAAAGGAAAAGGTATCAATAAAATAAGATTTTGTTTTTCTAAAATGACACGTTAAAAATAATTTTCTCTGTACTTTATTCTGCTTTTTGCGACATGGTTTCAATAAGTAGGTTCCAATGAAAGAATCAATGGAAAGAATTAAATCTGTCAACAACTTCTTCAGGGTCTCTTTTTCCATGTTAACCTTGAATTTCAAAGGGCTCTATGTTTCATGAGGTATTATTTGAATTCCCTTTGTCTTATAATACTTAAAAGAATCTGTTTTTTTTAATTTGATAGTTATTGTTTCTCCTAATTTAACTACCCATCTTGCTTATTTATCTATTTGTACTCCAGGATTTTAACTGAACTTTCTTCCATTTGAAATCTTTCATATTTTAGCAGCTCCCACCCTTTTATCCTGTTGTTATTCACTTTCCAACTCCTTCCCAACTACCTCCTTCCCAGTAGGGTCAGACTGCAAAGTTATCTATGTCTCTTCCCACCTTGGGGAAGTTACTTTTCACCAGTCACAGTCCCTTTCCTAACTGTCTTTTTGGGGTACAGGAATGGTACCATGAATGTTGATCAGGTGACTAGGTTTAATTTTAATATTTGGTCATTCAATGAACATTTGTTAACCACCCACTGTGTATATAACACTGTGTTAGGTGGTGAGGTTACAGAAACAAAAATTATTTTGTTCCCCAAAGCAGCTTACATTCACCTAGGGATATGCCTATAAATAAATGAGCAAATATTAGGTAGATTAAAAAAAGTAATGTAATTTTGGTTAGAAAAAAACCTAGAAATAATCAGGGGCATCAGAACAGTCCTTATGTAAAAAGTAGAAGCTAGGGGGAGCTAGGTGGCACAGTGGATAGAGCACCGGCCCTGCAGTAAAGAGAACCTGAGTTCAAATCCAGTCTCAGACACTTAACACTTACTAGCTATGTGACCTTGAGCAAGTCACTTACCCCCATTGCCTAGCCAAAAAAAAAGAAAAGGTAGAAGCTAAGCTGTGCTTTGAGTACATCTAGGGATTTGATGAGGCAGAAGTGAGGAGAGAGCTCATTCCATACAGGGTAGACAACTAGATATACAAGTTCATGAAAGCAGGAGATGGAATGTCAAAAAATGGAAGTTTTAAAGTTACTTTGATCAGGTCAGGGAGTCAAGGAAGAAGAAAATCTGAAATGAGATTGAAAAGGTATAGTAGGTGGGACAAAGATTGTAGAGGATGTCAGGCTGAAGAATTTGTATCTTATCCTAGAGGCATTTGAGAAATGCTGAAGATTTTTGAGTATGGTCACGATGTAGGTTTGATCTCTGTTTTAGGAATATCAATGTGGCAGCTGTATAAAAGTTAGATTGTAAAGAGGAGAGACTAAAGTTCGGATATAATTTTTACCCTGATTTAATAATGTTATGACTGATTATGTGTGACAAATATTAGAAATTGAACCATACTTTGATGAAACAGACTATTCAGGCTAAAGTTAAACAGCACTAAACATTGGATCTACTAGACCTTTTCTCCTTTATTTTAGATTCCTTAGATTTCTTTATTTTTCAACCTAGAAATGTCAAGATAACATGTATTTATTAAGCATTTACTACTTGCCAAACCTTGTGCTAGATGAAGAGGCTACAAATACATGCAAAAGGAAAGGATAATCTCTACCCTCAAAGAGCTTACATTCTAAGTAAGGAAGACAACCTGCAAAAGGAAGCTGAAAAGTGAGTGGTAGAGGGAAAAGGAAGGGGTGAGGATGAGGGATATGGTGTTCAAGTCCAGAAGTTTCAGAAGCACAAACAAGATGAGAATCAAAGTTGTCCTGCCTGGCCAATCTCCAAAATAGAGGCCTTAGGAGATAGACACTGATGGAGAAAAGGCCAGCATGGCAAAAGGATCTGCCAATTGAACCTAATTTAACTTTGGGAACCATTTTTGAATAGAATTTCTTCTACATGAGTGCTTTTTAATAATGCATCCAAATTTCTTGTTCTTTTCTCTTTTTAGTCAACCAAGAGGAGGGGATATATGACCAAAATGACATTTTAAAGGATTAAAATTGTTTTAGAATTGATAGTGTATTATTCTGCTGTAAAGCCATGGAGGCCCATATGTGCCTTTAATATTCTTGTTAAGTCAGTGTCTCAGAATCTAAAAGTCCATGAGATTTATAAAAGTGTAAGTATTCAAGTTCATTAACTGCTTTTAAAATTTCATCTTTATCATTATATTTAACAATCATGTTATCTTATTCATGACTAGGACTTTATGGTGGTCATCACCAGAAATGGCCTTTAGAAGTATGGACAGCATGTCAGGAGAAAAGTAATTAATGGGGACCATTTATCACCCTTACATTTTCCACCATTTTCTGACAGATTTGGGTTATAAGAAAAAGTCTAGAACACTGGATTTTTCTTTTAGCTCCTCAAAAATCCTTCAATATGTAGTGTCTTTGGTATGTAGCAAGGGCAGTGCCATTTTTCACAACAGCGATAAAAAAAAGCTTCATTGTATACCTTTGCTATGTAAATGCCAATCCTATTTCTAATCTGTCATATTTAAATTGGTCTTCAACTTTTAGTTTAGATTTGAAAAAACAGGCATGTAATTATGAGGTTAAAAGGTTTAATAGCAGTTGATGTTTATATAGTGCTTTGTAGTTTAAAAGGCATTTTCCTTGTGTGCCCATTATACTGAGGAGGAAAATGTATATATACATGAGGAGGAAGTTCTGAGGGATTATATGACTTGTCATAATCCAAGGTCAACAAAAAGTGTTAGAACTAAGTCTGTAACCTGATTAACCTGAATTCAGCTCCAATGTCTTTTGCCCTATACTAGGTTTCCTTTCATTATATCACTTTTAAAATCTTTTAATCCAATCACCATACCTCTATGCAGAGTTATACTTAAACCTACAGAGATTCATTTATCTATCTCTTCAACCACATTTAAATTTCTCTTTCCACCTCTTTCTGTTGTTATGGGACTTAGAGAATAGTTTGCAAAAGAATCAAGTAGGCCTTCTGTGTAAAGAAAGAGATACATTTTAACTCCCAAAAAAGAAAGACAAAGGCCTAAAATCAGGTACCTGGGGGCAGAGTCTAGGGAGATGAAGTAAAAACGGAAGGATTCAGGACAAGGGATACTACTGGATAAAAATCACCATTCAGAGATAGCCTGAGCCTCAGGTATGATGATCTTTACGCCACAGTAGAAAGAAGAAAATGGAGTCAAGAATGGCCTCTGGAGAAAAGTCACTGACAATTAGTACACCTAACTTATCAAAGTTCTTTCCTTTTTACCTAATCAATATGCAGGCCTTCTGGGGTCCTGTAATTTCCACAAATCTGTAACTTGATGAGGCATACGAGGCCATAGATTTTATGTTGAGGAGCTAGAGTTTTGCTCCCATGTTTCTATTTCAAATCTTATCTCTGTTGCCACTAGCAGTGGCTTTCTGGGGTTTGGGTGGTGAATCTAACAGGGGAAATAAGCACAGTGTGTGGATGTTCCTTAGAAAAGCAGAAAAATGGGTCATGTCTAGTTTTAAGGGCCAGCAGAGAAGTCCAGAGGACAGAGAGGGGTTTTTGGACTATCATAATTGGGCTGTGCCCTCTAGGAAAGATATGAAATAAGAGACCTTTAATGACAAGCACAATAACTAGGTTAGCTTGTCTGTAAGTATCTCTGAGCTCTGAGTCTTCCTTTGCCCTGCTTCTCCTCAGGACCTACCACTGAAAGGATGTCAGGAAGATCCTTCAATAATAGTAGTACTAATGAGGTCTAGAGGTTAGGGGACCTGGAATCCCAAAATCACGACACGAGGATCCTGTCCAAAAGAATTCGACCCAAGCCTTCTTTCAGCCAAAAACAAGGTTTATTGAAGATTCACCATATTAGCTAGACTCTTAAGGAATCTGGGAGTCTGTGGGCTATTGGCTAGATTGTGAAAATCTGCACAGTAGCTAGATTTTAGGAATCTGAGAATCTTTGTGTGTGTGTGTGTGTGTGTGTGTGTATGTGTCCTGCATATATATATATATAATTTTCAGAGAGCCATTGGCTAAATATTTTTTTGGTACTATGTAAATTTATTTATTTTTTTTTAATTTTTAACATATGTTTTTAAAACTTTGGGTTACAAATTTTCTCCCTTCCTCCCTCATTGAAAAAAAAAGGCAAGCAATTAAATACAGGTTATACATGTGTAGTCATGCAAAACACTTCCATAGTAGTCATGTTGTGAAAAACTAAGCATATTTCTCTTGATTCTATCCTACCCCCTACTTATTCTTTTCTCTCTTTTGACCCTGTCCCTCCTCTGAAATGTTTGCTTCTGATAATCCCCTCCCCTAATCTGTCCACCCTCTATCAACTCCCTGCTCTCTTGGCCCCTTCCCCCCTTATTTTCTTGTAGGGTAAGATAGATTTCCATACCCCATTTTGTATGTTATTCCATCCTTAAGCCAAATCTTATGAGAATAAGATTTGTTCATTCCCTCTCATCTTCCCCCATTTCCCCTCCACTTTTCTTGTCTGCTTCATATGAGATAATTTACCCCATTCTACCTCTTCCTTTCTCCTTCTCCCAGTATAATCCTCTCTCACCCCTTAATTGTATTTTCCAGATATCACCCCTTCATCTTCAACTCACCCTGTGCCCTCTATCTGTCTATCTATATACACATACAAATAATTTTTTCCCTCCCACTACCCTAATGCTAACAAAGGACTCACGAGTTACAAATATCATCTTTCCACGCAAGAATGTAAAAAGTTCAACCTTAATAAGTCTCTTATGATTTCTCTTTCCTGTTTACCTCTTCCATGTTTCACTTGAGTTTTGTATTTGAAGGTCAAATTTTCTATTGAGCTCTGTTCTTTTCCACAGGAATGCTTGAATGTCCCCTATTTCATTGAATGACCATTTTTTACCCTGAAGGATTATACTCAGTTTTGCTGGGTAGGTGATTCTAGGTTGTAGTCCTAACTCCTTTACCCTCTGGAATATCGTATTCCATGCCCTCCAGACCCTTAATGTAGAAGCTGCTAAATCTTCTGTTATCCTTATTGTGTTTCCACAATACTTGAATTGTTTCTTTCTGGCTGTCTGCAATATTTTCTTCTTGACCTGGGAATTCTGGAATTTGGCTACAACATTCCTAGGAGTTTTCCTTTGGGGATCTCTTTGAGGAGGTGATCAGTAGATTCTTTCAATTTCTATTTTGCTCTCTGGTTCTAAAATATTAGGGCAGTTTTCCTTGATAATTTCTTGAAAGATGATGTCTAAGATCTTTTTTTGATCATGGCTTTCAGATAGTCTAATAATTTGTAAATTGTCTCTCTTGGATCTATTTTCCAGGTCAGTTGTTTTTCCAATGAGATATTTCACATTCTCTTCTATTTTTTCATTCTTTTGGATTGGTTTTACAGTGCCTTTATTTCTCATAAAGTCATTAGCTTCTAATTGCTCCATTCTAATTTTTAGGGAAGTATTTTCTTCAGTAAACTTTTGGACTTCCTTTTCTGTTTGGCCAATATTGCTTTTTAGGGCATTGTTCTCCTCATTGGCTTTTGGGACCTCTTTTGCCATTTGGGTTATGCTATTTTTTAAGGTGTTATTTTCTTCAGTATTTTTTAGGGTCTCCTTTAGCATCACTCTCAGTTTTTCCTCTGTTTCTCTTACTTGTTTTTCAAAATCCTTTTTGAGCCCTTCCATGACCTGGGACCAATTCATATTTTTCTCAGAGGCTTTGAATATAGCAGCTTTGGTTTCATTGTCTTCTTCTAGTTGTATGTTTTGATCTTCTTTATCACCAAATTAAGATAATATAATCTGACTCTTTTTGCACTGCTTGATCATGATCCCAGGCAATTACTTGAGTTATAAACTCTTTGTTAAGGTAGGGGTCTGTTTCCAGTGTGGAAAATGTACTGTCCCAAGCCTCAGGGGTTTTGTGCAGCTGTTTTCAGAGATACTTCTAGTGACCTGTAAATTTTCAGTTCTTCCAAGGTGCTATGATCAAGGGCGAGGTGTTTACTCCTTTCCTGGCCTGTGCTCTGATCTATGAGTGACCATAAGCACTTTTTTCTGTCTTGGAACTGTGAGGGGGATTTCCTCTCCACAGCCACTACAAGCCCCACCATGCTAACACTCCTCCTTGCCCCAGGACCACCACCCAGAACTGTGACCCAGATCTAAGCATAGGCAAAGCAAGAGAATTCTGCACCAGCAGAGAGATCCCTGCAATTCCTATCTGATCATCCACTTGATTCCCCCTCAGTCTGTGGACCAGAAGCTCAGGAGGCAGCCACCTTGGCGGCCGAGCTTGGGGAACACGGCTGGGACCCCGTGCTTCTCTCTCACTGCAGACACAGACTTTTCCTACTGACCTTTTAAGTTGTCTTTGGCCTTCATCGGTTGAGAAGTCTGGAAACCACCACAGCTGCCTGTGATTTAGTCCTCTGAGGCCTGCTCCAGGTTTATTGCGGCCTGTGTGCCCAAGCCTAACTGCTTTCCTCTCCTAGCCCAGCATGATATACCTTTCCAATCAACCATCCAGGTTATCTTGGGCTGGAAATTTGTTTCACTTTGTCTTTTCATGGGTTCTGCTGCTTTAGAATTTGTTTAGAGACATTTTTATTGGTATTTGGAGAGGTTTGGAGGAGAGCTCAAGCAAGTCACTGCTTTTACTCTGCCATCGTGGCTCCGTCCCCCAAATCTGAGCATTTTAATGGAGACAAGATGGACCTTATATACAGAAAGACTGTGGGAGGGATCTAGGAGTGGCCAAGTAGTCTATGAGGTAATAGAATTTCAGGGAAATGGAGGATCTAGATAGGACCAAGGGTGGGAAGCGGCCTGGGGCCATAGGGAGGTAAGATAAAGGAGGGAAGATTCAGTGTAGCCACAGTGAAAGGCCAGTTGATGGGATTATAGCCTGAGGGGAACACCAGAGATTTGGCCATGTGGGAAAGTCCAGGGTTTTTTCCTTTCTGGGGCCCAGATCCCAACCCCATCAGTACTAACCAGGTTAACTTTGTTTTAAGAAGAAGGAACTGTTGTAAACATGTTATATCAAGGATGCAAGAAAAAGTCAAAGATTAGTTTTGATCAAATAAAGAGGATCAGAGGTAATCTTGGAAAGAAGAGACAAAGAATGAAGGAAATCCTAGTCATAGAAAGTCAGCATTAAAGATTATGGTATGGGCAGCTAGGTGGTACAGTGAATAAAGCACCAGCCCTGGAGTCAGCAGGATTTGAGTTCAAATCCAGCCTCAGACACTCGATACTTACTGGCTGTGTGGCCCTGGGCAAGGCACTTAACCCCAATTGCCTCAAAAAAAAAATAAAGATTAGGGTGACGAACCTACAGGACATAACAAATGTCCTCTCATTTTAAATTGTATACAGTTTTACATATGGATATGGACTGTGCATATCATAGGATGGCTAGAAATGCCTAATTTGCATGGCCTATTTAGTGAGGCCTACTCATGAAGGAGTTGTGTGTGTGAGAGAGAAAGAGAGAAAGTTGGGGAGATGATAGATGGAATGGGAGTATGGATAATTGGGAGAGAAGGAGTGTCATACAGAGAGGGATAGAAGGGCAAATGAGGAGAAGAAATCTTATGCATTAGTTCTGAGAAACAGAACTGACTTATAAGCAAAAATCACTCCCTGTCCTATGTCTGAACTGAGGTATGAGGGAAAATAAAATAGCTCAGGTGAATCTTTAAAAGTAATCAAAGAAGGCCGTAATTGGAATACAGGCTCAAGATCTAACATTCTCAAACATCTCTTAAAGACCTACTATATGCAAATCTAAGGACAACATGGCACAATATATAGAGTTCTGGACTGAGAGAGAAGACCTGGGTTCAAATATTTCCTCCAACACTTAATTAAACGACATAAACAGTCATTTAACTTCAATGAGGCACAGGAATCTTGCTTAGCCTTAAAAGTTAGTAAGTTTTAAACACAGTACAATTTGTTGGTGGAGGAAGATGTCACACTGATAAAATCTCAGATCCCTGCTTAGTAAAACAATACATTGCGATTGAGGGAAATATGAAGTTAAAGAAGAACATAAATTCCCCACCTCCAGAGAACTTATTATCCATGAGAGATATAGATCTGAGCATTGAAAGACTTTCAAAAGAGACTTCTTCATAGGCCACATCACCTTTGAACAATCCTTGCTCTCAGTAAATTTTCCCTGTATATATCCTAAAATAATATTTTTTTACAAAATGCCCTCCTTTCTTTCATCTAATTATAAGATTCAATTTTGCAAAAAAAAAAAAGATTCAATTAGTTTTCCCGGTGTTTCAAGAGGGTGGAAATTTCTAGATCGGTTGATATCATATCCATTTGGTTCAAGGATATCCTTTTCAATCATGATATGCTTTCTTGATTTGGTTAAGACTTGCTTCTTCTCTATTCTTGTATAGTTTAGTCACAGATAGCCAGCCTTCCAACTTCTAACTAGAGTCTGTGATTATGTGAAATATAAAATTGCCAAAGAAAATGTACTGGAGCCTCACACATAATGATTCTTTTTTTTTTTCTTTAGGTAATTGGGGTTAAGTGACTTGCCCAGGGTCACACAGAATACATAATGATTCTTAAACAGAGCAATTTGCTTTAGGTCCATGAAAATGGCTATATATTCTTCAGTCTTTTGAATTTAATTAACAAATTTATTTTTAAAGCATATGTAAAGTCAACTGTATAAAATCAGTTGCATTTATAATATTTACATATAGTTTGCTCATTTTCTCCTCTGTTAAAATAAAATATACTTCTCTGACTTCATCACTCTTCCTCATACTCTTTAACTGCATAAAAAAAAATGCTCATAAGCTATCCTTATTCCCTGTCTTGAGAAAATAGCATTTAACCCAAAGGGATGAATTGGAAATGGTGGACATCCAGGCCTTTATTTGGGCACCTGGGTGGGGAAGATTAGTTTCTTCTTCATTTTTTTTCCTCTAGTCACACTTCTTCAAACTAGACTGTTTTCAAAGCAGAGTAGCATAGGCCTATCACTTTTATGGCCAAATGCATTACCATACCTGGCAATGTGAAGATAGGGGATTGAATTAAGGAATACAAAACACAAAGATATGACTGTTGGGAACACATTCTGAGCCTTATTGCACTTCCATCCCACCTTCTCAGAATATGTCTTTTTTTTTTAAGACTACTTAAAATGGAGCTGACTGAATCTATTTCTAATACATATTTTTAATGAAGACAACTTATTCTCTAGACTTACTTTATTAAACTCTAAAATAAGTGCTGTGGACTGGATAATGGCCTGCTCATGGAGACATTTTTCATCTAAAGTTTCATACTTTATTAAATGAAAGCTTTCTAATTCATAAGCTAACTTCCATACAGCTACTAATAACAAACTAGTAACCATAGACAGATATTTTAGAGTGAATGAATATGGAATTAAATTAGCCATTAAATGACCTGATTATGTTAGAAACTGACTTTCCCTTTATGCATATTCCTGGGGTCAGACAGGTTGTCTACACATAAATCAGTTAAAAGAATAATCATCTGAATTATCTAAATTGGTTGTTTGGAGTAAGGCAGGAGGATAAGGAGGATGGAATTAAATTAAAAAATTAAATAATTGCTCTTGATTAAAATAGACTCTTTATTCCCCATCCTTCAACTCCAGTCATAGTGTATTATTCCTAAAAATCCTCAAGTGTTTATTAAGGACTATATATTGATAACTTTATGAGAGAGGATTTTGAAATTTCAATTATAAAATTATTTTCAGTAATTTCAATTTAATTTTCAGTTAAATTCAATTTCAATTAAATTAAATTATATTTCAATTCTATTGGTTCTTAATTGCGAAGCAAAGGGCAGTTGTATTGTGCATGTTTATTTATGTGGTACAGTTTTGTCTTTAAAAATTTTAATTGATTTTATTTCCAATGTTTTTGTTCCCTGAGGCTTTTGAAACAAAGAATGGAACTTAAAACACAGACACTATACATACACACATTTACAGAATAAAGTAAGAATAGTGGGGAAGGCAAAGAGAAGGGAATAAGCATTACATTGCACCTACTATGTGCAAGGCATTGTGCTAAAGTACTTCACAAATACTATTGTATAGAGATTATTAAAAGCCTTTCCACTTATATATGAAATCAAATCACAAAAGATTATCTCCTTGTAATACTTATCTCCTACAGTGAACATCCCTAAAGTAGTTTGAAGCTACCCTGGTCAGTTTTCAGTTGTACAGAATCCCTTTGATATCTATTGATCTCTATCTCTAAACATGCCCCCCCCCCTTTTGGTCAACAAGGATTTGTAAAGCATTACTGTCTCTATACATATTTCTTATAGTGGATTATAAATCTATTTAAAATGGTAAATATTATCAAAATAAATGAATGGAAGACTTCAGAAGATTTCAGTTGCTAGAGAAAAGGGAGATTTAGCTACTTGGGTGTTTTCTGTCTTCAAAGGTTTCTCACTCTCAATTCTTGTGGATTTTTGGCATTTTGCTGTTTTGCCCTGAGAGATCCCGTGGTAGAGGTTTTATGAAGGAAAAGAAAAAGGAAGAAGAAATGTTAAGACATAAAGAGAGGGATTAAAATTCATCCCATACTGTTCATGGCCAGCTATATATACCTTACAATAAAACTTTGAAAAGATATCAAAGTTGTTCCCTAAAAGAGAAGATTATTTTCTGGCATACTCTATTCTTCTGAGAAAGATGTAACTTTTATCAGCTTTCAGCCCTGATAGCCTTGTCTGCTGTGTTTTTCCCCATAAGTTGTTGCATTCTATTCATTAGTCATGGAAAAAGAGTACCGAGCACAAAAGGATAAATTGTATTGCTTATATTAATGGAAGAGAAGAAAAAGCTGAGTTGATGGGTGAGATTTCCTAGCTATAGCGAGTCATTGTAATAGAAAGGCTAATTCAAATTAATTCAGTCATTTAATTCCATTCTGAATACCCTTAAGTGCCTACTATGCACAATTCACAGTAATTATTTAGAAATCAGGCTTACAAAAATCCTGAAGCTGCAGTTAGATGCACTAAACATTTGAGGAAAGCAGCATATCTGCCTGCTTAATGTCCTGAAGTAAATAGAGCTCAGTGAATGATGGACCTGAACTATGTCAGTTGACTTGGCTCTGTGGTGTAATGGAAAGGACACTGCATTTGGACTTAAAAGATAGAGATTCAAATCAATGGCTCTGCAATTACTCAGAATTGCGAAACTCAAAATGTTTTGATCTGTAAAATTAGGTTGGACTAATTTCATCCATGCAACAAGTACTTTTTAATCATCTACTATATTTATAACACTGTGCTAGCTGATAGGGTTATTAAAAAAAAAGTAGAAAACCAACCCTTGCCCTAAATTCTTCTGACAGCTGGCTGTCACAGTGAATAGAATTTGGCTAGAGCTCTGGACATGGAATCAAGAACACCTGAGTTCAAATCCAAACTCAGACACAAAAACCCTAAACAAGTCATATAACCTCTGTCTGCCTCAGTTTCCTCAAGTGTAAAATGAAGATCATAATAGCACCTACCCCCTGCAGTTGTGAGGATGGGGTTATATTTGTAAAGAACTTAGGACAGGGTCTTTTATATAATAAGGTCTTAATAAATGTTTATTTCCTTCATTCTAGGAGATATTAGAATATTTTAATAGATAATTATTTAGATAGATAAATAGATAATAATTTAATAGATAATTAAAATATATTTTGAGAAGGACAATAATGAGATGCAGCAGGAAAGACTTCCTGTAGGAATGGACAATAAAATTGTCTTAAAGGAAGCTGAAGATTTTAAGAGGTAGAGGTGAGGAGGGGTTATATTCCAGGCATGTGGCATAGAAGCAGGATATATAATGCTGAGTCTTTGTGCTTGTGGGTCACTTTGATTAGAATGTAATGTGCATGAAGGAGAGCAAATTGTAGTAATTTGGGAAATTTAGGTTAGATTCAGACAGTGAAGAGCTTTAAATGCCAAGTTGAGGAATATATATTTTATCTGAGAGAAGGGAGTGAGTCACTGAATATTCTTGAGCCGAGGTGTCAAATTCATTTCCTGAGACAGGAACAATACAGTCTGAACCACATTAGAATGTAATTGGGAAAGGTTTGACAAAAAAAAATAAAAATATGGTTTGCTGTTTCATGAAAATTTTCCAACAACCTTTCAAACCTCTCCTAAGCAGAAGTTATACAGCAAAAACAAAGTAACTTCAGCTGTTTCCATGGTTTAGAACTCCCATAATCCAAAAGAAGTAAAAAAAAAAAAAGAATTCCCAAACACAGGAACTGATGAGTGCTGACCCTGAGTTCATTCACCCTTCGTCCCCCATCTCCCATGATATTGGGAGTAAGGATGCACTAGCAGAGGCAAGGGCATGACACAGCCTTTCATCAAAATTACCCCTGCATCCAATTCTTTCCTTCCTCTTTATAGTATCATGGAGACCCTGACTTTAGGCTAAAGAAGTATGCTTGGGCCTCAACAGCCAGCTTGGCCACAACCCTTGGGGAACAATGGCCTAGGAAGCACCAGTACCAAGTAAAGCAGGGTCTGTAAATGCTGGGCCAGAGAACCAAGAAGAAAACAAAGTGGGACAGTTCACCAGGACAAGTCACACTATGTACAGTGTGGGGACCTGTGTGGCACCCTACCAAGCCTGAGGAAAGAGCCTGGCATCCAGCTGGAGCTAGTTCTGACCAAACAAATGTCATTCAGGTAGAGATCTAGGCTGATGAACCATAAAATGCCCATCTTTCAAAGAGATACTTTGAGGTCCAGCCCCCGGGGCAATCACAGAAGGAAGGGAAGACAGAAAATAAGTAATAAGGACAATAAAAGATAAAAAGGAAATTACAAAAGCTTCCTGAAAGAAGAAAAGTCAAAGACCTAGAACATAAACAGATAAATCAACAGGAAAAAACAGTAACAGCAAGCAATATGGCCTCCAGATCTTGGAAAGGAGATCAGGCATTTATGAATAAACCCTCTGGTGGGAAGAGGGAGTGGGGAAGAATAATCCAATACATAAGGCAGAGGATCTTGTGGAATTTTGAGGAGAATGTGTGTTATTTGCCATTCATGCATAAAGTGTGAATCCAGAATTATGTGATTAGAAGTTGTTGAAGCTTGAATCATAACATGGAGCATTTAATCCAGAGTGGACAAATAGATACTTGTTTCTTACATGAGAGACAAAATACTGTGCCTTGTTTGCCGAGAAGTAATGACTATTCCAACTGAACACAATCTTCATCACCATTTTGAATCAAAGCATCTGGACACCAAATTAGAGCATTCAAATTGTGGAAAAAATCTCAGTGGAAAACAATGGTTTTTCAAGAAAGTAAACTCAGAAAATGAGGCAGCTACTAAGGTTTATTTTCAGATTTCTAAAAATATTGCTGCTGCTGGGAAGTCTTTTACTGAAGGTGACTTCATAAAGAAGTGTTTGTTGATTGCAGTTTCTGGATTATGTTCAAATAAAAAAAAATGTGTTTTTGAAAATATAAATTTGTCCTGTATGACTGTGCAGCAAAGAGTAACTGATATATCCAATAACCTTAAAGATCAGTTGAATCAGAAGGCAAATTAATTCACCTATTATTCTTTAGCAATGGACCAGAGCACTGATTTGACAAATACTGCTCAACCTCTAATTTTCATTCAAGGTGTTGATGGCAACTTTGAAGTAACCAAGGAATTGACTGGTTTGTACTTCATGTGAGGTCAAACTATTGGAAATGAAACTACAAATCAAGTGAACAAGTGTGTAACTGAAAATTCAGGCATAAGGTTTTCAAACCTTAGTGTCCATTTGCACAGATGGTACTTCATCTATGTGTGGGAAAAAAACTTGGAGCAACAACTCTCATTGAAGAGTTTGCTGGCAAAAAAAATAACTAAGGATCATTGCATTGTAAATCGGCAAGTGTTATTCAGCAAAGTGTTAAATTGTCAGTGGTACTTTTGATTATAAACTGTATTTGTTCAAGGGGACAAAAACATAGGTTATTTTAAATATTTCTTGAAAAGGTTGGTGACACCTGCAATGATATACTCTATCACATAAAAGTTTGTTGGTTGAGCTGTGGAAGAGTATTGCAATGTTCTGTTTCTCTCAAAGAAGAAATCTTTTAATTCTTAGAGAATGACTCAAAAAATTTTCCAGAGCTGCATAATGAAATTTGGAATAATGACCTGTATTTTTTATGTGACATCACAGGTCATCTAAATGAATTGAATTTACAGCTTTAAGGGAAAAGTCAACTTATTTTTCAAATTATTGTTGCATTAAAGGCTTTCAAAATGAAACTGAAGGGGGCAGCTAGGTGTCACAGTGGATAGAGCTCTGACTTTGGAGTCAGGAGGACCTGAGTTCAAATCCAGTCTCATATACAGAACACTTACTAGTTGTGTGACCCTGGGAAAGTCATTTAACCCCATTGTCTAACAAAAAAACCCGAAACAAAATGAAACTGAAGCTATTCAAAAGCCAACTGTCAAAAGGAGAAATGTGCCACTTTATTACATGTATGATTCATTCTGTTGTGTAAGGATGACGAGTTAGGAGAAAAATATTCAAATGACATTGAATTTTTAATCCAGGAGTTTGGCAGAAGACTGACATTATCCAAAGAAGATGACATTAAATTTAAGTTAATTGAAGATTCTTTCTCTGTGGGTCCACAGGAACACCCCACACTTTTACAGCTAGAGGGTATAGAACTTCAGTGCTCAACAGTTTATTGAAATAAACACAGAGAAACCAGTCTTCAAGATTTCTACAAGAGTTTGGACAAGAGAAAGTTTAAAAATCTGCAAGATGGGCTCAGATTCTTAAAATCTAGCCAATAGCTCACTGATGTTCAGACTCCTTCAGAGTCTGCCCAATATGATGGATGTTCTAATAAACCTTATCTTTGGTTGAAAAAAGGCTTGGGTTGAATTCTTCCAGGCAAGACTTGCCTATTGTGATTTTGGGGTCCCAGCACCCCTAAACCTCAACATTTTGGTGGCCCATACAGGGAAACAACCTAACCCCAAGTTCTTCTTCAGCCAAGACTGGAAGATATGTAAGCCTCCCCACCACACCCTGCCTTGCTCTGCAGTTGGGGTTGCTCTCCACGCACCAAGTTTTGGAGGTGCTTTTTGGGCAGACAGTTATGAGGCTGTCTTGCACTCAGCCTGATGTTCTCAGGCTCTCAGTCCACTGGGTTGATTTGAGGCCATGGACCTGGATACACCTTCTGCAGCATAGAGGACAAGGACAGACACCCCATCCAGAAGTGTTCACCCAATTCTGTTAATTCTCTTGGAGCTAGAGAATTGGGGAAAATTGCAGTTGCTTTTTGGTTCCCTGATGCTCCCTTCCCTCTACACTCCTGAATCATCCTTCATGGAGGTTACAGGGAAAAGTTAGAACAGCTAAAAATATCTTGGCAGATTCTAGAGGTTTTGTGATTGATCATTGAAGAGTTTTGAAACTCTTCTTTACAACCCTAGTCACTCCTTTCTCCCACTCCCTTCCCTTGAGTCAAGAGCGTATCTGTTAACCCCTCTCATAGGAGAAGAGAGTTTCACCCTTTACCCCTCACCTTTGATTTTGCCCTCCCCCACCTGGGAAAGGAACAGGAGGCAGCAGCTACAGTGTGGGGCCCCCTGGCAATGGCCTTGGGCCCCAGGGCAACCTTTGCCTGGAGGCATCACCAGGTTCAGCACATCTAGCTCAAGGTAAAGAAGCTGGCCTCCAAACTTGGGTAAGCTTGCTCTTTTAAATTTGTAGTTTTCACTGTTAATGATAAGATGTTGATTCTCTGTGTAAAGTAATTTGGAAATGAAATTAACAAAATTGAAGTCACCTGGTTGGTAATGGGTTTGTTTCAAGTTTCAAATTGGTTAACTGTTTGTATCAGTTATGTCAAGCAACTTTTCATAATTTGGTTACCACTAAAATAATTTGGCTATTGTTTGTTATTGTTTTAATGTGTAAACTTGCCAAAAAGCTTGTTTGGGTTTTGTTTTGCTGAGAATTTGCAAGTATATAGAAATAATCTCTAACGATTGGCTTTTTACACCAGGACAAATTTAAGTTTGTGATATAAATCCTGGAAAAGTTTTTCCTAAGCTGTGATTAGTGAAACTTGCTGTGTGAGGTAAAAGCTAATGCGATTTTATTTTGAGTTGTCTAATGGATTTTAATAATCCATCAATAAATCGATAATCCATCATCTGAGACATGCCACAAGCTAATCAGAGAGAATGTGATAGTGGTGGGAAGTCAGCATTAGGAAAAGCTGAGAGGACAATTTTAGCCTTAGTCTAAGATGGGAGCCTCCTGGCTCAGTTTCCCCATTATATTCCATTGAAAGGGAATGTTACCCACCTGGCTATTTCTGAGTCTGGCTATGATGTGGATTTGATACTTCATGGTTAGAAAATTGAATTATCTGAATCCAAACAGAGGTAAGGATGTTTTATCTTGTCATATCTGTGCCTTGCAGTCTTTTCTGTCAGATTTGTGTCTTTCAGACTACAGGCCATTCACCCTCAATTGATAGCAAACATGGGGTTACCAGCCAATCTCCCCCCATGGCTTCCTGGATGCAGCCTGTGCTGGGTTCCAGTCAACTTCCTCTTTGGGACCCCCTTGAGGCAGGGACAGCTCTACAACCCTTGCCAGCAGGAAGCAGTTTCAAAAGCCAAGACCTTTGCCCCCTACCCCAAAAGAATTTGGGTCCCATTTGTTTGAGGGGGGAATGATGGGGTTGAGATCTGGACCCCAGAAAGGAAAAGCCCTGGACTTTCCCACATGGCCAAATCTCTGGCTTTCACCTGAGGCTACAATCCTATCAAGTGGCTTTTTGTTATTACCTACGCCAAATCTCCCAATTCTGTGACCCTTCACTTTGCCTTGTCCTCCATTGTCTTATCTCCCTATGGCCCTGGCCATTTCCCACCCTTAATCCTAGCTAGGCTTCATTCTCCCTTGGTCACATGGTCCAGGTCCCAGGAGTTCTGTTCATTCCATCTTACTGGCCACTGCCATCCAGATCTTCCTTAGACCCCCTCCTCCAGTCACCCCAAACTACTTGGCCACTCCTAGATTCCTCCCACAGTCTTTCTGTATATAAGGTCCAGCTTGTCTCCATTAAGGTGCTCAGATTCTTAAAATCTAGCCAATAGCTCACCAATGTTCAGACTCCTTCCAAGTCTGCCCAATATGATGGATGTTCTCATAAATCTTGTCTTTGGCTGAAAAAAAAATCTGCAAAATGTTTACACTTTTCAGTATATGCAGGCACCCCTTCATATGTGAACAAACCTCCATTATGAATGTGAATAAAAATAAAGAATGAACAACTCTAACTGATGAACATTTGGAAGATATTTTGAAAATATCAATTTCAAATATGATTCCAGAGTACAATAAACTGATTGCTGAGGAGAAGTATATGTCCCATAAACTAAAGGTAAACAGTAAGGAAACCTGAAAAATGTATTATAACTTGTACTGCTTAGCAAAGCAAATTTTTAACATTAATGTGATTTTATGATAAATAAAATTCTTAAGTAATAAATGTAATTAATTGATTCTAATTGAAATTTCCCTTTTTAAAATACAGTTTATTTGCAAAACAGTTTAATCACTAATTATACCTTTACTTAGAAAGTGAACCGCTAAAAACCTATCTGCAGCCCAAAGAAATTTAGCCTGTTTTTAATTTTGGTCACTATGTACTTCTAAGTTCTGTCTTAAGTCTGGGTTAGAGTATGTATTATTGGAAGAAAAGAAATGGGATGATTGTGGCAGAGATTCTCAGCCCTGAGAATCCAATGCATTATGATACTTCCTCTGTTCGTGACTCATGATTACTTAGACTACATTGTCCCATGTTTTCCCACAAAAATGTTTCATTCCCCCAATATTCCATGTTCCTTAACTACAGCTATTGCTTAATAATTTAAATAGTCATAAAATGATTTTTAAAAAGATCTGTTGTTGTTGAATATGATCTTTATTGATTCTTTCAAAGTAATAGATATGCCTAAAATTCACGTCCAGCATTCGGAGAAGCTGCTATATTTTTAAGAACCCTAGTTTCAGCACAATGAATACTGCTAGATTGTTAATAGTTTTCTTTGTCTTTGATTTTTAGGTAATGATTCCATGAAAAATGTTGTAGCTGCCTTAATTGTGCTTAACGGAATAAGTTAAGTAATTCACTTAGAAGCTAACATCTCAAGTGTAAAAAAATGGCAAAAACAAAACAAAAAAAAGGGTTGTGATCAAATTTAAAAACAGACATTCTTTCTGTAGGGTTCAACTCTGTAATATTCTTATATAGATTACCATTCTTAAGAATGCAAAGCTAGGGCGGAGCCAAGATGGCAAAGGGAAAGCAGTGACTGTCTTGAGCTCTCTCCCAAAGCCCTCCAAATACCTAAAAAAATGGCTCTAAACAAATTCTAAAGCAGCAGAACCCACAAAAACACAGAGTGAAACAAATTTCCAGCCAAAGACAGCCTGGATGGCTGATCAGAAAGGTATATCGCGCTGGGCAGAGTGCAGTTCAGCGTGAGCGTGCAGGCCTCAGAGGACTGAGTCTAGGGCAGCTGTGGTAGTTTCCAGACTTCTCAACCCCTGAATGCCAAAGACAACTTAGAAGGTCAGTGGGAAAAGTGTGACTGCAATGACAGAGGAGCTAGGTCACAGCCTCAAGTCTCGAGCGCGGCCTAAGGCTGCGGCTTTTTCCTGAGCTTCCAGGCCACAGACTGAGGGGGAATACAGTGGCTGATCAGGGGGGGATTGCAGAGATCTCTTTGCTAGTGCTGGGGCAGGAATCTCTTGCTTTACTGGTGCTTGCATCTGGGTCACAGCTCTGAGGGGCAGTCCTGGGGCCAGGAGGAATGCTGGTGCGGTGGAGCTTGTTGTAGTAGTGAAGAGGAAACATCTTGCCCCTTATGATACTGAAGAACTTGGAAGAACTGAAAATTTACAGGTCCCTAGAAGTACCTCTGAAAACAGCTGTTCAAACCCCTGAAGCTTGGGACAGTACACTCTTCACATTGGAAGCAGACTTTTACCTTAACAAAGAGTTTAAAACTCAAGTAATTGGCTGGGATCATTAGTAAGCAGCACAAAAAGAGTCAGACTATATTATCTTACTTTGGTGACAAAGAAGATCAAAATATACAACCAGAAGAAGACAACCAAGCCAAAGCTCCTACATCCAAAGCCTCCAAGAAAAATATGAATCAGTCCCAGGCCTTGGAAGAGCTTCAAAGGGATTTTGAGAAACAAGTAAGACAAGTAGAGGAAAAACTGAGAGTGATGCAAGAAAATCATGAAAAACAAGTCAACAGCTTGCTAAAGGAGACCCAAAAAAATACTGAAGAAAATAACACCTTGAGAAATAGCCTAACCCAAATGGCAAAAGAGGTCCAAAAAGCCAATGAGGAGAAGAATACCCTAAAGAGCAAAATTGGTCAAATGGAAAAGGAAGTCCAAAAGATTACTGAAGAAAATACTTCTTTAAAAATTAGAATAGAGCAATTGGAAGCTAGTGACTTTATGAGAAATCCAGATACTGTAAGACAAATCCAAAAGAATGAAAAATTAGAAAACAATATGAAATACCTCATTGGAAAAACAACTGACCTGAAAAATAGATCCAGGAGAGAGAATTTAAAAATTATTGGACTATCTGAAAGCCATGATCAAAAAAAGAGCCTAGACATCATCTTTCAAGAAGTTATCAAGGAAAACTGTCCTGATATTTTAGAACCAGAGGCCAAAATAGAAATTGAAAGAATCCACCAATTACCTCCTGAAAGAGATCCCCAAAGGAAAACTCCTAAGAATATTGTAGTCAAATTCCAGAGTTCCCAGGTCAAAGAGAAAATATTACAAGCAGCCAGAAAGAAACAATTCAAGTATTGTGGAAACACAATCAGAATAACACAAGATTTAGCTGCTTCTACATTAAGGGACCACAGGGCATGGAATATAATATTCCAGAGAGCAAAGGAGATAGGATTACAACCAAGAATCGCCTACCCAGCAAAACTGAGTATAATCCTGCAGGGGAAAAAATGGTCATTAAGTGAAATAGAGGACTTTCAAGCATTCTTAATGAAAGACCAGAGTTGAATGGAAAATTTGATTTTCAAATACGAGACTCGAGTGGAACATGAAGAAGTAAACAGGAAAGAGAAAATCATAAGAGACTTATTAAGGTTGAACTGTTTCCATTCCTGCATGGAAAGATGATATTTGTAACTCATGAGACCTTTGTCAGTATTAGGGTAGTTGGAGGGGAAATAATTATATGTACATATATATAGATATAGATAGATAGATGGCACAGGGTGAGTTGAAAATGAAGGGGTCATATCTGGAGAATAAAATTAAGGGGTGAGAGAGGAATATACTAGGAGAAGGAGAAAGGGAGAGGTAGAATGGAGTAAATTATCCCACAAAAAAAAAAAACAGAAAAGAAAAGTCTCTTACAGTGGTAGGGAAACAGGGGAAGGTGAATGAGTGAATCTTATTCTCATAGGATTTGGCTTAAGGAGAGAATAACATACACACTCAATAGAGTGTGGAAATCTATCTTACCCTATAGGAAAATAGTGGGGGAAGGGGAACAAGAGAGTAGGGGAATGATACAGAGGAGGGCAGATTGGGAAAGAGGGTAATCAGAAGCAAATACTTCTGAGGAGGGACAGGGTCAAAAGAAAGAATAGAATAAATAGATGGGCGGGATAGGATTAAGGGAAATAGAGTTAGTTTTTCACAGCATGTCTACTATGGAAGTGTTTTGCATAACTGCACATATATAACCTATATTTAGTTGCTTGCCTTATCAATGAGGGTGGGTGGGGAGGGAGGAAGGGAGAAAATTTGGGACCCAAAGTTTTAAAAACACATGTTTAAAAAAAATGTTTTCACATGCAACTGGGAAATAAGAAATACAGGAAATGGGGTACAGAAATCCATCCTGCCCTACGGGAAAATTGAAGGGGAAGGGGATAAGAGAAGGGAGGGAGAGATAGAAGGGAAGGCAGACTAGGGGAAGGGGTATTTAGAATGCATGCCATCTTGAGGTGGGAGGAGGGGTGAAATGGGGTGAATATATGGAACTCAAAATCCTGTGGAAGTAAATGTTGAAAACAAAAAAAAATAAAAATTACTTAAAAAAAAAAGAATGCAAAGCTAACCTGTGGATAGTTTCTTAACCCAATTCTTTTCCAAGAGAAAGATAGTACACAAAATTACAGTGGAAGTTCCTTCATAGTAGGGATTGTTGACTTCTTCTTATTAGTGTCCCCAGTGCCCTGAACTTTTCTAATGAGTGTTTTCTGATTGATTCATTCTATGCATTTGGGTGGGGAAGGTAAGATGGGGAGAGGAGAGTATTTTTGTTTTGCTGGGCTTTCTTTTTGTTTTTTTGTTTCCCTGGTAGTAGTCTGGGAATAGGCCAGCAGGCAACAAGTAGCAGCCAGTACCTGAGAAGTTAGTTATTAAGCAGAGATTCCTTAATTATCCAAACAAAAGTTTATTATCTATCTTCATTAGAGCTGTACAGGGACCTTGCCCTGTCAGGTAGTGAGTCTTAGAGACTCAAGTGCCAATCTACTATAAATTGGAAAAATCCTTTATGGAATTTGTTTTAATTGTATTAAGTATAATTGTATTAAATGTATTGTTATAATTTGGCTAACTTCATTTATGTCACAATTAAATGTTTTATTTTTTGGTATTATTCCTTACCTATGACTTGTAAAATTGGAAATTGATACCCCATTTTATTTTTTATTATTTTAACAAGGCTTAGTCAATTTATTACATATTAATGATCAACTTGTTTGAGGTTTAGGGATACTGAAACCCTGAAATGCAAAGGCAAACAATGCAGGTCCTGCCTCAAATAAATTCAACCTAAGACTTCTTTCAGCCAAAAACAAAGTCTATTAAGACACCTACTGAGGTGAGCAAGATTCATAGTGAGTCTGCACTATTGGGGAGATTCTAAGAATCTGCACACTTTAATGGAGGCAAGATAGGTCTTTTATTCAGAAGATTGTGGGAACAGAGAAAAGGTCTAGAAGGAATTAAAGGTGGAAAGTGACTGGGGATGATCAGGAGGAAGTAAGGCAGGGCTAGGTTAGAGGTAACAGACAACTGTAGGTTTGGGTATGGGACCACAATGAAAGGCCAGTTGAAAGGATTATTGGGATGAGTCAATGCCTCAGGGGAATGTCAGAGACTCGACCATGTGGGAAAATTCAAGGAAATTTAAGAGTGGGGAGGGGGGCTGGTTTCCTAGGGCCTGTACTGTTATGTATTGGTTGGACCCCTGATTATGTGAGTTTGAGCTCCCTTAAGCCTATTACTCGAATCTGTGATTTTGGCTGACCATAATAGGAGATGAGTCAACCTGGGCATAGGATGTTTGCCCATCAGGAGACTTTCCAGGGGATGTGAGTCAATCTAGTAATAAGCTGTGCCCTCATATTTCCTACATGTGTGACTTACATTGTGGTCTAAGATTATGCCTACTTCTTCCATGAATACTGTGTGTATTTGTGGGGAGGAATGAACCAGGTTCTTAGGAGAAGGTTTTGTATTAACTCTTTTTACTATGTTATCTGCTGCTGCTGCTGTTTGTCCTTCATTCTCCAAGAGGACCATGACAACAGGAAGTTGATGCAGTGACTTGTAAATGAATTGGATTTAAGTGAGGGCTGTGCAAAGTCACCAGCCTCACTTTCTCTTCCTTAGCCATCTGAGTCCAGTGGCCAGATATAGATCAGGACAACTGAAGATGACCCAGGATGCAGTGGGCAACCCAGGCCTTTTCAAGCTAAGGTCTTTAACAAGTCTCAGTTTGACTTCAGTGATTAAGGCTTAGTAAGAAATGAGGCAAAGAATGGCCTCTTTAAAAAAAAAGTCAGGAGGAGCTAGTTGGAACAGTAGATAGAACTCCAGCCTTGGAGTCAGGTCTGAGTTCAAATCTTGCCTCAGACATTTAACTAGCTATGTGACTCTGCTCAAGAAACTTAACCTTGTTTGCTTCAATTTTTCATCTGTAAAATGAGCTGGAGAAGGAAATGACAAACCACTCTAGCATCTTTGCCAAGAAAACCCCAGACAGGGTCACAAAGAGAAAGGCATGACTGAGCAGCAGTAACAATATGTAGAAGCTGAGGTAAATAAAATGGAAAGAAAATGTCCTAGGGGCAGATAGGTAACATTTGTTGACTTAGTGTGAGTCTCAAAAACTTTTGTTGTCCAGCTGTTTTCAGTTGAATCTGACTCTGTAACCCAAACAAACTCAAATAGAAGTACAAACTGGAGGAGAGGACTGTTCTAAACATAAAGCTACCATAGTAAAGTAAGGAGAGATAATAACATCCTTGTATTCTGTGGTTTGAAAAATCAATACATAAAACAACCTTAGAGACAATTTTGTTTTATTTTGTTGTAAGTGTGGACTTCTCTCTTTTGTTTGCCCTCTCTGAATCCTGATTCTCTCATTCTAGAGTCAGTGGACTTATCCTTGTGCCATGCTCCCTCCAAAGTTGTTGGCCTTCATTAATGTATGTAAGAAAAGTTTTAATGAGTTAGGCTTCCACAGCAGGATAAGATATTTTAAGATCTTGGGATAGTCCCTCAACCAATCAGAAAGTGCTCCAAACATTTTGTAAACAACTAGTTCCTTAGGAAAGAGCCCTAGAGGCTAAACCAGTTGCTACCAGTTGGATTCAAGGGCAGGGCCTCCCCAGGGCAAAGGCTTTTCTCCAATTGGCTTGCTTAATAAGCTTATTGAATATTAACTGACACACCCCAAGGGCAGAGATAGCTGCCATCTTTGATCATGGGATGCATGACCTAACATGACAAGGAAGAACATGGACGAACATGTGATGGACTGTCCATGAAGGGTGTAACTCAGATGAACCAGACCAATAGTAGCCCTGATGGATGGAGTGTGGATCTTACTAACAGTTTAAAAGTTGATTTTACCACTGAAGCAGTCCCCATGTGCTACTAACATACATTGTGCCCGCATCTCTCACTAGAAGTGTAATAAAGGTTTTCCTTCACTCACTGACTGTAGTAGATTTTTGTTTCAGATTTTTCTAACAATGTATTAATTCATTTGAGAAGGATTTATTATGTTCATACTATAGATAAGAAAATATCCAAAACATGATCCTAGGCACTTGGAGATACAAAAAAAAGAAAAAAAAAGATGAAAAACAGTCATTTCCTACAGGAGCTTACATTCCATTGGCTGAATAGAACATGTAAATAGGTAAATATAGGGCAGGGGGATGCCCTGGGTTTGATATAAAGGTCTTTGTGTAAGATCAGGTCCCAACTGTTATAATTTGTTAGCCCATAGCCTTAGTTAAATGACATACTTCCCTGCTGATATAAAATTTGTTGTCCCAGTGAGACTTCTTTAGGCAAAAGCTGAAGCTCTCCAAGAGCTGAAAGGCACATTGGAATGTAAAAAGGAAAGCCTTTAGGCTCTAATTGAGTATTAAAGACAGGTATTCTCTCACTCCAGAAAGGATTCCAGTTTTGAACAGCTTCATTGGATGAAAAAGGAGTAAGACAATGAACTTGCCTTTAGGGTACAGACTTCATTCATAACTTTATCTCCAGCTATTCAGCTATAGGAAATTCCCAAAGAAGTTTGGGAGATGGAAATTACTGAACTGAAACAGATAATCCTAAAGCAAAATGGAATGGTTTACAGAGGAACAAGGCTGTTGTGCCAGCAAGTATTTGTTGCAAGGGAGAAGCCAGGTTTTTCTCATCTCTTGACTAGATGTGGCAAACAACTTTGGTGCCAAGCCTCTAAGTGAGCTCTGACTAGGAGTTTGCTGGTAAATGTTTAACAACTAGCTTTTATATATATATGCGCATGATAGACATATAAATTTAATATGCATACTTAATATTTTTCCATCACTTTCTTCAGTTTTTGACAGTTAACAAAACAACAAATGAAGCCCTCATTTGTAGTCTTTGATGATTTCCAAGTTGTAAATGTTCATATTGGAAATTTAAATGTTCATACTCCAGCACACTCTAGTTTCTGCCAATTCTAAAATATTGTCATTGCCCCAGCTAAAAGAATTCTATAGTACTCCAGCAGAAAAGGGCTCAGAAACACTCTAAAAGTGAAGAGTGTAGCACAATCCAACTAAGCCAATAACTAAAGCTAGAAAAGACTTTAGGTGCCTAACAAAACTGCAAGGAAGTCAGTGAATTGATCCATCCACCAGAGCTGATACAACCTCAGAGGCCAAGCAACCTTTCAAATCCAGCTTGGCTGCAACTGTTGATAATCACAGCTGAACCTCATCAGGTGCCAGCACAGACACTGACCTGATTGACCTAGCCTAGGGCAGATTGACCCCATACAGCTGAGACTTGATCCTCCAGTCCCATGCAGACATTATGCTCTGCCAAGAGCAAGACTAGTGGAAACGGTTTAACAGCTTGTCCATCCCCAGCACTCAACTCTACAGTCAATGTTACAAGGACACTTCAGGGAGAGAAAGGACATTAAAACCCAACAGATCCAGAGTTGTGAGTTGCCTTGTCTATGTGTGTTCCTTATATTTGTGACTCATTTTCACTGTGTTTTTAAGTTCACAGACACAATTCCTCCTCCAAGACTCTGGGTATATTCATAGGAGAGTATGTTTCTAGTGTTGAGGGAAATACTCCATGACTATGGTTCTTGCAATTCCTATGTCATTTGAGTAAATAAATGTCTTTACTGAAGAATTACTTGAGTCTACCAACCAGTGGTTAAGAGGAAACACAATGGGTAATTTAACAGTGTTTAGAAGATTAGTCACCCACGGGATCATCACTAGAACCCTAAAAGTAGAAGCAGCCAACCTTCTGGGGTTGAAATCTGTCAGTGCCAGTGTGTGTTTAGTGAGTTGAGCCCTGAGAGGGGGTCTTACACTTTAACGTCTAGTCAATTAGTGATGGGGTTGGGATCTGGCCCCAGAAAGGAAAAACCCTGGACTTTCCCACATGGCCAAATCTCTGGCTTTCTGCATGAGGCTATAATCCCATCAACTGGCCTTTCACTGTGGCTACACCTAATCTCCCCTCCATTGTCTTACCTCCTTATGGCCCCTGGCCATTTCCTCTCCCAACCAGATCCCCTCCTCCAGTCACCCCAAACTACTTGGCCACTCCTAGATCCCTCCCACAGGCTTTCTGTTTATAAGGTCCATCTTGTCTCCATTAAAATGCTAGGATTCTTATAATCTAGCCACTGCTCTGATTCTTATAATCTAGCCACTGTGCAGATTTTCACAATCTAGCCAATAGTCCACAGATGCTCAGATTCCTTAAGAGTCTAGCTAATATGGTGAATCTTCAATAAACCTTGTTTTTGGCTGAAAGAAGGATTGAGTCAAATTCTTTCGGGCAGGAACCAGGTGTCATGATTTTGGGATTCCAGGACCCCTAACCTGTAGACCTCATCATTAGGAGGGAAGACAAGTTGAACTCTGCTATTCTTTCCCAGGGCTAAATCTATGAATCTATGAAATATGTACTTCATATTTGAGAAAAGAGTGAATACTAACAAATAGGAAGACTGAGAGAAGATAACAGTTGAATTAAGTATTAAAGACAACTAAAGATGAGAAGGAAGTATATTTCAGTCATGGAAGCAATCATCCCTCACAGGAGTGGGAGGATAGAATGCTGAGCAACCTTGGAAGCTGACACTTCTTCCAAATGGGTAGTGGCAAGTTGGCTAAGATAGGTTAATTAACATTAAAAGTCCCTGATATTTGAACCAGGAAGCACAGTGGATAAAATGTTGGACTTGGAATCAGGAAGACTTGAATTCAAATTCCGCCTCAGACTCTGACCAGCTATGCAAATAGGGCACTGGGCTTGTCTGCCTCTAAGTTCTCTTCCAATGCTAAATCTATGATCCCATGATCCTGCGAATCCTCAGTCTATAAGGCTGAGAACATTGGGCTACCCTTAGAAAAATATCATTCATTTCTCTTTTGTTGTTGTTGTTTTGTAAAACAAACATAATGCCTCATACTTATGTAATAACAGAAAAATGAATATTAGATCCATCTTAGTTAACTCTCTACATAAAATAACTTACTAAAGTCAATTGATATGTCCATTAGAAAGTCTAAATGGCATATCCAATGAAGTACTAACATTCCAAGTGTAAGACTATAAAATATATATCCTTATGATAGAGCTTCCTCTTGTGACTTTTCCTTCAATCAAATTCTTTGACTGGACGCTTGTCAGGGGATATAAATTGGATAATTAAATAATTAAATCAAATAATCTTTTATGATTTGTCGGTGATCACTGTTCATGGAGGTTGGAGGAGAAATGTTCAGAAATTGCAGATGATTAGAACAAATAATCAATATATACCATTTAGGATCATGGATTATAAGATGAATGATACTTCTGAAGTTTACAACTACTCACCTTTAAATCAGATTGGATCTATTGTATTTCATCAGCCATGAGTTTCATACTCAGCCATTCCGACTTTCTTTTAACATTGAATTCACTTAACTAATATGGGTCTGAAATGATTCTTAGATTGAAGAGACTAGATAAATAAAGGAATATGGGATGCTTATGCAGAAATCTACTGGGAGATAATTTCTATGCTTTTCTAAAATGAACATAAGGAAAGTGCTCATTAACTCCATATCCAAAAGCATTGTTTCAACATTTTAAGGATAACCAAATGTTGTTAGGGTTAAAAAATCTTGTTATCTATTCAGTCCAATGTGTTTTGCATTTTATCACTTAAGCTGGCATTTTCAAATGCTTTGCTAGAGAGTTAGTCCATTGTTTCTCTCTGTTTCAGTACTTCTGATTGCTTTATTATATTTTTTTAAATTACTTTGTGAAAACATTCTGTCATAAAGTCCTTTTGATAACTTCTTATTTCAGCTCCCATTACAAATTTTAGTCAGAGGATCTTTCTCTAGGCCCCTATAAATTCCCGCTTTTCAATGGTGCAGATAAGATGCAGCGTTAGTGAATCTTAGGCATCTGTGTAATTACCGAGCATTATAGGTTAGCCTTCTCTTTAGAGATAAATATTCCCCACATAAAATTATAATAAGCTTAGGGGATTTGTACTAATATCAGCTTAGTGGTATAATGCTTTCTTCTTCTATTCACATCTAATAATTGCTTTCATTAGTGAAGTATGGAATTACTGACAGATTTTATAATTAAATTCTATAGTACCATATTATAAGAAAATGTGACTCTTGGCAACATGTCATAATATTGTCTTACCCCCCCGCAAAAAAAAAATCCTTAAGCTTCCCTGTAAAAGTGTCTGACATATATTGATGAAATCTTTGTTGAGAATTATCCTATAAATCTTCTTGTGTCTTTGTGGTTGGATTGTTTCTTTATTCACAATGCACATGTCCTACACAAGAGCGTAGCAGAGTACTTTGTGACATTATTATTATTGACTGACTGACCTGCTTCATTTGAATTCATTTACAGAAAGTCTTGCAAATTTTATGGAATGTAGAATTTAAATTATTATAATGATAGGTAAAATAGTATTCTATACATTATTTATATAAAGATTAAAGTCACAAAACAATTTTGACATATTATCACATTTGATCCTCATAACAATCTTTAAAATAGATTCTATCTATTATTATCTCCATTTTATAGGTGAAAAAATTTAGAGTGAGAATAATTTTGTTACTTTTCCAGGATTATACAGCAAGTAATTCAATGAATCAAGATACAAACTCATGTCGTCTAACCTCTAGGTCCAATGCCCTATCCATTACACTATGCCACTTAGATACATTTATATTATACTTGATGAGGGGTCAGCAAACTAGGCCCAATGACCAACTGAAGCCTGTCACCCTGTCACCTATTTTCTTACTATGTGCAAACTAAGAAAGTTTTATTTTCTAACAGTTTTTAAAGACAATGAAACTTTATTTAAAAATGTAAATAAGAACAACCATTTTTTTTTTTTTTTTGGTTAGGCAATTGGGGTTCAGTGACTTGCCCAGGATCACACAGCAAATAAGTGTCAAGTGTTTGGTATGAGGCTGGATTTGAACTCAGGTCCTCCTGACTGCAGGGCCAGTGCTCAATTCACTGCGCCACCTAGCTGCCCCAACAAATATTTTTAGCTCTTGGACTGTATCAAAGTAGAAATCGCCTGCATTTATCTACAGGCCTTAGATTGCCATCCCCTATATTTGATGGTTGCAAAAACTCATGTACATATTATTTCAATTGTTTCTCATGTCAATGCCCAGGTATACTTAGTACAACTATTATTATTATTATTATTATAACTATTAATTATTTTCTGTATTTAAGAAATACAATTTCCTGGAATTACAAGCTGATATTGATTTCACATCCAACAATTCATAGGACTCCATGACCTCTAAGCCTTGGGGCCTAAAGGATTAGGGCCTAGTGTACCTAAATGGGTGCATACCTTGGCAACACTGAGCATGTCTAAGCCTCTGAAGTAACTTCCATGATAAGGTGATTATTCTATTACTCTAAATGACACAGCTAATGTCACAAAGCTAGTAAATGAGAAACATGAAACATGAACTATGGTCTTCTATGTTTCTGTTTATGACATCACTTTGACTATCATTCCAATAGTATCCTATTATACTTTGTATAATATATCCTACTATATTATACATTTGTAATATATATAACATATAATATATATAATATATTATACATTATATATTATTATATATAATATATTATAATATATAATATTATATATAATATATTATACATTATATAAAAATTTGTATATATTATAATATATATGCATGTGTAATTTATAATGTCTACAGTACCATATTATAAATTTGCTACCTTAAAATATACAAAATCCAAATAGAAAAAGGGATCCCTTCTCAACAGAAAAATTATCTAAGGTATTGTGATGATTCTATTAAGAGATAGATAGATAGATAGATAATTTATTAAGCATTATGTGCCAGGTACTGGATAAGCACTGACGATACAAAAAGAAGAAAGCAAGACTGTTCCTATGCCAAGGGAATTTACATTCTAATGGGGAAAGAAAATACATAATGAGGAGTAGAACACAAGGGGAGTTGAGAAGAGGTTTATTGTTATTATCAAAATTAGAGAAAAGGACTCTAGCTTCTATATACTAACAAACAATACCTTTACGTGAATAACATCTATAAATTATATCGTGCACAGATTTGTTACACCAAAAACTATTTTCTGTATTGAGAGGGAGAATATAGATTAAATTTGTGGCAAGCTAGCCACGTGGGAAAATGGCTTCAAGGAGGAATGATTCTAAGGGACTTCAAAAGTTTCATGTTATAGGACTTCCATTTGAAAGTCACACCTTTGGGTTCTAAGCATTGACATCACTGACACAGTAGTGTGCATTAGTTTAAAAGATTTCTAACATGTCTGGAAGTAGTTTTGGGAGAGAATAGTGCAAGGTCCAAGGCATGTGGACCTTCCCAGTAAAGGAAGATTTGGAAGGATGGTCCAAGATAGCATGAAGACATCGGGAGCCTAGGGGACCTTTAAGAAAATGCCAAAAGATGAGGTAGAAGTACCCAAAGAAGAAAGAAAAATCCTAGGTTGGCTCTGACTGGCTGCCACTTAGGGAGACAGTCAATATGTTGAACTTTTAGAAATTCTGAAGTATCTTAGCACTTCTTTTGAGGTCAGAGAAGATTTTCACTTCTGATATTTTTCACCATGAAAATTTTATTCAATATTTTTATATTAATTTTTTTCCAATTACATTTACTATGAAATTTTAAAATGTAAGTAGTTTCCTGCCCAGTCCTTTCAATGAAATACTCATTAGCCTTCCTTTTTAAGGAGAGATGGAACAAAAAATATCATATGTGCATTTTCTTTTGATATATAGACTTATCTCCCTACAACAAGGACAGAAACAAAATTTTATCCCAGGTTTACAATCCATGAACCCAGTCCATGCTTGTTGAATGTGTGCTAAAGATACTAATGTTTTTTTCCCAAGATGCAGTATTATCATTATCATCTCTGTGGCCTATGTTTTTCCAAATGTTATAAATGGGTAACCTCCTTCACCGAAAAGATGGAAGAGAAACACCACTCCTTTAATTTTAAAAAACGTAGAAGGCTAAGGCTTTCTAGAGTCAAAGCTAAAGACTCAGATATAGTAAAAGGAGAAGCTAAGAACAATCAGTATCCAGACTCTGTTTATTATATTTTAAATAATATAAGGGAGATTTTTATCTCTCTCCTTATTTTTTTATCTGTCCATAGCAGTAAAAAACAACCCTTAAAAACTGCTTTTGGGACAGACAGGTAATAAGTGAATGGTAGAAGAACTCATTCTTTTACACAATTACAGTGGAAAAGCAAATAGTTCAGTCTGTGGAGAGCAGGGAAGGAGAACCATCTGGAGAAGGTGGTAACTTGGAATCTTGCCAAGAACTAAGAATTATACTGAAGGAAGGCCCCAAATTACAATAGTTTCTCAACCAATGAGCAATTCTCTCCCATACCCCCATTGCTCTGTTTCCTACTGCTAAGATTAAAAAGGGACAAGATGTTTTCTTGACCTTTCAAATCAAAACTCATAACATATCTTCCAATAAAATCATTGTAATGTATTTCTATGGGAAGGCATAGAAAAATATGAGACCTTCCTAAGACACAATTGGTGATTCAGTCATTTAATGTTTGCCTCAGTTTCTCAACTATAAAATGAGGATAATAATAACACCTGTTTCCCAGGGTTGTTTTGAAGATCAAATGAAATATTTGTAAAAAAGCACTTAGCTTAGTGCCTGGCACATAGTCAGCTCTATATGAAAGTTTATTCTCTTATTGCCTTTCCCCTTTTTAAAGTTCTATAGAACTATATTTCAAGTATATAATGAATGAATTAATTTTTTTCAACTAGTTTGATAAACTGACCATCTACTTTATATGATCCCTAACAGCTCTCATTAAAGTAAAAGCCTGGGTTCAAGAATTTCTAGGAAATTGCTACTCAGAGAAATAATGCAATTGTGAGTTTTGTTGTTATGCAATGTTTCAAGCAGACAAATTATATTCACACACTCTGGCAACAAAACCCAACAGATTCCTCCTTTAGATACAAATATGTATACCTACATTTGTAAATCATTCTATACATACTTTTATTTATCATTTCTTTCTCTGTAGGCGGACTGTGTGTTCATATGTCCTTTGTAGTTAATTTGGGTATTTATAGTAGTCAAAATGACTTACTCACTCAAAGTTGTTCTTAAAACAATATTTCTGTTACTGTATACAATGTTCTCTTGTTTCTGCTCATTTCACTCTTCATTATTCTGTGCAAGCCTATCCATGTTTTTCTAAGATCATCGAGCTCATCATTTATCACACAGTAGTATTCCATGACAGCTATATACCACAACTAGTTCAGCCATTCTTCCTTGTCCCTCTCTCTTCATTTCTAGAACTATAAATCACGATCAAATCAATCTTGTTTCAAAAGAGGTCTAGAGGGATGCTGACCTGGAGCCCATTGTTAAATTTCAGTGTAAGCATTTGCACCTTAGTAATCAGCAATGGTTACAAAAAATGTCAAATATTGGTTGCATTTCTATATCTCACGAACATATACTGTTATAATAGGTATACCTCATGTCCACCATGTTTCCAAAAAGTTGTGTATAAATTGAATTATATTTTACATGAATGAGTAGAGCTTACTGTGTAACTCATTTCTATAGCTAATCTTTCTGAAAATAATTTATTTGTAAAATAAATAAAAGTTACTTTTTTTTTTAGTCTTATGGACTCAGATTCTTATATACTATGCTTTCTTAAAATGTGACTCATATCTATACTGGCAATGGCTAGATTGATGTAAGTGAAGCTATGGCTCAAAATTTGTTATTTTAAACACTTAGATCTTGAAATAAGTATAATTTGTAGAACAAAAGGCAAAATTGTATTTTTAAATCAGTTATAAAAGCATTTTAAAATGTTACATTTTAGAAAATCTCTGTTGAAAAAGTTGACTAAAGTTAGTTTGATTGATAGTCAAGGGATCTTGCTGGTACCTAAAGGAATTAGCCAAGTTTCTCCTTGGGGTGTGTGTGTATGTGTGTGTGTGTGTGTGTGTGTGTGTGTGTGTGTGTGTGTGTATGTGTATGGTTAAAGAACTATTAAAGAAATTCTGAGCTCAGTGAAGAGCTGAACTGCTGAAAGAGCAGAAGCAGAAATAGTAAAGGACCTGAGGCCTACTATATATCTGCTTAGTGTCCAAATCTCCATGTTAAAACAATTAAGACATGTAGTAGAACAAAGGAATTGTACAGTTGCTATACTATTACCTTTTTACAAACCTGGAGAGGAATATAGAAAAGGTTAAGATCAACAGGATATTTTGGATTGTTCTGTGCCACACATAGCTGTAATAGTGTTACATACACACATTAATAAGGGAGTAAATTATTGAACACATGCTACCTCAATAAATGTCACAGGCATGAATAGCTTACTTAAAAATTAGCTTAAAAGTAAGAGGTAATTTGACATATCATAGGCTATAGTGATCACTGTTAAAGATAAGCCCTAGTGTCAAGAAGCCTAGTGGAAGTCAGGATGGATAAACTGAGCAAAAGAGGTGCTTATGGAAGGTGTGTGATCAGAACATAAAATTGTAATGCAAGATGAGTCAAACTTTTAAAAAATATCTATCACTTTGTTCAGGCAAAGTGTTTGTATAGGTAATCACTTCTTGACTGAACCAAAATTCAGTTCTTGGCATATCCAGGCACTTAATAAATGGTTATTGATCCAATGTTAATTTGCTTTTGTTTTTTTTAATTCTTACTTAAAATGACTTTTAATATCATCATAGAACCAGTCATGCAAAAAGCACTTACTTGGGAAATTGTTTATTTCCTTAGGGGAAAAATTCATGGTTCTTCCATATCACATAGTTTTAGACTAATTAGCAAGCCCCTACAGAAGGGAAAAAACATTTATTAAGTGCTTATGATGTGCCAGGCACTGTGCTAAGAACATTACATATATGATGTCATTTGATCCTAACAACAGTCACATGAAGCAGATGTTATTATTATCCCCTTTTTATAATTGAGGTAAACTGAGGCAGTCAGACATTAATTGATTCGTCCAGGGTCACACAGGAGGTATTTTAGGCTGGATATAAATTCAGTTCTTCCTGATGCCAGACCCAGAGCTCTATCTGCTGTACCACCTAGCTCTGAATTATAGATTGGGTTCAAATTAAGAGACCCAGGAAAGTTCAACATGAGATATTTGTCATATGGACTAAACAAGATTTATTAGACAGTTACACAAGAGTAGTTATACAAGAGTAGCCTCATGCAATAGTGGACATGGCTGCAGTAAGCCCTGAATCAATAACCCAATTAAACCAAGCCCCAGACTTCATCTTGGTAGAGTCATAGTGGTTGTCACAATTAAACAATTGTTAAATGTTTGAATGCCTTAACAAGTAGAAACTTAAGTAAAACTCAAGACACAACTAATCAAGCAGTCATTCAAGTGACAAGCATTTATCAAATGTTTACTATGAGGCAGACACTGTACTAGATGCTGGGGAAATAAAAAAAATAGTGAAATAGCCCTTGTCCTCAAAGAATTTACCTTTTAACAATGAGATAACATGCATACATGTAGGTATGTTAAAAGCAAATACAAAAAAAAAAAATAAGATGTAACCTGGGAGGGGAAGACACTAGCAATTGGGGGAATTAGGAAAGGCTCTTCGCTTCCAAGCCCAGTCCCTCTACATGCATACTTGACCCCTCTACTTCCTATCCTCTTCAGATTATTACTATCATCACAGCCACTTTCTCAGCAATCTTCAATCTTTCCTTTTCTGCTGGCCTTCTCTGCTGCCCACATGGATCGCCAACATTTAGAAACTCTCAGTTGGTTCTACCATCTGTTAATTATTGTTCTATGTCTTTATTTTAATTCTCAATTAAATTCCCTAAAAAAAAAAAGTCTGTACTTAGTGCCTCTACTTTCTCATCTCTTATTCTCCTCTAAATCCTCTATAATCTTGTTTCTAACCTATAATTCAACTGAAACTGCTCACTCCAAAGTTCCCAATGATCTCTTTATTGCCAAATAAGGTAGTTATTTCTATTTTTTATAGTTCTTGTCCTCTCTAATCCATATGGCACTATTGATGACTTGTTCCTCTGGGATGCTCTTGGTTCTTATAATACTGTTCTCTATTGGTTCTACTCCTAAATGACTGACTACTCCTTGCCAGGATCTTTAGCAGGCTCTTTATACATGACATTTCCAGTAACTGTTGATACCACCCAAGACCTTGTCCCAGGTCCACTTCTTTTATCTTTCTTTACTATTTTACTTGGAGATCTTATTGGCTCCCAATTAGCTCAATTATCTAAGCTAATAATTTTCATATGTATCCAACCTTGAACTTTTCCCTAAGCTCCAGTCTTATGCATTAACTGACTCCTGGACATTGAGAACTAGATATTCTTTATGCATCTCAAACTCAGTATGCCCAAAACAGAACTCCTTGCCCTTTTTGTCAAAATCCATCTCTATTTAGATTTTTTTTTTTTACTATTCTTGAGGGCACTACCAACCTCAGTCACCCATGTTTGCATCCTCATTGTTATTTTGATCTCTGAAATTTTTTTTCTTTTTTTTTTCTTAAAGACTAGCCTTAACCCCAAATCACTCTGGTCCCAGAACAAGCCCCACTTGGTCATTGTTTGACTCAGAATGAATGCAAATAATAATTGTTTCTGTTTTGGCCAGAAACATGAGGGTTTTCCCCTCCCAGATCTATTTTTTTAAGAGGCCATTCCTTGCCTCATTTTTTAAAGCCTGAATAACTCAGTCAAACTGAGACCTGTTAAAGACCTTATCTTGAAAAGGCCAAGGTCCCCCACTGCATCCTGGGCTGTCTCTAGTTGTCTTGATCCATATCTGGTCACTGGACCCAGATAGCTCTAGTGGAGAAAGAGAGGCTAGTGACTTTGCACAGCCCTCCCTCACTTAGATCCAATTCATTTGCATGTCACTGCATCACCTTCCTGATATTATGGTCCTCTTCGAGAAGGAAGGACAAACAGCAACCCCAGCAACAGCAGCAAATGTTTCTTATATGTACATTTTTATTTGCACATTGTTTTCATGATTATAATGAAAGGTCCTCAAGACAGACGTAATTTTAACCTTTACTTGTATTCTCAGCACTTAGCATAGGGCTTGGTAAATAGTAAACATTTAATCAATTCTTGTTAATTGATTGGTTGGTAAATACTTTAAATTGAAGTGGAAACAGTTCCTGAGACCTAGAAGGTGTTGGGATAAAAGAACTGAGGTAAAGTGATTCAATAAATAACATGAAGACTGTGTCATTAGTAATAGTAACATTGTTTGTTAGTATGATAATGTGTGTGAATCTTATCCTCCAATATTCCAATGAATTTGCTATTTTATTGATATGGATACTTCCTAAAAGAGTGCAGAACATCATCCATCTATACGGCCTCCTGTGTGACTCTTATCCGTGTTCTGTAATAAATCTTCCTCTGCAGTCACCTTTACATTGAGACCACCCAGTATTGAACAATATATTGAGTTAATTTGAGGAATATTTGTTTTGTTATTAAAGGATTTTTGTAGCTTTGCCTCCCCTGCAGTAGATGTTGGCTCATAAGCTTTCATGATCATGGTATCTTTGTGTTTATGATAATCATGAACCTGCCCATATGTGATGACTATGTGGCCCAAGAAATAGTGATAGTTTTGGCCTTTTGGAGCACAATGTATCCAACTCCAGCAGTCCTTTATTTATTCCTCCAAGGAGATCTGGGGAGCCATCAGTTCATTTAATTTCAACTTACTTATATCTTTGGCATCATCTAATAACTGGTGTCCATATTTTCAAAGAATTTTTGAAGTTTGAAACTTTTATATGGAAATTTTTTGAAGAGGAAAGGAAAAATCTAAATATTCCTTGCTTTAAGGATCAAAAAATTAAAAGTCTCATCCACTCATTATTTGTAAAATATTTACTTTAGTTTAGAATCTGTAGTTTCATCAGTGTGAGGAACATCAAGTATAGGAACTCCTTCTACTAATGCAGAGCAGCAACTCTGTAATGTACAACCTTAGAGATTCATCTAAGATGGTGAGAGTCTAAGCAGCTTACTCTTTGTCATAGAACAATACATGTCAGAGATAAGACATAGACCAAATTCAGCCTCCTGTCCGCAGCATCACATTATCTTTCATCTAACACTAAATACAAATGAAATGGACAGTCTATTGAAATTCTTAGTTGATATGGAAATCTAGTATAAGTAAAAAAGGAACATGAGTATCTTTAGTACTGACTTAAAACAGAATGATATTTATGTCTAAAAGAAGGTTGTTTATTTTTTATTTTTGGTTTAACTTTCCAGTTCACAATTTGTAAAACACATTTCTAGAACAAAACACGGACACATGGTTTACTCTTGTCATGTTATTTAGTTTAACAGCTCTCATAGTTGGACCTTTTCTAATCTCCTGTGGTGCTGTTCTTTTTTCTCCATAAAAATCTTCTGCTTATTATCCACTATCCAAGGGCATTCATCATTTTAGTCCCTTGCACTCTGGCAGAATTTTGCTTTGATATCCCTATTTGTTTAGATACATTAAAAAAATTTGTTAACTATTACAAACTGTATAAATTTATTGTTCAGACTTTTTGTAGGAGGGCAGAGTACATGTCTATTGAGTGTGATGTCTTCCTTCAATACTTTTAAACTTTGCATCTAACCATGTTGCTGGATTAGTGCTGATTGTACAAGACATTCATTATAGCTAGAAACCACCATACTAACCTTTTCACAGATCTCAACACAAGCAAAATGATAACTTTTCTTCTCCCTCATCAACTCCTAAATATTAGTGGAGTCATTGCTGTCATAATTGTGAAAAAAAAATGTTGTCCATATTCCTCCTTCCAGTTAGACACCCACATTCATTAAAAAAATTTTTTTCTTATCACCTTGTCTGTCATCCTTTACATCAAACAATATCACATGCACACAAAATAAAATGCACATGCTAATTAAAAATGAGGCAAATGCCCAATTTCATTTTTGTACTTTTACCTATTTTATGGAGAGGAAAAAAAAAAGAAAACTAGAAAGTATTTCTTAGAAAAGTATGCATGAAAAATTACATGGTATTTAAACATACACTGATATAAAATCTACCTGGATATAATCAGCCTTTCTAGTTCTATCTAATTTGCATGAAATTTCAATTCTAGTACTTGGGAGATATTTTGCGATTAACATTTTATGGAAAATATTATTTGTCATCTCTGTAGTGCAAAGTTCCTTTATGATATCCCTTTTCAACCTGAAATCTGATATTGTTCAAAAGTCATTTTTAATAAAAACATATCTCTCAGCAAGTGACAAATTGAACTCAACATCTTACACTCAGGCAGTCCTCAACCTAGAAATGACATCTACCATTAACAACTTGTCAGTGTATTTTCCTATGGAAACAATGTTAGGTATGAGGTTTAGGTTTCATGATCAATCCAAAAATGTTTGTTTAATACATAATATGTGTGCATTCTAGAAAAAGTAGTATAAAATCTATTATGTGGAATAATATTTGTAAGACAAAATGCAGAGTTCCAGATTTAGATGTCAAGAACATAGCTCCCCAATCAGGAAAAAATTGTACTTCAAACTTTACCATATAGAAAACATGAAATAAAACTCTCCCAGGTGCAAACTGCTGCTGGTATCTTCCATAGCCTGGGGCAGCCACTCCAAGGTTAGGGGGGAAGAAAAGAGTAGAAGTCTGGGTTAGGGATAGAGAGAGGTCTGAGAAGGCTGAGGGAAATAAATATGAGGAGGGTCTATGAGGGATCAAAGCCTACTGCTGCTAAATATTCCAGGCTTACTTCTCTGCCCCAGCCAGTTCCCCATAGTCCATTCACTTTTTTCTTCTACCTATGATGGGACTACTATGATCTACTATGGAACAATCTGTTTCTTTTCTGTTACAATATCTCTTCCCAGAGCTTTCCTCCTCCACTGACCAAATGAAAAGCAGAGGACATTATCACAGTGTAATGGAGGTAATACATCATAGAAAAAACTACCTTTATTGTAAACTTGATGGGATCCAAAGCAATTGTGAGCCTATCCCACTCACCACTGAGCCCAGATCAAGGTGTTATAAAGGGGATCTTGCTTCTAAGATGTTGAGGGAAATGCTTGTACTTTTGTTCTCACTGTATCTACAAAGTAAATTTCCCTTTGTAAAACTATCTAGCTTTAAGTAGTTAAATGGAACTTGGGTGCTAGTCATTGGTTTCCCAAAATGGGGCAATAATACAGTTGATGGGGTTCAAGCCAAAAGCAGAGAAGGGACTCCTCAGAGTATCCGAGAGCCCTGAGGAGCCAATATAAAGGCCTAATTTTGAGAGAGTGGAACCAGAATGAACATGTTAGAACAGTGTCTACACTGTTGCTCTCTTCTTCTAACCAGAGTAAAACCTAGGCAGACTTTCTAAGTACTTTTCTTGCTAACACCACGTGGAACAGATGGTTGATAAAAACTACAAAATTACACAATTTCAAGAAATCATAAAAGTCTCAAGTTAAAAATTGTCTGTGGTATTTATTGGATGATAACTAGGGACTGATTTCAGCTCTCTTTCAATCTACAACCATACCTTTATATTTGTCAGTGAGATCCTCTGCTTGTCCACATACACATATTACCTGCATTCAAATAATTAACTCATTGTCTCTTTCAAAGCTCAGGTCTTACAAAGTCACCCTCCCACTGAGGGAAGTCTAGTGGTTTCTCATTACCTTTAGGATCAAATACCAATTGCTCTATTTGACATTTAAACCTCTTTCTAACCAATGTCCTTACTACATTTGCAGTCTTTACTGAAGCACATTACTCTAATGCAGCACATTAATCTCTTCCCTTCCCCCTACACTTAGGTCAAAGTAGCTAGCAACTTTTTTTTTTCCCCTCACTCCTAATGTGCCATCTCCCATGTCTGTGTCCTTTGCACTGTCTTTCTTCTATGCCTGGAACATTTCCACAACTCTACCACTTTTTTGAATGCCTGGTTTTCTTCAAGGATTGTCTCAAATACCACACCTGGAGAGGCCTTTCTTGGCGTTTCCGACTACCAGTTGGTTTGTTGTTGTTGGGTTTTTGTTTTTGTTTTTTCTATTCAAGGTTACCTTGTTTTGGTTTTGTATGTGCCTTATTAGTCCCTAAACGGGTACATTTTTGTCTTTCCATTAGACCATAAACTCCTTGAGGTCTGGGACTGTTTCTTGATTTTTATTCCTATCTTCAGTATACTAATGCATAGTAAAAAATAAATACTTGTTGATTGATTCAGTTTCTGATTGGACTAGATGGCATTTGACTTCCATTATCTTAAATTATGTGGGATCTAATAACTTCAGTTAGATAGGACTATCTTGGAGATCATCCATATGAAAGCAATTATTTTTTTTATTGGAAAATGAGTTTTATCAAGAAACCTAATTCAGCTAGGCAGGCGAACCTCATCTTCCTGTAAAGAGCTAGTTGTGATTATTACCTACTCTACATTGCCCAAAAAGAATCAAAGAAAGAACATTTCTGATATTCTGTAGTTTTATATGAACTACGTGAAAATCATAGAATGTAAGGTCTGTGAGCAGCAATGGTTTCAGTTATTTTCTTTGTATCCTCATTACCTAATGAAGCACATGGCATATAGTATATGCTCAGCTGATACTTAACTAAAGGATCATATACCAAGAGCTGGGAAGGACCTCAGGGGTCATCTAGTCCAACCGCCTCATTTTACACATGAGGAAATTAAGGCCCAGTGAGGCTAAGTAACTTGTTTAAGGATACAGAGTATCAGAGGCAGAATTTGAATCCAGCTACTCAACTCAGAATAAGCATGTTTTTACTCTATCACACTGTTTCCTTGTTTAAGACTTTTCTTCTAGGGTCACAGAATTTATTACTGGTGGGGTTCTTAACAAATTATAAACAACCGCTTTTATGAGATGAGTATAGATCTGCTTTTTGGCCAAAAACTAACTTAGCCAAGGTATTCCCAAAGTCTTACTTCAATAATTTGAAACCGCATGAAGACTTTTGGGACACTATGTATATTTTCAAGTCAATTTCTAAGATAATGAAAAAAAAATGACTTCCTCAAGAATTTGTTGTCTTGTAGAGGAATCAAAAACATGCTCAAATAATATTGTTCAATTTAGAACTTAAATGCTTAAGACAGTTTAGTAAATTGGATAAAAAGCTGTCCATTTTGCCAGGTACACATGGATTCAAATCCTTCCTCTGACACATATGCCTACTTGACTCCCGGCAAGTCTTTTGATCTCTCAGTTGCCTAGAAAATTCTCTTGGACTAAAAGTTGCAGAGTAAAGGATAACCCTGATTGGAAGAGAGTTTCCTCACTGGTATTCACCACTCCAATGAAATCACAGATCTGACAAAATAAGCAAAAACAGTGCATACAAAATATCAAATGCTAGGAGACATTCAAGGAAAAATGATGATGGTTCCTTACCTAGACTTCTAAAATGCTGAGCTTAAAATGTGAGTTAAAATAAAAATTAGGATGATGATTAAACTGTGCCTTTCTGATGTGCTTGATTCTCTGTAGCTGAGTCAGAATTGTTTTATCTATTACTTATTCCACCACTGTGAAAGATATCAGAATTATGTGTCTGTCTGATTATATATTTAAACCTCATACCATGAAGATGGGAATTTGGTAACCATATCAGAGATAAGATTTGGGCATAAAAGGTTGCACCATGGAATAAACCCCCATCTTTTCCATATGCCTAGGGGATATATAGATGTATAGGGATAGGTATATATGTATATATGTGTGTATGTATGTATGTGTATGTGTATATATATATATATATATATATTTCATTAATCAGGATCCAACTAATTTGAAAGGTGTGTCCTAATATTCATGAATTGTTTGTTGAATCAAAGATGAGGATGGCAATTGAATCACCATAGTAGCTTTATTTATCTTTCATGTTTTCTTTTGTGAATATGCATGTCTAAATAAAAAACACGTATTTATTAAAGAAATTGGGTAGGAATTAATGAAGAGAAAATACAAATGAAATCTAAGCCCTTCACTCAATAGATGCTCCAAAAAATTCACAATATAAAGGCATTTTTCTCATTAAAATATTTTTGGATGTATTTTTGATAGGGAAAGTCTTTGTCATGTCTTCAGATTTCTCTCCAATTGATTATTTTATCTAGTAATTTCATGGGTTTATTATTAATGCAACAAAAATATTACTCATGTAGCTTTCAAAAGTTGGATTTGATATTGTCTCATCTAGGCTGATGGTTTAACGAATGGTCTTCAGGTTGTAATCCTTTGCTGTCATTCCATGGACTGGAAATTGCTTGTCTAAGATTGCGGAGTGGGAGAGGGACATATTCACTGTGGACTGGCTAGGAATCAAGGCCAGGCTTAACAGTGGCTGAATGTGTACAACTGAGTTCCTTCTCATAGTTCTCCTGGAAGTTGTTTTGACCCTTAATATAAAGGAACTTTAGAGAAAGAGAAAAAGAGGGCCTGGGATCGATTCTTCATGAATATCCACATATCAGGGGTGGAAGGAGGAAATTTATTTAATTAAAAAGAACAGAGAACTAGGAGAAAACTTTGTTATATAAGTTGGAGGAAGAGAATATATCAGAAAGGAAGATGTCAAATTTGAACATGCTCAAGAAAAGTTGATGATAGGTGAAAGAAAGTCATTGAATTTATCCATTTAGAGAATATTGGAGGTCATTTGAATCATAGTCTGTATCTCTTGCTAGTTTGTGCTCCTTCTATTACATGACTGGATCACTGTAGAGAATGATTATGTCCAAGAAGTACATAACCCAAGACAAGCATTATTTGGTACCTGCTTTTTCTGCTTCCATCTTGGATCTTGCACACTGATAGCCCTTGAATCCTCATTTAATGCTTTATATTGGATGATAGAATGTATGGACCTCCTTTCTTTTTAGAGAAAATCTGAACTTCAGAGTTCACATGCAACTTTGGGGTCAGAAACAGCATTTTCCTTTGAACATATGAAAAACTCATGGACCAAGAGCAATACCTTTTGTGATTAGTGTTTCTTTACTCTTGCTTGCTTTTTATTTTATTTGTCTCTAACTGAGAGACAGGAGAGGAATTTAATACTTTTTAGTTGACTTGATCACCATACTCCCTTAGGTCCAATTTTCCTTGAGCTTCAAGGCTGATTACCTCAGGGACACTGAAGAGATAAATACAACCTTTTGCTAATTCCTGTTGTGTCAGTGTGTTGTTTCATTACATTGGGACCAATGCTTGGAAGATAATGAGGAAGAATAGTCCCAGTCCCCATATATGTGAATATGTCTTCTTGTCGTATGCCTTCCACATGATGTGGCGTGCTAATGATATTTATCACTCTGTACTCTTCACCAGAGACAGATTGGCCTAAGCAGCCCCTGAAACTATGTATGACTTTTAGAATTCTGAAGAGATGAAAGATAATGAGTTAGCCTGTCTTCTTCTGACTACTAAAGAACTATCCTTGTACTCCATGGGTAGAGTAGAAAGAGAGAAAGTAGTGCTGGAAACCATTAGAGGAGTAGTCTGGACCCTCTTTAAAGAAGGAAGAAATATACATTTTGGGACTTCACTGTGAGATTATACAACCCTGGGAAGCTGAAAAGCTAGCTTTGAGGAACGTCAGGGATGGTGGCTACCTATTCATCTCTGCTAATGGGGAGAAAAAGAGAGAGACAGAAGGACCTGGGGACAAGAGAGGTGGTTTAAGAGCCACAAGTCTGCTAGGCCACCAGCACAATAGTCAAGGTTCAAAGCTAACAATAATATTAGCTTCCACAGATGTCTAGTCACTTTGTGAAAATTAGGAAGAGAATCACCAAGGGATTGTCCATCCAAACTCCCCTTCTCCTTCCACTTGCTTTTTGGTTAAGAGGTATCTTTTTCAACTTGTCCATTTGTTGTGTCCTAATTGTTTGATGACTTTCTTTTAACATAAACCATCTACAGCTGACCCAGACATGCACATTTCCTTAGGTATACTCAAGCCAAAGTCAGAGGGTACAACTTGGAGAAAAGTTCTGGTTGTTATGAAAGTTCTAATTAGACATTTTCCTTCGTAGTTTAAGACAGAAATCTCAGTCTGACATCATGGGTTAAAGGAGAAAAATATTTAATATAGGAGTGAATGAGCTATGTTACTTTATTTACTTTTTTTTTTTTAATAAAGTCTGTGAACTTGCTAAAGAACAGAGAGAGAATCCCAGGTTGACCTGGGTGAACCATATCATATCCACATAAGAGGACCTATTAATTGTGACTAAGAATGACTGATAAAATCTTCAAGCTTTAATTACTCTGTGGTGAGAGATGATTGGGGCAGGAGGTAGATCACTGGGCGTAGCTCTTGGGCCAATCCAAATGATAGTCCTGCTTTCTCAAGTGAGGTGGGGTGGGGGTGGGGAAAGGAAATCTGTCCTGAGTTGATCTGCTCCTGAGCCTTTCCTATTAAAGAGGATTGCTGAGTGAATTGCTTGCCATTGAACCCTACTCTTCACCAGAATACCTATAGGTTGCAGAAAAAATAAGAAGAGGAAGCAGAGCACAACTGTGGTTTTGTGACCAAGACCTTCCTGCAATTCACCATTTTGTGAACAGTACAAACAGAGAATCATGGGAGGTAGCTTGGTATAATGGAAAGAACATAGGTTTTGATGTAAGAGAACCTAAGTTCAAATCCCAGCTCTGGCATAGTTCCTTTGGCAGATTATATAATTTCTCTGGTTCTTAGACCCCACTCTAAATCTGTAATCCTACATGAAAAATTTAGTTCTTAAATTTGTCTCTATCCATAAGGAGACAAGTCTAATGGGTCGCTCAAGTGGTAAATAAGTGTATTGAGTTAGGTGTATTAGACAGAGAGGTAGCAAGGTAGATGTAGAAGTAGACTTAGAGTTAGGAAGATGAGTTAAAATTCAGCTTACATAGTTACTGGCTATATTGATGTGTTCTGTGGTTGCTGGGAACCCCAAAATGTCAGGGAAAAGGGTGACTTCTGCCTAGAATGAATTCACTCACTCAAACCATCTTTCAGTCAACTGACAAGGTTTATTGTAACCTCAACAGGAGTGGGCAGGGTTCCTAGTGGACCTGCAACTTAATGGGGTGAGACTGATGTTTATATACAAAAAGGACAGTGAAAGGATCTGGATGGTATTAAGGAGTGATAAGTAGTCTGGGGTGGGCCAAGAGAGACAGTGAAAGGAATGTCAAGCAAGCTAATTAGGTGATCAGGGTGGGCTGGGGTGGACCAGTAGCCTTGGATGGAGGTGCCAATGATCTAGGCTGCTGAAATATATGGGAAAGTTCAGGGACTGGGTTGCTTTCAAAGACATGGTCTTTTCCTTTTAGGGGTCCAGGTGTCATCACCCCAACAGCATCATTCTGGACAAGTCATTCAATATCTTTTTGCTTCAGTTGCCTCATTTGTAAAATGGTAATAATAATTATATGTACCTCCCAGGGTTTTTTGAGATAGAAGAAAATATTTGTAAAATACTTTTCAAACCTAAAAGCCCAAAATAAATGTTTATTATTATTTATTATTCAAACCTGATCACAATTAGCCAACACTGGTGCCATGAAATATGAGATACACATGCTTAGGAACATATAGATGCCTCAAGGCATTAAAACTTTATCCATGGCAGAGGAGTTTCATCCTCTTCTTCTCTTTTTGGTCTTTTTGGTATCCCCCATTTGATATTTAGTTACTCTTCCTCCAAGGTAACTAGAAGATAGATTATTGACACTGCTTACTAGGAATGGCCTCTTCTAAATATTAAGGCCACAGTTTATAAAGTTTATGAAGAAACAGTAGGGTATGTTAATTTAAGGTTCCTTAAAGTTATTTGCAATAATTTCCTATGGTGGGAATGGAAGTCGGTGGATTGGATTTGGGAAAGTTGTAAACTAAGATTTTTTTTTGAAAGTAATAACAAAGGCACAAGCCACTGAGGTAGAACTTGCCAAACCTCAGGTGAGAGTTAATGGTTTCACATTGCTAATTGCTAATTTTCTTCATACCTTACTGCCTAGGGCAAATCAATTGAGTAAGAAAATTCCTTCAACTATTACTGTGAAAACAAAACAAAACAAAACAAAACAAACAAACAATAACAACAACAAAAATTACCTTTCAAACTGGCTGAGAGGCTTTCCATTAAAAATCTATTGGGCTTTGCAGTGAGATTTGTGCATGAATGGATGGATAATTGGACAATGGATAAATAACTGGCTTTGGAATATTTTTGTTTTTGTTTTCTCTCTGAATGTATTGCTAAAACAGAGCAGCAGAGGTTAGGAATATTAATTTTAAGGGTCTTAAATGAATTAAAAAAATTAGTCCTATTTGTACTAGAAGAAACCCTATCTCAATTAGAAGAGAGGTTTGAAGAAACCACCTCTGAATGTTTGTACATTTGATATCCCAGCAACACATTTGTCTGAGGTACATTCATAAAAATGCTATGTGAGCAAGTAGGTATCATATCAATAAAACAATAATTGTTACTATCCCCTCTTCAATCCATCCTCTACCAGCTGTTAAAGTGATTTCCTCTAAAATACAAGGGTAACTGATCTTGCCACTCTCCTGTTCAATAAACTCCAATGGATTCCTATTATGTTTAGGATCAAATACAGCCTCTTTTTTTAACACTTAAAGCTCTTTACAACCAGAATCCCACCTCTCTTTCCAACCTTTTTATACCAAGCATGGGTTTTTTTTTTCCCCCATTATCTCCAAGTGTGGCCAAACAAGGTGTTGCAGTAAAAGAGAGGTGATTCTAGAGTAAGAAAAACCTGAGTTACAATCCAGCCTCATACACTAGCAGTGTGATCCCGAGTAAGTCACTTAACCTCTTTGTGTCTCAGTTTCCTCATCTAGCCATCATCTGTAAAATGGGGATAATCTAAACCCCCAGGATTGTTGAAGGGATCGAATGAGATAATATTTGTAAATCATTTAGCACAGTGCATGGAACATAGGCACTTAATAAATACTTGTACCTGCCCTCCCCACTCCTTTTACTTACAACAAAAATATGATACATATAAATCCTTATTCTGGAATCTGATCATAATATTAAATATGAGATTTTACATGGCATACTGAGGGAGAGAATGGATTGTCTGTAATCCTGAGAGATTTCCTTACCTATAAGGTTATTTTCAAAATATAATACTGTTCAGTGAAATCAGTTTTAATAAATGCAAATCTGTATTTTTTTGTTTTATAGACTTAAAATGAGGATTTTGCTTTCTCTTTCCCTAAAGAATCAATTAATTTTGAACTAGCATGAAAACTTCTGTTTTCCAATGTCTGAATTAAAGCTGCTGATCCCATAATAACCTTGTCTCTCTAGGAAGCTAAAATGATCTGCCTTCCTTTCTGTTCCAGAGAGCTATTCTTCAGACTCATAGAATTCAGAGGAACAAGAAGAAGCCATCTAGTCTAATCTATATTGGGAGAATATATCCACTCACTTGTTAGTGATTTCCACTTCAACTCTAAAAGAACTACTTCATTTTAAATATTATACACCAGGGTAAATAACAAATTCCATTGTGATTGAAGGGCATTTGCACCCATTCTCTATGGTTAGTTTATTTTTTTTTGTTAAAAAGGTATAATAAAATAAATTTCATTTAAAACCATTCCCCACAGTCGTGAAATTGAAGGTCAATACTTATGTGGTATGAATAGTTTTGGAATGCAAGGGAGTTCTTTAAAATGAACTCTGCTGTGAAGTCATGTCCTAATGCATAAATTATACATGAACCTTTGGGAAGTTTATCTGATAGTTAGAAATTGAAGAAGATATGAACCTGAAAAACTATTTTCATATTTCAGTGAAAATATTCATTTATTCAAAAAACATTTTTCTTTGCATTTATATAATTATACATTAAAAGCTGGGAGAGAACTTATATTTCACATAGTCCAACCCCTCATTTGATACATGAAGTCACTGAAACTCAAAGAGATTAAATGGCTTTGTCAAGGTCACCTGGATTAGCAAGTAGCCAAGGTAGTGTTGGAGTCCAGGTCTCCTGATTCCCAATAGTTTTTGCCATTGCACATGATGCATTGGTAAGTCGGAGATTTCATACACATACACATATGCATGTATATATGTGTGCATACACACACATACACTCACACACACACACACACACACATGCATCTGTGTGTGTATAAAAGCCCCATCTGCTATGAGTTTATAATTTGGTACAAAATGGTAAGATAGGTATACGTAAGTACAATACAAATTAGAATATTTAAAATGTCTTTGCAAAAAGCATAAATTTGGGGCCGCTAGGTGGTGCAGTGAATAGAGCACTGGTCCTGAAGTCAGGAGGATCTGAGTTCAAATCCAGCCTCAGACCAAACACTTGATATGTACTAGCTGTGTGACCTTGGGCAAGTCACTTAACCCTAATTGCCTTGCCAAAAAAAAAAAGAAAGAGTATAAATATAAGAAAATCAAATGAAAGAGACATTACATTTTGCTGACACATTTCAGAATACTTCTTGGAGAAGTCAGCATGTAAACTTTATCTCAGATAGATGTCCAAAGGTAGAGGTAAAAGGAAACTATTACAAACCTAGAGAAGAGAATGAGTGAAATGAAGAGGTGAGAAAGTATGGAATGTCTTAAGGATCTATAAACAATGCAGTATGACTGAAGAACAGGCTTCTTGAGGAGCAATAATGTGAGATAAGGCAAGAAAAGTAAGTTAGAGCAAGCTTTCTGAGTACTTTGAATGTCCAGCTAGGGAGCCTGGCTTTTATTCAGTAAAGAATGGAAAGCCATTTAGGGTTTAGCATAGTGATGTGATCTTTCTGTGTATCTACCAGTGAAAAGGAACATGGATTGGATGATAGAGGGACTGGAGACAAGAAATTCTATTTGGATGTTAGTAAATGTCTTTAGCAAGGTTTCTGTGGAGTAAATAGGAAGACTGCTATAAATATATGTCCACTCCCCAAAGCAAGACATTTGAAAATATCATCATCAGCAAAACACTTGACATATCTTTCACCTTTTCCTTAATGGGAAGATGGAAGAATGTGGGCTAAAATATAGAAGAGTTACATAGATTAGATAGTTTAAGAGGTAGTTGATGAGAATGAGATCTCAACTGAAGTGTCATAGGGTTATGTCCTTGGTCCTGTCTTGTCTTTTTTGTTTTTAATCAGTTACTTGGATGTGACACATCAGATTTGCAACTGGCAAAAAATTGGGTGAGATAATAGGTTAGATGATTAAATCAGTATTTTTTTTAAATTGACAGGCTAGAAAGAAAGAGCAAGTATAACAAAATGAAGGGGTAGAGCCAAGATGGTGAAGTGAATACAGGGATTCACCTGACTGTCCTACAAATCTCTTCAAATACCTCTAAAAAGGGACTCAGAACAAATTCTAGAGTGACAGAAACCACAAAGAGACAGAGTGAAGTAGATTTTCAGCCCAAGACAACCTGGAAGGTTGACAGGAAAGATCTGTAGCACCAGCCTGAGAGAGTAGGATCCAGCACATGGTGAACAACACCACACATAGCCTAAGCAAAGCTGGAGCAGGCTTCAGGGACTGAATCACCAGCAGCAGTGGTGGGTACCAGTCTTCTCAGCCCACAGATGCCATAGACAACTTAGAAGGTCAGATGGAGGGGTCTGTCAAAACAAAGTGAGAGAGAAGTGCCATCCAGCTCAGGCTTGCAAGGTGTTCCAATATAACCCTTACACCAGCAAACCAAGAACAGGCCTTGGGAGTGACTGAATCAGCAGCAGTGGTGGTGGCAGAAGTAGTAGCAGCAGTAGCAGCTGCTACTGGAGCTTTTAGCCCACAGACTGAATGTTTGAAAGTCATTTATTTTGATTTCCAGGAGCCAAGATGGCAGAATAAGCAGTGAGTCACTCTCACCCTCCTTTATTGACCTTGAAAAACCCGGAGAATATTGTCCCAGGAAAAATCTTGAAATAGTAGAGTCAGCAGAAAGACTAGATACAGCAGTCTTTTAGCTCATGAGGCTAGGGAGGTTAATGGGAAAGATCCCTCTTGCTATGGCTGAAGGGGACCAGTACAGAAGAGAGGCATTCCAGCAAGCCAGTGGCAAGCCCCACCTGAACAAACCAGTAACCAAGCCCCTATCCCCCCATCACAAGAAGCCTGGGATAGTACTTCCTGTGCTCCAGAAACTAAGAACACCTTTAAAAGCCAGAAGAAGAGCAAATAACATGAGCAAGAAGCAACAGAAAAACAATGACCACAGAAAAGTATCTTGGTGACAGGGAAGATCAAAACACAAACTCAGGGGAGAATAACATTGTCAATATACCCACATCTAAAACCTCAGAGGAAAATATGAACTGGTCTCAAGCCCAAAAAGTCTTTTTGGAAGAGCTCGAGAAGGATTTTAAAAGTCAAACAAGGGAGGTAGAAGAAAAATTGAATGATTAATTTTAAAAAATGGGGAAAAAAGTACGCTGAAGAAAACAACTCCCTAAAAAGTAAATGGGCCAAATGGAAAAGGAGGTACAAAAGCTAACTGAAGAAAACAATTCATGAAAAATTAGAATTGGGCAATTGGAAGCTAATGACTCTGTGAGACATCAAGAATCAGTCAGAATCAAAAGAATGAAAAAATAGCAGAATGGTTTAAAAATTATAATTGTACGATATGTTGTTTACAGGAAATACATTTAAAAAAGAGGGAAATACCCAAAAGGTAAAAGGTTGGAGTAGAATATATTATGCTTCAGCTGAAGTAAGAAAATGAGGGGTAAGCAATCCTGATCTCAGACAAAGAAAAATCAAAAATAGATCTTATCAAAAGAGATAAGGAAGGAAACTACATCCTGTTAAAAGGCACAATAGACAATGAATTAATATTATTGCTAAACATATATGCACAAAGTGGTATGGCATCCAGATTCTTAGAGGGGAAGTTCAGGGAGTTACAGGAAGAAATAGACAGCAAAACTATACTAGTAAAGGACCTCAACCTCCCCCTCTCTGAACTAGATAAATCTAACCACAAAATTAACAAGAAAGAAGTTAAGGAGTTGAATAGAATTTTAGAAAAGTTAGATATGGTTGACCTCTGGAGAAAATTGAATGGGGATAGAAAAGAATATAGTTTTTCTCTCAGTGGTACATGGCACATACACAAAAACTGACCATGTATTAGGGCACAAAAACCTCACAATCCAATGCAGAAAGGCAGAAATATTAAATGCATCCTTTTCAGATCATGATACAATAAAAATTATATGTAATAAAGGGCCATGGAAAGATAGACTAAAATAGATTGGAAACTAAATAATCTAATCCTAAAGAATGAGTGGGTCAAATAATAAATCATATAAATAATCAATAACTTCATCCAAGAGAATGATGATAATGAGACAACATACCAAAACTTATGGGATGCAGCAAAAGAAGTTCTTAGGGGAAGTTTTATATCTCTCAATGCTTATGTGAATAAAATAGAGAAAGAGGAGATCTATGAATTGGGCATGCAACTAAAAAAACTAGAGAAAGAACAAATTTAAAATCCCCAATTAAATACCAAATTACAAATATTGAAAACCAAAGGAGAGATTAATAAAATTGAAATTAAGAAAACTATTGAACTAATAAATAAAACTAAGACCTGGCTTTATGAAAAAAAAAAAAAGAGACAAACCTTTGGTTAATTTAATTTAAAAAAAAGAAAGAAGAAAACCAAATTACCAGTATAAAAAATGAAAAGGGTGAGTTCACCACCAATGAAGAGGAAATGAAAACAATAATTAGGAAGTATTTTGCACACTATGGTTGCTGATACCTAAACCAGGAAGAGTCAAAACAGAGAAAGAAAATTATAGACCAATTTCCCTAACGAATATAGATGCAAAAATTTTAAATAAAATATTAGCAAAAATATTATAGCAACTTATCAGAAGAATAATACACTATGACCAGGTAATATTTATACCAGGAGTGTGAGACTGGTTCAATATTAGGAAAACTATCAGCAGAATTGATCACATCAACAACAAAACTAACAGAAACCACATGATTATCTCAATAGATGCAAAAAAAAACTTTTGACAAAATACAACACCTATTAGTATTAAAAACACTAGAGAGCATAGGAATAAATGGAGTCTTCCTTAAAATGTTAAGTAGCATCTACCTAAAACCTTCAGCAATCATTATATGTAATGGATATAAGCTAGAAGCATTTCCAATGATCAGGCGTGAAACAAGGATGTCCATTATCACCACTGTTATTCAATGTTACTAGAAACTTTAACTTTAGCAATAAGAGAAGAAAAAGATATTGAAAGTATTAGGCAAAGAAGGCAAAGAATAATAGGCAAAGAAGAAACAAAGCTATCACTCTTTGCAGATGATATGATGATATACTTAGAGAATCCTAGAGAATCAAGTAAAAAACTACTCAAAATAATAAACAACTTTAGCAAAGTTGCAGCCTATCAAATAAACCTACATAAATCATTGGCATTTTTATATATTACTAACAAAGCCCAACAGTGAAAGATAGAAAGACAAATGCCATTTAAAGTTACTGTAGACATAAAATATTTAGGAATTTGCCTGCCAAAACAAACCCAGGAACTATGTGAACACAATTACAAAACACTTTTCACACAAATAAAATCAGATCTAAAGAATTGGAAAAACATCAGTAATTCATGGGTAGGCCAAGCTAATATAATAAAAATGGCAATTCTACCTAAATTGATTTACTCATCCAGTGCCATGCCAATAAAACTACCAAAAATTATTTTATAGAGCTAGAAAAAATGATAACAAGATTCAATTGGAATAACAAAAGGTCCAGAATACCAAGGGAATTAATAAAAAGAAATGTTAGAGAAGGTGGCCTAGCCATACAAGATCTTAAATAAAGCACCAGTAATCAAAACTACTTGGTACTGGCTAAGAAATACAGTGGTGGATCAGTGGAATAAGTTAGGTACACAAGACACAGTAGTCATTGCCTATAGTAATCTACTCTTTGATAAACAAAAGGACCCCAGTTTCTGGGATAAGAGCTCACTATTTGACAAAAACTGCTGGGAAAATTGGAAAAAAGTATGGCAGAAACTAGGCAGAGACCAAAATCTTATAACCTATACCAAAATAAAATCAAAATGGGTACACAATTTAGACAAAAAGGCTGATACTATAAGAAAACTGGGAGAGCAAGGAATAGTTTGTCTGTCAGATTTATGGAGAACAAAAGAATTTATGACCAAACAAGAGATAGAGAACATTATGAAATGCAAAATGGATAATGTTGATTACATTAAATTGAAAAAAGTTTTTGCACAAACAAAACCAATGCAACCAAGATTAGGAGTGAAGCAGAAAACCAGTAAACAATTTTTACAACCAGTATCTCTGATGAGGGCCTCATTTCTAAAATATAGAGAGAACTAAATCAAATTTATAAGAATACAAGTCATTCCCCAATTGATAAATGGTCAAAGATATGAACAGATGATCTTCAGTTGAATAAATTAAAGCTACCTATAGTCATATGAAAAAATGCTCTAAATCACTATTGATTAGAGAAATGCAAATGAAAACAACTTTGAGGTACCATATCACACCTATTAGGTTGGCTAACATGACAAAATAGGAAAATGATAAATGTCAGAGAAGATATGGGAAAATTGGAACATTAATACATAATATTGGTGGAGTTGTGAACTCATCCAACCATTCTGGAGAGCAATTTGGGACTATGTCCAAAGGGCTACAAAACTGTGCATACTCTTTGACCCAGCAATAGCACTTCTAGGATCGCATCCTAAAGAGATCATAAAAATGGGAAAAAGACCCACATGTACCAAAATATTTATAGCAGCTCTTTTTGTGGTGGCAAAGAATTGGAAATTGAGGGGATGCCCATCAATTGGGGAATGACTGAACAAGTTGTTATATGGAATAGAATACTATTGAGCTATAATAAGTGACGAGCAAGCGGACTTCAGAAAATCCTGGAAATACTTGTATGGACTGATGCTGAGTGTAGTGAGCAGAACCAGGAGAACATTGTACACAGTAACAGTCATGTTGTGTGATGACTAACTTTGATAGACTTAGCTCTTCTCAGCAATGTGAGAATCTAAGACTTCTCCAAAGGTTTCATAGTGGAAAATGCTATCCACATTCAGAGAAAGAACTTTGGAGTTTGAATGCAGATCAAAGAATACTATTTGCTCTTTTTGTTTTACTCTGTTTTGTTTGGTTTCTTCTTTCTTGTGTTTCTTCCTGTTAGTTCTAATTATTCTTTACAGCATGACTAATGTGAAAATTTAAAAAAAATAACAAAATTAAATTTAATACCAATTAGGTGACATAAGAGATAGAATGCTGGATGTGGAATCAAGAAGACCTGAGCTCAAGCGTCATTCAATAAACATTTATGAAGCACTTACTATGTGCCAAGCACAGTGCTAAGTGCTGAGAATATAATGAAAAGTAAAAGATAATTCTTATGCTTAAGGAGCTCACAAATAAATGGGGGTGAGGTGACAGAAGAGAGACAAAATGTAAATATATTTGTACGAACTTTATAGCATGTACTAAATACTCTCTATATAGTACTCTGTATAATATGCTTTGTCAGAGGCAGGATTTGAAACCAGGTTGTTTTGGCTTGATGTTTGGGTTCTATCTATTATATCATGCTTCAGTAATCATGAGTTACTATGTATTTAGCATCTAGATAATCTATTTTGCCATCTCTCTTGCTCTTTTAATATTGTGTCCATAGCATATCATGAATGTCTTACAGCCCATATTAGAGATTTGATAAAATATAATAGCTGGGCATTCATTATTTTTGTTTTCCCCAATTTCCTTTTACTATCACTATTATTATTCACACATATATTCTTTATTTTGAAGCTTTCTAAGAAGTTATAATTCTTATATCTCAAAAGAAGCCTACATTGTGTGTACATATAACCAACCATCTGGAAGTTTAAAACATAAGAGGCATATTTGGCTAGGAATATGTAAATGAAATTGACTTAAAAATTTGAATAGTCATTTCACCCTCTTTTTACAGGTTATCTTAAAAATGGGTACCACTTACAATGATGGAAATGCAAAATCCTAAAGTAGGAGGAATATAAATGCCTGTTAATGTTTCAATATCAGTTATTAAAAAGAATTAAAGGTTATATATTTCTCTCTTTAGGCAGATTTTTTAAAAAATAGCCTGTTTCTTATTTTCCTTCCTCTAATAATAACTTGCATTTATATAGCTCTTTTAGGTTTGTAAAGCTTTTTACAAATATTATTTAAGTGTTATCGTTATTGCTACTTTGTATATGGGGAAATTGAAGGAGACAGAGATTAAAAGCAACTTGCCCAAGACCACACAAGTAGTAAGTGTCTGAGGCCAGAATTGAGCTCAGATTTTGTTGATTACAGCTACTTAGCTGCCTATATGTATAAGATTTTTTTTTCAATCAACAAGCTTTTAGTATTTGTTTAATACCTATTGCCACTGGACCAGATGGCCTTGGAGGAGAGAGTGAGGCTGGTGACTTTCCACAACCATCCCTTACTTAAAACCAATTCACTTACACGTCATGACATCACCTTTCTGACGTTATGGTCCTCTTCTAGAACGCAGGACAAACAACAACATTATATGCTAAGCAGAGTACTTATTTCTGGGGATAAAAAGAAAGGGAAAAAATAGTACTTGTCCATAAGGAGCTAACATTCTTGGGGTAGACAGCCTGGGAGAAAAAAAATTATGTATACAAGATACAAACAGTATAAATGGGAAATAATTCCAGAAAGAAGGTGCTAGTAGTAGAGGGAAACAGGAAAAACCGCTTGTCCTTCTGAATCTTGAAGAAAACAAAAGAAGTCAAGAGGCAGAGGTGAGGAAGGAGAGCTTTTCAGACATGGGGACATCCAATAAAAAAGAATGGAATCAGTAAACAATGTCATATGTAAAGAATAATAAGGTCAGTTTAGCTGAATCATAGACTGTATGAAAAGGAATGAAGTATAAGAAGATTGGAAACGTAGAAAGGGATTAAGTTGTGAATCATTTTAAAAGCTAAATAGAAGATTTTATATTTGATCCTGGAGGTAATGAGGCTCTCCTAGAGTTTATCAGATAGGGGGAGAACAACTTTTTGTTTCCCTTAACTTTCCTTCATGATGATTTCATTTTTCAAAAGGTAGAGGAATCAACAAAGGAAAATTCTATTTTGGATCAGATTTCCACTAAAAGAGAGGGGCTGGTTCCTGGGTTGAAAATCATGGAGACACTGGGGGATGTGACTACTCTATCCTAGAATTTATAATAAAGAAAGAGAGGAAATCTGAGCATAATATTACATGTACCCTAGACTTGCAGAAATCAGATGCCAACTGCTTCAGAGAAAAGATAGCTATTCCCATGGAATAAAATGCTTGTGAGAAAGGCAACCCAGGAGGGATGAGAGATGATCAAGAAGGATATTCAGAAGCAACAAATGGAAATAATGTCGATGAAGAAGAAAAAAAAAACTTGAGATTTTCTTGAAGAGACAAATAAAGATACACAAGAGAATTGCCAAATGACTCAAATTTGTACAGAGAATGGAATAAAGGCCAAGTAATAAAGAATACGTATAACATCACACATAGCCCTGTAAAAATATTGTCAAGAGTGTTAAAGCTCCAAACTAACTGAGGCTAGCAAGGAAGATAAGAGCAACAAAAAATTTCATTCTTAGTGTGTGTGTTGGGGGGGGCATTAAGCTTTTTATGGGAAGAAAACAAAAGATTGAAGAAAAGATAAATGGACTGGTTGGATATGACAATGATAACTGACAATAGAGATTAAGCAAAGCTTCCCATATCTTACTTTGCTTCCATTTTTTTCTTCTAGAAAGTAGAATGACCTTTACACTGGAAATGACAACAAGCATGACTAAGAGGAACTTGATACTGAAAATAAATAAAAAAGATAGTAAGATTTGCCATTAATAGCTTCAAGTAATCTTTCCCAGTTATCTATACCCCTCTTGAAAGAATTGGCAGATGTATTTGTTGACAGAAAGTCCATAATATTTGAAGATCATGGAAAATAGTACAGTATACACAAGCCTGAATAAGGCCAAATGTTATTCTGAATTTTTTTTTTACATGGAGGGGGAGAGGAGAGACAGCAGAGGTTGAAAGCTTTATTTTAGTAAGCTTGACATTGATTCCTGGGAAATATCTATGGCAAATTATTAAAGAGAGGTTTATTGAACATCTCAAAAAGGAAACAGTAATCACAATGAACTAGTTTGCTTTCCTTGGGTCATGCCAGACTAACTTAATTTCTTTTGTTGAAAGAATTACTAAACTAGTAGATGAGAGGAATGTTGTGGATATAGTTTTCCTAGACTGTATTTATACTTTTTATAAATTCCTCATACTATTCTTGTTGATAAAACAGAGAGGTTGATGAATATGATAATAGCATTAGATGAATTCACAAAAATGGTTGAATGGATAGATCCAAAGTGTAGTTTCTAATGATTCAATGTTAAGAGGACCAGCGGTCTCCAGGGAAGTGCCTGTCAGATCTATTGGCCCAATGCTGTTGACCGTTTTTATCATTTACTTGGATAAAGTAATAGATATCATGATTATCAAATTTTCAATTCAGAAAGATGAGTAAGATATCTTATAGGAGATAGGATTCAAAAGGCTCTTAATAGGCAAGAGTACAGGGCTGAATTGAAGAAAGTGAATTTCAGTAATGATAAATGTAAAATCTTACACTCAAATTTTAAAAATCAGTTTCATCAGTAAAAAATAAGCAAGTCATGGTTAAAGAACAATTGTTCTGAAAATGATCTGAAATGCATTGCAAGTCAGCAATCTGCTGAGGCAGACAAGAAAGTTTATGTTAAAGTTAACTTTGGGCTGCACTAAGAGAGACATAACCTCTAGGAATAAAGAGATGATAATCCCATTGCATTCTTTCCTTTTCAGATCTCACCTGGAATATTATGTTTAATTTTGGGTGACACAAATTTAAAAAGACATTGATCAGGTAAGAAGTGTCCAAAGGAGGCCCACCTAGATGTTGAATGTCATTGAATCCATATTATATAAGATTTAGGTGAATAAAATGGGCATATTCAGTCTCAAGAAGAAATGACTCATGGGGTGAACACTCTCATTGTGTTCAGGTATTTATATGGCAACCATATGAAAATAGGCTAGACTTGCTCTGTTTGGCCCTAAAACTTAGAGCAATGGTGGAAGTTGTAAAGAGGCAAATTTTGGTTTAAGGTCAGGGAGAAACTTTCTAACAATTAGAGCAGTCTAATAATTATAATAAACTGTCTCTTTTGAGGCTTTTTTTTGGCTAGGCAATAGGGTTTAGTGACTTGCCCAACATCACACAGCTAGTAAGTGTCAAGAGTCTGAGGCTGGATTTGAACTCAGGTCCTCCTGACTCCAGGGTCGGTGCTCTATCCATTGTGTCAAGTAGCTGCCCTGCTTCTGAGGTCTTCTATCAGAGCTCAGATGTCCACTTGTTGAGTATGTTAATGTAAGGATTTGTGTGTGTGTGTGTGTGTGTGTGTGTGTGTGTGTGTGTGTGTGTGTGTGTGTGTAATTTGTGCTGCATGGCCACTAAGTTCCTCTCTAAATTTCAAATTCTATAAATCTGTTCTTATTTTGGAGGGCAACAGGGATTGTGGCTGGGGTAAGTCCAAGTAAGAGGACAGTTACATTGTGTGCCATGAAAGTACTATGGTAGCAGTAAAGGCCTGGTGAGAACCTTGAGATACTGGCCAGTTGAGCTCTGGAGATATCACTGATTGAGGTAGGTCCCTGTCCTATGTCGTGAATCTTCTATGAGTCTAAGAAATAGCCAGGATGACCTAGAATTTTGTGCTAGCCCTACTGGAAACTACTCTAATGATCAGCTTAAGGAGGAAGATGGCAGAACAAGTGTCACTCCTGACAGAAAGCAAGATTTATTCAAATAAATCGGGTTTATGATAATGATTCAAGATTAGGTCATTGTCATTAGAAATTACAGAAAAGTTTATCCTTAAGGAGCCCAGACTAATTGATAAATATGACAATGAAATGAAGTGGCAGAAAGTATGCCTTGGAAGTTGTAAAATTGTGTAATCTACCAGATACCTACAAAGTTAGTTAGGTAGCTGGACTCAAACACCAGAAGTTCAGTATCCTTTACAAATGAACAAATGTATATATCTCGTGTGTGTGTGTGTGTGTGTGTCTGTATAGTTATAGTTATAGCTATATAGTTTAATGTGTGTGTGTATATATATATATATATATATATATATATATATATGTTATTTAGATGTTATCTTCCCCATTAGTATGTAAGGTCCTTGGAAGGGAAGAACAACACTTAATAAATACAGATTGACTAAATGACCAATAAATCCCTATACTACAAATGAAAGCACCAAACTATCCTTGAAAATCCCAGTATTCTCAAGGAGTAAAATTTGCTGGAAGGAGTAAAAATTACTGAGCATCACTATAGACAACTTTTTTTTACAACCTCCTGAATATTATGACATCAATTCAAAATTTAAGTGTAATTTTTTTTTGCATCTTTTACTCATCTTCAAAAACCTGGATGAACACACCAGTCTGTCTACATCTGAGTAAATGGTGGTCTGTGTCTACCCGATGGGCATGGTGGTTTTTTCTTAGATTTAAACTGTCATGAATATGCCATAAGTTTCAGTATCAAGGGGAAAAAAAGTATGACATCTGACAACAGCAAATACTGAATGTTTTCAGATTTGTCCCTCAGACAAGATAACAACTTGGATAGCTTCTACATATGATGAGGCACATATCATTTTCTTCATCTTGTCTGCTACTATAGTTGTGCTGAAGATTCATTCAATGAATCTTTCACATCCCCAATCTTTAATTCACTTTAAAAAGCAATCATTTTATCCACCTCTGTAGTAATCCTTAGAACTTAAATATAAAATAATAATAGTATGATAGAAATTTGCCCTCAAACCATTTCTATATGAACTTTACCACAATGATAATGAGATAATACCAATAATAATTACCATAGTAATAGTAAATATAAGATAATGTTATATGATTACGAATCATTATACAGCAAAATATCCAAAGGCTTAGATTTCAGGACTAAATTAAGCTTGTACAAAATTTGACAGATTATCACAGATATAAACCATTGCCATTGTGTCAAACTTGAAAATGAAACAAACAATAAATATTATGATTTTTAATCTAACTGAAACAGAAAGTATAGTTCAGTAAAAGAAATGTCTTAAGTTAAAAAAATCAGTTAACATCATTTTACTCAGTAGATATAAATCAAGTATTCCACCAAGAATTAAATATTTGGAATCCTATCATATTGTCAGTAAGCTTACACATAATCAGATTAAAATCCTCTCTTATCTTAAAAAAAAAACTCTACCTATATACACATTAACATATAACACATTTATAAATACCTCTCCACGCTGTAGACTTTCCATTTTGCCTTGATTCAAAATGACTAAAACTAACTGATGAATTGAGTATCTAATCCAATTTATATACCTATACTACCTGTTTCTAGTAAAAATTTATATGAACTTTGCAATGGTTTTATGTAGATAAATCTCACTTTGGACAATAGAAACATTCTTGAAAAGTTTGATGTTACTTGTAAACCAGACAATTATTCCCTAACTTATGTATTTTGTAAACTGATTTTTTTCATATATATGGATCATAAGATCTTATGTTTAGAGCTGGAAAGGACCTCAGAGAACTTGTTTAATATGAAACGTATAAAATACAATTCAGTAACTTAAATTAAATTTAATTTTTTATTTGTATTACAAGCATCTCTTATATTCACTATTGTATCCCTCCAAATTTCTAACTCCATAGTATTCATTTTCACAATATAAATTTAGAAACACTATTGTTCATAGTTTTTTTTAACTCACCACTTTAAGACTGCACTCCTATTGAAGAGCAAGTTGTCATCCCATTTTAATGTCACAGAGCAGCTGTTTAAATATTTTTGATTGCTCACTCCAAAGAATAAACATATCATCAGTATATGTATTTACTTATTTATACATTTTTATGAGGGCTTGTTGTTGTGCACTAATGTATTAATAGTATGTGCATTATAAATCCTACATAGAAAATAGACATTTTAAAAGAATGAGAAAAAGATGAAAAAATATATTATCTTAGAGTCAAAAGGGAGATTATTGAGTCAGAAAGTGACATAGTCATATCTTTGCTTTAGGAAAACAATTTGGTAACAGTTTGGAGGATGAATTGAAGAGTAGAGAAACTTGAAGTAGGAAGACTACTTATGGGATGATTACAAAAAGCCAGAATGAGGTGCTAAAGTCAGACCTAGAATGGTGGCCCTTTGAATAGAGAAAAGAGGACAGATATAAGAGATATTAGAGGTAAAAATGACAATATTTGACAATTTGTTAGGTATATATGATGTAAGAAAGTCAAGAATATCACCAATGTTGGGAACCTGGGTAATAAAAAGGATATTGGTATACTCAATAGTAACAGGAAAAATTGGAGAGGGATTATGTTTTAGGGAAAAGATATTGAATTCTGTTTTAATCATGTTGAGGTAGAGATTCCTAAGTGACACACAATTCGAAATATTCAATAAGCAGTTTGTAATATAGGACTAGAGGTCAAAAGAGATGAGGACTGGATATATAGATCTATGAGTTGCCTGTATATTGATGGGGAATGAATCTGTAACTACTGGTATAGAGATTCCTTCTCTCAATGGAAAATGTCTCATCCGAGACTTATGATCAGTCAGCTTAAGAAAACTGATGTTAAATGATTTGTTCGTGATCACATTGCCATTTTATGTTAGAGGCAGAAAACAAACTCAGATTTTCATGGTTCTGAGGTCCACCTTCTATCTGCTGCACTATTTTGCTTCTAAAGAGGTGATAATTAAACCAATGGATGCTAATGTGAGATAGGGAGTACAGAGAGAAGAGAAGAAAGCCTAGTGCAGAGAAATAAGGAATAGCCACAGCTAAGGGGCATGATATGCATGATGATTCAGTTAGGAGACTGAAGTATTTTTAGGAAGGAAGGAAGAGAACCTTTTTTTTTTTTTTTTACTATTTTCCAGAAAAGCAAGAATAAATATTCAGGAGGTGAGGATAGCCAACAGTGTCAAATACGACATAGAACAAAGGAGGTTGAAGATCACAAGAAGACTAGCTAATTTGGCAATTAAGAGATCATGGGTAACTTTGAAAAAAAGAAATTGTAATTAAATGAATGATCAAGGATAAGGCAGAGGCTAAGAACCTGGAGACTAGAAGGATGGTGGTATTCTCCATGGAAACAGGAAAGTTGGAAGAAAAATGAGTTTAGAAGAAAAGGTAATATGATTACAACCCATCTATGCTGAAAAGTGTATATTTATGCATATGAATGGAGGAGAGGTGGTTATCCACCAACCTTTTTTCCAGAGCCAGGGCTCACAGCTGTAGTAATGAGTAACAGGGGTTGGGGGTCCTCCTGTGGTGGATCTGGGGGTACAGTATATAAATTTGCCTGGGAAAGCTGTTGTAGATGCTTGTAGATGGGTTGGGTCTCCCTGAGGGTCCAAAGCTTAATGCAACCATTGAAGGCCATCTGTGGGTAGGGTCAGGATGTGGTTAGGTTGAGGTGGGGGTAGGGAGGTATAGTTGTTTTTGAGACATGCTGTTAATCAAGTGATATTGACTATAGGTATATCTAATAGAAGCTCTTTATCATCATTGCAAGTTTTCATTTCCGTATTGCAAGGGCTTGTGATTTCCCTGATCTTAATATCCTCTTCACTTGTAAAGATAGCAACTTAACCAAGTTTTGCTCTAAACAATTGGGAGAAGTACATCAACATATAAGAGGGGACTATGGAGGGAGACATGACCTTTGTGACAGTCAGAGTCCACTGAGCTAGAGGTTAAGACCAGGGGAAACTAGGCTGTAGAGTGTTATATCCTGATTGGACTGTTTTAGTTGCTTGTGAAATCCACAGCTTACTTTGGTGAGAATTTTGTCATATTTTAGCATCTTAGAATACTGAACACTTCTTCATTGGTGATATAAATCAGTTCCCCAGAAATTAAAGAACAACCATAGGAGCCTGGGACAAAGGTAGCCCTTCTGTCAGGGGCTTCGGAATGTGGCCTCTAAAGAGTTTCTAGTGACTCCCAAAATATCTCTGATATGATTTTTTTTTAATTTCTTGAAAATGAAGATGAAAAAGAAACAAAAGCAGGCCAGTTTGCCAGTCACCATGACTAAATTAATCACTAAAGAGAAAAATAAAATGTACCTGGTTGTTATAGTCTCTTTCACTGAACACTGTAAAAAAGACATCATGAAAAACAAAGGCACTCCTCTGTTCATGAAAATCTTTGCCTCTAGGGTAAAATATAAACTCCCGGGTTTGACATTTGAAGTTCTCCACAATCTGACTCCAACTTATCTTTCCAGCTTGATCTCACTTAATCTTGTTTTTACCTTTATAATACTTCTTCTGTATATCTCAATTTCTCCACTCACATAGTCACCACATCATACAGACATTTATCAATTGGTGTGTCTGAATAACCTTCTAATAAGTCTCTACCTGAAGTCTCTCTGTACTCCATTCTACCTCCAATCAACTGCAGGTTTGCCTGTGTTACTTCCAACACACACACACACACACACACACAAACACACACACACATATACACATTAAGCTCTATTGCCTTCCTTATTACTTCCACAATCAAATATAAAGTCATTTATTTGGTATTTTAAATGCTTCACAACCTGACTCCTTCCTACCTAGGTGGTACAGTGGATAGAGCACTGGGCCTGGAGTCAGGAAAATCCAAGTTCAAATCAGGTCTCAGACATTTACAAACTGTGTGATCTCGAGCAGGGCACTTAACTCATATTTGCCTAAGCTTCCTCAACTATAAAATAGGGATGATAATAATAGTATCTGCTTTTGAGGGTTATTATGAGAATCAAATGAGAGAATAGATGTAAAGCCCCTAGGACAGTGTATGGCTCATAGTAGATACTTAATAAATGCTTTTTTCCTTCTCTTCTTATACTTTACTCTCCTCCACATGACAATCTAGCTATACTGACCTACTTGCTGTTTCTCAAACATAAAACGTTTCCATACTTTGTGCTTTTGCAGTGGTTCCACATCCCCAATGCCTAAAGCTGTACCTCCTCAACTCTGCTTCTGATTTTCCTTAACTTCCTTCAAGGCTCAGTTCAAATCCCATCTCAAGTAGGAGGCTTTTCCTGGTCTCATAGTGCTTCCCTCTGAGTCCTCTAGTGTCATCCCTCTGAGATCACATTCCATTTATTCTGTATTTATCTTGTTGGTAGATAACTGTTTACATGTTTTCTCTTGTATTGGAATGTGAGCTCTTTGAGGTTAAAGCCTGCATTTTTGCCTTGCTTTTATCCCCATGGCTTAGCACATATTGCCTGACTGAGTAAGTTCTTAATAAATCTTTATTGATCGGCTGCTTACAATATGCCAGAGAGGTAATAACTAATGATGTAGGAGGTGATGAAGTTATCAAGTGAGAGAGTATATAATTAGAATGAAAAAGGGGGGGGGGTGTCCATGACAGAGCCTTGAGTTGTACAAGCACAGTGAGAGGCCAAATATGTTACCAGGCCCTTGGGCAAAGCTTTCATCTTTTGTTAATGCAGTGTCTACCAGAACTTTCACTCCAATAGTACATAGAGGTCATGATAAGACACTGAAGCAAGGTATCAGCAGAACCACTGGCACATTTGGGTAAGTTATTTAATTGACTCTTGAAGTATAAGGTCAAGGGTGATATGATTGTTAAAATTGTTGTGTTAATGAAGGAAAATTGGTAGAGGGGGGAAAGTGAATTTATCCTTAGTTTCTCTAATGAAATTAGAAAGCTTATTTGTTGGCAAATTAAATAAATAGTCAAATATAGGAAAGGGAACAGAGGAATTCAAGGGTAGGTGGCAGCCAAAGTCAGGACATGGCAGTTGGTTGTATTAAAGATTAGTCCAGGTCACAAAGGACATGCCTGGGGTTGCCAGCCGACACCAAAGATAACCCAAATCAGAAGGACCTTGTCTAAGGTCAGACACAGGTCTCTGACCCAATGGACCATAGCAATATTCAGGTAACATTATATAATATCCTTTATAAATACTTGGGAAAGAAAGCTGTCAGCTTTTTGAATGACAAAAATATAATGAATGGAAAGGTTATCACACTTTTAAAAAATGTGTGTTTCTGGAATAACAATGTTGAAGCTATATTTACTTCAGCTTATCTGTAAACTCAGCCTTGTATATATGCATAAATTAAAACAACACATGTATTTTTAAGTAATGAATATAAAAATCTGAAACCAGAGAATGTAATTTTTTTTTTAAGTAGACAGCTATGGTCCAAAACAAATATCCTTTTCTGCTTAGAAAATCTCCTTGGTAGGATTAGTCAGTGAACATCCTATAAGAAAAAGATTATACAGTCATCAAAAGATTAAGTTTTCTAGACTTCTCCTTTCCTGTCAATTGTAAATTTGAAGTGGAATTTTTTGCCCATAATCCTCAAATATATACTCTATATTTGATGTGTTATCTTGCAAATATAGGAATAAAACAATAATACCTCAAATTATTGTTTTACCATTCCCACTCCACAAGTTGTCACTATATACCTGTCTCCTTTTGGCTGTGATTTTGGGGAAGTCCTGATGATTAGGGTTTGTAGCCTCAAAACATTAGAAAAAGAAAAAAACCTGCTAGACTAGTGTTTATAACTGCAAAAATAATGGAAAATAGCAAAAACATGTTGACCATATTTCATAAAACATCTTGAAATGGCTATGCCCTGCATGACAGAAAGATACATGGAGTGTTTTGACTACTTAAAAACATAATCTTAAAAAAGAAAAAAATATATATATATACATATATATGTATATATATATATAACAGGCAAATTATTTGTGAGAGATGAAAACAAGAGACAAAGAGATAAAGACAGAGATGGAGACAAAGAGAAACGTGCAGACACAAATAGTCAGAAACAGAGCAAAGAATATTAAGTACCTAAATTTTTCACATTGCTGTGCTAGGTGTAGGGAGGGATGTAAAACTATACAGCTTACCTTTTCTTCCCTCACGATGCTCATAGTCTGGCAAAGAAGAGAAAACAAAAGAAGATAAAGGTGGTTTTTATACAGGGTTGATTTTTATATAAGGATTTAAGGTTGTAATGAATTTTACATCTAACAAAGCAGTTGACTGAGAAAAGAAATGAAAAAGAGAACAATTAAAGGTGTTACAAAGCAGTACATGATTAATTGTCTTATAGAACTGGTCACAGTTCCAAATCCTTTGATTTTCATCATGTTTAACTCAATCTTTTTACTTATTCCCACTCTTAGAAGTTAGTTAATTTTTAATCAGATGTCCCATAGGCATCTCAAACACATCATGTCCAAAATAGAATCTTTCCCCCAATATCTACCCATCTTTTTAATTTTCATCTTGTTTTCCTTATGGTTTTTTGTTTGTTTATTTGTTAAGAGAGAAATGCTTCATTTTTTCTGTCAATTTTCAAGTGGTGCCCCACTTCTCACATGAACCTCAGACATCTTCAGTGGATATTATAAGCTGTATGGAATATTGACTTTCTAGAGGCAACCTTACTCTTCTTTATTGGACCCATATACTCTTAGACTCAGTAGGAGTGTCAGAAAGCTTAAGCTATAGTTCTAGGGAGCAACTTTTCCACAATGGTGGGAACAGGCCTGGAAAAGGATGGGCTGGAGAGCTCAGTCTCTTATTCCACCCGAATTGCCCCTCAAGGCTCAGTGCTATGGTAGTGCTGTGAGAGCAGCCAAGGAGAAAAGATAAGCTTCTCATATTTGTCATTAAAGATTAAAGTTCATATGTTCTTCCAGGGCCTTGGAACTTTAGACATAGTCAGAGTTTCAAGGAGAGGAAAAGGAAGGACAGTGCAAATATCAACTACCTGGCAGAGAGGTTACCTGAGCAAGAGTCTACATACTGACTGTTTTGAAACAGACATCACGGGGATTGCAAAGATCTGGTGAGGGCTGCTCAAAGAGGGACCAAGTCAAAGTCTCTGTTCAGTTTGGTTCCAGGATGCCAGACTACTTCTGTCCATTGTAGAGAGTCCATAGAAGTTTTGATCAAGTGTTTAGACATTAATAGGTCTAGTTCAGACCCTTATCCCCTCTCTTCTGAACTCAGAAAAACTTCCTATTTTGTCTCCCTAAATCACTCTAAACAATTCTTTACACAGCTGCCAAAGTCATCATCCTAAAGCCCAATTTGGACCATATCAACTCTTTTAGGTGTTTTTTGTTTGTGTTCTCCCATTCAACTTCTTTTTTCAATTGACTGTCGATGAAGAAAGCCACTAAGCACCTAAAATTACCAATGCCTCAAAGTCAGTGTAACAGTTGTATAGCAAATCCACAGGATTGCAGTGGAGCACTATAGTAAGCACATGACATTAGGACATACCCAGATTTTCCTTATATTAATCACAAGTGAATTTCAGTATTCTTAAACTGTATTAGGGCAGCAAAATGTCAGCTTATTGAATAAAGAAACGAAGTTAAGAAAATAAGTGCTTTTTCAAGAATAACATGAGGGGACAAAGCTATTCTTAAGGTGCCCCTAATATGTGTATTTTTCCCCAAGTCAAATCTGCTTAGAGAGTAGTTACATTTTAAAATTTTTACATTGTGAAAATAGTTTTTGAATTGAACTGTTTCTTCAGAGGAAAAATAAAAAGGAAAATGAACCAGTTTCGACACTTTAACATTAAACCTACCTGCCTAGACTTGCCTATACCAATTACTTATATATTTACATTTAATAAATCAAAAGCTGTCTTTAGGAATTGGCCAAGAGTCATAAGTCCCTCAGTTTGAAGGGTTTTCAGTTCATTCGTAAAAGTAGTATGATTTCCTTTCTACCTAGTCTTTTTTTTTCTTTTTTGGTTAGGCAATCGAGTTAAGTGACTTGCCCAAGGTTCACACATATAGTAAGTGTCAAGCGTCTGAGGCTGAATTTGAACTCAGGACCTCCTAACTCCAAGGCCAGAGCTCTATCCACTGTACCACCTAGCTGCTCCTCTTTACATCCAGTCTTGAAAGCATAGGGAGGCTTATCGAAAGTGACCAGCATATATCTGTCTCCCCTTCTGGCTGGTTTCTGGACATGGAGCTTCATGAAGGTCTTTATCGTGCCGTTAGCATTGTGCAGGTAGGTGAAGCCGAGATGGCTGCTCTGGTTCATAGAGGCAGACCAGTCTAGCAGGAACCGTAAGGTGGACATAGTGCTGGCTGGGGATAGAGGGGCCAGAGGCAGTGAAGGAAGAGGAGGAGATTGTCTTGGTGGTAGAACTGGTGGAGGAGGAAGTGGAGGCAATGGCAGCAGCAGCCACCATTATGTGGGGGAGCACCCCAGGAGGAAAACAGAGTCAGGATCTCTCCTACTGCTGAGGGAAGTTCCTCCCTTTGATAGTTTAGAGGAAACTCCCCTGGCTGCCCCACTGGACCCCCATCCCCTCCTCCTCCTATTGTGGCCTTCTTACACATTCATATTCATAACACTACATGGTACCTTTGGATGCCCTTTTCACAGAGCCTATAAAGTTCTTTCCCACCTTTTCCTCTTGGAGCTGTTTACACCCTTCAACTGTTTATACCAAATCAAACATCATCTTCTATATGAGGCCTTTACTGGCTAGTGTCTTTCTAAGACTATCTTTCATATTCCTTTTTCAATTTCTTTTGGATATAACTGTATTTGTGGTGCTAAGGCAGCTAGCTTGTGCAGAGAGTGAATAGAGCGTGGGGCCTGGAGTCAGGAATCCTCATCTTCCTGAGTTCAAATCTGGCCCTCAGACACTTACTAGTTGTATAATCCTGGACAAGTCATTTAACCCTGTTTGCCTCAGTTTCCTCATCTGTAAAATGAACTGGAGAAGGAAATGGCAAACTATTCTAGTATCTTTGCCAAGGAAACCTTAAATGGGGTCAAAAAGAGTTGGACATAACTGGAAAACAACTGAACAGCAATAAAATATTTGTTCATGTTATCTCATCCATTAAAAGGTAAGTTTTTTGAGGGTTAGGAACTATTTGGATTTATTGAGAAGAATGTCTATTTTCTTGATCAAAACCTGGTAAGGGGGGCAGCTAGGTGTCACAGTGGATAGAGTTCTGGCTTTGGAGTCAGGAGGACCTGAGTTCAATTCTGGCTTCAGACATTTGACACTTACTAACTGTGTGACCCTGAGCAAGTCATTTAACCCCACTTGCTTCACCAAAAAGCATAAAACAAAAACAAAAAAAAACCCTTGTGAGTTCAAAAAAGTCAGGTGATTCTAGGTCTGGGTGCTACGTGCCTATAAAGAGGTGGTCCCCAACAACTGAGAGGAGAAAATAACCACAACCCTAAAGACAAGCCAGAAGATGTGAGCCTAGGGTGATTTACTCAGATAGTGAAGATCTGAGGTGGAAGTGAAATGTTCAACAATTCTACAAACATGTTTTAAGTATTAAGTCTCCCGGCAAAGAATGTTAGAAGCAATTAGTTACTGTGTCATATTTTAAATATTTGTTGATGTATGCTTATAAATCTTTTGTGTTTTGAACATTTCTCTTGTGGTGGAGAAAATAAAAAAAGTTATCCTATACTAGATCTACTCCATGTAGTGAGTAGCTTGCTAGAAAGAAACGTGCTTATTCCTCTTATGGAGGTCGTCCACATGAGTAAAACTTCAATTTTAAGAGATTTTCCCGAAGGCTCTGGAGCTGTGGAATAATGAACATAAGAATACAGGAGATACAGGAGCTTGATCACCTCTTTTAAAGATCAGACCTCCACAGGACTGAATTTGGTCCACATAAGCCCAGAGTTAGGATCCCTTAGGGAGACAAAGAGCCCTAGTTCCTTGGGCTGTGAGTGGATTCGCACCCCACCCAACATACACACATGAATAGTACGTAGACTTGTGATTTTTGATATAGCTAGAGAGCTCTCAAATAAGGAAACTCCCTTTATCAATGCCAATTGGCACCTTGTCTGAAATTTAGTCTTAGAGAGTGTCTTAGACCTCTGAGAGATAGAGTAACTTGTACGTAATTAGTATATATCAGAGGAGAGACTTGAACCTAGGTCTTCCTAACAGTTCTCCATCAACTATCTCATGCATGATGTCTGTCTTTATCTCTCTTGCACATGAACACAGAAATATAGTAAATATATGTACATATTCACATAATATAACTTACATGCATGTGCAATTATCTTTGATTATAGGTTACTTAATGTTACTCCCTTTTCCCTTCTATTAGCATTAAAAATGTAGATGAACTACCAAATAATTAGACAACTGTTTTCCTTTAAGGTAAAACTATAGTAGAAATCACAAGCAAAAGAAAATCACCTACAATTTATGGGCTAACCATATTTTGTTCCTTCGGAAATATAAAGAATATTTAAAATCCTCAGGATAATAATACATAGAAAGCCTCATTCCTTCATCGTCCTTACATTTTAAAATTAAAAAAAAGCTACACACTAATGCCATACTAGCTCTGTTCCTCTGAAAATATTTATTTCTTTGCTAAAGGGTATCTAAGTCCTGTGTCAAGAAAACATAAACTATAATAGAACCTACCAAACTAGAAAGTCTTTTGGACTTGCACTTTTACCTAAGGCTTAACTAAAGGTTGATAGCAAGGTGATAAAATTTGTTTCTTTGTTTTAGCCCATGGATCATATAAAGACCATCCACCAAGGCACATGAAAGTTATTTGATATGAATGAATGGGGAGAAAAACCCACACACAAAAATAAATTACAAATGCTTCTAATTTTGATAATTTGGTAATTTGATAATTTGGATATGTATTTTCTTGGATGTAGACTCTCCTTCAAAATACTCATACCACAACCCTTCCATATCAGGGATAGATATTTCAGATATTCCATGCTTTTAAAAAAAAATCACTCATGTAAATTGCTGACAAAAAGGGAAAACTTGTACAGATTCGCTAAATTAATTAAAATAAAACTACAAGTATTTATGGAGTACCCAATATAAAAAAGACCCTCTGATCGGGCCCACAGAAACAAAGTAAAATCAACAATCCCTGCCTTCAAAGTGTTGACCTGTTATTAGTAGATACAATATGTAACAAAATAAGTAAATATAAAGTATTCAAAAATAAATAATGAAGTGATCTTAGGAAAGGAGAACACCAATAACTGAGGAAACCAGGAGAGGATTTTGTAGGAAGTGGCACCTAATCCAAATCATGAGATCACTTAGATGTCAAACAAGTCAGAGATGAAAAGGGAGTACATTCCCAGTATGGAGGGCAGCCTGTACAAAGGCTGGGAAATGTAATCTCAAATGTATCTTCCCTGCACAAAGGAAGGAAATATAATCCATCTTTGGAAAACATCAAATAGATCAATTTGGATGGAATGTAAAGATCACATGAAAAAAGACTGGCAGTGATGAGTATATGTTGATTTTGAGATATGATTCCATTCCCCAGATATATTACTTTCATATGAAAGTGTTGGTCTGTGTATTAGCATGAAAGCTTAAATAATCTTTCAGGGGTGGGAAAATCTTTTTAGAGGTTTTATATGAAATTGGGATACCAAAGCCATTTTTTTTTGTATTGTCTTGTAATCAATCATGGTAACTGTGTTTTGTGTAGGGTTTGTAGATAGATTACCATTCCTGATGTGTTTCTCACTGTCATAGCAAATGTGCATTTTTTCTCAAAGAGACATAAATACCCTGCTGGTGATGAAAATTTCACAGAACTTTTTTTTTAAAGCTTTTTAAGAAAACTCTTGCCTTAAAGGGTACAACTGATTATTCATCTCTTTTTTGCTGCTTCTTCACAGTCCTTTGATTTTTGCTTCATGTTTAAGGTCAAAACATTGTAGTAGGAATAATAATTTTTGTTTTTAATCTGTACTTCCTCGAACTTAGAATTGAAGGGACCTTTAGCAATCAATTAGCCCAACCCCCTTATTTTCTACATGGGAAAACAAATCTAGTGAGATAAAGAGATTCACCCAAGGTCATACAAGTAGTAAACAGAAAAGTTGATGTTCAGATCAGATTTTTTCCGACTCTGATCCCACTGCTCTCTTCACTATAGCAGCTTGCCTCTCATATTCTTACCTTATAAAATATGTAATGTATAAATTTATCTTTCCCATTAACTCTGAGCCTATGCGTGGGGTGTATGATGCTCTCTACCTTATAGTATGAGTTGCCAAAATGTGATATTAGCGTCTTGATTTTATAGGTCCATCAGTTGGGACTATTCAGGCAATAACATTTTTAATGGAGAGGTGTCTATAAACATATTTCCAGGATGAATGAAATATTTTCTTCAGTGTTTCTTCTTTGGAGTCATCTTGAAGACATTTCCAAGTGAACAAATCAATGAACATTTATTATGAACCTATCATATGAAAAACCTTAAGATATAGAGACAAATAAATCCCTAACATCAAAAAGCTTATAGTATGGTAGAGGAGATAAGAAATACACACAGATAAACATTATTCAGCCCTTAGTTCCGAGGAGTCACCTCTAGGTTTGTCACTAAGATGCTTCAGGGATGGAAAGAGGTCTAAAAAAAGAAAATTTGGAGAAAAAATATGCAAACATTTAATTAAGGTAGTTATATTTTACTTCTTTTTCCAGTGCTGTAGAAATGAAGATGGTTTACAGTTGTTTGCTATTTTCTGGTCTTGTTCCATTTAATTAGATATGTTAATGAATTTGCAATATCTTTAAGGTGTATGTATACTTCCTCTAACCACGAAGATCACAATGGTCTAAATATATTTGCTAAGACTAAAAATACTGGACCTGTTCCATGATAGTGGCAAAATCTTTAAAAAGTACACACCTCCATGTTTCATGGAGAACATCATTAACTTGATGTTAATTAACAGGGTTGAAAAAGGTTATCTGGGTTGTTACATCTTAAGCGATTTTTTTTTATGATTTTGACATGCATGGAAGACTTCTTTTTAGCAGAGAGCCTTTAAACCAGCATCTTGTTCTACTTAACAAATGGTGATTATGATATTTTCAAAATGATTTCTCCTGAATTCTCTGTCCATTGAGTCTTTCCTTGATATGAAGACTACAAAATACATACATATATAATATATATGTATATACATATATATATATACACACATACAGAGAGAGACAGAGAGAGAGAGAGAGAGAGAGAGAGAGAGAGAGAGAAGTTCAACAAAACTAACCAACACACCAAATCAAGTCTTACATGGTATGCAATGATCCATACCCACAGTCCACATACACACACACACACACACACACACACACACACACACACACACACACACACCCCTTCATAGAAGTGAGGCTTGTGCATTTTTATTCAATTCTCTTTTTAAATTTTATTTATTTATTTTTAGTTTTCACCATTCACTTTCATAAGCTTTTGTGTTTTCAATTTTCTTCCCTTCCCTCCTCTGCCCCATCCCCAAGACGATGTGCAACCTGATATGGACTTTACATATACATTTATATTAAATATTTTTCACATTAGTCATGTTGTAAAAATGTATTAGAACCAATGGGAGGAATCATGAGAAAGAAGAAACAAAACAAAACAATAGGAAAAAAATCAAATAGTATGCTTCAATCTGCATTCAGACTCCATAGTTCTTTCTCTGAATCTGGATAGCATTTTCTATCATAACTCTTTTGGAGTTGTCTTAGATGCCTGCATTGCTGAGAAGGGCCACGTCTATGAAATTAGTCATTGCTTAATGTGGCTGTTACTGTGTACAATGTTCTTCTGGTTCTGCTCACTTCACTCAGCATCAGTTCATATAACTCTTTCCAGGTTTTTCTGAAGTCTAACTGCTCATCATTTCTTATAGTATAATAGTATTCCTTTATAATCATATAACACAACTTGTTCAGCCATTCCCCAACTGATGGGTATCCCCTCAATTTGCAATTCTTTGCCACCACAAAAAGAACTGCTATAAATATTTTTATACATGTGGGTCCTTTTTCTATTTTTATGATCTCTTTGGGATACAGACTTAGAAATGCTAACTCTGGGTCAAAGGGTAGACACAGTTTTATAGCCCTTTGGGCATAATTCCAAATTGCTCTCCAGAATGGTTAGATCAGCTCACAACTCCACCAGCAATTCATTAGTGTTCCAATTTTCTCATATCTTCTCCAACATTTATCATTTTCCTGTTTTGTCATGTTAGCCAATCTGATAGGTACGATATAGTACCTCAGAGTTGTTTTGATTTGCATTTCTTTAATTAATAGTGATTTAGAGCATTTTTTCATATGACTATTGATAGCTTTAATTTCTTCATCTGAAAACTGTCTGTTCATATCCTTTGACCATTTATAAATTGGGGAGTGGCTTGTTTTCTTATAAATTTGATTCAGTTCTCTATATATTTTAGCAATGAGGCCTTTATCAGAGACATTGGCAGCAAAAATTGTTTCCCAGCTTTCCTCATGTCTTTTTTGGAGTCAGATTTGGTTATGATATTTATACAGCATTAACAAAGTCAAACAATTACAGAATTTGAGAGTTGGGACTTCAGCAGACCCACACATTGAATGAACCCAGGCTATGATATATAGTATCTGACAAGTGTTCATCCAGTCTCTGCTTAAAGACCTCAATGGAGGGGCAATCTATCTCTCCTTGAGTCAATCTCCTCCATTTTTCTAAAGCGCTATTGTTAGGAAATTTTCCTAGGCATTAAGGTTGTGTTCACCTCTTTCCAGTGTCTGCTAACTGCTCTCAACTTTGTCCTTTAGAGACAAAATCCCTCTCTTACATGACAATCCTTCAAATACTTAAACCTAGGTAAAATGTCTCCTCTAAGTTTTCTCTTCTTCAAGGTAAACATGAAAAATTCCTTCAACTGTATGATATGGATTTAAGGTGATTCATGATACTGGTTACTCAACTGTGGAGACCCTCTAGTTTATGAATGTCTTTGTTAAAGTGTAATATCCAAAACTGAACATCATTTTCCAGGGTACTCAGGGACTAGGGCTTCCTTATTTATGCCTGCCTCTCTTATGAGAAACCTGTGACAAAACTGAGAGCCAGAAGTAACAGGATGACTGGGCTTAGAGTGTAACTATTAGTGGTTCAATGTTAATTTTGCAGGAGGTCTTCAGTGGAGTACCCAAGGAATACATGCTTGGCTAGATAACATTTTTGTAAGTGACTTTGATAAATTATACATCGACCTTATATAAGGTACAGAGTTGGGAGAGATAGCTAACACACTGGATGTCAGTCAGGATCTAAAAAAGGCCTTTCCAGGATAGAACATTGAGCTGAATCAAGATGCTGAAATTCAATAGGGATAAATTTGAAGTCTTGTATTTGGGTTCAAAATATCAATTTTCCAAGTGGAGCATAGGGAAAGCATAGTTAGACAACAAAATGTATTTTAAAAGATCTGGGTATTTTAGTGTAATACAGGCTAAATATAAACCAGCATTATAATGTGGTAACAGAAAAAAAATTAAAAAAAAAACTTGATGCCATTATGGTCTGAATTAAGAGACACATGAGGATATTGACTGATCCTGAGGTTTTTCTTGGTAGTTTCTCAGAGCATTGATAGGTTAAGTGATTTGCCCAGGGTCACACATACTGTATATGTCAGAGACAGTCCATAAAACTTTGTTTCCCTGGCTTGGAGATAATCACTCTTTTCTCTAATACACTAGCTACAGTGGAGACATGGCTTGCTTCAGGTTAAGGATGACCGTGGTTGAATTCAGGCATCTAACACCTGACTTTACAAGTCACATAACTTCTGAGTATCTCCAAGGAACTCTTTAAGATTATAAATTGCAAAATAATTACTAATCTGCATTAGTAGAATGAGTAGCATTTTTAGGACCTCTCTGTAGCAATGGAGTCCCAGATATAGAGAAAAAGGAAAAAAAATCTTATAATATTCTTCCATCATTCTTTGATGAGCAACCAGGTGGAACAGTAGATAGAGTGCTGGGCCCAGAGGTGGGAAGATCTGAGTTCACATGTGGCCTCAGATACTTACTAGCTATAGGACCCTGGGAAAGTCACTTAACCTCTGTTTGCCTCAGTTTGCTCAATTATGAAATCAAAACAATAATAACACCTACCTTGTAGCATTCTTATGAGGATCCAATGAAATAATAATTGTAAAAAAAATACAGTACAGTTCCATGCATATAGTAAGCACTATATACATTCTAATTCCCTTCGCAGTAAGATTTTAGGTGAATTTGTGTTTTAAACTTGTGCTAATATTGGCTGCCATTTCTTTCTCTAATTGGCAAAGATTTAAAGGTTATACTAGATAAAGTGATTTCTATGCTTTTTTGGCCTATTGGTACCAACTGATATTCAGCAATTAAACTTCTTCAATAAGCAGTAATATTATTCTCTATGTTTTTTTTATCCATTTCCCACTTTTAGCAATTTACAGTTAAATAAGTCTACTTGGAGTTTTGTCAATTAATTACACATCATATCTTCTTATTTTTGTACTTTCAAATCTTTTATTTTTCATCTTTGCTCTAGCAAACTTAGATTTCCTACAAATAACTGATTCAAAAATGGCTTCAATATCACTAACTAGTTACTTTTGGACTATTAAAATATAATCAACTAAATTCTTATATTTTGGCATCTATAGCTATAGCATCTATCTATGTCTAATCATATATTTTTCTCCCTTGAACAAAATATCGATAATAGATAATTAGAATAATTCAGCATTGTCTACAAGCTTTTGATCTCTCTCATTTCTTGATCGAGAACCATGTACTCCAACATTCTTTTCACTGTTGTCGACATGCATTTGTCTTTAAGTCACTGAATATTGAAGTATATGTTGATTCAATTTGGAGGGACATATCAAGTTATCCATACATTTTCTCTACTTTCTAATTGTCAGCAATAGATGATGGTAAGAAAGCTCCAATTGTTTCATTATAGAAGTGGGTTGTTTTTTGGGTTTTCTGTTTTTTGTTGTTGTTTTTTTTTTTTTGCAGATTCTTAACATGAACATCACAATACTGTATGACCAAGTGTCTCATGAAATTTTGTTTTTTTGTTAACTTAAGATACAAAGCGAAAGTGATTACATTGTTCTTCACAACAACTCCTTTGTTTACCTCTCTAAGGAAAAGAAAGGTGAGTCATCTGGCCACTTACATAACACTTCCTTTCATCCTCTAGTTTCATTTATAATAAAATGTATTGTATGAAATGATGCACTTTCTCCAGTAGCATACTCACTTCCTGAATGTTGGACAGGAAGTTCAATGGTTAAGTTAATGTTGATAGATGTTAAAAACTATAGTTTTTCTCACTTTTCTCCTTATCTTCCACCTTTATTGCAAAAGTATCAGAGAAGACTAAAGGCCATTTGTTCACAAGTTGTTATGCTCAAAGAAGTCATCAACAGGTAGTCCATCTACTCCATACCTAGCCAAACTGATCCTTAAATGTTCAACAAACTTGAAGTCTTTACTACATCTTACAGTTTATTGGAGCTTGTGCTCTACTGGCAAAGTCTTTGAGAGTCCAGTTTTCCCTGCATTCAATGATGTGGAAATGTAGCGAGATAATTTTGACATTTAAAAAAAAATAAATTTCAACTGGAACAATAGGAACATCAACATCAAAAATTCCATTTTTTTAACTTTAACACAATCTTCAGGATGCAACTATGAGGTGGAACAGGTTGTATTTATTTGTTTTAATTTTGTTGTATTTAAAGTTCACTATTTATATAGAAAGCTTGAGTAGTATTACCTTGAAGAAAAGGATTCTGTGAGGTGGAGGTGAGAATGAAGTACATTCCAGATACAGGGATGGCTATGTACAAAGGTGTAGAGAATGGAGATAGACTTTTTAATTCGATTCTACAGGAAATAGGAAGCCACTGGAACTTATTGAATAGGGGAGTGATATGTTCAGATCTACGCTTAAGATATGATAAATTTTACAGCCATGCATTCCCACATTACAAGCATGAAATGGAGTAGGGAGAGATTTGAGGCAATGAGACTAATTATGAGGCCATTATAATAGTTTGGAAGAGAGATGATTGCCAGAAATATGGATATGACTGGATGAGGAACAGCATGGTGTAGTGGATAGGGCATTATACTGGGAGTCAGAAAGATCTGGGTTCAAACCATACCTCAGACACATACTACCTCAGTAACCTTGGGTATATCACTTTACTTTTCTGTGCCTCAGTTTCCTTATCTGTAAAATGAAGGAGTTGGTATTAATAGCCTCTAAAATCCATTGCAGCTCTAAAGTTATGATCCTATGATCATAAACCATAGTGGTACTTTAACCACAATGCTTGTCATTACTGTAATATTGATCACAGCTTTGAGAGTTGGGTTGCTTACCACTGTAGCAGCCAGTGCCAACTTAAGAGCATAATTCTTTCCTTTTCCCTTTTTGTCTGTAAAATGTTAACTTAGAAGTGAAGGTGGCAGGGGAAATTCCTTGAGTAAATATGGCCTTGAGTGCCCACAGGGGACATAGAATCACAGTAGGTATTAGCAGCTTTACAGAATTTAGATATAAATCATTTTAGAAGTCTTTCTGTTTGAAAGCAGAGAACTTAAGTTGTAACCCCTTCAATGTCTGATTTTCAGTTCACAAGATAGTCTGCAGATTATTCTTTGTGTAAAATAATAATGCCTATTATAATAATAATAATAAAGTCCCAGGATGGAAGTGAACATTTAAAACATCCTGTCACATTGGGGGCATCTCTTTGTAGGAAGAGTACAACAAAAAGAAAAACAACATTTTACCAGTTCTATCACAGAATTTCTCTCTAAAAAATAAAAATAAAATAAAAACAGCACACACATATCCAGTAGCTAAAAATGGTCAGGTCATGTCATTTCTCCGTGTAATTCTCTGACAAGATTTAGATGGTGGCCCTCTGTTCCTCTCTCTCTTCATTCTTGCCTTCAGAAATATTCCCCACTCTCATGACCTCCACACTAGCATTTCCGTGGCTGATCAACATATATCTATTCAGTCTTCTTTTCAACCAAGCTCTAGCCTCTATCTCTAATCGACTTCTGGATATTTCCACATGGATGTTTCTTTTATCATCTCAAAATGAAGATGTTAAAAACTTAGCCTCCACTGTAGGCAGGCTCTTCTGACTTTTGTTTTTTAGTCTTCTCACTCTTTTTAAATGTATTTTCTCACCAGGAATGCCTTCCTCTCTCCAGAATGTATAATAACTTTCTGTCTCTCCCTTAAAGACTTTCCTTTCCTTTGCAATACTGGTGTCACAGTGAATAGAGCACCAGGATGGAAATAGGAAGGCATGAGTTCACAATCAGCCTCAGACACTTAATATCTAAGTGACCTTGGGAAAATTACTTAATTTTTGTCTCAGTTTCCTCAAATGGAAATGGAAATAATAAATAGTACCTACCTTGCAAAGTTGTAAGGATCAGTGAAATAATTATAAAAGCCACTTAGCAGAGTGCCTGGAACATAAGAGCTATATAAATACTTATTTCCTTCCTTTCTCTTATCTGAACTTGAGCTTCTATATGTTTTCTATAAAAACAATTTTATACTTAATCATGTGTTGTCTTATACTGTTCATTGATTATCTCACATGTGCATTTTATTTCCTGACATAAGTTCACTTAGTAAAAAGAATCACATTTTATACTTTTTATGCAAGCTCCTAACACCTAGCTCCATGACATCCTATCAGTAAGTGCTCAATAAGTTAAAATAATATTTTACTTTTATACACAACTTTAGTTTACAAAATATTGTCATCTGTATTTTCTCATTTTATGCTAATATCCCCAGCAGGTACAAATGGGTGGTACTGTTATTACCTTCTGATAAATGAGAGAATTCATATTCAGAAAAGTTAAGTGGGCTTGACTAAAGGTAAATGGTTTGTTCTACAGCTAGCTCTAGAATTTTGGTCCCATCAATGTAGAATTTCAGAACCTGAAAAATTGTGCATTTGTGTTGGGAGCTAGGGGTCATCCTTTAAACGACATCAGCTTTCTCTATCCCATAGGCTGTTTATTCCCTGGCCCATGTAACTTCTTCCTCCCTAGCACCCATATCCTTTTGCTTTCTCAGGAACCTCTCATACTGGATTTTCTTCCATGCCTAGAAGCTTCCTGGCTAGAAACTTCATTTTCTAGGTTATGGGCTTTATCCCTTCTTATGACTTCAGAAGTGGGACTCCAATTAGACCTGCCAAAACAGGTTCCACTCCTCCCTGAAAAAAAGATTACAGCTGCTTGACCCCTGAGTTATTCATATGCAAAAAAAAGAAAGGTACATCCTGGAGTTTCAGGAAAATCTTGAAATAGTTTTTGAATCAAGTTCAGGGAGCACCTTCTCATATGCAAGTCATAAACTTCCTCCTGTCATGGTCTGAAGATTATTACCATAGGGATCTTTGGGGCATCTCTGGTTTTGGCTGTAGCTACCTCTTGACTTTTGAGATGCCAGTCTGGGCCTCAGTACAGAGGATCAAAGGATTACTCTGATACCTTTCTATTATTATACCACCTCATCCTCAATGAGCCTTTTGATGTCTAGATGTCATCTTACCTTACATATGCCAATCTCAAGCATATTTCTTTTAGCAATGACTGACCCATCTGATTGTTCTGTGAAATCCCTTTCAATCCCAACAATGAAACCCAATATTTATCAACCACTTCGTTTTTCTGATGAGGAAGTTATGTTCCAATAAGTTGAAGTGACTTGCCCAAAAACACACTACTATTTATTAGCAACTCTTTATACTCTGTCCTCTTTGTACTTTTCCAGTCTTCTTACACTTACCTCCTGTATTTACAGAGTGACACAAGAGATTTTTTGGTAGAGGGAAATATAAGGGTGTTTGTAGACAGCAGGGAAAGGACAAATAAATAGAGATAATATTGAAGATTAGTGAGATAGTGGGGATGATAGTGGGGAAGGACCACTGACACTCTCTTTGAGAAGATATGAGGTGATGATACCAAGAGTACATGTAGATAGGTTGGCCTTGGAAGTTGGAAGAGCTGCTTAATCATTAGAGACAGGTGGGATAGACCTAATAAAGGAAGATGTCTGAGTAATATTACCTGAGGAGGTTAAGGAAAGCTATATGGCAATGGCCTCAAGTTTTTCAATAAAATATGAGTCAAGGTCCTCATATGAGAGGAATGGGGTTAAGGGGATTCAGAGCAAGATTAGAAGAAGGAGGAAAAATTCTGAAGTAATCACTAAAGTGGATAAAACAATTAGAGATGTGAAGAACTATTATCTTGCCTCAGGTTTCAAGAGTCAAATCCATCTGTTGCTTTATACTTCATCTTCATTTCTTCTTTTCCTTTCAAGAGACAAAACTGGTAAGACAGAGTGTCCACTCCACTTTACTTTTTAAAACTCAAACTCAAATAACTCCTTAAGACTACGTTCGTTGTTACATTTCATTATGTTATCAGCATGTGATGACTAAGACTTGAAACAATGTTTTTACATACAGAATTTACCATAAAATAAGGATTACATATTTTCAATTATTCTCATTCTTTATGCATACTTGAAACACTTTTTCTTGTATATGTTTTTGAGAATGATTTGGATTATAAGTGAATGTAAATAAAAACTAAAATTTCTCCTCTGATATTGCTTTGGGCTATGAAGGAGTGCACACATTTTCAGAGGATTTGCCAGCAGAGATTGAGCTGCTGGATTTTGTTATTTGTCCAAGAACCAACCCAATTAAATTCTTTAAAAAAAAAAAAGCATCATTGGAAGATTGGCCAAAAGAGAGTCTGTCTTTTTCTTTCTTTCTTTCTCTTTCTTTCTTTCTTTCTTTCTTTCTTTCTTTCTTTCTTTCTTTCT
>NW_020954569.1:16416655-16538160 GCF_900497805.2 Vombatus ursinus
TCTTTCTTTCTTTCTTTCTTTCTTTCTTTCTTTCTTTCTTTCTTTCTTTCTTTCTTTCTTGGAGAGAGTATACTACTTCTATAATCAATCTATTAACAAAGTAAAAGTTGCTTTGATGGAGAAAGTACACATGCTGATGACACTGATGAAATAACAGATCTCAAAATTTTATGTGAAAATAGCTTAGAACCATTAGACATGATTTAATTGATTTTTTTATGGAATGGACTCTGTTGTTTTCTCCAAATTAGTGCCTTGCATAAAATAGGTGCTTAATAAGTATTTGTTGAATTGAATCAAACTATCATTTTCATTTTTTAATTAAAAGAGTATATTGAACTTAAGTAGATATTTGGGAATGCTGTAGAAATAACAATTCAGTATAGGATGGGTAACCTGTAGCCACTTTTTATCTTTTCTGTGACCTTCTTATATAGCTGTTTAAAAACAAACCAAACAGTAATTGATGTTAAATTTTGGTAACAAAGAACATATTAATTTTCAGGTTGGTAGACACTCCTTGGAATAAGTTTTGCATCCTGACAAGAAAAAAAATGTCCATTTCTATAATTTTTAGCTCTAAAATCTCAGGTCCCAATAAAATCCTTTCTCCCCTACATCTTCCTCTAGCAAAATGCTGAAAATATGCTATATACTCAATAAATTCTTCATGATTGATTGACATTTGACACATACATTCAAGTCCAAAGATTCCCAAAGTTCAAATCAAGTGTCATGATCTATTTCATTTAGTTCTTTTCTTATTAGTTTAAATAATGTTTTTTTCTAAAATAACTGTAATTTAATCAGATTTATCAATTATACCATAATCACATTTATGCATATCATTCTGAATGGTTGTTGTCTAACCTATGAATCACATAATTTCAGAGTTAGAAAGTATCTCACAGGTTAACTAGCCCGACTTACACTTATGTAAAGACTCACTACATCTCCATCAGGTGTTAATCCAGTCTTTAGTTGAAAGTCTATTAATAGGGAAACAACTGCCATCTGAAGCAGATGATTCTGTTCTGGAATACTTCTAAGTATAAAGAAGTGTTTCTAAACATCAAAACTAAACCTTCCTCTCAGTAACTACTACCCATCGTCCTTACAGTAGAAGTCTAACAGTTCCATGCTGGGGTGTGCTGCAGTCACCTCAACTGCATTCAAGATAGCCAATTGTTAATTATTAGTGTGAACATTTACACCTGGGAAATCAGCAAAAATTACAAATCAGGGCTTGATTTCTTGTTTTGTGAATTGTCTATACTTTAAAAAATTGATGTAGAAAATGTGAATAATGCAGATTAAACTTAGAAGTGAGTCATGCATGCTTTTCCCACTCTTAGAGTAGTTGGTTATTAGACATTTACAAGCATATATCTGCACATACCAGGCTTTCAAATAATTGAAGACAGCACTCATGTATTCCCTACATTATTTCTTTTCTGGGCTAATCATCCTCACCCCATTTCTTTTATTTTTTCATTTGTTTGTTTGTTTGTTTGTTCATTTAATTATTTATTTATTTACTTATTTACTTACTTACTTACTTACAGCAAATAGTATGCTTCGATCTGCATTCAAACTCCATAGTTCTTTCTTTGATGTGGATAGCATTTTCCACCACAGGGCCTTTGGAGATATCTTAGATCCTTATATTGCTGAGAAGGGTTAAGTCTATCAATATTAGTCATCGCACAAGGTGGCTGCTACTATGTACAACATCCTCCTGGTTCTGCTCAAACCCCACTTCTTTTAAATGAACTATGGCATAATTTCTAATTCTTTCACTGTTCAGGTCATCTTAGTCATTGACAAGTTTTGTTTTTTGTTTTTTTTTCTTTTCCCAAAGCAGAAACACATAACTTCATGTAGTTTTCTCTGCATTGTGGATATTGTTGTTGTTTGTCTTTCATTCTCAAAGAGGACCATAAACATGAGGAATGTAATGCCATGTCATGTCAGTGACAGAGGGCTGTGTAAAGTCACCAGCTTCACTCTCTCCTTCAGAGCCATCTGGGTCCAGTGTCAAGATATAGATCAGGATGACTGGAGATGGCCCATTGAGAGACCTTGACCTTTTTAAGCTAAGGTCTTTCCCAGGTCTCAGTTTGACTGAGGCAATGTCTAGTCAGTGATTAAGGATAGGTAAGAAATGAGGCAAAAAATGGCATCTTTTACCTAATCAAAGGAAAAAAAAAACCCAAATCAAAAAAAAAATTAACCTAGGAGTGAAGACCCTCAGGGTTTCTGGCCAAAACAGAAACAATTGCTATTTACCCTCACTCAGAGCCATCTGGGTCCAAATAATGACTATGTGAGGCTTGGGTGGGGACCTAGTGTTGGTCAATCTATGAGAACCAGAGTGACTTGGGTTTAAGGCATGGTTCTTGAAAAAGAAATCTGGCCAGTAAACACCAAGACATCTTTGGAGGTTTCAGGGATCAAAAATTTACATTCCTTTGGGCAGAGCACCCAAAGGAGAAGCTAAGAGTATAACATCGTATGTGGAGAGAGGGAAAGGACCAAGAGAGGGAAGGAAGGCCCATAGTAGTAGCTGAAAGTCCCCTTTCCCACAGGAGGGGAGTTTGAATATCAATTAGACATATATTCCCCAACTGTCCTCCTATCATCAGTATAAATCAGGTCCAGCATCCCTGCTCCCTCTCCATGATGTAAAGTAAGAAGAATAGTGAGAAGGGTCTCCTATTGGGACAAGAGTTGGAATCTAAGCAATCCAATTAACAAGTGTTTGTCTGTCATACATATGTATGAAGTCCACTTAGACTCAGTGGGAATATCAGTCAAACCAGTTTGCTATGGGCCAGATGTACAAAAATTTACATGTGTATGGCCAATTGTAATGCAACTAAACTAAAACTGTATTTCAGTATTAGTTCAATATGGTTACATTCTAAGAATTTACCCTTGAAATGTAATGATGAAAAATGCAAACAGAAGTCAGAGGTAGAAAGGAAGCATGATATAGTACTAGACTGGACAATGAATCTGAAGACGTGCAATTTAGTTGCCAATTGATCAATTATTAGCCATGCAACCTTGGGTAAGCTATTTAAATTTACTGAGTTTAAATTTACTCATTTGTAAAGTGTAAGTAATAAATAATGTCCCATATACTGCACAGGACCATCAAAGTAATATGTATCTGCTTTAAAAACTCTAAAAAGTGTTATAAAAGTAGAAGATAATTTTTAAAAGGTAAAGTCACAATTGGACACTGGAAAGAAGAAAGGAAAGAAAAGATAAACAAATAAACCAGGAGACAGTATAGTGCTGTAAAGAGTGCTGGATTAGAAGTCAGATCTCAATTTTATCCTCAGCTTTCTTGTAATTAACTACTCACCATCTCTGGGCTCTATTTCCTCATCTATAAAATGATGGAGTTAGACTAAATGATCTATAAGTTTCCTTCCAGCTCGAAACTATTATGATGATGATAAATTTCATATCCCCAGTACTTACACACTGTCATGTTAATAGTCTAGCATTGGAAGCATTGCAGAGCTGGTTTGTATAAAACTCCTTCCTTCTGTTCAGTTATCTGTGTAATTGAACTTCTTACTTTATGAATTTTGCTGTGCTGCTAAAGTGAAGTCTCAGGTTGAAAACTGCTGGTAGTAAAAATTGCTATTGCATCTTTCTATCCATATCAGAAGAGGAAAGCCATTTTAGTGCATTTTTTTCAAACTGCTCTTGTCGCCTTCTTTATCATCTGCTGCTAATGGACATGGCAGATGGGGGGCAATGCAGCATCATAGAATATTGCATACAGCTTTTCTATACAGACCATTTTTTCAGGGGCCATTTAGCTAACACAGTGAAATGCATCTGATTATGCCAAAGGTTTGTGGCTGCCCAGGAGGCAATAACTTGAGAACTGTGGAGAAAGCACCATGTTCAGCAATGATGTTTTGTAGCCAAAAATGTGTCTCTAGCTGTATCAAAATACCTATAAGCTAACATCTGGTTATCTAGGTTAGTACAAATAATAAAATAAAACTTAGATTTGATATTGCAATCCTTGAATGACTTTTTAGCACCTGATTTATCATCCATATATGTTGTTCTTGGGGTAATGCTGAAGTGATTACCCATTTTATGAGGTGTCATAAGGGTAGTGAGATGTTGAAAGAGCATGACACATGGAGTTAAAAGAACTGATATTGGACCATCTTTCTGTCACTTATGAGCTGAGCAAAGATCAGCAAGTAGAACCTTCTTTCTAGAACTCATTTGTCTCATCTGTAAAATTGGGATAATAATTCTTGTGTTAATATGACACCATAATTTAGGGGAAAGTGCACTGGACATAGAGTCAGGAGAGATCTGTATTTGAATAGGACATCTTATACTAGCTGGGTGGTCATTGATAAGTAAGTCAATTGATTTCTCTGGACCTCATTTTTTTTTCATCTGTAAAATGAGAATAAAAATAGTACCTTCCCCCTCAGGGTAATTGTAAAGATCAAATTAAATAAAACATTTTGCCAACTCTGTAGCACTATATAGTTTCTATTATCAATGATTACCTATCAAGCTAAAGGAAAGGACCCCTATAAACTACAAAACACAATACAAATTTCAGCTGAAATCCGTTCACTTGAACTAATGATATGGAGAGATCAAAAAGAATCACTATGGGCAGGGATATGCTGTAGTCAGCTGTCCTGTCTCTTGAGAACCATTGTTGGGGCAGCTAAGTGCTGCAGTAGATAGAGCACCAGCCCTGAAGTCAGGAGGTCCTGAGTTCAAATCCGGCCTCAGATCAAACATTTAACACTTACTAGCTGTGTGACCTTGGGCAAGTCACTTAACCCCAATTGCCTAAAAAAGAAAAAAAAGGAGAACCGTTGTTCAGTTTTCAGTGTGAGCATTTATACATCAGAAATCCATAAAGAATACAAATCAAGGCTTGATTTATTGTTTGGTTGATTATGTAGACCAGTGAGGTCAAAATCAAACAGAAATGGGGCTTACTAATCCATACATAAGGATTCTGCTAACATCATATTGACTTAGTTTTAAAATGTAGTATTAGCTATGTTTTATTGTATTTTCATTTATTTTGTTAACTATTTTCCAGTTACATTTTTTTTCTGGTTCAGGCTACATTTGAGAGTATTGTCAGCCACACATGACTTATCTACATGATTGACATCCATTGTCTAGAATTCAGAAAATGATGGCAAAATGTTAATAATGCAGATTAAACTTTAAAACATGTTATATATACATTGGAGGGAGGAGGAAGGAGTCAACTGTTAAAAATTTACCAATATGCCCCTGACTCTCCTTGGTGCTGTTACCTTGTAGTTGAATATTTTAGTTGAACATTTTAGCAATGAATCAGATGAAAAATGGAGCAATCAAGGGATCATAGATCTAGAATTAGAAAGCATCTCAGAGACATTGTCAAATTTCAAATGATAGAAAATCAGGAAAGGTAGCTAACACTTTAGATGATATAATCAAAATCCCCAAGTATCTCAACAAGCCAGACTAATGGGGCAAATAGAAACAAAAATGAAATTTAAAAATATATAAATGCCAATACTTGGATTCAAAATACCTTCACTTGACACTTCCATCCCTAGTATAAAAGTTACCAATCACCTCCTAACTTCCAAATAAAATGGCTGATCACCTTCTTCTCCTTGCTACTCTCTTCTCTCTGTTTCCAGGACACCATTCTCGCTTGGTTCTCCTATCTGACTCCTCTTAATCTCCTTTGCTTGATCCTCATCCAGGTCATACCCATTAATGGAAGATGTCCTTCCAACATCTTAAACTCAATATGTCCAAAACAGAACTCATTATTTCCCCTCTAAACTCTCCCACCATTCTACTTTTCCTATTACTATCAAGGGCAACACTACTTTCCCAGTTTCTCAGGCTCACAACCTAGGAATCATCCTGGATTCCTCACTATATCTCACCACCCAAATGCAATCTGTTACCAAAGTCTATTGATTTCACCTTTGCAATACATTGAAAATGAACTTGTTTCTCTGGTGCAGGCTTTCATCATCTCTTGCTTGAACTATTGCAATAGCCTACTGGTTGGTCTGCTTTCCAACAATTTCTCACCATTGTCATCCATCTTCTCTATTCAACTATCAATGTGATTTTCCCGAAACACAAGTATAATAATTTTGCCCCAGCCACCCATCTATTTGATAAACTTCAGTGGCACACTATCACTTCCAGAATTAAATAAAAAAATCTTCAAAACCCTTCACAACCTAGCCTCCTGGCCTACCTTTTCAGACTTCTTACATCTTACACTCCCTCCCTCCTCATGTACTCTTTGATCCAGCGACACTGACTTTCTTGCTGTTTCATCAACAAGACATTCCATCTCCCAATTCTGGGCATTTTCTGTCTGGTCCCCATTTCTGAAAAGCTCTCCCTTCTCTTCTCCATCTTCTGACTTCCCTGATTCCCTTTAAATCCCAAATAAAATTCCACTTTTTAAGGCAAATCTTTACTAATCCTTTTTAATTATAATGCCTTCCCTCTAGAGGATAATTATTTCTTATTTATCCTGTATCTAGCTTGTTGGTACATACTTGTTTGCTTGTTGTTTCTCCCATTAGATTATGAGCAACTTGAGAACAGAGACTTTTTTTTGTCGGTCTTTGTATCCCCAGTGCTTAGGTCAGTGCCTGACATAATGGATACTTCATAAATGATTATTAACTGACTAATTGGCAAAAAGCGACTATGTGAGGACATGATAAATGAGACATAGCTAAAACTATAGTAATATATAGGTAAAAAATCAGGGATTTGGGGAAGCTAAATAGAAGTCAGTGTGATGTGACAGGTAAGAAAAAAGTTAGCAATAACAGGCTTCAATAAGGGAGACATAGGGTCCATAAGGCATATATTGGTCCTGAAATAATTTGATTTGGTCAGATTTTATCTATATAACCTTCAGTTTTAACACATGTTTGGAAGGAGGGGCATCAACAAATTGGATACTTGAAAAGGAAGGCAAACAGGACAGAGAAAGACCTTGAAACTAATGTAAAAAGATCAATGGAAGGAAGTAATACTGTTTATCCTAGAAAAGAAAAAAAATGGATTGTAGGGCACATGTGGGGGACAAAAACTGTTAAGTATTTGAAGGGCCGTCCTGGGATTCAGGAGATTAAACTCATTCTATTTGTCTGCAAAAGGCAGAACTTCAACTTGAATGGAAGTTGTATAAAGGAAGACTTGGGCTGATTATTAAGGAGGAAAAAAAGCTTTTTAAAAATTACAGCTTTCAGGGGGACCTGATTTCAAATCTGGCCTCAGACACTTGATACTTACTAGCTGTGTGACCCAGGCAAGTCACTTAATACCAATTGCCTCACCAAAAAAAAAATGGAACTCACAAAAAAAGGGAAAAACACACACACACACACACACACACACACACATACACATACACACACACACACAAATTACACCTTTCCAAAAGTCATACAGGATGCTTCTGGAAGGAAAGAGTGTCCCCTTCCTTAGAGTTTAAGTGAAAGGTGAATGGCCATTTGTCAGAGATGTTAGATAAGGGGGTTTCTGTTCAGGTATCTCTAATATCTCTAATATTTCATAATTTATGTTATATAATGAATGGGTAATATGTCAAGAATTGAGTTGAACTAAAATTATTAAGATTCAAATACATACCTTATTTCTACTGCACTTTATGTGGTTTTTATGAAGGGTAATTCTCATTTATTATAAAAGGGTAGTTAAAATCAGATTCAGCTATTTTCAGTTGATTTGTTATAGTACAAGGAGAATAGTCTCAGTTGCTCCTTCAAAGAGAACAAAAAAGAGCCTTCTCACTTCTCATTCTTATTCTCCTGATAGGTTTTCCTGTGCTTGTATTATTTCTCAAACAAAGGAGATTAATATACTATTTGATTTTCCAGGCATTTTGATTCAGGAAGAAAGTCCTAGAGTTTTTAGGCAGGTGTCAGTTCTTTCAGTAAATAGCACTTAGTCACATGTTTTTGGCGAGTGATGGTTTTCACTACATGATTTTCTACCAATAGAAAGGATGTATTTATTTGCATTTTAAAAATCTATGATGAAGAGTCATAAATGAGTTAAAGGTAACCTCTTTTTTCTTATTTTCCCTCTGGAATTCTGTCAATTAATGGGTGTAATGTAGAGGGTGAAGTCGTTGGCTATAGAATAGAAAAGTTGAGTAGCTTGCCCAGAATCATGGACAGTAAATGTCAGAAACAGGACTTGCGGCCAGGTCTTTCTGATTTTGAGGCTAGCTGTCTATCAACAATGCCACTCTGCCTGACTCCAAATAAAAAAGCCCATATTATTCACGGATGATGAAGCAAGATGTAAAATAAAATAGTGGAAAAACAAAATCAAAATCAAGAAAGGATTTCAAGAGGCCATCTAATGAGCCCTCTCTTCTATCCCAACTTGAGTTTATCCATTCAAGACAAAAGCTTATTTTTCTTATACTTAAGTACCCTTTCCTTATTTAGTACTGACTTTTAAGTTCTTTGTTACATTTTATACCGGGAATTTCTTGTCCATTTCTCACTAAGTTGTTTTGTTGAAATATAGACCCCTAATCCCTATAATATTTTTCTTTGTGGAGATGAAGAAAAAGTGACCGTGTCTTTCAAATAATGGAAGATAGTAATTAATTAACTGCCTGAACTTTGTCTCCTTAAGAATAAATTGGCCACATTGTATTTTTTACATAATTAAGGCTTTGTCCCCCCACTCCCTTGTAAAATGTCTAGTTAGCATATACAGAATAGTAGGATGAAAACTGAAAAAATGAAATGTGAATTTTAAATCATAGAAACACTCAGTAAGGATAAAGTGAGATTAAAATGATAATATATGTTTGCTTACATAGTGACAATGCATTTATGATAAATCTCATTATAAATATGTATATGATATACGTATCTACATAGCCACAGTCAAGATGTGTTCAATCTCCTCTACATAGTTGATTACAATTTTTGCCATGTATATGACTATCTTATTATGTTGCTCAAACCACTAGCAATTCCATTAAAATAAGCAGATACAGATTCTATGCATGGCAGGATAGTGATCTTAACTATATGAGGTCAGAAGTTGATAACTTTTGCACCCGTACTTTGGGGAAAAAAAGAATGTATGATTAAAATAAATATAAAAGAAAGATAAATCATTGATTCAGGAAAGGTAGAAATCTATGATCTTCCTCAATATTATCAGTAAAAGGAAATAGATCATCATGGTCAGAATTATGATAAGAAAAAATATCTTTCTGAGATTACAAATGAAACCACTTCTGTGTTTAATTAATATCACTGGGATTGTCCATCACCCTGTACTGGAAAATAAAACAACCAAATAGGCAAACCTTCAAAATACTAAATATAGTAAGTCTATTAAGAACTTAAAATGAGATTACTGACAGTTCTGGAAGAATTCAAGCAGTGACAGCATATAACAAAGGACAGGGCCAAACAAAAGAAGAAAAAAAAAGAACCCCAAACTAAACAAAACAAAACAAAACAAAACAAAAAAAAAACAGGAAGAGCCAAATAACAGCTCAGAATACATTGAGATTGCAGCAGATGTAGTATGAAACATGTGAGCAATAATTATGACCAACCAAAATAGAACTATGTCCAAAATACAAAAATAAGAGATATTTGTAACATTTAGCAAGCATGACACAGAACAGTGAGGAAGAATGCAACACTTTCTTTCACAACCTCTTGTTTAGGAAAACAATATCCAGCATCTTTAGAGCACAAATTTCAAATCTTGCTGAATGATTACAAATAAAAAAAAAAAACTGAGTCTTCTCAGAAATAAATTGTAATGAATAATCCCACATTCACTGCTACAAGAAGTTTTGAGTATTTTAGAATGCTAGGGAAAGAACAGCCTGATTTGGAATTCTCAAAAGAAACACAGGTCACTGCAAAGAAAACATTAAATGGCAAACAGAATCATTTACACTTCAGTGGTGTGAGATGGCCAAGTTGATGGCCTGCAGCTAAGACAATGGAACTAATCAAGCATGTATGTCTGATTAACTTGAATGTTTTAAGAGACATTTCACCTTTTGGCCATGGATCTTCTAATGAAATCAAAGATCACAGAGTATTACTCCAAGAAGGCTTGCTCTAAGAATATACTCTTTCTGGCAATTGATTGGTTCTTTTGTCTATACAGACTAAATGAACCTTATACTATGAAGGATCTCCCAAGCAAAGTATGCTCATATAATAGTATAATGTTAGGAGAAATACCATATTCATTGCTGGAACAAAGTCAATATTTGCTAGTTGTTAATTATAAAAATGAAATTTGTAATATATCTAAAACATTTTCTTTCCAGAGCATAATTATTCTAATATACTCTGGGCATGATAACTCATGCCTGTAATTCTACTAATCAGTCAATCAGTCAATAAATATTTATCAAAGGTAGAGTACTATGCCAGGAACTCTGATAAGTGCTGGGGATACAAAAAAAGGCAGAAGATAGTTGCCTTTCAAGAATATATATTATTGATACATATCTTGATATATATATATATATATATATATATATATAAAGAAACTCTCAATCTAATAGGTAGACTACAAGCAAACAAATGTGTCCAAACAAATATGTATAAATATGTACAAACAAAAAGAAGCCAAAGATAGTCCCTGCCCTCAAGAAGTTCTCAATCTATTGGGGGAGACAACAAGCAGACAAATATGTGCAGACTGGCTATCTACAGGATAAATAGGAAAAAAGAGAAGAAAGGTGCTATAATTAAAAAGGTTTGAGTCAGGCTTCCTGTAGAAGATGAGATCTCAGCTGGAACTTAAAGTTAACCTGGGAAGTCAGTAGGTTCAGATGAGGAAAGAGATTATTGGAAGTCAAAAAAAGAATATGCCTAGAGACCAGAGGTGTTTTTTGTTTGTTTGTTTGTTTGTTTTTAATGGAACAATAAGATGGCCACTATCAATGGATCAAAGACTACATAGTTGGGAATAAAGTGCAAGAAGACTATAGAAAAGAAAACTCTCAGAAAAGAAAATAGCATATAATTTATAAGATCCCTGAGAGTTGATGGAAGAAAAGAATACTAATTTGTTGTATGTGAAAAAAATAGGAAGACATTAAAGCAAAATTAGAGATCTTGAGAAAAAGAGAAAATAGGAGAAAGAGGAGGAATTGGGAAGAGGGAAAGTCAGGAGAAAGGAAATAAAACAAACAAACAAAAAAAGATCAAGGAAGAAACATCCTAGGAAAGGAATATGAAGATGAGGGAGGGATTTCCAATGTTTTATCATGTTTAATTAGGGTATTACATTTGTCGAATAGATGTGTTGGAGGGGTTGGCAAGGAGACCACAGTGTAGAAATATAATAAAGTAAATAGGAAACTGAGCTGGAATCAAAAAAGGAAGGAATAGGGATGAGAGAAAGTATAGAATCAAGGAGAAAGTAATCATATATAAAAGAAATAATTATAGTAAAAAAAATTACAGGGAGAGAGAAAAAATAAGGGGAAGTGCAAGACCCAAAAGATCTCTGTCATAGATTGCTAAAGATGGAGAGGTAATATAATTTCAACCTGACCGTTCCAGTGACATATACCTATTGCTGTTTTCATATCCCCAAATTGCCAGGCTTTTTTTTCCTTTTAAATGTGTGATTTGTAAGCAAAGTGGACATAAAACAGTTGGATATGATGGAAGGAAAAAGCCTAACTACATATGAATAGCAAAAAATTAAGGAAATTATAAAAATAATAGATTCTTTTAATAAAAGATAATTAGAGTCACAATATCATATCAATAGGTTCAAAAAACCCATTGCCACAATCTGACACATTTGCTAAGATCACCAAAACATAAGGGAACAAATGTATTTTTCTTTATGTGGTAAACAATATAATTGTTAACATTTATATAATACTTTAAAGTTTATGAAGTATTTATATTAACTGCTTTGGTCCCAATGAGGTAGGTGTTGCTATCCATATTTTACAGATAAGGAAACTGAGGATAAGAAAGGTTAAGTGATTTACCAAAGGTCTCATAGCAAGTAGTATTCAAAGTTGGATTTGAACTCAGAGGCTTCTGATTCCAAGTCTAGTATTCTGTTCACTGTGCCACCTTTTAGTATCTACCTATAATCAAATTCTAACAGTATTTGTAGAGGAGAAACACTTGAAACCTTCCAGAGAAATCAGGGATAAAGTAAGGTCACTGTGTTACCATTCATTGTTCTATAGTTCTAGAAATGCTAGCCACAACATTGTGATACACACACACCCCCACACACACATACACACACACACACACACACACATATACACACATCTAGAAAATACAGGCAAAGAGGAGGAAAACTTTTTTTTTTTTACAGATAACGTGAAGGTAATGAAATGTAACTAAAGATGTGATGAAAAATTAATTAAAAAAACTTCAAATTGCAATATATAAAATAGCTCATCAGAAATTATCAGCCTCTTTGTCTCATTGCTACTGAAATGTTTATAGCTGGGAATTAACTTAGCATTAAACAGTAAGTTTGTAATGCAAATAAAATCAATCTTTACAGAAATAGAAGAAAACAATAATGATTTAAGGAGATTCATTATACATAGTCATGCCATAGTAACATAATAAAAGTAATAACACCAAAATTAATTTGCATATTTAGGATAATGACAACCAAACTACCCAGGAGTTCATTTATAAAGCTAGACAAAACACTAACAAAATTAATCTAGAGAAACAAAAGATCAAACTTCTTAAGGGAAATGATGAAAAGATGGAAATTATTGGGGGCTAGCAATATTAGAGCATCTTAAACTGTATTTTAAGATGGCAGTCATCAAAACTATTTACTACAGGTGAATAAATAAATTAATAAAAACATATACATACATTAATACATGCAAAGAAAAAGTCCTTATTAAACATTTGAACTCTAATTACTGGGAACACTAATTCAAAAAAGTGAGATCATCTTTGCCCTCAAAGTACTTCCTTTCTAATAAGGGAAAAAAACCTCAATACAGGGGAGTGCTCTCCAGTTCTGTCTCAGGTAATAGAGTCACGGTGATAGAGAATTTATCCATAGTGATGTCAATTGGCACATCCTTTCCAGAAGCAATGGATAATTGATTATTGTACCCAAAACAAGAGTTGGAAAATGATTAGACAAAGAGGGGAGAGAAGTATACACATGGCAGCCAATCAGATGACAAGGTGGCCCAACTACTGGATATTTAAGACTTACGTATAAGGTATGATTGACCTTGTTCCTCAGGAGAGACAGATGAAAAGAGGCGCCAGAAAAAAAAATCAGTTTTATAACATCCTCTGTCATTGTAGTTGCAAAGAGTTTAATATCATCTCAATTTTTAAATAATTGGCCCTTTCCTAAATGAAAGAATAGACCATATCTTTGCAAATGTGTCTAAAATTATAAAATTACTCATTGATGTCATTGCCTTAGGGAGATTTCCTTCTGGCCATTTAGTGAGTTAGTCAGCTCAGTCATCATCTGATATAGAAATGTAGGACTCTTTAATCCTTGTCCTGACAGCCTGGAGGAATCATTAACTTCTGAGAACACACAGTTCTACATGATGTAAGTCATTAATTGCCTTTCATTGATATTAATATGTGAATATTGTAAATAATCTTTTAGTTACTTTGCAACACAGCCTATACAAATCCTATAACAATATAAACAAAATCTAACCCATTGCTAAATCCTGTCAGTTTATACCTCCCTCATTTCCCTCCCATTCACACTGATACCTTCATACTTCAGATAGGTATCACTTCTCTATTAGATAACTCTCCTAACTGGTTTACTCACCTCTAGTCTATTCCTTCTGTAATTCACCCTACACACAGATATTAAAATAACAATCCCAATGTTCAGATCTGATCATATCACTCTCTTTACTGCTACTAACAAATAAAAGCAAACCTTCAGTGGCTTCCTAAAGGCTGAGATAAAATCCAGACTCCTTAGACTGGTAAGTAAGCCCTCTAGAAATTTCCTTATTCAGTCTTATTTCATTCTACTCCTCTTTAAGCACTTTATATTCAAGTCAAGGTATTCTTAATTTTGCCCTGTCCTTTCCTGCCTCTACAAAGCCTACTCCCCAGACCTAGATTCTATTTCTTCTTTATCTCTACTTATTAAAATTCTTTTCTGTCTTCAAAACCTAGTTGAGATGCCACCTCCTCCTTGGAGCTTTTCCTTTGCTCCTAGTCTGAAAATGATAACATTCTCAAATAATAATTTAACATCATTTGCTCAGGGTTTAGACACATAGTCTTCAATTAATATTTCCTGGGGTTCTTGTACTACTTAAAAGTTCTATGGCTTAGGAGCACATTCCTAGTCCCTTCACAGAAACATAATACAAATTTCTAACTAGATAGAATGTTTCATGTCTTCATCTTCCTTGTGTTTTAAAATACTGCTTAATTATCAAATGATGTATGTATAAATGATGATCTTCTTGGATGCAGCAATGGATTGATGGAGAAAAATGAAACCTCCAAATAGTACCAAAATACAGAGCAATTAGATAGAGATTATTCTACAATTAGAAGGAGTTAATCTGCCAAATTTGTAATAGGGAAATGAGATTTACCAAAAAAAAAAAAATCTGCTTCCATGATACTTGGAATTTCTATGGACAGATTTTTAAAAGGGTTAAGTAGTTGATAAATCTATAGTAGTTTTCTATAAAATGAATTGAGACAAAAATTATCTTATTTTCTTAGCTCCTCGGCCTGGTGATTGAAAAAAATAAAATGGATGACAAAGAGCAATGAAGTAAGAAATAGTTAGCATAAATTTAATACTAGAAGTTCCTCTAGCCTTGAAACTAATGAATTAAATTTCAGGAGAAATTGAAGATACATTTTATTTTGTTCATGTTTCTAAACATTGATTAAAACTTTGCAAGCTGACCCTAACATTTTTGAAGCTGTTTTAGAAGTGAATTTAATTTTCTTCCTTGGAAAGTTTAGGAAATTCTATATAGTGTTGATTTAGACCTTGAAATAACTTAAATAAGTCCTACCTCTTATCTCAATCACTATATTCTTATGTTTGGAAGAAGCAGTGGGATGTATTGGAAAGCATTTTGGACAGGGTGAAAGTCAGGTCCACTGGATTCTAATATAAACTTTTCCACTTAGTAAATATAGAAATATGAACATTTCAATTCTAATAATTTCAGCAAATCTTTACTTAGTGATTACTGTGCATATATCCTTGATATAAGTAATGGAGGAGGTAACAAAGTTTTTATGCTGTTATTCAGTCATTTTCAATTATATCTGACTCTTCATGACTTCTTTTGGGGATTTCTTTGCAGAGATACTGGAATGGTTTGCCATTTCCTTATGCAGATCATTTTATAGATGAGGAAACTGAGGCAAACAGAGTTAAGTGACTTGCCCAGGGTCACACAGCTCATAAGTTTCTGAGTCCAGATTTGATCTCAAGAAGATGAGTCTTCCTTACTGCAAGCCCTGCATTCTAACCCCTGAGCCACCTAGCTGCCCCTAGCAGAGAATCTACAAAGTTTAGATAACTACAAAACTCTATTCTCATGGAGATTTCAGTCTTTTGGCCTAATAGATGCCAATAAGAATGACTATAGAGAACAATAAGACATAAAGAGATCCACAACACAATGCCAGTGTATTCCTGCTCTAGGTGGAGTTGGAGGGGGATGTAGTTACTAGTCCTTAAGGAGAAGGAAGGCTTTATAGAGGAAACAATAAATCAATTAACTTTACCAATGAGTAAATAAACATTAAAGAAGTGTCTACTATGTGTCAATCGCCGAGCTCAGAGTTGGGGATACAAAGAAAAGCAAAGTACAAGTCCCTGCTCTCAAGAAACTTGTAGTCTAATTTTTTGAGACAATATGCAAACAACTGTGAACAAGCTAGTTATATACAGGATAAATTGGAGATAATCAACAGAGAGATGATACTAGCATTAAGAGGCAATGGGAAAGGTTTCCTATAAGCCCAATTTTAGTTGGCACTTGAAAGAAGCCAGGGAGTAGAAATGAGGAAGGAGAACATTACATAATCCATGATTATTGTATACCCAGTGCTATGCTAGGTCCTAAAACAAAACAAACAAAACAAACAAACAAACAAAAAGAAGCTATTTGAGTTTAACTTTACAAAAAATATAACAATTCAAAAACTGTAAAGGTGACAAAGCAAAGATAGAGAAGCACAACAAGGAGTGTTTAGGATCCAGAGAAGAATACTCTTGCCTGGAATGTAGCTAAGATAGGTTGAAGCAGTGTGGAATAAGTCTGGGAAGTTTGGGTGGTGATGCCTGACTCTTCATGACCCCATGGACCACAGCATGCCAGACCTTCTATCCACAACTATCTCTTGAAATTTGTGCAAGTTCATATTCATTGCTTCTATGATACTGTCTAATTCTGTACCACCTCCTTTTCCTTTTGCCTTCAATCTTTTTCAACATCACATCTTTTCTAATGAGTCCCATCTTCTCATCATGAGGTCAAAGGATTATTTAAGCTCCAGCTTCAGAATTTAACCTTCCAGTGAATAGCCTGAATTAAGTATGGGCTGTCAATGAACTTGCTGTCCTTGCTGTCAAATGCACTCTCAAAATTCAAAGCATCAATTCTGTGGCACTTGGCTTTTCTTATAATCCAGTTCTCACAGCCATACCTTGCTACTGGAAAAACCATAGCCTTGACTATATGCACCTTTGTTGGAAAGGTGATGTCTCTTCTTTTTTTTTTATGCTTTTCAGATTTTCCATAGCTTTCCTTCTAAGGAGAACATGTCCTTTAACTTCCTGGCTTCAGTCACCATCTGCAGTGATCTTTGAGCCCGAGAATATAAAATCTTACACTGCTTCCATTTCTTCTCCCTCTATTTTCCAGGAAGTGATGGGACCAGTTGCCAAGATCTTACTTTTTTTTTTTGTTTTTTTTTTTATGTTAAGCTTCAAGGTAGTTTTTGCACTTTCTCCTCTTTCACCTTCATCAAGAGGCTTCTTAATTCCTCTTCACTTTGTGCCATCAGAACGTTATCATCTGCGTATCTGAGATTGTTGATGTTTCTCCTAGCAACCTTAATTCTAGCTTTTGATTCATCTAGCCTGGCATTTTGCATAATGTAGTCTGCATACAATTTAAATTAATAATGTGACAATGTAAAGCCATACTTATTTTTCAATCTTAAAACAATCAATGGTTCCATGTTTGTTTCTAAATGTTGCTTCTTAGCCTACATACAGGTTCCTCAAGAGACAAGTAAGATGATCAGGTACTGCCAGCACTTTGAGAACTTGCTACATTTTGTTGTGATCCACAAAGTCAAAAATTTAGTGTAGTTAATGAAGTAGTTGTAGTAAATGTTTTTTTCTAGAACTCCCTGACTTTATCCATAATCCAGTGAATGTCGGCAATTTTGTCTCAAGTTCTTCTGCCTCTTTGAAAACCAGCTTGTACTTCTGGTAATTCTTGGTTTGCATATTGCTGAAGCCTAGCTTGCAGAATTTTAAGCAGAAATTTGTTGGCATGGGAAATGAGCACAATTATTTGGTACTTTGAAAGTTCTTTGGCATTGCCAGTCTTTAGGATTTGGATATAAATTAATCTTTTCTAATCCCAGTGGCCAATGTTGAGTTTTCCAAATTTGCTGGCATATTCAGGGCAGCACTTTAACAGCATCATCTTTTAGGATTTTAAATAGTTCAGTTGGAATTCCATCATTGTTATCAATGCTTCCTAAGTTTCACTTTACTTCATTCTCCAGAATGTCTGGCTCTAGATTGGTAACCACACCATCATGGTTAGCAGTGATATTAAAATCTTTCTTATAAAGTCCTTTTGTGTTTTCGTGCCACTTCTTCTTAATCTCTCCTATTTCTATTAAAATCCCTACCATTTTTGTCTTTTATCATGCCCATTTTTTCATGAAGTAATCTCTTGATATATCTAATTTTCTTGAAGAGATCTCTGGTCTTTTCCATTCTATGTTTTCTTCTATTTTTTTTTTTTTTGCGTGGATCATTTAAGAAAACCTTTTTATCTCTGCTTGCTATTCTCTGGTTTCTGCATTTCAGTTGAGTATATATTTCCCTTTCTCCTTTACCTTTCATTTATCTTCTTTCTTCAGCTATTTGAAAAGTCTCACTAGACAGCCATTTTGCTTTCTTGCTCTTTCCCACACCCTTTGGAATGTTTTTGTTGTTGCTGCTGCTGTCTCCTATATATTATTGCAAATTTCTGCCATAGTTCTTCAGGCACTCTATCTGCCAGATCTAATCCTTTAAATCTATTCATCATTCCCACTTCATGTTCATAAGGGATATTATTTAGGTAATACCTATATGGTTTGATGGTTTTCTCTACTTCCTTCAATTTAAGTCTGAATTTTGCAATAAGACTGCAGTCTGCTCTAGATCTTGTTTTTACTAACTATATAGAGCTTCTCCATATTTGGCTGAAAAGTATATAACCAATCTGATTTCTATATTGACCATTTGGTGATGTCCACGAGTGGAGTTACTTTTTGAGTTGTTAAAAAATAAATTTGGTTATGAGCAGCAGGTTATATTGACAAGACTCTATTACTCTCTGGCCTGCTTCATTCTGTACTCCAAGGCCAAATTTGTCTGTTATTCCATTTATTTTTTGATTTCTTGTTTTGATTTAGCATTCCAATCCCCTATGATGATGAATGTGACATATTTTTATATTATTTCTAGAAGATGTTGTAGGTCTTCATATCATAGACTATGATCCAACCACTGATGCTGAAGAGGACAAAGTTGATCACTTCTATGGAGACCTACAACATCTTCTAGATTATACCCCAGTACTATTTTTCTTACCCTTTTATTGACTATGAGGGCTGGGCTACTCCATTTCTTCTAAGAGATTCATATCCACAGTAGCATATGTAGTGATTATCTGAATTAAATTCACCCATTCCCATTCATTTAAGTTCACTGATATTCAAAATGTTGATGTTTAATCATTCCATCTCCTGTTTGACCACATTCAGTTTACCTTGATTCATATAGCTTACATTCCAAGTTCCTATGCAATATAGATCTTTACAGCATTGGGCTTTCATTTTGTTCTGATGTATCCACAGCTGAACTTCCTTTCAGCTTTGGCCCAGATACTTCATTAGTACTGGAGCTACTTGTATTGTCCTCTGTTCTTCTCCAGTGCCCCTTTCAACCTAAGAGATTCATCTTCCAATGTAATTTCTTTTATTATTTTAGTAATGTCCATGGGGTTTTCTTGTCAAAGTTACTGCATGGGTTTACCATTTCCTTCTCCAGTGGACTACATTCTGTCAGAACTCTCCACTATGATTTGTCCATCTTGGGATGGCATAGCTCATAGTTTCATTGAGCTATATAAGGCACTCCACCACTACAAAGCAGTGATCAAGGAGGGTGGGATGGGATTTGAGTCATTTTTTTCAGTCATATCTGACTCTTCATGATCACATTTTGGGTTTTCTTGGCAAAGATACTAGAGTAGTTTGTCATTTCCCTCTCCAGCTCATTTTACAGATGAAGAAACTGAGGCAACCAAGGTTGTGACTTGCCCAGAGTCACACAACTATTAAATGTCTGAGGACAGATTTGAACTCAAGAAGATTAGTCTTCTCTGACTCCAGGCCCAGCTCTCTATCTACTCAACACCTCTCTGAACTTTATTCAGGAGGAAATAGGATGTCACTGAAGGTTTTCCTAGAGAGGAGTAACAAGACCAAATGTATGCATAAGAAAGACTTTTCAGGGGCTTTGTTAAGCATACATTTAATATGCAGGGTGGTTTAGATAATGGATTGGAGGAATAAGGGAGCAGAGGCCGGATATACTCCAAGGCAGTTTTAAAGTAGTTTAGGCAGGTGGTTATAAAGGCTAATACTATGATGAGACTACTCAGAATAGAAAGAAGGAATTCAAAAAATGCTGAGAAGTTAGACTTGATAGAATTTGTCAATTTACCTAAGCTGAACTTCTTTTTCTGTTGAAAGAGGGAATTGAATTAGATGATACTTAAGTTTTCATAAAGTTCTCACTGGAATGGATACCTCTGGAGAACTCAGGGGTGTATTGGAGTTGCCTCAGATAGGTTCCTAAGAACCTATTATTAAATTTTCAGTGTGAATATTTACATCTCAGAAATCTACAAACACTACAAATCAGGGCTGGATTGTCTAGACTTAAGAAAGTGATAGAGAAAATATTAATAATACAGATCAAAATTAATGGTGTGTTGGATGTACAGAGTTGGATTTTTTTTTCTTCAGAAAGCCAGTTGTTAAACATTTGCCAGCATACCTCTGCCAGGAGTTTTGCTTTTGTTTTTGGTCAGGCAATTGGGGTTAAGTGACTTACCCAGAGTGACATAGCTAGTGAGTGTTATGTGTTTGAGGCCAGATTTGAACTCAGGTCCTCCTGACTCCAGGGCCAGTGCTCCATCCATTGCACCACCTAGCTGCCCCAGGAGTTCATTTCTAATAGCACTTTGGTCCAAAAGCACTTGACTCATTGAAGAGATAAAGAGGATTGTATCTTACAGAGCCTGTATAGGATGCTCCAGTACACTGACATTACCAGGTCAGGTCCATAATCAATGATGAATGGTTTCAGAAAAATACAAAAGATCTTTAAAAAGCAGGGCTTTAAAAGCAGGGGTAGCAGAGGGGTTAGAACACCCACCTTGGAGTCAGAAGGACCTGAGTTCATATCTAGACTCAGACATTTATTAGTTGAGTGACCCTGCGGAAGTCACTTAACTCTGATTCCCTCCAAAAAATAAATAGTAAATAATACAAAAATAAAAAGCAGATTTGCAAGAGTCACAGGTTGAAGTAGATAGAAGAATCAAGCAGAGAGGCTTGGGTGAATGGGGAAGAAAGAAGAACACATGACATGATATGGCTATCCAGAATAGTATAGCTCATTTCAGAAGATTCTAGAATTTACGTGTGAAGTTTCAGCAGTTGTCAGGCGACTTTAGGCATCCGTTGTTTATTTGCCTCTAAGGAGTCCCAGAGAAAGATACATATTCAGATATACTTGTATACTAACTGTCCACCATTATGAATGTGAGTTTTAAAGGGACTGAAACATCCCATTATGTTGGAGAATCAGAAGTACTGAAAGGGAATTTGATCATAATTCAGATGGAGGTTTGGGAGGTTATAGTCATTTGTGTACAGAATAGAAAATGTATTTCTTGATTTACTTCATAAACACATACATATATGGATATGTATATATATAAATATGTATAGTTTCATATCAATTAAATGTTATTAAAATTCATTTCTATGTCTTTCTGATGGTATAACAAATAAAGCAATGCTTTTGATTAAGGCTCAGGGAGTAAAATGAATAGTTATTGTCCTCAAATAGCCATATTTAATCTGGGTTATAATTAAGGAAATTATATATAATATTCCATGATTCACTATAATATTTTCTAAATGTTTAATGTGGCAATGAGGTGACACAGTGGATAGAATAGTGGGTCTGGAGTCAGGGAGACCTGAATTAAAATCCATCTTTGTACTCTTACTATCAGTGCAATCCTAAACAAGTCACTTAACTATTGTATTCCTTTTTCCTCAACTGTAAAATGGGGGTAATAACATCATCTACCAAATAAGGTAAGGTTCAAATGAGATAATATTTGTAAAGTATCTGTCTAGGTGCTATAAAAATGCTCATTCCCTTCTCTTCTTTCCCTTTTTCATGATATAGTCATTTCCTCTTATATATGATTATAAGTTCCTTAACGAGATCAAGTGAAATAGTAAATATCTCAGGGAATAGAAAATGCAATTATTTCCTAGAACAAAGGATGTGGAGAACAAGTAGGGGTAAAATCTGGAATAATATAAACCTAAGCCATATTATTAGAATAAGATGAGTCAGTAAACACATATACAGTTTCAAATCCGAGGGAGTCCACAAGAAATCAGAAAGCCAGAAAAGGCGAGGAGTGCCAGGCAGTAGTTGATTTATAAGACTCAACCGTTACTTCCCCCAAATTATATCTCTATGTTGTATCATTTTGCATACACTACCTTCTGTGAGGTTGAGATGCCTTCGTGGTCAAAGATGGATCCTACTTTTGGCTTAGCCACTTCACTCAGACTAGCCATAGGCTTATATATATACCATTTGGCATAGAAACAGGGTCAGTACTCAGTTAATACTTGCTGGCCTGTGTGGGGTCATCTACAAGTAAAATAACATTGTTTCTTATTCTACCAATTAAAAACAAATTCTAGCAGACATGTAGTTTGCAATAATATCATTTATTTTGGTCGATGTAAAATTATTAGTATAGGGAACTCTAGAGAAGTAAATTCTATTAGCACTCCTTTGAAATCTATAGTCTTAGTAGGTTGTTTGAGGGCACTGAGAGTTGAAGTACTTTGCCTTTAAGAGTCACATCACCAAATCTGGTGCAGAATTTGCACCCAGATCTTCCTAACTCTGAGACCAGTTCCCTATCCTCTATGTTATTCTGTCTCTATTAGAAATCTAGTGGTTTTTTTAATTATGTTGAAAAAAATGTTTCTGACACCAAAGCAAGATGTTTACATGAAAGGTAAGATTTGAGGCTTGGAACAAATTGGGAAAAGTGACATGAAATTCCCTCCATCAACAAATGAAATCAGTATGTTTTTATAAAGTGTTTACTATGTGCCAGACACTGTGCTAAGTTCTAATGATACAAAGAAAGTTATGAACAATCCTAGCTTTCAAGTAACTAACAACCTAATGAAGATAAAACTTTCAAACTGCTAAGTATGTATATGATATATAGAGGAAAAATTTTAAGTAATCTTATACAGGTCATTAGCTCTGAGGGGGACCTGAAAATGTCACTTGAATGAAGGCAGGGAAGCCAGGAAGCATAGATGAGGAGGGAGCACATTCAAGGCATAGGCAAATGCCAGAGGAAATGCATGGAGTAGGGAAAGGGATGACTATGAACAAAGGAACAACAAGGAAATCATTGTCACTGGATTATAGCACACATGGAGGCGGGGATAGTATAAGATTGAACAGGTAGGAAGGGGGCAGATTATGAAGGACTTTCAAAACCAGAGGCTTTTATATTTAATCCTAGATTTAATAGAGATTCAATACAGTTTATTGAATAGGGGAATGGTCTAGCCAGACCTATGCTTTAGTTTGACAACTAAGTAGATGATGACCTGAAATGGGAAGACACAAGGCAGGAAGATGTGCTTGAAAGCTATTGCAATAATCAAGTCATGAGATGGTAACTTTATCAGAAGAGTAGCTCCTTCAACAGAAATAGGAAAATTTAGGAGAGGGAAGAGTTGGCCTGGGGAGGGGTAGGGGGAAGGAAAGTATCCTTACAGGCAAATAATAGAAAATGTCTGGAGAGTCAGGAATGGAGCCAAGAAAGGAATGAAAACATAACTAGCCTGAGAGTGTGCCTTAAAATGGAGGTTCTGGGAAGAACTAGACAATCACAGGACATAGACCCATGCCAGAGGGAACACTGTGTGTGAAAAGTCTAGAAGCGGGGTGTACTTCCAGTTTAAGGAGGCTTTTTAGATAAAGTTTGTGGTAGAGAAAGTTCAGAGATTCAGGAGTAGAACCTGGAGAAGAGTGAAGACATAGCTGGCCTGGACATTTTCCTTAGAAAAGAGATTCTTAAAAGCTTTCTCAAGAATTTTAGTCATAAAACACATGAAAGGTATATGATAAATAGTTAAGATGTGCAAATCAAGCAGTTTGGTTTGGGGGTAGTTTTCTTGGTAAGGCAATTGGGATTAAGTGACTTACCCAGGGTCACATGACTAGTGTTGTGTCAAGTGTCTGAGGCTGGATTTGAACTCAGTTCCTCCTGACTTAATTAAATGTTATTAATTTTATATTTATATAAATTATATAATTTAATATTATAAATACTGTTAATTAAATGGTATTCTATCCCCTGCACCACCTAGCTGTCCCCATACAGTGTTTTTTAAAGAACAGAGTAGGCATGCCTGTGTTTTTAGGCAGCTAAGAAGCAACAGGTAAGGAGGAAGAAATTGAAAACTAGCAAGAGAGTGAGGATGATAGAGGGTATGATCTGCTGGAGAAGATAGGATGGAAGGGGGATCGATTCTGCACTCAGAAAGGTTTGCTTTGGCAAGGAGAAAGATCTTATGTAAAAATACTGAAGAAGATACTGACAAAAAGCATCTGTGTGACATGAGATAAGATACAGGGAAGAAAAGGTAGCTGTAGGCAAATCATCTCAAATTTGTCAGTGAAATATAAGACAAGGTTGTCAGCTAAGGAGGAGACAAGAGGAGTGTCATGGGAGTGCTGAGAAACAATGAAAAATTTGGAAAAGCTTATATGGTGAGTACAATAGTGAATCAATCAAGAACATGTCAAAGATTGTCTTCTTACATTGGTACATTTGCGATTACATAACATAAATTTGCAGTAGACCCTGCCAACACTGTTTTATGACTTTCTCTAGCTTTGTTCAATAGTACATAAATAAGAGAGAAATAAGGAGATGGTGAGAGTAACCTTTATTCAGTAGCACATGAATAGGAGAGAAAGAAGGAGATGGTGGGAGTAATGTAATGCTGAGGCTTGGCCATGGATAGTCAAAAATAGGATAAAGGGTAAGGAATTTGAAAGAAGATAGTGTAGAGTTGAGCTAGTTCACCAAGGGTTTGAAATAGGGAAGATGGGGGAGTATAGTTAGTACAGGAATGATAGCCTGAGAAAGAACTCTTTATTCTAGACCAGGGGTGGGGAACCTCTGGCCTTCCAAGTCCTTGGGTACGACCTTTTGACTGAGTCCAAGTTTTGCAGAACAAATCCTTTTCTTATGGGGATTTGTTCTGAGAAGTTTGGATTCAGTCAAACACTTGAGAACATAGAGGGCCACATGTGGGCTTGAGGCTGCAGGTTCCCCACCCCTGTTCTAGACTTTTACAATAGTCTCATAGGGGGTCCCTTGCCTCTGGTTTCTTTCCTTTCCAATCCATTGTGCCCATCACTGTCAAACTAAGTTTCCTTATCGGCAGACTATAATCACACCCTTCTCTTTCTCAAAACCGTTACATAGTTTTTCTGTTGTTCAATGAATATCTTAGACTTCCTTGTCTGTCAGCTAAAGGATGTGTTCTTTGTACACACTCGAATGCTCTCCCACCTTTCATCACTTGCCTTCCATCTCCCCTTCTCTGCCTACTGAAATCCTAAACTCCTATAGCTCAAGTGCCATCTTCACCATGAACTCTTCACTAACCCACCTCTAATGGAAATACTGTTTCTTTCCCATACTTCAAATAAGACTTTGCTCATCTCTCATCAACATATATTCCAGTTTGAATTAGAATTATGTGTCCAGGTTGTTGTTTTTTTTTAATCTTCTCTAGTATACTGCAAATTAGATGATAAGAAAGACAATGTTTTATATATCATTGTATCACCTGACAACCAAGCACTGTTCTTTGTACATGTGAGTCACTTAATATTGGTTGAACCAGATTGTTACACTGAACAGTAGAGCTTTTGTCTTTTTTTCCTTCAGCTTCTGATACAGTTGAGGAACAATGCTGAAATTTATAGTGCTGGATTCCAAGTACAAGAAAATGAAATGCTTTCTCTCTGATTAGCTGGAAACAATCAGGGCTCTCCTTAGAAAGGATATTAAATACTAGAAGGAAGCCTCCAGCAGATGATAAAAATTGGCTGTTTTTGTCTCCATAATTGTGAACATGCCATTGTGAAGTTTTTGCTTCTTTGCTTTTGCTTCTACCCCCCATCTCAGTCCAGAGATTTAGAGTGAATTGAAACAAGTATTCTACTCATGCCTAAGTGGAAAACAGTGAATTTATCCAAGGACTGACTAACTTTTGTTAAGGATTTGTAAGGAACATGTAGTAAAAAGTAAGTGGGTAAGAATTGGATTGAAAATATAAATGCATTTATTAGTTACCAGTACTCCATCATAAAAAAAATGGTAAGGGAATTTAACCAGTTATATGCAAGGACTTCATATTGTTTGTTAGTTTATTTTTTAAATGATGTCCTCATTTCCAAATTAAACCGTAATGTATTACCAATCATTGTGGTGCAATTTTAACAGTTTTATTCTAAAACCAATATTAGATAAGGTGAGTGGAAAGTGAGGAATTACTCAAATTTTTTTTTGCATTTTTTATTAATTTATTTTGATTTATCAATCACTTCCATATGCTTTTGAGTTTAAAATTTTTCTCCCCCTTCCTCCCCACCACCCTACCCAAGACGGCACTCAATATGATATAGGCTATACGTATACATTCCTATTAAACATATTTTCACATTAGTGATGTTGTAAGTAAGAATTAGAACCAGTAGGAGGAACCACCAGAGAGAGAAGCAAAACTCAATAGAAGAAAAAAAAATAGCAAATAGTATGCTTCGATCTGCATTCAAACTCCAGAGTTCTTTCTTTGAATGAGGATAGCATTTTCCATCATGAGGCCTTTGGAGATGTCTTAGATCCTTGTATTGGTGGGAAGGTTGCATTTATCAATATTAGTCATCTCACAACATGGCTGTTATTGTGTACAACATTCTCTTGGTTCCATTCATGTCACTCAGCATCAAACCATGTAAGTCTTTCCAGGTTTTTCTGAAGTCAGCTTGTTCATCATTTCTTATAGCACAATAGTATTCCATTACATTCATATACCACAACTTATTCAGCCATTCCCCAATTGATGGGCATCCTATCAATTTCCAATTATTTTCCACTACAAAAAGAGCTGCTATAAATATTTTTGTACATGCGGGTTCTTTTCCCATTTGTATGATCTCTTTGGGATTTAGCACTAGAAGTGCTATTGCTGGGTCAAAGGGTATGAGCATTTTGATAACCCTATGGGCATAGTTCCAAATTGCTCCCTAAAGTTGTTGGATCATTTCACAACTCCACCAACAATGCATTAGTGTTCCAATTTTCACACATCTTCTCCAACATTTATCATTTTCTTGTTTTGTCATCTTGGCCAATCTGATAGATGTGATGTGGTACCTCAAAGTTGTTTTAATTTGCACTTCTCTAATCAATAGTGATTTAGAGCATTTTTATATAACTATAGATGGCTTTAATTTCTTCATCTGAGAACTGTCTGGTCATATCCTTTGACCATTTATCAATTGAAGAATGACATGTGTTCTTATAAATTTGACTTAATTCTCTATATATTTTAGAAATGAGGCCCTTATCAGAGAGACTGGATGTAAAAATTCTTACCCAATTTTCTACCTACCTTCTAATTTAAGTTGCATTGGCTTTGTTTGTGCAAAAGCTTTTCAATTTAATGTAGTCAAAGTTATCCATTTTGCTTTATGAATTGTTCTCTATCTCCTGTTTGGTCATGAATTCTTCTATTCTCCATAAATCTGATAGGTAAACTATTCCTTGCTTTCCCAGTTTGCTTACAGTATCAGCCTTTATATCTAAATCATGAACCCATTTTGACTTTATTTTGTTATATGGTGTGAGATTTTGATCAATGCCTAGTTTCTGCCATACTCTTTTCTGGTTTTCGCAGCAGTTTCTTTTTTTTCCAAAGAGTGGGTTCTTATCCCAGAAGCTGGGGTCTTTGGCTTTATCAAATAATAATTAGTATAGTCATTGACTACTGTGTCTTGCATACTTAACCTATTCCACTGATCCATCACTCTATTTCTTAGCCAGTACCAAGTAGTTTTGATGATTGCTGTTTTATAATACAATTTAAGATCTGGAATGGGCAGGCCACCTTCCCCTGAATTTCTTTTCTTTAGTTCTCTTGATATTCTGGATCTTTCATTCTTCCAAGTGAATCTTGTTATTATTTTTTCTAACTCTATAAAATAATTTTTTGGTAGTTTGATTGGTATGGCACTGAATAAGGAAATTAGCTTAGGTAGAACTATCATTTTTATTATATTAGCTCAGCCTACCCATGAACAACTGATGTTTTTCCAATTATTTAGATCTGACTTTATTTGTGTGAAAAGTGTTTTGTAATTTTGTTCATATAGTTCCTGGGTTTGTTTCAGGAGGTAGACTCTTAAATATTTTAAAATGTCCACAGTAAGTTTAAATGGAATTTCTCTTTCTATCTCTTGCTGTTGGGCTTTGTTGGTAATATATAGAAATGCTGATGACTTATGTGGGTTTTTATATAGCCTGCAACTTTGCTAAAGTTGTTTATTATTTCAAGTAGTTTTTTTACTTGATTCTTTGGGATTCTCTAAATATATCATCATGTCATCTGAAAAGAGTCATATCTTTGTTTCTTCTTTGCTATTCTAATACCTTCAATTTCTTTTTCTCTTCTTATTGCTAAAGCTAACGTTTCCAGTATGATACTGAACAGCAGTAGTGATAATGGACATCCTTGTTTTACCCTCAATCTTATTGGAAATGCTTCTAGCTTGTCCCCATTACACACGATGCTTGCTGAAGGTTTTAGGTAGATGCTATTTATTATTTTAAGGAAGACTCCATTTATTTCTATGCTCTCTAGTGTTTTTAAAAGGAATCGGTGTTGTATTTTGTCAAAAGCTTTTTCTGCATCTATTGAGATGATCATGTGGTTTCTGTTAGTTTTGGTGTTGATATGATCAATTATGGTAATAGTTTTCCTAATATTGAACCAGCCCTGCATTCCTGATATAAATCCTACCTGGTCATAGTGTATTATTCTTGTGATAAGTTGCTGTAATCTATTTGCTAATATTTTATGTAAAATTTTTGCATCGTATTCATTAGAGAAATTGGTCTATAATTTTCTTTCTCTGTTTTAACTCTTCCTGGTTTAGGTATCAGCATCATATTTATATCATAAAAAGAATTTGGCAAGACTCTTTCTTCATCTATTTCCCCAAATAGTCTATATAGCATTGGAATTAATCGTTGTTTAAATGTTTGATAGAATTCGCTTGTAAATCCATCTGGCCCTGGAGACTTTTTCCTGGGCAGTTCATCATGGCTTGTTCAATCTCTTTTTTTGATATGGGGTTATTTAAGTATTTTACTTCCTCTTCAGTGAATCTGGGCAATTTATATTTTTGTAAATATGTATCCATTTCACTAAGATTGTCATATTTATTGACATATAGTTGGGCAAAATAGTTCCTAATTATTGTTTTAATTTCCTCTTCCTTGGAGGTAGATTCACCCTTTTCATTCTTGATACTAGTAATTTGGTTTTTTTCTTTCTTCTTTTTAATTAAATTAACCAATGGTTTATCTATTTTATTGGTTTTTTCATAAAACCAGCCTTATTTTTATTTATTAGTTTAATAGTTTTCTTAATTTCAATTTTATTAATTTTTCCTTTGGTTTTCAATATTTCTAATTTGGTATTTGAGGATTTTTAATTTGTTCTTTTTCTAGTTTGTTTATTAGTTGTAAGCCCAATTCATTGATCTCCTCTTTTTCTATTTTATTTATGTAAGCATTTAGAGATGTATAACTTCCCCTAAAAAATGCTTTTGCTGCATCCCAGAAGATTTGGTATGTTGTCTTATTATTGTCATTCTCTTGAATGTAGTTATTGATTGTTTCTATGATTTGTTGTTTGACCCAATGACTTTTTTAGGATTAGATTATTTAGTTTCCAATTATTTTTCAGTCTATTTTTCCATTGCCCTTTATTATATATAATTTTTATTGCATCATGATCTGAAAAGGATGCATTTAATATTTCTCTCTTTCTGCATTGGATTGTGAGGTTTTTATGCCCTAGTACATGGTCAATTTTTGTGTATGTGCTATGTACCTCTGAGAAAAAAGTATATTCCTTTCTATCACTATTCAGTTTTCTCCAGAAGTCTATCATACCTAACTTTTCTAATGTTCTATTCACCTTCTTAACTTCTTTCTTGTTTATTTTGTGTTCATACCTCTAGTTCAGAGAGGGGGAGGTTGAGGTCCCCCAGTAGTATAGTTTTGCTGTCTATTTCTTCCTGTAACTCCCTGAACTTCTCCTCTATACCTCTGCCATACCACTTGGTGCATATATGTTTAGTAATGACATTATTTCATTGTCTCTTGTGCCTTTTAGCAGGATGTAGTTTCCTTCCTTATCTCTTTTGATAAGATCTATTTTTGATTTTTCTTTGTCTGAGATCAGGATTGCTTACCCCTCCTTTTCTTACTTCAGCTGAAACATAATATAATGTACTCCAGCCTGTTACCTTTTGGGTATTTCCCTCTTTTTCTAATGTGTTTCCTGTAAACAACATATTGTAGGATTATGTTTTTTTAATCCATTCTGCTATCCACTTCCATTTTATGGGAGAGTACATCCCATTCACATTCACAGTTATGATTACTATCTGTGTCTTTCTCTCCATCTTTTTTGTGCCTGTTTATGCTTTTCTTTCTCTTTTCCCCTTTTCCCTCCTCACTAGTGTTTTGCTTTTGACCACTGCCTCCCTCAGTCTCTCCTCCCTTTTATTAGCCCTTTCCCTTTTCTTCCCCTTTACCCTTGCTGCTTCTTCCTTCCCTTCTATCCTCCCACCCTATTCTTTCCCCTTTTCCCTCCTACTGCCTATAGGGCAAGTTAGATTTCTATACCTAACTGATTATGTTATTCTCTTCTTGAGCCCATCTGATGAGAGTAAGATTCAAACAATGCTCATCTCCCTCCCTTCTTTCCCTCAGGCTGTTGTGTCTTTTCCTGTAATGTAATTTACCCTTGTCTGCCTCCTCCTTTCTCAGTACATTTTCTTAGATCAGATTAATCCACTTACTTGGATCCATTAAACCTACTTGATTAGATTTTTTTTTATCATTACATCAAAGTCAACTTATATCCACCCCATTTATGTAAGATCCTTTAACATGGTGTAATAACAATACAATTCTCAAGAGTTACAAGTGTCATCTTCCCTTCTAGGGATGTAAACAGTTTGCCCTCATTAACAACATATTGTATCTTTCTCTCCCATTTATCTTTTTATGTCTCTCTTGAGTCTTGTACTTGAAGATCAAATTTTCTGTTGAGCTCTGGTCTTTTTATCAGGAAGGTTTGGAAGTCTCCTGTTTCGTTGAATCTCCATCTCCTCCCCTGAAACATGATGCTCATTTTTGCTGGGTAGTTGATCCTTGTTGTAATCCAAGCTCCTTTGCCTTACAGAATATCATGTTCCATGCCCTACAATCATTTAATGTAGAAGCTGCAAGGTCCTGTGTAATCCTGACTGTGGTTCCGTGATATTGAGATTGTTTCTTTCTGGCTGTTCGAAGTATTTTCTCTTTGACCTGGTAATTTTGGAATTTGGCTACTATGTTCCTTGGTGTTTTCAATTTGGGATCTCTTTCAGGAGATGATTGGTGAATTCTTTCTATGGCTATTTTACCCTCTGATTCTAGGACCTCAGGGCAGTTTTTCTTTATGATTTCCTAAAAGATACTGTCCAGGTTCTTTTGTTATCATGTTTTCAAGTAGACCAATAATTTTTAAATTGTCTCTCCTGGATCAATTTTCCAGTTCAGTTCTTTTACCAATGAGGTATTTTACATTTTCATCTATTTTTTCATTTTTCTGTTTCTGTTTGACTGATTCTTGCTCTCTCATAGAGTCATTAGCTTCCATTTGCCTGATTCTAATTTTTAACAAATTGTTTTCTTCTATTAGATTTTGTGTCTCCTTCCCCATTTGACCAATTGTATTTTTTAGTGATTTGTTTTCTTCAGTGTACTTTTTTTTCCAGTTGGCCAATTGTATTTTTTAGGGACTTGTTTTCTTCAGGGTACTTTTTTTTTTCCATTTGGCCAATTGTATTTTTTAAGGACTCTTCTACCTCTCTCATTTGACTTTTAAAATCCTTCTTGAGCTCTTCTAAGAAGGCTTTTTGGGCTTCAGACCAGTTCATATTCCCTTTTGAGGTTCCAGATGTGGGTTTGTTGACAATGTTGTCCTCTTCAGAATTTCTGTCTTTATCTTCACTGTTCTGATAATACGAATCTATGGTATGTTTCTTTTTGCTCATGGCATTTCCTTATTCCCTGGCCTTTAAAGAAATTGAGCTTTCCTGCTGGGGAGCAGAGGGCACTGACCCAAGCTTCTTGTGTTGGGATCCTAGGTCTTGGTCACTGGCTTTGCATTCTGGGGTCTCCAATGTTGGCAATTGGAGGCTATAGAGCTCTGGCAGCTTACCTGGTGTTGAGCTAGAATCAACAGTACTGCAACTCGAGGGCAACTCTAGTTTGCCTGCTTTTCCTTTCCTTTTGTCTTCTTCAGCTCCTTTCAGATGGATGTTGCAGGGTATTTATCCTCCTACGGCCCATTATACTGCTGCTTCCCTTATTTTTGCTGAGGCACTGGGAGACCCATTTGCTGTAGAATGCCAAGGCACCTGGTGCTTTTCTGAGCTGGTTTCAACAAGTTTCCCTGCCCTCAATGAGGCACTCAGAGGTCCAGGTGTTGGTGTTTGCCTGCTCCACCACCTGGGTTTCAGGATCTCCTTCTGGTGTACTCAAGTGTTGCTTTCTGCTAGCTTGCTGGGATGTCTCCAGTTCTGTACTGCTCCCCTTCCCTCAGGGCAAAAGGGGCCTTTCCCATTAATCCCTCAAGCTACTTGGGCTTCTGGACTGCTGTTCCCCATCTTTCTTCTCTTTCAGCTGTTCCAGAGTTTTTCCTGGGGTGATATTTTCTGGGCTTTCAGAGGTTGATAGGAGAGGGTGAGAGTAACTACTTTTTTACTCTGCCATCTTGACTCCTGGAAGCAGAAGTCCAAATTACTCAAATTTTAAGAGGACAAACTTGAAGAACCTGAAGGCAGTATAAATTAATACTGAATAGAAATTCCACTTGCACATCTAAATATGGATCATGAAAGCTTGGAAAAAGAGCAACAGTCTCAAATGGTTTTGAAAAGAAGTTAGAAATACTTTGAATGGAATTCTGAAAAGACCCTTTTGAGTTTGATGGTACAAATGTGACTAATAAGCAAATAATGCCAAAATGGAATAATTCAAAAAAGCTGGTATCTTTTATAATTATCTTGAATGAATGTATTCTTTATAGCATTTTACAGAGTGTGAAAATACTCCAGTACCTATATGTAACAGTGTATGTCAGTGTTGTTGTAACAATAAAAACCATAGGGGAAAAGATAGAGCCAGCTATTAGAAGACTCCGAAGACCATGGAATACCATCATGACAGAAGTGGCTTGATAAAACTATTGAAGACCTATGGAAGATGTTGACAGATCATATCAATATCTAAATGATATGCTTCATGAAATAGTGAACTTATACTCTTGTACTGCAATACTTGTATTCAATTATCAATTAATCATGAAAGTCATAAGTTTAAGGAAATACAAAATGATAGAGCAACACAAAGAACAAAATAAACAATTCAACACCCAAAACAAACTATATTATAGAGACTTAAGAAGCAAAGCAATTGGAGGAGAAATTGAATACCTGAAGAAGGATGTGGAAAATTTCTTGTTGTCTAGATGGCCAAAAGGAAAGCAAATGAACAAAAAGTGAAGTGAGACTGGCTAAGTAGAGACATCACATACTGTTAATATAATGAACAGCAGAACTGTTCTATAAAGGAAAATGACTGAAACCTTAGTTTCTCTGCAAAACAGGAGAAAGTGAAAGATTATGTCATCAAATGTTTCACTGTGGCATACAAAATGCTTTAACAACTTCTTCTCTGATACAAGCATGGTACCATCTTGCTTAACAGAAGGCTTTTCATATTTATTGCCCAAAGATGAGAGAACACCATTGGTCCCTCCAAATATAGGACAATTCTGTGTTTTTGTACTTTATACAAGGCAGTCACAGCTTGTATCATTCAAAAAAAATCTGTAAACATTTAAAAATATATTGGCTGAGGAGTAAAAGAGCATGTGGCAAAAGTTCTCAACAATATATACAGCAATTTACTGTTGATTCAGTCATTGTTGAATAAGACACCTGAACAAGATATTTTATTGCCATTATTCAGTTCCAAACCAATTACTTAGTCACTGCAAAATTATCCCAAGAATATTAAAGGATGGAAATAGAAAGAGGACAACAAACAAAGGAAAATGGAGAAATGTGCAAAAACTCTGATGACACACTTTTCTCCAACAACAATGAAACCGCTATATTTGGTTTTAACAAGAGAGAAGGTTTAGAATTATTGCTGTGGCAAGTATGAGAGGCAGCACATCTATGATGAAAAGAACAGTTTCAGCGCATTGGTGAGGACTCAGTTGAGCTTGGAAAATAGAACTTTTTATAAGATTTACAAAACTGAGACCTTTTTTTCCCTCTTGCTGGCTCAACCTATAAAGAGGAGAATAGAGTTGGGGATTAGTAGGACAGGAATAACAGAATGACAAAAGGGCAACAGATTTAAGGTTGAAGGAAAATATATTATTTTCATTTCATCTTAATTTTGTATCAATTATCAAGCATTTATTTGTTCTTGATCCTACCTCTCCCCACACATTCATAAAAAGTAACATTCTAATAAAATGCATAGTCAAGCAAAACAAATATTTCCCATGTGCAAAAATGTGACTCATTCTTCATATTCAGTCCCTCATTTCTCTTTCAGGATGTGAGGATAACATTTTTTATTATCGAGAGAATAAGGCATCACTGAATGGCTAAATATAGCATCAAGACAGTGAAAGGAAAATAGCTCCAGTGCTGGAAGGGCTCTCAGAGACCACTAATTCAACTCTCCCTTTACAGATGAGGAAACTAAGAGCCAGGTGGATCAAGACACTTCTTCTATGAGGACCCTTAGAGAACAAGGAGCAAAGAAAGGATTCAATTCCAGGTCCTCCGACCCCAAATCCAGTACTCTTTTCACTATATCAAGCCCCCTCCCAGGTTCAGTGAAGTAAGGTCAAGGTCTATAGTATGGACTTGGAGAATACTTAGATTAGCTATTAGATATCTTAATATCTTAGATATTTAGAGGTTATTATGATAACAAAGAACAAGTTCAAGAGAAGCAAGATAATATGAGAGTTGAGGAGGGAAGATGATGAAGAAAGATTGAAATTTCAGATTTCAAGATCTTTGTAGACAAATAGTTTAATTCCTTTTCTAAATAACATTCCATTACTCCCTTTGCCAGTAGAATCAAACATAAATCTCTCTCTCTCTCTCTCTCTCTCTCTCTCTCTCTCTCTCTCTTCTGTTCTCTGTCTCCCTCTCTTATTTATTATTCACCTTTTTTTTTAAATTTTGGATTTCAAATTCCCTCTATCTCTAAGTATTGAAAAGACAAGCAATGTGAGAGCAATTATACATGAGCATTCAAGAAAAATTTCCATATTAGCCCTGTTAAAAAAAATTAAAAAGTAAGAAAACTTAAGTGAAAAAAGTATGCTTCAATCTGCACTCAGAGTTCATCAGTTCCTTCCCCCCCCCCCCCCCCCCGGTGGCTGGTATTTTTCATCATGGATCCTTTGAAATTGTCTTCGATCTTTGTCTTGGTCTTACCCAGTTGTCTTAGTCTTACCCAGCTGATCATTGTTACGATGCTGCTGTTACTATGTACAATGTTCCCCTGCTTCTTCTCACTTTACTTTGTATAACAGTTCATATACATTTTCCCAATTTATCTGAAACCACCTTGCTTGTTATTTCTTATAGTACAACAGCATTCAATCACAATCATACACATAAGCTTGTTTAATCATTCCCCAACTTATAGACATTTCCTCAATTTCCAATGCTTTGCTAGTAGTAAAATAAATACTATAAATATATTTTTGCCTTGATAGGTCCTTTTGCCTTTTCTTTATTATTTTTGGAATTTGAAAGTCCTTTGGACATAATTCCAAATTGTTCTCCAGAATGATTGGACCAGTTCAAAACTGCACCAACATTTCATTAATGTCCCAACTTCTCCATATCCCCTCTAGCATTTGTCATTTTTCTTGTCTGTCATGTTAGCCAATTTGATAGGTATTAGGTATTACCTCAGATAAGCTCCTCTATTTAGCTTTCCCTTCATAATTCTAGGAACTTTATTATACATTTTTTATTATACATATACTTTTAATAATATAGTGAACCTGGGCAAGTCATTTAACCTCAGTGCTTTATCCAATTCTCTAAGAGTATTTTTTTTTCAGAAAAAGTATAGACATGTATTGGTAGGAATTTCCTCTCCAAGTAGTTTCCTATACCAATGAAATCACAAGTCCAGTCCTTCTCCCTATTTCATCCCCTTCCTGCACTCTCTGGCCCAGGTTGGGCCTTCATACTGTTCTTCATATATAACATCCTCCATGTCCCTATTCTGCCTTTTTTGTTTGTTTGTTTTGGTATCACTCATGCCTGGAACACACTCTCATTTCATGTTTCCTTTTAGAATTACTTATTTCCTTCAAAATTCTATTCAGTTGACCCTTCTATTTACTATTCTTGACCCTCCACGTTGCTTGTTCTGCCCATGTCTATAACAAGAACAAGAACAACAATAACTTTGTGTATATATGTATATATATGAGGGTTTAGTCAAATCACTCCACTCTATTTTAGCCTTGATACCATAACTAAATGAGGGCCAGTCTCAAGCAATCTCAGCCCTTATGTAGAAGGGCAAAAATCTTTGCAATTCATTTGATGAAGACATATTATGTAAAAGTCTGTTTCAGTTTTCTGGGCAAATACATGATTCCCTCTAAGACTCATATAAAAACATTCAGCTATATGGAAAAGGGAATTTGAGATATTCTAAAGGACCAGGGAGGAGATGCCTGGACTTTGGTCTTGGCCAGAACTCCTCCCTCTCCAGAAGTGAACATCCCACTTTTGAAGGGTCAAAAGTATATTGAACATCCTGTTTAGATCCTAAATAGAATTTTCAGGTCACCTGGCAGTGATATCTGCATTATTGACAGAGTCGAGAACATTTCATGGTGCCACAAGAGTCCAACAAAGAAACTAAAGGATATCTTGAACATCCCTTGAATAGGAGAAAGTGACTTCAGTAACCAGGATCTATAAGTTACCCTTTTCCCACAAGCTCTCTGTAAGCTCAAGCCTACTTTCCCTCAGATTCTATATGTATTTGTGATAGATTTTGCCACAGTTGTCTGTTTGTTTGTTTTGGGGGGGAATAGGTGAATTTCATACTGACTGTTCTTAATTTACTCCCTTCATAAATACCACTTTCTAAAATCTACTTAAGGCTGGTAGATTAAATTTTCTTCAGCTGATAATCATGGGGTAGAAATACACTTACATGGGCTGGAGCCATTGGTATTAGACAATCACTCTTGTCCTCTCAAGGTGTCCCTAGAATCCTGAAGGGGAGATGTAGCCAGCTTACCTCTGATACCGGGTTTTGAAATAATGATGTCTAGGAGCTCATGTGGTACATATAGTTTATATGTATTTATTTATAAATATGCTCTTTTCTCTAATGGAATGTAAGCTTCTGGAAGGAAAGTGCTATTTCACTTTGGTCTTTGCATCCCCAGAGACTAACATGGTTCTTGACACATAAGAGGCATGCAGTAAATGACTGTTTCATTGATTTATTTAAAAGTCTGACCACCCTTCTGGGTGACTGAGCTAGAATGGAGATGAAGTGAAGACTGAGGAAATGGAAGTTGAAGTTGTTAGATGGCTCAAGCACATTAAAGGATGATGACAGAGATTGTTATGTAAATGCTAAGACAGGTGATGCAGTTATTAAGCAATGTAAGAATGTGTCAAAGAAAGCAATAAATGGAACCAATAATATTGAGGACAGAGCACTATGAACTTCAAAGAAAGGACTGAGAAGTAGTGGTGGAAGGGCAAGGGCCTGGCAGTGGTAGTAGAGAACAAGATTTAGCATGATTTATCTTAACCCTGGAAAATAGAGGGCATGAGTGAAGGAATAAGCAGCACTACTAAAAAGAGTGTGTCTAGGAGTGCTTTCATAACACCTGGGAGAAAATAAATAGTTTCTTAAATTCTGAGTGCAAAAACACAAATATTTAAAAACCACATAATTTTAATGAATATGTAACCCAAGCTTAAACAGTCCATCTCTCAGAGATTTTAGAAGTTGTTACTTTATCTTTAAGAGAGAAGGGAAAGAATCTAAGAGGATGGCAGTTAATTGTCACCTGTGGAGAAGTCAAAGTGAGGAATAGAAAGAAGACTGAAAACTTCTGTCCTGAGGAGATTTAATGGTGATGAAAAAAGAGTCTGTGAAAGACCAGTTAAGTATCAGAGCATAATTCTGTGAGGGTGTTGGAGAGTTAAATGTCATTTTCAGAGAGTCTTAAAAGACATTTAAGAAAAATGAGTTTAACTATATTTTTCTCTTTTTTTGTTTGTTTTTTTAAGAGGAAACATTCTGAGAAACTTTCCTGAGAGTCTTTAACTGCTAGCTTGAGAGAAGTGAATGGTTGGAGTACTCAGCAGGTAGAGCCATTTATTGAATGTGACCCTTGATGTGACCTTTCACGTTTAATTCTTTGCTTCATTGGTTGCTATTAATATATTATAAAGTCAGTAACATTAACATTTGTGAAAGGCCTGCTGGACTGGGGTTTGATTATGAGAGACGATGCAAAGCTTATGAGAACAGGTCTCTGAAAACAAACCACAGTGAACTGTGGTGTAGGTACAGGGTTAATTAATTAACAAAATAGATTTTGCATTTTAGTCACTTAGGGGGTAATATCTTGACATATTCTCCATGTTTTGGGATAATGAATTAGTAGCAGACAGAAGGGTTTGGTGTGTTTCTTCCAGAGAAAGCCTGAGATGTACATCTTCACACTTTAATGTGTCACCTGCACAGGGGTGGCTATAAGAACAGTAGGAAAAGAAAATGTTATCTGTGAGGAGCAGCACCAAGACTTAGAAATAAAAGAGAACTTAAGTATAATCCATTTCATTTTGGCAAAATTTCACTGAAGGGAAAGTTTTCCATCCAAGTTTTTTTTGTTTGTTTTTAGTGGGGAAGACAGTTCTAGGCCTGTGACTTCTACCAATGTCCTAGGCAATTTATCAGTAATATAAGATTTATCTCAATATGGTAGAATATAGCCAGGTCTGTGCACATTTTGAGGGTAATAATAAGCTCTGAGAATCAGCTAAAATTTCAAGAGGAAAATGAAGTCCCTGGTCTCGGGAGCAGATACAACTATAAGCCATGTTGGGAATTATGGGATTCTAACCAACAGTAACCCCTATAACATAGATAAATAGATCATTTTTTTTTATTTCAAGCATAACAGAAGGTTTTATACTGGTGACATGGCCTTTACAATACACATGACACCATAAAAAACATGCACTTTGGCCAGTCTTCTCAAACCTGGAAGATTCTACACTCTATGCAGGCCACCACATGTACTCTTGACCTGTTTTTGACAATATTAGAAGCTAAATAAATCTATTTTTAATAATGCCTTTGCTTGTATCGGTTAAGGCATTTGCATAATCTCAACACTTTAGGTTAGAATGGTTGCCAGCATCTGCTCATTATATCATACTACTGACAGATACTGGTCACACAGCTAAGATGTGCTAGAGGGAGAAATTAAACCCTAGGTTAGTTTCTATACAATAAACCATGCTACTTTCTAGATATTTGAATATGGAGGAAACATTTTGCAAATCATACTACTTCTTATAGAAAATTAATTATTTTTAAATAAAATTGTTCTGAGATCTGTATCTAAAGTCATTTCCTTTTTTTTTAATTGTTACATCTTCCTGAAATCATTATTTGAATATTCCAAAAGCGATGAATGTCTGGACTGGGATTTAGGATCTTATTAGTGAATATGTTTCTTGTCTGTCTTTTATATTTAGATTGCTTTTTCTCAGAAGAAATATTTAATTTTGTGCTTCAAAATTCCTGGAATTTTATTGTTACATATAGTACTTTAAACTTACCCAAATGGAAAACAAGCATTTTTTCCTTCTATTAATCTTGTTATTACAATTTTCTATCTCCTTTGATACACTTGTTTTTTTATCAAATATGTAATTATGTTTAATTGGATAAATAAGCATTGAAAAAAAGCAAATGCTGCTTGAAGGATATCAACTTAAGGCTAGGAGAAATAATACAAAACCCATGAGTAGAGGGATTTAAAAATTCTGGAAAGTGTTATTTCTCAGGCAAATGGAAATTAAGACATAACAGGTCTAGGTTCATTGAATACTGTATAAGAAATTAAAGTTGGAAAACAGGTCATTGAGTCCATTTCCCTTCAAGTGCAGAATAGCTGTTTCTAATAGGCCCTTCAGTGTAATGTCCAATCTAGCATTATTTGTCTCCTGGGGTGAAGTTTCTTTCACTTCCATTGGGAAACTGATTCATAATCCAAAAGCTCTCACTATCATGATGTTTTCCTACCAGTTAACCTTAATTTCACTACCCTTAATTTTCTCCCATTACTCCTAATTATACCCCTCTGAATCAAACTAAGTAGCTGCTTCCTCTCCCATTGGCACTTTTTTCATGACTACTTTCCTTATTTCTATTTATCTTTTAGTAAATAAAAAATCTTTCATGTAACTACCATAATGTTCTTACCATTTTTACTAATCACATCTTTCTTGAACTTTCTTGAAATTATTTACAACATTAGAACTAAGGTAACCATCAAAAAAAAAAAACCAGTATTCTCAGAATATAGATGAGATGACATCACATTTTATGTCTAAATTTTATGTGTAACTTAAATGTTATTTTTCATTTTAGTAATATCCATTGAATATATTAGCAAATTTATGTGCATTAAAAAATCTGATTGATTACACAGGTTCTAAAGTCTAGTCTTAGGATGTTTGACTATCTTTAATGCAAATCAAGCAGCATTTTGGTATTCTTGCATTTCTAATATATTCAGTAATTTCTATCTTCATTTCCACAACATCCAAATCCAATATAAATTCAGTTTATTTTTACATGTAGGTTATTAACCAATAAGTATCATTGCACATGTCTATTCATCCTTTCAGTTTCCAAACTACTTTTGCTAAAATATAGGTCTGATTCTGCCATTTCCCTCCCTCTACCAACTCCTGAATATGCTTTGGTGGCTTCCTATTACTTCTAGAATTCAAATGAACTCCCCCATTTGGCATTTAATCTCTTCACAAACTGACCCCATCCCACCCTTCTAGCATTATGACATTAATAGTCTTCATATATTCGATGGTATGGCCAAACTGACCATCTTGGTGTACCTAAAACATAAAAGTATATCTCTAGCTATCATACTTTTGCCCTTGCAAACCCCAGTTCCTAAAATGTATACCTCTTTTTTGAATCTCTGCTTAGCTTCAAAACTGATCCCAAATGCCATAAAGGTCTTCTTGTTCTCCTAGCTACTAGTGCCTACACTTCTACCCAAACACCCAAGATTACCTTATTTTTTTAAATTTCTGTATATATGTATAAATGTGTATATATATACATATTTATACACATACATGTATATATATATGAATGTATATGTGTTGGAGAAGGAAATGGAAAACCATTCCAGTATCTTTGCCAAAAGAATTCCAAATGGGGTCAAAAAGAGTCAGACACAACTAAAATGGCTGAACAACATGTATATGCGTATAGGTATACACAGATACACAAACACACACACACATATATTTATACACATATACATACAAATATGTGTATACATGTCTATATCTATGTGTACAGATATAGATATAGACACATATACATATAGTCATGCATGTGTGTATACAGATATATGTAGATATAGTTATAAACACATATATATATAGTTTTCTCCCATTAGTATGTAAGCTCCTTGAAATGAGAGACTAATTTAGCTTTTGTCTTCATATCACCAGAGCTTAGTCTGACACAAAATAGAAAATTATTAAATGCTTGATCAATTTGTTAACTATACACTTTTCCCTTTAATTATCTCCACATATATGCATATGTATGTATGTGTTTATGTGTATGTGTACCTATAATATGTATGTGTATGTATATATACAGATATAAATATACTTCCATACTGAAAAGGAACTATGATCTCCCTGAAGTACTTATTCCCTTAAGTATAGATTGCAAACTACAACATTTCTTACTGAGTTTCTCCTTCACATCTCCTCATAAAAGCCCCTGAAGGAAGTCATTTCAATGTTCTGGGAGGCTTTCACTAGAGTGAAAAGGAATGGTGCATAAGAGTTGCACCACCACTTAACCTTTTTCTGGATTTTTTTTTGGGAGGCAATTGTTGGGTTAAGTGATTTTCCCAGAGTCACACAGCTAGTGAATGTCATGTGTCTGAGGTCAAATTTGAACTCAGGTCCTCCTAACTCCAGGGCCAGTGCTCCACTGCGCCACCTAGCTGCCCCAAAAAGGCTGGATTTTTTTTTTTCCTTAACATCTTTCTGACGATATCTTTTGTGGTATTCTTTTTATGCAACTCTTATTTAATAAAATTTTGCAATCTAGCAAACCCTCTTTGTGCCTCTCCATATCTCTCCAAGTGACCCTCAATTTGAATTTTCCTGAAACTTGAGTTTCATCAGCTTTTCAGTGATACTTGAGGGTATCACTCTCAGTCATGCAACATCTCTGGAAAAAAAGTTGATGTTATAAAAATGGACAATTGTTTAACTGAAAAGCTTGAGGTTACTAAAATCACTGCACAATTCCCAAACTAAAAAAAAATCAACCTCTTCCTTCTAAACATTTATGTAATTAATAAGTTCAGAACATTGTTTATTTGTCATGCCAGATCTATCTATATACATATACATGATGTCCTACACACGTAGATACACACACACACCAACTCTACGGGTAGCTCATAAAACTACAATCATAATTTGGACAATACGCCATCTTCATCCATTTGGTTTGTCTTATGTGGACAACTAGTATAACTTTTAAAAAATATTTCATCCCTTATACAGTAGCATCTAGAAAGCCTTTTAAGAAAGGTTCCTGCACCAGCCATGTCTTCATTTCCCAGAAGGCTGCCTTGGAATTCTCCATTCCGCCCCAAAAAATTTCTTCCTGAAAGATCACTTGAAACATGGAACTCCCACCTCAGAAATACTCTCTGTCTGTGGGGCCCTTCCTTCTGATTGGAGAGTGGAGCCCTCTTCTCAGAACCTCCAATTAAGCGGAGCAGTCAAGCCAGCCATCTATTTATTTCACACTAGGCTATGCTCCTCTGGACTATTCCATCATGTTCCCCAAGTCAGGTACCTTCTTCTCCATCCCCAATCCTATCCTCTGCTTTTTAGCTTCCTTTAATGTACTGCCTTCCTCATTGGAATGTAAGGTTAGGAACTTTCTTTTTGCTTGTGTTTGTGTTATCAGAATTTAGCACAGAGCCTGGAGCATAGAAAGTGTTTAATAAATGCTTGTCTTTTGTTTTTTGTTTTTGTTTTTGGTGAGGCAACTGGGGTTAAGTGACTTGCCCAGAGTCACACAGCTATTAAGTGTTATGTGTCTGCGGCTGGATTTGAGCTCAGATCCTCCTGACTCCAGGGCCAGTGCTCTATCCACTGTGCCACCTAGTTGCCCCAATAAATGCTTGTTAACTGACTGATTTACTAAGCTCAATATTTATATGTATTCCTTTTGGACTTTGGTTGTATGACACTCAGCCTACTTGATAATGACAAACCCTTGTTAAGCATATATCTCATCTTTCATATCTGATATTATGTTAACAATCAGGATGAAAAAACAAAATAATCTCTATTTTTGCATTATTCAAGAAATGATAGGATTTTGACTTATGCATGGGCAATTTTGAAGACTAAGTTGTTCTTTGAGGTACTCTACTGTATCAAATGCTTATATAGCCAACACAAAATATATAGTAATTTTGTATTCTCCACACCTTTCAATCATTGTCGGTAGAGTGGAAAATGAAGTATAGACATTTTTGTAGAGAGCTCAAAGTGAGGAAATCCCTTCTACCAATGCAGATCAGAATCTATGCTGCAATTTTAGTCCTTAGAAAGTTGCCTGGGTTATTGAGAGGTTAGGCAACATTCCCAGAACTCACAACCAGTGTGTTTCAGAGGCAAGTCAGGTTGTTCTGACTCAAGGGCCTGACCTATATCCTTTATTAATCAATTATGTGATTTTAGTAGTGTTAATGTTTATGGAGTACCGTTCGCAAAATCCTACCTGGTCCTTTCTCAAAATTTCATCAAGGTTGTCGCCCATGAGTATGTAGATTTACTTCATCAAGATTTTAGGGATAAGAACATATGGTTCACTACTATTATTTTTTATATTCTCTCCTCTGGAGTAGGGCTTGGGAAGTAATAATGTCATTTTTTTTTCTCTCAAAGACTTTAGTGTCTTCAAATCTTTAAAATATCTTTGTAACAGATCTCTCAATATCCTCAAAATTCGGTCTCCTTCAGGATGGAATTTCTCCCTGTATATTTTCAATAATACAATTGTTCATCTTTAGTGCTATTTCTATTTCTTCATATATAATATCAAGTAGAACTTGAGAGTCTAAATATGATATCTACAGTATTCTTTATGAGTAAGAATTTGTTGTAGAAATATTGACTGATCTTTTCTCTTTTTCATCTTTCATTTCTCTCCCTTCTAGTTTCAGGCTTATATGCCCTTAGGATGATGTGGTCTAATATATATCTCTCCCAAATTACTTTTTCTCAATTACTTCTCTCTGTTTACAAGGCAGTACTTCTTATAATCTTTCACTATTTTCCACCCTAAGATCTTACAAATGAGTTTATACTCAAAACTGCTTTGCCCTTGGCTGTCACATATCTCTGTCAAAGTGAACTTGCTTGCTAGTGTCAGGCCTGAGCTCTTTGAACTTCAGTGTCATGGCAAGTCTTTTAACTTGATTTAAAAAAAATCCTTAGGATATGATAATAGTCATTGTCAATGTCAATTTAACATCAATAGTTTACTTAAATAGGTCAGGGTTGCATTGCTTCAACAGAATATCCATCACATTTTATTCTCTTAAAAATATCAATTTTGATCTTTCCTCTAGCAAATCAATACTGCAATTATATACTGGCAGCCCCTTTAGAAATCATTCTCACATTAGAACTATACCTTAGGAACAAATCTTTTCTTTTTGTTAAAATAATATTGTGTATCAAATATTATGATCTTGATTTTATAATTGAAGAAACTAAGGCAAACAAGGATAAAGTGACTTGACCAGGGTCACACAGCTTAAGTGTCCAACTTGCTCTGTCTGCTACTTGGCTCATTACCTTGGTTATTTGCATCTCAGTTTCTAAGACAATCAAGAGGTGAATTCTGGTATTTTCTCATTAGTTACTAAAATTGCAGTCTCTCCAATTAATCAATTATCTAATGAGTATCCACATCAGTTTATTAAATGTTATTTATTTTATAAATAGACAAATATTTTCCCCACCATTTTAAATCTGTGTGTATGTGTATATATATGTATATGCACACTATACACATATAAAATGAACATGTACAGTTTATGCAAGCATGCATATATGTTTATATACATATGTATATACACATACCCATATGTGTGTATATTTTGTATGTGTGTGAAAGAGAAAAAGATACTAAAGTATAGTGAGTCAAGTAGAAGGAAGAGTATGGTGTGGACTCTACCTAGGCTATATGTGAAATAATAAATCCTGAAAGCCTGCTATACTTATAAATGAGAGAAATTTTACCAGACACCTACTAGCTGTGTGACTCTGAGCAAGTCACTTAACCTTGTTTGCCTCAGTTCCTTATTTGTAGAATGAGCTGGAGAAGGAAATGCAAAGCATTCCAGTAATATCTTTGTCAAGAAAATCCCAAATAGAGTCACAGAGAGTCCCGACATGACTGAAAAGACTCAACAACAAAAATCAGTATGAGAGGGACAGTTTTATCTTTTGTTATTAAAAATAAATTGTATTGATAACTTTTATTTTTACATCACCTACATTTTCTATTAAAATAAGTTCTACTATAACATTTTTTTTGAAAATGCCAATTTGTTCCAACTTGATTTACATATCGGAACATTTTGAGCATAATTTAAATTTCCACTTGGCTTCTGCATGATTTCTTCTGAGAGAAACAATCTGAATTCAGAAAACTTCACAAAACCTTCCAAGATACAATCTTTCACAATAAACTTTCCAATTTTGCAATAAAACTTCAGGTCTTTGTCAAGGTCAAGTGCTGTATTTATTGTGTATCTTCTGGAATAATAGGAGCTGTGGCCAGAGAATAGTTAATCTACTACACCCTCAAACCCTTCTACAGTGGCCTGTAGCCCTGAGGCTCTGAGTTGCAACCTTCCCAACTTGTGAGAACTAGACTCAGCTGACATCATCACAATTTATTATAGCATTTATTTATTTCTTAGACATTTAATGTATATAAACCATTTATATTGGCTTCCTATCTTTTTCTTTGTGTCACTGACAGAATTTTTGAGCATTCTTCCCCTAAGCCCAGTTTCCTCATAAGCTCTGTAGTTTTTTATTGGGTGATTTTGTATAGAATGGTGCTTTTGGGGAAATTATATGTCATTATAGTTGAATAGACTATATATGCTTCCCTCCAAAATAGAAATCACTCATAACAAAAATGAAAAAGAGAAAAGTTCAGTAAACCTAATGTCAGAAAATGTCTGACATCATATGCAACATTCTATATCCATAGTTCCCCAGCTCTACAATGAAGTGAGGCCTTGGTTTCTTATCTTTTTTGAAGTGAAAATTGATCATTATAATTTATAGTATTCCATTTTGATTATTTGATTGCTGTTCTTCCCATTCATGTTTTCATAGTTATTTTCTATGGTGTTTTCCTGGTGGTGCTCACTTCACTTCAAGTCAGTTCACATAACTCTTTCTAAGAACTTCTATATTCATAAAATTTAGTGTATTTGTAGCATGAAAATATTACATAACTTTTTATACCACAATATTTTTAGCCATTCCCCAATCAATTTTTTTTCCTTCTATAAAAATGTAGCTATAACTATTTTGGTATATATAGAGCCTTTCTTTTTATTATTGACTTTTTTGCTGTGTGTGTCCAAAAATGGAATCTTTACATCAGAAGATATGTACATTTTAGTGACCTAGGCAGTTTCAAATTGCTTTCTACAGCATTCCACAGAATTTCATTCATATATCTGTTCTTCCATGAAGGCTTCAACATTGACTATTCCTATCTTTTGTCAGCTTTGCCAATTTGCTTTGCTTATGTTGAATATTTCAAGCTGTTTTGTCTTCTATTTATCTTATTATTTGTCATTTGGGACAATGATTTATGATTCCTTTTTAAGAACTGATTATTTATATATTGTAAATGCTAGTAGTAAGAGGAGGGACCACTTCCACACTTGTAGGAAGACTTAATTCAAAAGATCTGGAGGTAATGATCTTAAAAGCTGAATGTGCAATTCATAAAAAGGAAAAGGAGAGAATATATGATTTTTGACCACTGCTTTTAAGAAAGCACAGGTGGTTCTGGAATATGAAGCAGGAGGAATTTTGCTTTAGGTAAATATGATAGTATATGAACAAAATATGTATGAACAAAAATAACAAATAAAGTGAAATGATTTATTTCTTAAGGGTCTATCTTTGTGCCCTAAGTTGCAAATGAATTTCAGGGGTGGGGAACCTGCATCCTTGAGGCCACATGTGGCCTTTGAGGGCACAGGCTCCCCACCCCTGGCCCATCTGCATGAGTTAAGGGAATTTCAAAACAAAGAGTCCCCTATGTGTATATTTATAATTATATATGCTTTTTAATTTATTAATATTTATAGTTGCATTTCATATTATTAGGAGTAAGGTGATGTGATTTTGAATGTCAGCTCTGCTACTTATTAGTTATATGATACAGGTCAAGTTTTTTGAATTCCATAGGCCTCAGGTTCCTCATCTGACAAATAAAGTTGTTTAGATAATCTGTAAGGTGCCTTCTAGAGCTAACATGCTTGATTTTATAAGCTATTTTTTATTAATTTTTTTAACTAATGTCCTAATGAATAAAGGATTTTAAATGAGCTTTTATCTATCTTTCTGGTATATACATACATACATATATACAATATACAAACATATGTGTGTATATGTGTGTAACACACACATGATTGGTGAGAATTTAAAGCCAAAGTAGACCAGTGGACATAAAAATGTGGCATCTGAGGGACTTTGTAGATATATACTCCATAGGTGGTTAACTATTCTGCCTTAATATAGGACTGATCATGATTGTAATCAATTCTAGTTCAAACTGTTCATTGTCAAAATAAAAATTGTTTTTTGAAAATCTTAGCTCAGAAAGAATTTGAGGTTTCAGATTTACCTAAGAATTCAAGAAGGGAAATTGAATATTCAGATATATCTCTGATAATAAACCACATGGAGATATTGTGTTTCAAGTATTCATCTAATGCAAATTCTAAATAGATTTCTTTTTTTTTCAGCATTTAAAAGATAGTCACTATCTTTAATGATAACACTTTTGCTGGCCCCATTCCAATGGTCTTTTTGTTCTTCATTCAGTTGTCTATATTTATCAAAGTATATAGTTAATTGCAGTCTAATTATATTTCAATAAGATGATGAATTGAAATAGTGATGTACAAAAAAGCAAATGCTTAGCATTAATATTTTTCTTCAATACATTTCTAAGTATTTTCCAAATTTATTTGAAAGAATAAAATTTAAATGAAATTTTAAAAGTTGTGTTGTTAATAATAGTGAAAAGATTAAATCAATGTTAATGAACAATTAGAAGGAAATAATTATAGAAAACTTGCTTAAAACTATATCAAAAGCATCAAGAAAATTCAGATTATTGAGTTATAACAACAAATTCAGGTAAATATAATAATTGTTAAAATTGAATCAAATAGGGTGAAGCCAAGATGGAAGAGAAACAGTACATTTTCTCTGACATTCCCTTCCAAACAACATTAAAATAATGTATCAAATCAATTTCTGGAGTAGTAGACCCAACAAAAGACTGGAGAGAGATATTCTTCCAGCCCAAGACAATATAGGAGGTCAAAAAGATAGATCTAAGAAATGGGAGAGGAGCCTGGCCCAAAGGTAACGTGGATGAAACACCAGTGATGGGATTAGATGGTGGTGACAAAAGCAGCAGCAGTTTGTGAGCTTTCAAGCCAGAGATGATCATACCACTTTGTAATCACCAAAACCTTCAAAAAGCCTAGAACTAGCTTTGAAACTAGCATTGTTTAGAAGCCTGAAGCATGAGACATAGCTTTTCCCACATCCACAATGGAAACTGAGCCCAACTTTAATGTAATGTTGCAAATCAATAAATAAAGTGGAAAAATGCTCAAAAACCAACACCAACAAAAGAACCTCACCATGAAAAGTACACTGAGGTATACAATGGGTGCAGAAGGAAGAGAGAGGTAGTAAATTATTTCACATGAAGAGGAGTGAAAGACCTATTACAGCGGAGGGAAACATGGGAGGGTGGGCAATGGGTATTGCTAGAACCTTACTCTCATCAGTATTGGCTCAGAGGGAATAAAATACACAATCAATTGAATACAGAATACAGAAATCTATCTTACCCAACAGGGAAAGAGGAGGGGACTAACAGAAGGGAGAGCACATCAGAGGAACTCATAGACAGAAGCAAAATACTGATATGGAGGGATAGGGTGAAAGAAGAGAGAGGACAAAAAGAAGGAAAAATAGGATGGAGGGAAGTACAAAGTTAATAATCATAACTGCGAATGTGAATGTGAAAGGGATGAACTTTTCTATAAAATGGAAGTGGATAGCAGAGTGGATCAAAAAGCAAAATCTTACAATATGTTGTTTACAAGAAACACATTTGACATAGAGGGAGACATACAGAGTAAAGTTAAGAGGCTGGAGCAAAATCTATTATGCTTCAGCTGAAAGGGAAAAAATAAGCAGGGGTAGCAATCCTGATCTCAGACAAAATAAAAACAAAATAAATCTAATTAAAAAAAGATAAGGAAGGAAACTACATCTTGCTAAAAGGTACCATAGAAAATGAAGCAGTATCAAAAATGAACACATATGCACCAAGTGGTACAGCATCCAAATCCTTAGCAGAAAAGTTAAGTGAGTTACAGGAAGAAATAGACAGTAAAACTATTCTGGGGGGACCTCAACTATCTCTTCTCAGAACTCAATAAATCCAACTAAAAGATAAACAAGAAAGAAAGAAGGTAAATAGAATATTAGGAAAGTTAGATATAACAAACTTTTGGAGAAAAGTGAATGGGAACAGAAAGGAATATACCTTTTTTTTCTCAGCAGCACATGGAATCTACACAAAAATTGACCATGTATTAGGGCATAAAAACCTCAAAATGAAACATAGAAAGCCAGAAACACCAATTGTTAAAATGAATGCTAAAAAGTGTTTTGACATGTAATTGGAGAAAAATAGTATTAAAAAATATTCTAAAATGGAAGGAAGGAAGGAAGGTAGGAAAGAAGGAAGGAAGGGAGATAGAGAGGGAGGTAGGGAGGGAGAAAGAAGGATGAGGGAGAGAGAGAATAAAGGTGGGGAAAATATATATGAAGAATATGGAAAGACATAATAAACTGGTGCAAAGTGATAAAAAGCAGAAACAGGAAAATAATTTGCACAAGGTATACAATACAGATGGAAAGAACAACAAAACAACTGAAATTAAATGTTGTGAAATTGTAATGACCAAGTTTGATCCCAAAAAAGAGATATAAGAAGACACCTCCCTCCCTTTTCTATTCAAGTGAGAAACTATGGTTAGGGAACACTATAAGTAATGTCAGACTTTGTGATCTCTTGAGTTGGTTTACTTTACTGAACTTTTTTTTTCTCCCAGGAATGGCTTACGGGGAGGGAGAAGGTAGAGAGATACTTTTGAAAATGTAAGAGATGTGAAAAAATTTAAAAATATTTAAAAATAAAAAAAAGAAATAAAGTGGAAAAAATACTTAACCAACAACAACAAAGAACTTGACCATAAAAAGCTACTATGGTGACAGGAAAGATCAATACACAAACTCAGAATAAGACAATGAAGAAAAACAACTACAAGCAAAGCCTCCCAAAACCATGTGAATTGGACAGAAGCCAAACAAAAACTACTGGAAGAGATAAACATGATTTTTTTAAATAAAATAAGAGTGACAGAGGAAAATTAAGGTAAATAAATGAAGGCAAATAAAGAAAAACATGAAAAGAGACATAGAAAAATACAGAAAAAAACCCTAAAAAACAGAATTGATCAAATGGAAAAAGGTACAAAAATTCATTGATTAAAAATAAAAAGCAGAATTGGTCAAATAGAAAAGGAAGTACAAAAGCTCAATGAAGAAAATAATTCCTTTAAAATTAGAATTGGACAAGTAGAAGCTAATGATTCCATGAGACTTCTAGAAAAAAAAATAAAACAAAGTCAAAAGAATGAAACAAATAGAATAAAATGTGAAATATCTCAGAGAAAGAAAAGGATAAACAGAATAAAATAGAATGGAGGGAATTGCACAATTACTAATCATAATTGTGAATGTGAATGGGATGAACTAACCCATTAAACAGAAGCAGATAGGTTGAATTTGAAACCAATGTCCAACACTATGTTATTTACAAGAAACACACTTGAAGCAGAGACACACAGAGCATTAAAATAAACGACCGGAGCAGAATCTATTATGCTTCAGCTAAAGTCAAACAGGAAGGGGCAGCAATCCTGATCTCAGACAAGGCAAAAGCAAAAAATAGGCCTAATTAAAATGGATAATCAGGGAAACTACATCTTGCTAAAAGTAACTATAGACAATGAAATAATATTAATCCTAAACAGATGTGTACCAAATGGCATGGCATGCAAATTCTTAAAGGTAAATTTAAGCAAAGTACAAGAGAAAATAGGTGGCAAAAGTGTACCAATGGGGGACTTCAACTTTCCTCTCCCAGCACTACATTAATCTAACCATAACATAAATAAGAACAAAGTGAAGGAGATGAATTAAATCTTAGAAAAGTTATATATCATAGACCTCTGGATAAAGGTGAATAAAAATTGAAAAGAGTATACTTTTTGGCAGTTGTACATGGCACCTCCACAAAAAATTTGCCATGTATTGGGGAATAAAAATTTCATAACCAGATGCAGAAAAGCAGAAATATTTAATGCACCCTTTTAAGACCATAAAACAGTATAAATTTAATTTAATAAAGGGATATAGAAGCATCGGTGAAAAGCTAAATAATCTAATCCTAAAGAATGAGTGGATCAAAGACCAAATCATAGAAACAATCAATAATTTCATTAAATAGAATGACAACAATAAGACAACATTCCAAAATCTGTAGGATGTAAGCAAAGCAGTACTTCAGGGAAAATTTATATCTCTAAAGTTTGATCAATAAAAGAGAGAAAGAGCAAATCAATACTTTGACTATATAGCTGAAAAAAACTTAGAAAAAGAACAAGTTAAAAATCTCCAATTTAATATCAAAAAGATAATTTTGAAAACAAAGGAGAGATTAATAAAATTTAATATAGAAATGCTAGCTATAGGAATAAGACAAGAAAAATAAAGTGAAGGAATAAAAATAGACAATGACGAAACAAAACTATCACTCTGCTGATGACATGATGGTATGCTTAGAGAATCAACTAAAAATTAACTGAAACAATTAACAACTTCAAAAAAGTTGCAGGATATAAAATTAACTGACATAAATCATCATCATTTCTATATACTACCAACAAAACTCAGCAGGATGAGATAAAAAGAGACATTCCATTTAAAATAACTGCAGAATATAGAAAACTCTTGGGAGTATACCTGCCAAGACAAACTCAGTGATTATATTAATTCAAGTACAAAACACTTTTCACACAAATACAGATCTAAACAATTAGAGAAATATTAATTGCTCATAGGTTGATTAAACCAATATCATAAATATGGTAATTCTACCTAAGTTAATTTACTTGTTCAATGTCATACCAATCAAACTACCAGAGAATTATTTCATAGACCTAAAACAATTATAATAAAATTTGTCTGGAAGAACAAAAGATCAGAAATATCAAGAGAATCAATGAACAAAAATATTAAGGAAGGCAGCCTTGAAGTTCCAGATTTCAAATTACATTTCAAAATAGTAATCATCAAAATAATCTGGTCCTGGCTAAGAAACAGAGTGGTGGATCAGGGAGATAGATCAGGTGCACAATACACAGTAGTAAATGACCATAGTATTCTAGTATTTGATAAACCCAAAGACTTAAACTTTTGGAGCAAGATAAAAATTTCTGGAAAAACTAGAAAGCAGTTTGGCAAAACATAGACCAGCATCTCACATCATCATCTCATACCAAGAAAATATTAAAATGGGTAAGTGATTTAAACATAAAGAGTCATATCATAAGTAAATTAGGGGAGTATGAGAAAATACACCTTTCCAATCTATGAATATGGGAAATTTATTTCCAGATAAGAGATGGCATTACCAGAAGTAAAATAGATAATTTTGATTACATGAAATTTGAAAACTTTTGCAGAAACAAAACTGATGCAGCCAAAATTAGGAGGAAATGGGAAAACTCTTGCAACAAGTTTCACTGATAAAAGTCTCATTTCTCAAATATATAGGGAACTGATCCAAATTTATATAAAAACAAAAGCCATTCCCCAGTTGATAAATAGTCAAATAATTTAAACAGGCTATTTTCACAAAAAGAAATCAGAGATATTAATAATCATATAAAAATGTTTTAAATCCCTACATATTAGAGAAATGTCATTCAAACATTTTTGAGATACCCCTTTCATATATGACAGAAAAGGAAAACGGCAAATGCTGAAAGGGATGTGAAAAACTTGGCACACTAATACACTGTTGGTCAAGTTATGAACTAGTTCAATCATTATGGAGAACAATTTGATACTATGCTCAAGGAGTTACATAATTGTGCATACACTTTGATCCAGAAATACCATTGCCAAGTCTCTATCCCAAACAGATCAAAGAAAATGGGAAACAATCTATTTTTATAAATATATTTAAGGCAGCTCTTTCTGTGGTGACAAAGAAATGGCAATTTAGGGGATGCCCATCAATTGATAAATGGCTGAGCATGTGGTATATGATTGTGATAGAATACTATTGTGCTATAAGAAATGATGAGCAGGATGGTTTCAGGAAGAAAAAAAAAACTAAGAATGCTTATATGAATTCACACAAAATAAAGTGAACAGAACAGGAGAACAACGTACACAATAATGCTTGCCAGACACTGTGCTAAGCTAGCAATAGAGATTAAAAAAAAAGACAAAACAATGCCTGATATCCAAGAATTCATAGTTTTATAGGAAGATACCATGAAAACAACTATGTAAAAATAGTGTTAAGGGAGCTCCAGAAAGACTTCTTGTAGAATGTAAGATCTAGCTAAGATATGAAAAAAGGCAAGGATATCAGAAAGAAGAGATGAGGAGGGAGAAATTACCATGACTGAGTAACAGCCAATGAAAATTTCTGGGTCTGGAAATGGAGTGTCATATACAAGGAAGGGTAAGAATCACAGTATCACTGGACCCATAGAGTACTTGAAAAGGAGTGATGTCTAAGAAGACTGCAAAGGTAGAAAGGGCAAGGTTATGAAGGGCTTTAAAAGCAAGAGAAGATTTTATATTTGATACATAGTACTTAGCTATCCTCTGAGAATACATTAACATCCCAAACTACAGTGACTATTTTAGGTCTCTGAGGTGAATTGCTCAAGTCATTTACTGATAACTTTAGTCACGTAGTTACCAACATTTCTATATTTCTTCAAATGAGGGAAATGGCTCATGCCTAAAGAATATCTGCTTAAACAATTAATATTTATTAACTACCTCAGCTAAAATGTAATACGTTGTCAAAATTCCTAAATTTTTTTAATCATCTTAGGTAGAAATTCATCTAAAATTTATTTCCCCCCAAATTAGTGAGCAATACATTTTGTGCTGAAGTTCCTATAAATCTCTTTAAACATAATAAGGATACTAGCAAAATAGATGTTAAATAAACCTGAACTTGGTTGCAGTACTATCTGTTCATTATTTGAATTGTCTTGAGATATCATCAATTTTGCCTGAACTCTACACTGAATCAGAAAATTTAGCATTGTTGGCATTTTATGAAGTAAGCTTTTCCAAATTTCAATAAATTTATCATCTTAATCAGGTCCCTGTTTCTATGTAAAAGTAAAATGCCAATGACTGGATAGTGCTATGCAGGTAGTAGGTGTTAAAATATTTGCTTATTAAACAATGCACAGAATAGTTATTTGTAGGAGACTTTCCTCTCAACCATAAGAAAAGCCAACAAAAACAATAACATGAATTATAATAATTATTATTACAATAACAATAGCAACTAATTTTAAGTTTTGTAAAATGATTTATAAATATTCTCCTATCTTATCCTCATAAAAATCTTAGGAAGTAGGTTCTATATTTTTTCTCCAATTTAAAGTTGAAAAAATGAGACAAAGAGTAGTTGTATGACTTGTTCAGGGTCACATAGGTTGTAAGTGTCTGAGGTCCAACTTGAGTTCAGGTCTTCCTAACTCTAGATTCAATGCTCTATTCACTGAGCTACCTATATATGTTTTGTTTCTGATTAACAAGGAAGTGAAACAAATGTAAAATTGATTGGGGGAGGTGATGAGTGTTAGACTGCCAATTTACATGTTTCCCAACATTCTTGTATACCATTGACTATGGCTATATATAAACGTAAAACTTTTATAAAAGATAAGAAGACTTCTAGTTAAGGTGATGATATGAAAGGTCCTACCCAAGTTTCTAACAACCACCCCAGTAAAGATTTAAAAACATTAAGCAATGAACAAGAAAATAGAGGGAATGCTAAGGTCCTCCATCCCGTCTAAGACTTTACACGAAAATGACTAGAAGTCCGTGGGTACTCAAAGCAGAAACACACTAACGTGTTCTCAAATAATACTGATCTTTAATAAATGGAGCCTGAAGCCAGCAGGGTCTTGGTCTTGGCTTTCTGACCCATAATGGTTAACGATGTCAGCTCCTGGAAGGTTGCTGTGCAGGGAACCAGATACTGGCAATTTTTGAACATGTCAGGGTTTCCTAAGGGACCTGAGGTCAATGCTTCTCTTCAAACAAAATCAGGACACAGAACTAATTCCCAATGACCAACCATTCATAGAAAGAGATGATACAGGGCTTAGGCAACCTGTCCAGTCTGCAGAAAGGGACAGAGGCAACTCCTATCTGGTGACATCATAAGATAGTGATGAGGTCAAGGCTAGGACCCACATTAGATCACTACAACACAAAGTTAGAAGTCAGGAATTTTGGGAGAGGGCAAGGCCAGCTCTTAGACATAACATTCAGAACTGTCATAAGGTAGTGGCAGTTGCAGTATGACTGCAAAGGGGAGAGAATCAGGCAGGGCCTACTGACACCATCGAAGAGTGACTTAGGAGGGTTAGCCTAAAACTGACATAAAGCTCTTACTGAGGACCTGATAATGGAAACATGAGTAAGCAGAAGAAAACTGAATACATTGAACAACTACTATAGGTTAAGAGAGGTTGAAGAGGTAAACTAAGAGGAAGAGAATAACTCCACAATTAGTAAAAGTAGAGTTTCAGAAAAAAAAATAATGATGTGTCCATTAGGATGCCGAAAGTATCTAGAAGAAGTGAAGCAATTCTTCAAAAATGAAATTACAAATCAAATTAAAGTTCTTGAGCAAGACATTAAAAGGAGAATAAATAGCTTGAACAGAAGGTAGACAATCTTACCAAAATAACGAACTTCAGAAAAATAAAACAGAGTAAATAGGATTATCTATGATCTTATGAGAATTGCAGCAGTTCTAGAAGAAAACAAGAAATATAAATAATGAGTCAAAAAGACTAGCTCCTATCAAATACATTTGAAGAGAGGATTCAAATTTAAATTACAAGCAAAATAACATAATATTTTTTGTTGTTTATTTTAGGCTTTTTATTTTATTTTTGTTTTGTTTTTATTTTTGACACTGGACTTTCTTATCCCTCCCAGGCTTTATACACAACAGCTACTCAATAGGCCTGACCAGATCACTGATTGGCAAATAAGCATTTAACTGCTCTCTTTCTGTCTTAGCCAGTGAGAGCTCACAATATGAATTTCAGACAGTAAAGACACCCCATTTGCATAAAGTCACTGAAGCTCAGAACTCCATGTTCAAGTGATTCACTAGCCTCAGCCTCCCCAGTAGCAGGGAATATAGGAGTATGCCATCACAACCAGAAATGAAATCATTCTGAAGAATGTATTTATAAGAGAACAAATGATAGAAACAAAAAATAATTTTAAAAATGACAACAATGAAACAAGTGCACCAAAATGGAGTTATTGGCAAAGCAGTCATTAGGAGAAAAATGTATATTTCTAAATACATTTTCATCAACAAAAGAGGGAAAGGACAAATTAATGCATAAGACATACAACTAAAAAAGTTTTTAAAGAAACTAATCAAGACATTCCAATTAAACACACAGAAACAGAAATTCTAAAATAAAACATAAAAGTTATTGAATAATAAATCAAATAGTATTTGTAACCAGAAGCCTTTTTGGGAAAAAAGAAGACAATAATTTGGTTTTAATAATGAGAGGAAAACCAAATTATCATATTGAAAATATTAAAAGGAAAATTTATGAATTAAAAAGGACATAAAGGAAAGTATTAGAAACTATTTTCTCTTAATTATATACCAATAATATTGGTAAATTAAATGAAGTATCAATTTTAAAAATATTAAAAATACAAGAATTAATAGAATAAGTAAAGCACATGCCCTGGCCCCTCACCAAAAATTGTGCTTTATCAGTAGCTTCTATCTGATCCCTTGATCTTTCTGCCTGAAGGGTTGTGTTAAAGATGATTGCTGACTGACTTAGGAGGAGGTACAATCTCTTATGGTATAAAAGGTGTAAAAAGCCTTCATCTACCCCTCTAAAATGTGTCAGCTAAGATTAAGACAGATTTTCCTTTGAAATTCTAGCAAGGTGGTTGGGTTGTAATTTTTCTTCCCTCCCCTTAACAGCAATACTAGCTATAACTTGAACACATGGCTGTGAAAACATGTGTTTGCATAGGTAAGCCTGATAATTGAACTCAATTTCTTCACTGTTCTTCCTGATTTTTGTTTCTTTTCCTAAAAACAGGTAGTCACACACATCCTAGAGATGGATGTTTCTAACCTTGTGACTCATTCATGATATTTACAGTTCCTAGGTTTAGAAGAAGAAAAAGGAGGAAGAGGAGGAGAAGAGGAAGAAGAAAAAGATGAGCTTTACATTAACTTTATATGTATTTAACATTTCTTATCTGTGTGTACAGTATGATGTACTAGAAAGACCTGACTTCAAGTCTCACCTCTGACACATTCTGGTTCTGTTAATCAACAAAAAATCAGTAAACATTTATTAAGCATTTGTTTTATGTAATACACAGTGTTAAGGTATGGGGATGCAAAGATAGGTAAAAGACAGTTCCTATTCTCAAGAAGCTTACAGTCTAAGGTGGGGGGAAGGGGCACAATGTGCAAACAATCATGTACATAACTGATCATGGACGACTGAATTTAACCACATAGTGCTATACAAAACTCTAAGACTGTCAGTTGCAGAGAATTTGCTGACCTGCATTGGCAGGGGAAGTTTCTTCACCTGACTATTCTGTATACCAATAAAATCACTGATCCATTTTCTATCACTCTCTTTGTATCATTTTCCTACCATCATTAAGCAGAATCTTCAGATAGGGTAGAGATTTGAGGGTAGGAACTTTTTGTTTGCTTGTTTTTGTCTTTGTATCCTCAGAATGTTGCATTGTACCTTATTTATAAAACTGTATTTAAGTAAAAAGAGCAATATGACTCTTTTTATCTACCTATGCAACCGGGAATTGTGATAGATCTCTTTAAAATCTGTACCACCTTAAAATACACAACTTTATTAGTAATCTTTTTTTTTAAAACTTCTGTTTTTAATTCTTCCTTGTTTTTGAAAACAATATTTTTAAAAAGTAAAGGGGTGCCTCTACTAGCTCCCTAGAATGGTTTTAATCTCTGGGTTCATAATTTTGGAAGGATATATAGAATGCCACAGAGAGCTAATAGAGAAAGATGTATAGTACTTATATATTTAGCAATAGCAGTTAACATTGAACAAATTGCCTAGGAATCCAGCTATGGTCCCTGAACACCTGACTCAGAAACAGAATAAATATCTTAAAACAGGGAAATCATGGGCCATTTATCATTGAGTTTGGTTAGAGCTTTTATAGGGTGAAAGGTTATTGGTTTTGGTATTTTTTTTCATCTATACATTCTCTTTATTATTGCCCCCATAAAATGTAATTATCAGAAGACTTCAAAAGGATTTTAACAGTGCATTGATTCTATTACCCTACTTCTATACACAAAGCTATTTCTTTAAATTACCTACCCTAAACTAATGTTTTTGAGGCTATATTTATATAATGAAAAAGTACATTTACACCTGCCTCTGGATATCCATTTCAGTGCTTCACAACCTTTATATTAGAGATTTTTTTGACTTCTGAACCTTGTTATTTTATCTTACTTATCCTCTGTCAAAAAGGAGAATAACTTATTACAACCCTAAAATAACCAGATTGTTGTCATTTTATATTCTTTTATCTTTATTTTTATCCATTTTATCTTAGTCACATATTGTCCACATTTAACAATCTTTTAGTAATCTTTCCATTGCTATTCCCTGATCTCCTTGACTTTCAGCAAATTTTTGGAAAAAAAATGGAAACTGGGAATTTTTGGAAATCTATTTCATAGACTTTCCGGAGGAGCATAAAGTCTATTAGTTTGTCTCCAATCTCACCAAGGTCACTTTCAATGTTAAACTAATTCACTCTTGATCTTAAAAGCCTAATTAAGACAATTCTCTCTGTTCTGGTATGTATCATGACCATTGTGTACCCAAATATATTCATTTTACCAAGATGAGGAAAAATGGTGGGGGAATAATTGATCTAATAACACATAGTCCTTTAGGGTCAGATCCCTTGGCTTTCCTATATCTTCTTGCTGAAAATCATATTAAATAAAATGATGTCTTGTCCTATTTGCAAATGCAGTCTCAAATTATAATATGGATTTTATCTTAAAAATTTTGAAGTATATATTAGTGTATTTTGAAATTATCATTCAATAAAAGAGAATGTTCTTCAAGAATAGTCTTCAGGTTAGGATTTGTGATTTCATCTATGCAGATAATCTCTTTACAATGAACATCAGCACTTTCTCCTTTACTTACTAGATGGTTTTTGAGAGTTCTTATAGGTAAAATATTATGCACCATGTCACCAGTCTGGTGATTAACTTTTCTTAAGGTAGCTGGATTTGTCATTGGACAGTACACATTAAATCTACTAGACTCCCAGAACTCAAACAACTTCAAGATCAGTAGGGCCTTCCAGAAGTCATTTTTCACTAGGCATCATGAAGAGGTATAATTTTGAAAGTAAATTACTATTATCTGCAATAAAACACTTTCTCATTATCACTGATGTTTTTATAGGTATTCTTAAAGTTTTAAAACACAGCAGATCCTTTGTTTTAGTTTATTTTCTTATATGAATTTTCAAACAAATTATTTTGCTTATTGACAACTCCTGATTTTGTGGGTACAGTTGTGCTATAGGAAAGGGTTAATAATGTAAATTAATAACATATGTTGAAGTTCTTTAAAGTTACTTTTTAGTTGAGGAATCTGTTAGTTCATTTGCACTCTGATCATTTTACTTAAACTGTATCTGCAAAATTTGCATTTATTATTAATAAAACAGTCACAGCAGAAGTCTCAATTATGTATGGTGCACTTTTTTCAAATTTTAACATATAGATAAAAATATATTCCCTCCCCATTGTAACCATGCAAATTAAATTGTTTAGCTTTTTTTTTCCTTTTTTTTTTTAGGGGGCAATGGAATAAATGAATTAAAATAAACAAGCACATGGTATATCACAAGTATGTGGAATTTGGCAGATTACACCAGATTACACCAGAAAAAAATTCTTTTAATGGAAACATTAAATGAATCTTTATAGTATGCATAATAATATTATAATTTTAAAGTTGTTAATACTAAGAAATAGAATGGTTTTAATTATGTTTTATTATTCCCCTTTTCTAAAAGATGACAAAATTTCTGTTGAAGACTTAGATATGACAAATATATTATACATTTATCACCTAGTACAATATGGAGATTTACAATTTGCAGGGATTGAACATCAGTATCCTGACTCTCCAGATTTTTCATTTTATTTTTTTTATTTTTATACATTTATTTATTTAGTTTAGTTTTCAACATTCACTTTTGTAAAGTTTTGAGTTCTAAAGTTTTCCCCCTTCCTCACCTGCCCCCTCCCCAAGATGACATGTAATCTGATATAGGCTATACATGTACAATCATGTTAAACATAATTCCACAATACTCATGGCATAAAGAAGAATCAGAACCAAAGGGAAAAACCACAAGAAAGAAAAACAAACAAACAAACAAAAAGAAAAAAAAAGCAGAGAAAATAGTATGCTTTGATCCACATTCAGACTCCATAGCTCTTTCTCTGGATGTGGATATCATTTCCCATTGTTAGTCTTGGAATTGTCTTAGATCATTGCATTGCTGAGAGGAGCTAATTCTATAAAAGTTGGTCATCACACAATGTTGCTGTTACTGTGTACAATATTCTCCTGGTTCTGCTCACTTCACTCTGCATCAATTCATGCAAGTCTTTTCAGGTTTTTTTCTGAAATTCTGCCTGCTCATCATTTCTTCTAGAATAATAGTATTATATTACATTCATATACCACAGCTTGTTCAGCCATTCCCCAATTGATGGACATCCCCTCAATTTCCAATTCTTTGCTACCACAAAAAAGCTGCTATAAATATTTTTGTACATGTGGGTCCTTTTCCCTTTTTTTTATCTCTTTGGAATACAGCCCTAGAAGTGATATTGCTGCATCAAAGGGTATGCACAGTTTTATAGCTTTTTTGGGCATAGTTCCAAATTGCTCTCCAAAATGGTGGGATCAGTTCCCAACTCTTCCAACAATGCATTAGTATTCCCATTTTCCCACATCTTCTCCAACATTTATCATTTTCGTTTTCTGTCATGTTAGCTGATTTGATAGGCGTGATGCAGTACTTCAGAATTGTTTGAATTTGCATTTCTCTAATAAATAGTGACAGAGCATTTTTTCATATGACTATAGATAGATTTAATTTTTTCATTTGAAAACTGCTTGTTAATATCCTTTGACCATTTATCTATTGGGGAATGACTTGTACTCTTATAAATTTGACTGAGTTCTCTAAACATTTTAGAAATGAGGCCTTTATCAGATACACTATCTGTAAAAATTGTTTCCCAGCTTTCTGCTTCCTTTCTAATCTTGGTTGCAATCACTTTGTACAAAAAGTTTTCAATTTAATATGATCAAAATTATCCATTTTGAATTTCATAATGTTCTCTATATCTTCTTTGGTCATAAATCCTTCCCTTCTTCATAGATATAAGAGGTAAACTATTCCTTACTCTCCCAATTTGCTTATAGTATCACCCTTTATGTCTAAGTCATGTACTCATGTTGACCTTATCTTGGGATACAGTGTAAGATGTTGGTCTATGCCTAGTTTCTGCCACACTGTTTTCCAGTTTTCCTAGCAGTTTTTGTTAAATAGTGAATTCTTATCCTAGAAGCTGGAGTCTTTGGGTTTATTAAACAGCAGATTACTGCAATCATTGACTACTTTGTCTTGTGTACCTAACCTATTCCACTGATCCATCACTCTATTTCTTAGTCAGTACAAAGTAGTTTTGATGAGTGCTGCTTTAGAATTCAATTTTAGATCTGATATGGATAGGCCACCTTCCCTTACATTTCTTTTCATTAATTCCCTTTTATTCTTTTTTTTTTTTGGCAATTGGGGTTAAATGACTTACCCAGGGTCACACAGCTAGTAAGTGTCAAGTGTTTGGTCTGAGGTCAGATTTGAACTCAGGTCCTCCTGACTTCAGGGCCGGTGCTCTATCCACTGCACCACCTAGCTGCCCCTTTTCACCTTTTATTCTTTCAGATGAACTTTGTTATTTTTCTCTAGCTCTATAAATTTTTTTGGGTAGTTTGATTGCTATGACATTGAATAAGTAAATTAATTAGAATTTAATTGGTTAGAATTTAATTTAATTGGTTAGAATTGTCATTTTATCATATTAAGTCGGGCCTACCCCTGAGCAATGGATGTTTTTCCAGTTATTTAGATCTGACTTCATTTGTGTGAAAAATGTTTTGTAATTGTGTTCATATTGCTCCTGGGTTTATCTTCACAGGCAGACTCCCAAATATTTTATAATGTTTACAGTTACTTTAAATGGAATTTCTCTTTCTATCTCTTGCTATTGAACTTTGTTGGTAATATATAGAAATGCTGATGATTTGTGTGGGATTATTTTATATTCTGCAACTTTGCTAAAGTTGTTAAGTATTTCAAGTAGTTTTTTTAGTTGATTCTCTAGTATTCTCCAAACATATCATTATATCATCTGCAAAGAGTGATAGCTTTGTTTCTTCTTTGTCTATTCTAATTTCTTCAATTTCTGTTTCTTCTCTTATTACTGAAGCTAAAATTGCTAGTACAATATTGAATAACAGTAATGATAATAGGCACTCTTGTTTCACCCCTCATCTTACTGGAAATGCTTGTAGCTTATCCCCATTTCAGATAATGTTTACTGATGGCTTTAGATAGATGCTACATATCATTTTAAGGAAAACTCCATTGATTCCTTGTCCTCTCTAGTGTGTATTTTGTGAAAAGCTTTTCTGCATCTACTGAGGTAATCATATGATTTCTATTAATTTCGTTGTTGATATGACCAATTCTGCTGATAGTTTTCCTAATATTGAACCAGCCCTACATTCCTGGTATAAATCCTACCTGGTCATGGAGTATTTTCCTCATGATGAGTTGCTGCAATCTCTTTGTTAATATTTGATTTAAAATGTTTTGCATCTATATTCATCAGGGAAATTGGTCTATAATTTTCTTCTCTGTTTTGGCTCTTCCTGGTTTAGGTATCAGTACCATATTTGTATCATACAAAGAATTTGGCAAGGCTCCTTCTTTGCCTGTTTTCCTAAATAGTTTATATAGTATTGGGATTAATTGTTTTTTAAATGTTTGGCAGAGTACACTTGTAAATCCCTCTGGCCCTGGAGATATTTTTTTCTTAGAGAGTTCAATGATGGCTTGTTCAATTTCTTTTTCTGAAATGGGGTTAAATATTTTATTTCCTTTTCCTGTTAACCTGGGCAATTTGTATTTTTTGTAAATATTCATCCACTTCACTTAGATTGTCAGTTTTATTGACATAAGTTGGGTAAAATAGCTCCTAATTACTGTTTTAATTTCCTCTTTATTGGTGGTGAATTCACCCTTTTCATTTTTGATGCTGGTCATTTGGTTTTCTTTTTCTTTTTCTCTTTTTAATTAAGTTAAACAAAGGTTTATCTATTTTATTGTTGTTATTTTTTTTCATAAAACCAGCTCTTAGTTTTATTAGCTCAGTAGTTTTATTAATTTCAGTTTTATTAATCTCTCCTTTTGTATTCAGAATTTCTAATTTGGTATTTAATTGGGCAGGGGGGGTAATTTGTCCTTTTTCTAGCTTTTTTAGTTGTATTCCCAATTCATTGATCTCCTCCTTCTCTATTTTATTCATGTAAGCATTTAGAGATATAAAATTTCCCCTAAGAAGTGCTTTGCCTGTATCCCATAAATTTTGGTATGTTGTTTCATTATTATTCTCTCAGATGAAGTTATTGATTGTTTCTATAATTTGTTGTTTAACCCACTCATTCTTTAGAATTAGATTATTTAGTTTCCAATTCATTTTTAGTCTTTCCACAGCCCTTTATTACATATATTTTTAATTGCACCATTATCTGAAAAGGAAGTATTAATATTTATACCTTTCTGCATTGAATTATAAGGTATTTATGTCCTAGTACATGGTCAATTTTTTTTTGTGTGTGCGTGTAGGTGTCATGTACCAGTGAGAAAAAGTTAAATTTCTTTCAACCCTCATTCAATTTTCTCCAGAGGTCTACCATACCTAACTTTTCTAAAATTCTATTCACTCTTTAATTTCTTTCTTGTTTATTTTGTGGTTAGATTCATCTAATTCTGAAAGGTGGAGGTTGAGGTACATGACTTGGATAGTTTTGATGTCTATTTCTTCCTGTAACTCATTTAACTTCTCTAAGAATTTGGATGCTATACTACTTGGTGCATATATGTTTAATAATGATATTACTTCATTGTCTATGTTCTGAGATGGAATTGTCCTCTTCTGAGTTTGTGTCTTGATCTTCCCCATCCCCATAAAAAGAATCTATGATCTTTTTTGCTTTTTACTCATTTTGTTTGCCTATTTCTTGGCTTTTAAAGTCGCATTCTGCTTCTGGGCCACAGGGAGCACTGTCCCAAGCTTCTCTTGCTGGGGGCTAGGGGCTTTGTGTCCTGGGGTCTCAGGGGCTGAAAGCTGGAGGCTGTAGGGGTCAGGAAGCTTACCTGGTGCTGAGGTGGGGTCCTAGTGGTGGTGCCCAGCATGTGCTGAGACAGGTGGGGTTTTTCTGCATTTCCCCGAGGTTACACTGAAGCACATGGAGATCTGCCACTGGAGGAAGCCTGCCTGCTCTGGTCTGTGCTGGAGCACTGGGAGGTCTGCTGCCGGATAACACTGGCCTGCTCTGGGCTGCTGTGCTGAGGTGAGGGAAGGTCTAGCTGCTGGAAGTCACCTGCCAGTCTGGAGCTGAGCTGAAGCATAGCAAGGTCTGCTGCTAGGGGACACTTACCCACCCATGGCTGTGCTGAAGCACAGGGAGGTACTAGAGGATGCCTGCCAGGGCTGTGCTCTCTTACTGCTCCTACAAGTTTCCAGAGTTAAAAGACTGCTTCACCCCAACATTCTGCTGGCTCTGCTGTTCCAGGATTTTTCCTGGGGCACTATTTTCTCATTTTTTTTAAAGGTAAATAAGGGAAAGTGATAGCAACTTACTGCTTTCTCTGCCATCTTGGCTCCTGGAAGTCTCTCCAGACTTTTCTACCTGCATCCTTATAATCCCAATATTCACTGGTGAATTTCTTTCTGAAATTTTCATTTGAGAAAATGTGCAGGTCAGCTATATTCCTTTCATATCCAGCTCTAGATGTGATGCTATAGAGGTTTTTCCATCTTGCCCCCATGCACATACCTTTCCTCCAGCTTCTTCTGTTGATGTTTTGCCCTTTCTAATTGGAATGCAAATACCTTGAGGGTGGAGACTTTCTTTTTTACTTATATTTGTATTCCCACCATTTAGCACTGTGTCTGGCACATTGTGAATACATAACAAATAACTTAGATGGCTAGTTAGTCATCAGTATTCTTCGGTACTACTTCAATAATTTCCAATATGAGATTCTTAAAAATATCTGTCATATTAATAATTTCATCCTAATTCACTGTTGGAACTGTGATATTTTGTACAAGGAAGTTTTTTTTTTTCCAGAGTAGCATATTCTTATGCCTTTTCTTTCACATGTATTACAGGTCGAACATAAAATTGCACTGCACTTTTCTTGTTGGTTGAATTGGAAAATATTATTGTTTTTAAGATTAGCAATTGCTACTGTTTTGTTAGAATTACCTGAGATACCCTAGGTCTGTCCTTTTTCATCTTCTGAGAGGCAACAGACAGAAAAATTGACTCTAAGTACAAAAGAATAAGTAAAGCTCAGCTGAAATAATCTTTTATAAGATGAATGAAGTCTGACATCTTCAATTACAATTTGAACTGTCTCTCTGTGTATGAATGTGATTTAATGGAAATCTGATATTCAGTAAACTAGACTTTCTTTATGATTTATAACAACCAACCTAAGCATTGCCCAGATTCATTTTTGAGTTTAGAATGGTACAATGCCTTTCTCTTGTGAGACACAGCTTTCCCAACACATTGCATATAAAGAGACTGTTTACTATCAAGTGCAAATTAAAAAGATGGTCACTTTTTTAGTTGTTAAAACTCTGTGCTCAAAATTGAAAACTGAAATTTGGCTTCATGGAGTGCATCCTCTATCTATTTATCTTATTTAAAGGGATAGATAGAGCCTACTGGAATTCATTATAACCAAATGTGTCAGAATATGATGATGCAGGTAGAGAAAGTTATCATCAAAAACCGCTTCATTAAGGTTTATATTTATTTATTATCTCTCCTGCTTCTTGAGTGGTCCATGACGCCAATTTAAGACCTCTGAATTTGGTCAGCATTACTTAAATAGAAGTATTAAACAGACGTTGGTGTTTGAGATTTTCACTAGGGATATTTGTACTTTCATATTTTCTTGTTTTCCCACTCCTTGGGAAAAACATTTTATCCATACTAAAGAAATATTTAAAAATTATATTCATCCTAATATTGTCAACTATCTGATCTATGAAATTCATGTACAATTGAATTAAATTTTTACCTGCTTAATATGGAATAAGTGATGGTATCAAAAGTGTGTCCATGGACAAATCATATCAACTTTTTGGACATCAGCTTCTTTATCTATAAAATGAGGTGGGTCCTTGATAACTTTAAAAAAATCTTATGATTCAGGCTCAGATTCTTACACTCTAGCCACTGCTCAGATTCATAAAATCTAGCCACATGCTCAGATTTCTACAATCTAGCCACTGCTCAGATTAAGAGTCTGCCCAGGGGCAGAGCCAAGATGGGGGAGTAAAAGCAGTGACTTGTTTAAGCTCTCCCCCAAACTCTTCCAAATATCTATAAAAAAGTCTGTAAACAAATTCTAAAGCAGCAGAACCCACAAAAAGACAGAGTGAAACAAATTTCCAGCCAAAGACAGCCTAGGTGGTTGATCAGAAAGGTATATCACACTGGCCTGGGAGAGGAGTGCAGTTCGGCGTGGGCGTGCAGGCTGCAGCGACCCTGGAGCAGGCCTCAGAGAACTGAATCACGGGCAGCTGTTGTGGTTTCCAGTCTTCTCAACTCAGGAATGCCAAAGACAACTTAGAAGGTCAGTGGGAAAAGTTTGTGACTGTGGTGAGAGAAGGAGCTAGTTCTCAGCTGCAAGTTCCGAGCATGCCCTCAGGGCAGAGGCTGCCTCCAGAGCTCCCTGCCCACAGACAGAGGGGGAATCAAGTGGCTGATCAGAGGGGGATTGCAGGGATCTCTCTGCTGCTGCAGGATTCTCTTGCTTTGCCCGTGCTTGGATCTGGGTCACAGTTCTAGGTAGTGGACCTAGGGTGAGGAGGAGCGCTGGCGTGGTGGAGTTTGTAGTGGCTGTGGAGAGGAAACACTCCTCACATTTCCAAGACAGAAAAGAGTGCTCATAGACCAGAACACAGGCCAGGAAAGGAGTAAACACCTCACTCTTGATCATAGCATTTTGGAAGAACTGAAAATTTACAGGTCCCTAGAAGTATTTCTGAACACAGCTGCACAAAACCCCTGAAGCTTGGGACAGCACATTCTCCACACTGGAAACAGACCCCTACCTTAACAAAGAGTTTATAACTCAAGTAATTGGCCAGGAACATGAGCAAGCAGCACAAAAAGAGTCAGACTATGTTATCTTACTTTGATGACAAAGAAGATCAAAACATATAACCAGAAGAAGACAATGAAGCCAAAGCTCCTACATCCAAAGCCTCCAAGAAAAATATGAATTGTTCCCAGGTCATAGAAGAGCTCAAAAAGGATTTTGAGAAGCAAGTAAGAGAAGTAGAGGAAAAAACTGAGAGTGATGCTAAAGGAGACCCAAAAAAATACTGAAGAAAATAACACCTTAAAAAATACCCTACCCCAAATGGCAAAAGAGGTCCAAAAAGCCAATGAGAAGAAGAATGCCCTTAAAAGCAAACTTAGCCAAATGGAAAAGGAAGTCCAAAAGCTTACTGAAGAAAATACTTCCTTAAAAATTAGAATGGGGAAATTGGAAGAGAGGGACAATTTGAGAAATCAAGGCACTGTAACACTAATCAAAAGGAATGAAAAAATAGAAGAGAATGTGAAATATCTCATTGGAACAACAACTGACCTGGAAAATAGATCCAGCAGAGAGAACTTAAAAATTATTAGACTATCTGAAAGCCATGATCAAAAAAAAAAAACCTAGACATCATCTTTCAAGAAATTATCAAGGAAAACTGCCCTGATATTTTAGAACCAGAGGGCAAAATAGAAATTGAAAGAATCCACCGATCACCTCCTGAAAGAGATCCCCAAAGGAAAACTCCTAGGAATGTTATAATGAAATTCCAGAATTCCCAGGTCAAGGAGAAGATACTACAAGCATACAGAAGGAAACAATTCAAGTATTGTGGAAACACAATCAGGATAACACAAGATTTAGCAGCTTCTACATTAAGGGTCCATAGGGCATGGAGTATGCTATTCCAGAGGGCAAAGGAATTAGGACTACAACCTAGAATCACCTACCCAGCAAAACTGAGTATAATTCTTCAGGGTAAAAAAAATGGTCATTCAATGAAATAGAGGACTTTCAAGCATTCCTGTGGAAAAGACCAGAGCTGAATAGAAAATCTGACCTTCAAATACAAGACTCAAGTGAAACATGGAAGAGGTAAACAGGAAAGAGAAAACATAAGAGACTTATTAAGGTTGAACTGTTTACATTCAGTGGGGAAAGATGATATTTGTAACTCATGAGTCCTTTCTCAGTATTAGGGTAGTGGGAGGGAAAAAATTATATGTTTGTATAGATAGATAGATAGATAGAGGACACAGGGTGAATTGAAGATGAAGGGATATCTGGAAAATATAATTAAGGGATGGAAGATTATACTGGGAGAAGGAGAAAGGGAGAAGTGGAATGAGGTAAAATATCTCACATGAAACAGACAAGAAAAGGCTTTTACAGCGGAGGAGAAATGCAGGAAGGTGAGAGGGAATAAGTGAATCTTATTCTCATAGGATTTGGCTTAAGGAGAGAATAACACACAAAATGGGGTATGGAAATCTATCTTACTCTACAGGAAAATAAGGGGGGAAGGTGACAAGAGAACAGGGGGTTGATAGAGGGGAGGGCAGATTAGGGGAGGGCAGATTGAGGGAGGGGATAATCAAAAGCAAACACTTCTGAGGAGGGACAAGGTCAAAAGAAAGAATATAATAAATGGGGGGTAGGAGAGGATGAAAGGAAATATACTTAGTTTTTCACAACAGGACTACTATGGAAGTGTTTTGCATGACTACACATCTATAACCTGTATCGAGATGCTTGCCTTTTCAATGAGGGTGGGTGGGGAGGGAGGAAGGGAGGAAATTTGTAACCCAAAGTTTTAAAAACACTTGTTATAAATTTAAAAAAATTTAAAAAAAAGAAAATCTAAAAAAAATTGTCTGCCCAATATGACAAATGTTCTAATAAACCTTGTCTTTGGCTGAAAGGTTTGGGGCAAATTCTTTTGGGCAGGACTTGCATCTCATGATTTTGGGGTCCCAGCAGCTCTAAACCTCAACATTTTGGTGGCCCATACAGGGAAACTGCCTAACCTCAAGTTCTTCTCCAGCCAAGACTGGAATGCATGTAAGCCTCCCCCCTCCCCTTTCTTGCTCTACAGTTGGGGTCACTCTCCAAGCACCAAGGCTTGGAGGTGTTTTTCAGGCAGTTATGAGGCTGTCATGCCTTCAGCTTGATGCTTTCAGGTTCTCAGTCCACTGGTTCAGTTCAAGGCCATGGACCTGGGTATACCTTCCACAGCATAGAGGACAAGGACGGATGCCCTGTCCGGAAGCATATGCCCAATTCTGTCAATTTTCTCAATTCTAGGGAATTGGGAAAACTGCAGGTGCTTTTTGGTTCTCTGAGGCTTACTTACTCCCTTCCCTCTACACCCCTGAATCCTCCTTCATGGAGGTTACAGGGAAAAGCTAGAACAACTAAAACCATTTTAGCAGATTCTGAAGGTTTTGTGATCAATCGTTAAGGACTTTTGAAATGCCTCCTTATAACCCTGGTCACTCCTTTCTCCCACTCCTTTCCCTTGAGTCAAGAGGATATCTGTTAACCGTTCTTATAGGAGAAGAGAGTTTCACCCTTACCTAACTTGGGTAAGCACACTCTTTTAAAGTTGTAATTTTAACTATTAATGATGAGATATTGATTCCTTGTGTAAAGTAATTTGGAAATGCATTTAACAAAACTGAAGACACCTGACTGGTAATGGGTTTGTTTCAAGTTTCAAATTGGTGAATTTTTTGTATCAGTTATGTCAAGCAATGTTTCATAATTTGATTACCACTAAAATAATTTGGCTGTTGTTGGTTATTGTTTTAATGTGTAAACTTGCCAAAAAGCTTGTTTGGGTTTTGTCTTGCTGAGAATTTGCAAGTATATAGAAATAATCTCTAACAATTGGCTTTTTATACCAAAACAAATTTAAATTTGAGATGTAAATCCTGGAAAAGTTTTTTTTTTCCTAAACTATGATTAGTGAATATTGCTGTTTGAGGTAAAAGCTCATGGGATTATATTTTGACTTGTCTGATGGATCGTAATCCATCAATAATCAATAATCCACCATCTGAGAGAAATGCCACAAGCTACTCAGAGAAGGTGATACTGGTGGGAAGTCAGCATTGGGAAAAGCTGAGAGGACAATTTTAACCTCAGTCGAAGATGGGGTCCTCCTGACTTAGTTTCCCATTATGTTCCTTTGAAAAGGAATGTTACCCAAGTGGCTATTCCTGAATCTGGCTATGAGGTGGATTTGATGCTGCATGGTTGGAAAACTGAATTATCTGAATCCATACAGAGCTAAGGAAGTTTTATCCTGTCATATCTGTGCCCTGCAGTCCTTTCTGTCAGATTTGTGTCTTCTAGACTATAGGCCATTCACCTGCAGTTGGTAGCAAACAGCAGGTACCAGCCAATGTCCCCTCATCATTCCCGGGATACAGCCTGTGCTCAGTTCCAGTGAACCTCCTCTTTGGGACCCCCTCAATGCTCTATGCCCCTTGCCAGCAGGAAGCAGTTTCAGAAATGGACACCTTTGCCCCTTACCCCAAAAGAATTTAGGTCCTATTTGTTTGAGGGGGAATGATGGGGTTGGGATCTGGACCCCAAAAAGGGAAAACCCTGGGCTTTCCCACAGAGCCAAATCTCTAGCATTCACCTTAGGCTATAATCCCATCAACTGGCCTTTCATTGTAGCTACACCCAGTCTCCCAATTCTGTTACCCTTAACCTAGCCCAGTCCTCCATTGTCTTACCTCCCTATGCCCCTCCCCCCTCCACCCCACAGCCAGTTCCCATCCTTAATCCGTTCTCCCATGGCCAAGTGGTCCAGTTACCTCACAACAGACTGCTTGGCCACTCCTAGATCCCTCCCACAGTTTTTCTGTATATTAGGTCTATCTTGTCTCCATTAAGGTGCTCAGATTCTTACAATCTAGCCACTGCTCAGATTCCTTAAGAGTCTGCCCCAATATGACGAATGTTTTAATAAACCTTGTCTTTGGTTGAAAAAAAAACATTTCATGATTCAGTGTTCACATAGCATTGTTATTTAATTTTATACAAACTATGATCTATTATTCATCATTCAAATTGATTAAAGTACCAAGATTTACTCAGATGTTGCTTACCATTCACACCTGAACTATTATAATAACAAATAACAAGATTATTTTACTGATGCTGATGGAACAGTCCAGGACCTTGGACATAAGAGTCTCCAAAATAGCAGTGTTGCCCACCCCTACTCTAACCTGCTTCTAGCCCAACCCTGATATCATCTAAGGGAACAATCTCTGTGTAAAAGAGGCCAGTCATACCCACAAACTGCTGACTGATTGCTACCAAGAAGGCAGGCAAGTTAGCTTAGCTAAAGTAGCACATCATCCTGCAGAGCAGAAAGTGGCATATGTGAGACAAATAAAACCACAGTGACCACTTTGACCATGACCTCTCCCTCCCCTTACATTCTGATGGCAATATCCCAGGACTCTGGGTCCAAGAGCTACAGGAATCTCAGTTGTGTCCTGCTTCAAACCCTTCCAGCCCACTCCCATTAGTGATTATCTAGTAGAGATGTAACCACGCAACTGCCTTTCTAGTTTCCATACTTCTGCCTTTTTATCAACACCAATGTGACATGAGTTTTAAGATAAAATTAATATGGAACCAAAATTGAGGTTCAATAAGTGTAGATAATTACAACTTCACACATTACTGAATGACAATTAGTTCAGATAAACCAAAAATGTAATTCATAATTGCTTAGGAATATCTTTTGTATGTTTGGGGGAAAAAAGTCGTAACAGGTTTGGGCCATTTTGTCATTTTTGTTAGCTTTTTTTAAATTTGAGACTTCTTATTAGTGATTCATACCCTTTGGAAATTTGTAAAAGTATGGAGTTTGCCTCGACTTTGTTCCATAGGCAGGCAATTTCTCAGTTTTTAGGATGTCTCTTTTATGTTATTCTTTACTCATTAATATTTTTACTCCTCTTGTTTTATGTTCTTGTTAGATAATAAAGATTTGATCCATGATTTTTTTGGGGGGGGAAGGATAAGGAACTCCCAAGTAAGAAAACTCCCACTGCCAGCCTAGAACAACCATAAGACAAGTGACTTACCAAAATTGTTCAGCTAGTTTGTATCAGGAATAGGATTTGAATCCAGGTTTGTTTCTTTGTTTGTTTGTTTGTTTGTTTTACTTTAAGATCAACTTGAAAGCTATATTTATGATGTCTCTATACTAGATAATCTTGAATATATTTCATCTATACTTCTTTTGATAATCCAAAATCTTCATATCTGCTGTATTTGATTAATTTCTACCATTACTTCTGGATTTTTCTACAATTTCCCCATCTCTGATATTTCTTGTGGAAATTACAATATTTGTCTATGATTCTATGGTCATTTTCACTTCTTTCTGGCCAAGCTTATATAAACAGTTATAATAACTTCTAATGAAATAGCAGATCTAAACATTTCACTTGAGTAACTATTGAATGTTACATTGAAAGAACAGTTCATTTTTACAAAATCAAGTGATCCTAGAAAGTCAAATTTATCTATCTTGGCTTCAACTTGATTTTGTGTGAATAATTATTTGTATCAGTTTCTCCCCCTAAATAGAATAGCTCCAAATCATTCCAAGTGGTCAATTTATATCCCTGTTTAGAATTTGTGTAGGGGGGATGAACATAACCATTTCTATCATAACAATTAAGTTTAACTTGGATGCAATCCTTCTGGCTGTGAAATTGTTGTATTGTTTACTAATTACTAATAGATTAATAATTAAGAGATGTAGTTTAGTTTTAATCACTAGAGTTAGCATTTATGAATTAGTTTGATTTAAAAGACAGTTTGAATACTTAACATTAGAGTCTATAACATGGTTTGACTTCTTTGTAAGAGTTATGCATTTCTCTGGGTTAATGGCTAGAAATATTGAGACAACATGGTCATAAAATGTTTTGCCTCATTCTAAGCATATCACAGGGCAATTCTGGTGTATGTGCCTGCTGACACAGGACTTTCCAGAAGTTCCAGAGGATATGGACTAACTCTTTTTTCCCTTACCATGAACTTTGGAAACATTTCTTTTGCAAGGCAGTAAGATTATGATAGAAATAAGCCTGCTCTTACTTCTGATAAAGAGCAATCACAGTCTTAGTTTAGTTTGTATCACTGGACCTTATGGAAGCAACTGTATAAAAAGCTGTTCTGTAAAGTGTATTCCTGGCAACTAAGGCGCTATGAGATCTCATTTATCTGCAACTCTTAGCCTTCCTAATAAATCATCATGCTCAGAAATTTTGTCCCTTGGTTTCTCTTCATCGTACATATTTATAAAGATAATCGATGTCCCAGATGGGACCAGAGCAAGGGTCTCCAGCCCCAGAACATGCTCTCAGAAGAACTCTTCTCAGAGCACTGTACTGGAGGCTGGACTTCCCCTAGGGCCTAGAGTTAAATTTTCTCCCAGTAAAGGTAAGCCCCAACTGTACTGGGGGAAGAGTCTCTTTTGTTCTTCTCAGTAAAAGTCAGACCCTTAAGGTACTTTAAGGAAAGATTTTGTTCTCTTTTTCCCTTCACAATAGGAGTTGGGCCTCTAAGGTGATAAGGGAAGGCCTTTTTTAGGGGAAAGATACCTTAATTTTCAGTCTCATTTTTTTTTCCTATATATATACTTTGGCAAAATGTCTGGAGGAATAGAACTTTAACCAGCTCTTTTATCTGTCAGGGACTTAACTTTCACAAATTTAGTAGAAACTAGAGAGGAAAATTTTGCTAAAGTATACCTATTCCTGTGTGGGTCTTAAAATTGATTGTGTACACTAGATCTTTTTTTAGCAGATTTTTCAAAAAAAGAAAGCAAAATCCAAGGGGTGAGGATTAAAGAAAATTTTGTAATACTAGAAATTTCCTCTTTGGTAAAAGCAGGACAGCTCTTCAGTTATAACTTCTTCTTTCTTTTCACATTAGAGAAATTAAGAATGACCATTGAACAATCACACCCAAAACAATGAACTAAGAGATATACCCACTGCTCCTTAAAGGACCTGCTTGTACCTCTGTCTTATCTGTGCTTTGTGCTAATTCATGCAGACAGTTGTTTCCAAGCACCTGTTTTGTTCTATGTCCTGACAATTCAACCTAGCCTCTACTCTTGGTCTAATCAGCCAAAAGAAAACTTTTTTTTCTTTTCCTACTGAGGCAATTGGGGTTAAGTGACTTGCACAGAATCACACAGCTAGTGAGTTTTTGTGTGTCTGAGGTCAGATTTGAACTCAGGTCCTACCAACTCCAGAGCCAGTGCTTTATCCACTGCTCCACCTAGCTACCCCAGAAGAAGACTTTTAAAAAGTGAAATTTTCAAAAGTCTTCAGAAAAGACAAGCCTCTTTTTTCTCTATAAAATGGGATAACGAAGTGCCTTTTGTCTTAAACACATAATTCTTATGACTTAATAAGAGGTTTGAGGATCCTCCCCAACTAGAGCTGTGATCTAAATTTTGTAACTGTGCTTGGGTAAAGTTATAGTATCTTGTAGATCATGTGGAAGAACTTACGTTGTGAAAGTCTAAAACAGTGAATGATTATTCTGACATTTGACATTTGACAAAAATGACATTTATGTCATTTGGCTAATTTTGTTAATTGGACTGCTAAGAGATGGCAAGATTGTATAAAAATATTAATATTCAATGGGCTATATTTTCCTCTAAATATTTCCTAAAGGGAAAAGACTTTAGTCTTACTATTTATAACTGCCCTGTAATATAAGTTAGCAAGTGACTCAAGCAATAAATGAGAAATCAAAATATAAATATTCTAAAGTATTACAGAAAACAAGCTTCTGAAGAATACCTTAAACTAATCTTTGAGAATGAGAAAAAAATCCTGGCATGTGATAAGCACTGTGTAAATGAATTGTTGTTACTTCTTTAATTGACTTTAATTATTCCATACTGGATAGTTTTGTGATTGGATAAGATTAGTAAAATACCAAAAGAGATACCATGAGTGATTTTCATAGTAAGAAAATAGAAAATGAATTCCATTGAATTATTGTGATCTGATTAGTAATATGATTCATGCTTTAAACACATGATATTGGGTGTGCAAAATTTTCTTTTTTATTATGAAAGCTGAGAAAAGTTGCTAAGGCAAGTTACTTCATCTTTTAGTCTGAATGCTGTTAGATTGGGCAACTACTTTGTGGCTCAGTGGAGTAGGTTTAGACTCAGACATATCTACATGAGTTCAAATCCATCCTCTGACACTTAATAGCTGTGTGAACCTAACAAGTCACTTAACCCTGTTTGTCTCAGTTCCTCACCTGTACAATGATTTGGGGAAAGAAATGGTAAACTACTCCAATATCCTTGTCAAGAAAACCACAGATAGGGTCACCAAGATTCTGAAACAATTGATCAAACAAACAAAAAAAGTTAATAGATTGTAAATATGTTACAAATGCATAAATACAGTATTATTATGTGATTGAAAACAGTTTATCATTTAATAGGTTTTATTTTGTTCTAAATTTGCAAAAAAAATTATAACTCACTGTTGGGAAAAGAGAGTAGCCACATCCTTTCAGGAAATCATTGTTGGTGAGGATTCCTGGGATAAGATTTTACCAAGCCTTCTGAAAGTGTGTTGTAAAACCCTGTAGTACTGCATTTTGAGGAGCTGGGAACAGTCACAGGCAAAGGAAAAATTTGCAAGTTAACTTTAAATAATAAGTTTCATTTGAGATCATTTGGAAAATCATGAAATCTTATCTGTTAATAACCAGTATGTAGTGAAGCTACATTTTTGGACCAACTATTCACTGTATGTATATGAGTACAAATCCAGCATGCAAGTATTCTTTCATGAAAGATCAATAGAATATCCTGATACTTATTAAGACATGAGAAAAATAACAATAAACTAGCCTTTAGCTGTAATTAGTGAAATTTTGCTGTTTGAGGAAGAGTCTCTTAAGATTTTTATCTGCTGTTATTCTAAATTTTTATTTCATGCATAAGTGTTTGACCACTCATAAGACCACTAGTCTATCATTCAAGTGAAACGTTATATGCTCCAGCAATCATAGGACTGATACAAGTTGATGTCGGTCTTTGGGAAAGTCACTAGAAAAATGTTGAGAAGGTGAAAGTAGGATTCTCTTGATGTATCCCACCTCAGTATATCTGAGCCTGGCTGTGATACTCTGTGGATCATGATGAGCCTTTCTGGTGACTGGCTGTTGACTCTAACTCATATATGCAATCAAACAGAACTAAGGAACACTATTGATACTGCTAGATCCTTCCCTTCTTCCTCACATAGTAAATTACATTGATAAAGGCATGTGTATAATATTATGCCTCGTTTTTTTTATTGTAATAAACATAGGAGATAAACTCTATTGTTATCTTTTTAAAAAATTCTTCTCATGTGTTTTTTTTAATTTTTTTTTATAAAGTTAAACAGTAAAACAAAAATTCACAAGCTTCCTCCCCTCCTTCCACCCCTTTCCCTACCCCACCCCCATCTTCAGTGCTGGTTCCCTGTCCTTCACCCCCGCTCACAGACACAGAGGTATCCAACTGAAAAAATGAAAGTGCTCTAAGTACAAAGAGAGATGATGAAGGGATGAGTCTAAAATGTATTCAAAATTAAAATGAGTACATCTGCATTCTCTGGGTTCTAATTTGGTTGGTTTTATTCCCCCTTCTTTTAGCCAAACTGGAAAAAGAAATTTCCTGGACCTGATGCTTCAACGCTGAAACCCAAGGACCACCGAAGAATGCCTTGAAGATGTTGTTGACATCAAAATCGCCCATGTTCGTGCACTTCACATCCAGGTTTTGCCCATTGTCATAGCGAGTCTTTTCCTTGGGGTCCAAGAGGATAGTGAAGGCTTCACCAACTTCTTTGAGCTTCTTCTCTTCCTCCTTTTGAACTTCAGCACTGGCTCCACTGTGTCAATCTGGATGGTGCATTAAGGCCCTCTTCCTATAGGCTTTATATTGGTAACTCTTTACTAAATATAAACTAATATAGTACTACTATAGTTAGGAATCATTTTAAACTGTCATTTGAATTACAAATAATAGAAACCATTTAATGCTTGACTTTGTTAAAAATAGAAAAGACACTTCTGTGATGCAAATTGATAGGGTATTTTGTTTAGGCTATAAATACTACAACATCCTTTCATTATGCTTATATGATCATAATGTCCTCCTAAGGGGGGGAATGAATTTGAATATTTAGATAAAGATAAATAAAGATGAATGAAGATGATCGTAAATTTTCTTTTTTAAGTTAAATGGAGCACATGATTTGAGAGAGTGAAAAGATATGTGTGTATACACAATTGACTCTCAAATACAAATGACTCATGGAATACACATTGGCCTATAAAGGCCTAATTTTTTTTTCCTTTTATGAGTTTTAATTCTGAAATAAAATCTGATACATGAAGGGCTCACTTTACAAACCACGTCCCCAAGCATCTTTTCAGATGCCTAATAGTTCATATAAGATACAAGGTTGGGATGAAATATGGTCAGAGACAGCCAGGACTTAAATTCTGTAAAGTTTCAGGTGTGTGTTAAGTCCTACATGTCTCTAACTGTAACCTCCACACCAGATAAGCAGCTCTTTTATGAAGACCCACCTTCAGAACTGCAATCAACTGAGACCTACTCCAGAATGAGAAAATGTAAAGTTGTTTCCAAGGGCCCCAAGAATACCTACTACATCAGAATTGTAACTGGAGATTGAAAACATTGGGAGTGGGCTACAAGGGTTCAAAGCACTTGATCATTATGTGACCTGGAAGACTTGTAAATTCTACATTTCTGCAAGGCTATTTTTTTCTGCAAGGCTACCTTACTGAAGAGGACTGACCCCCCAAAATTTTTGTCAATGTGCTAAGCCTATTCCTGTCTAACCATCACAACATGCTGATGGAGTAGGCATGAGAGACTTTTTACCTTTTGCTAGGCCATTTATAACAGCCAACCAACAACAGTAATAATCAAACCTGTCATGGCTGGCCTTGTATAAAAATGTTGAAACCTGTAATTATTCCTTTCCATTGGCTCATTACTAATTTAATTCCAATGGATGCTGATCATGCCTGATTACATCAACCTGGTCTACAGATGGTGATCCAATGGAGATATGGCTCCATAGAATCAAAGAAGGGGGTTAATTAATAATTAATAATTAAGAGGGATAGTTTAATTCCAATCACTGAAATCAATACTTTTGAGTTAGTTCAATTTAAAAGACAGTTTGAATTCTTAATATTAGAGTCTAGAAGATGGTTTAATTTCTTTATAAGAGTTAACTTCCCCATTTCACTGGGCTACATTCTGGATTCATTGAGTCAGCATGGGCATAAGAAATTCTGCCTGCCCATGAGCTTAGCACAATGTCAGTCTGGTGTACATGGCTGCTGACAAAGGACTTTCCAGAAATTATAGAGGATGTTGACTAACTCTATGCTTTCCCCTGACCATTGGCTTTGGAAACCTCTCTTTTTCAAGTTATCATGTTTATTCCAAATGTAAGCCCACTCTTATCTCTAATATAGGCCAATCACAGTCTTAATTTAGATTCCATCACAGGACCTTATGGAACCAACTGTATAAAAAGCAGCTCTGTAAGATGTATTCCTGGCCACTGAAGGGTTGTGGGATCTCACCTCTATGCAATTTCTAACCTTGCTAATAAATGAGCATGCTCCTAAACTTTGTCACTTAGTTTCTCTTCTTTGCAGATGTTTATTGCAACATGGCAGAGTTCAAGTTCATGAAGAAAAATATTTGGGTAATTAAATAGTGTTAAAATAAATTCACTGTTTGTGTGAATTGAAGCATTTGAAGGACTTGCTATGATTCCTTAAAGCATTTTTTCTTTTAGCTTTTGTGGCCTTTGAAACACAAATTTATCAGCAGAAGTCAGAAGGAATATAGATTGTTGATTTCTTTGTGCATCATTAAAGATAGTCTCACTGAAATCATATTTGTTATTCTGGTCTCATTATGAAAAAATTGCTATTTGACTTCCTTGAAATTTAGCAGTTTAATTATTAGATTTTTGATGGTCAGATATGCGACTCATATATATACATATATGTATGTATGTTTGTGTGTGTTGTATATATATGTATATATATGCATATATACATACACATACACATATATGTATGTATATATTAAGATAATTGGTACCATGTGTCATTAATATGGTCAAGATATTTTGGATACTTTTTTAATGTATTATTTTCCATTTTGCACTTTTTAAAAGTTCATATTAAAACTGGTATTATGTGCTGTTTGCTTTAAACATTCTTTTCAATGAACTTTCATTTCAGAATGCTAGTAAGTTTCTTGACATACAGCTCTGTGATTTTCTCCTCAATTTGACTTCCAAATTCAGATTCAAAACTTTCAGTATCTATCCTTCCTTGACATACATGACATTTTTTTTTTATTTATTGGATCCAAATGTTGCTTTCTATTGTAAAAACAAAACAAAATAGAACTCCATAACATGGAGAAACTGTTTAATATATTTTTCAGTGAGTTATGAGATCACATTTTCCATGTACATCATGATTAATATAATGTTTTGGGCATGACTGGGAAGTCATATGCAGTTCTGTTCAGGGCAGATGATAATTGTTTCAATGTGCGGCAGAACCATGCAGGAATTAAACTGTTTCCCTGGAGGATGCCTCATTTGAAAAAAAAATCATTATTGATTCTATTTTGTTGATGGCGTGTTTTCAGTACAGAACAGTTTTCCATGTGGATATCCAGTGCACTAGCATTTTCATTACATTTGGATCTATTTTATATATTTGCAGGACAGAATTATGCCATCAGTGCAGAACTGAATCAAAGGCTTTGTACTAATTAATCAATGCCATGTAATACTACAAGGCTTTTTATTCACCTGTTCAATTATAATTGTACATGCAGTGAGATGTTCTTTACATTCTTGGAATCATTTCAAACCCTTTTTTTTAACATCCTAGCAAATAAATAAAAAGGGATATAGATACACAAATTGATGTCTATTTTAATCTCTTTTTTTCTTTTTATCCATCCTGTCACTTTCATTTTACCCTACAGTTTAATCCTTTAACATTTAAAGTTATTAGTTGAGTTCATGTTTTTTCCCAACTTGTGTCTTTAGTATTGATGTTGAAAGTTTCAAAAATCACTTTCATTTTTGTATGTTTTGTTCCTATTAATATTTTTTTCTTAAAATACTTGGATGAAACCATTTCACTTGTTCTCTTCTCTCTAACTTCTCGTATTCATTTGTCAAACAAATTTTGTAAACATTAGTACTCTTTATTGATTTTCTTTCCTTCTCATCTATTCTGTAATTTTATTATCTAATCACACTGCATACCTTTGTTTATTCTTTTTTTAATCTCTTTGTGTTCTTCATGAAGTTAAAGTATATGAAATTGCTCCCTCTTTAAGCAATTTTTTTTTTACCTATTTAATTTTATTTATTTATTTTTAGTTTTCAACAATCACTTCCAAAAGCTTTTGAGATTTAAATCTTCTCTCCCTTCCTTCTGGCATCCCTACTCATGAAATGACAGCATGAAATCTAATCTGATATAAGCTCTACATGTACATTCCTATTAAATATATTTTCATATTAGTCATGTTGTAAAGAGGAATTAGAACCCATAAGAAGAACCACAAGAAAGAAGAAACAAAACAAAACAGGAGAAAAAAGAAGAGCAAATCGTATGCTTTGATCTGCATACAAACTCCACAGATCTTTCTCTGGATGTGGGTAGTATTTTCCATCATGAGACCTTTGGAGATGTCTTAGATCCTTGATTGCTGAGAAGGGCTAAGTCTATCAACAATTGTCCTCGCACAACATGGCTGTTACTATGTACAACATTCTCCTGGTTCTGCTCACTTCACTCAGCATCAGTCCATACAAGTCTTTCCAGGTTTTTCTGAAGTCCACTTGCTCATCATTTCTTATAGCACAATAGTGCTCCATTACATTCACATATCACAACTTGTTCAGTCATTCCTTAATTGATGAGTACCCCCTCAATTTCCAATTCTTTGCCACCATAGAAAGAGCTGCTACAAATATTTTTTGTACATGTGGGTCCTTTTCCCATTTTTATGTTCTCTTTGGGATCCAGTCCTAGGAGTGCTATTGCTGGGTCAAAGGATTTGCACATTTTTATCACCCTTTGGGCATGGTTTCAAATTGCTCTCCAAAATGGTTGGATCATTTCACAACTCCACCAGCAATGCATTATTGTTCCAAATTTCCCACATCTTCTCCAACATTTATCATTTTCTGGTTTTGTCATGTTAGTCAATCTGATAGGTGTAATGTGGTACCTCAGTGTTGTTTTTATTTGCATTTCTCTAGTCAGAAATGATTAAGAGCATTTTTTCATATGACTATAGATAGTTTTAATTTCTTCATCTGAAAACTGCCTGTTCATATCCTTTGACCATTTATCAATTGGGGAATGACTTGTATTCTTATAAATTTGACTTAGTTCTCTATATATTTTAGATATGAGGTCCTTACCAGAGACACTAGTTGTAAAAATTCTTTCCCAGTTTTCTGCTTCCCTCCTAATCTTGGTTGCATTGGCTTTGTCTTTGCAAAAACTTTTCAATTTAATGTAATCAAAATTGTCCATTTTGCAATTCACAATGTTTTCTAACTATTGTTTGGTCATAAATTCTTCTGTTCTCCAAAAATCTGATGAGTAAACTATCCCTTGCTATCCCAGTTTACTTATAGTATCAGCCTTTTTAACTAAATTGTGTACCCTTTTTACTTTATTTTGGTATATGGCATAAGATGTTGGTTCTTTGAACAATTTCACTATTTTTAGACTACATATTTTACCACATCATCCTATTTTTTCTGCTATCTTTTAGAAATAACAATTCATGAGGGAAGTAGTATGGATAAAATAAGATGCTTTGGTAGAAATTACCCCATATCTCAAATTGTATGATCAAGTTCTACCTTCTGGCTGCCTCATGATAGCTTTTCTTCCCCTTGACTGTGCCAATTCATTTGTGGGTCCTTGTCTTCTTACTATATTTCTATGTGTCAGCCGCTACTAGGAACTCATAAATTTCTTCCCCTGGGCCATGATGTTGTCCATTTAGGAATAATACCCTTTCAGAGGTCTTTTTCCAACACATAAAATCCCCTCAATTAAACTAAGCATGATTTTCCAATCTTCCATGATAGTCATAAAATACCTCTTCCTTCATGAGAAGATTATTCATTGATACCACATCCACACCTTAAGTTGAGACCTCTCTCTCATTTTTCCATTGTGAATCCCTGACTTATGACTCTTCTCCTACTTTCCTACAAACCTTTTTATCATAGTTATCATTATCCTTTTGATGTTCCTTTGTTGACTTGAAAGTGGTATATAACTCATTCCTATTTGTCTCTCAGCCATCTCTTCATTCTGTGGTTTTTATTCCACTAAATATATTGAATCATTTTTAGGGACACTGTGAAGTTTAATCTGTCCATGGGGCTTCAGCTTTATTCCTCTAACTTCACTTCTCCTATTTCTTTCAATTCCACTTACATCTTTAAACTTGTAGTGTGTTTAAAAACCTCCTAATGATCCTTTAAACAAAAATTTTATTACATAGACCAAAACTTTTTTTCTCTTGCTCTTAAATTAAAGGGAAAAAAAAAACTTCTAAATATGAAATTATTTATTTAATAATCTGTTCTTTACTTGCCAATTGTACTTATTTGCTTATTTTATTGTTGGCAGAATTGCAAGCTGAATATTATTCAAACTGAAAAAAAAATCACTAACAGCAAATGAAGACTAGCTTACCAAAGTTGGAACTGGATGCACATTTTACCATAAAGCTGGTGTAGGTTTTGCAATCAAAATTACTTTAGTCAAAAAATCATATATATAATTTATGTATATATGTATATATATAATTTATGTGTATATGTGTATATGTATATATATATGTGTATGTGTGTGTGTGTGTGTGTGTGTGTGTGTATGTGTATGTATATAAAGTCCACAAGCTTGTATGTCTACCAAAAGGGATGAAGGCCAGGCTCATGACAGTTCAATTGCCACTTGCAGAAAATCACCACAATCATCATTACCCTATGCTCTTACCATGATGAACCCTGATGAGGTCAAAGAAAAAATTGTATGAAGACTTGGAGAACTCCATTATCAATGTGCCAAAAGAGGACAAGCTTATAATTCTGGGTAACTTCAGTGCTAGAATAGGCACATACTATCAAACATAGAAGAGAGTCATTGGGAGGAATGGAGTCAGAAACAACAGCAACAGTCATTTACTACTGAAGGCTTGTGTGTTTCATGACCTCATCACCAACACTGTCTTCAGTTTACCTAAACACAAAACTTCTTGGATGCACCCTTGCAGCAAACATCAACATTTAATAGATATGTTATTGTAAGTAGAAGAGACAGACAGGATGTGAAAGTGACAAAGGTGATGTGTGGTGCAGAGTGCTGGACTGATTATAGACTTACCCTATCCAAGCCAAATATTTACATTCAACAAAAGCAGCAGGCCCTAAGGCAAGAGGACTACCAGAAGACTTAATGTCAACAGATTATAGTGCTTCTCTGAGTGGGAATTTTTTGTTGCTAACTTGAAGGGAAAGCTGAATGAACAAGAGGTTGGACCAGAGGGCTTGGAGTATAATATTCCGGAGGTCAAAGGAGATAGGATTACAACCAAGAATCACTTACCCAGCATAACTGAGTATAATCCTTCCAGGGGAAAAATGGACATTCAGTGAAACAGAGGACTTTCAAGCATTCTTGATGAAAAGACCAGAGCTGAATAGAAAATTTGAATTTCAAATACAAGACTCAAGTGAAACATGAAGAGGTAAACAGGAAAGAGAAATCATAAGAGACTTGTTAAGGTTGAACTGTTTACATTCCTGCATGGAAAGATGATATTTGTAACTAATGAGACCTTTGTCAGTATTAAGGTAGTTGGAGGAAAAAAATCATATGTTCGTATATATACAGATAGATAGAGGGCACAGGGTGAGTTGAAGTTGAAGGGGTGATATCTGGAGAATAAAATTAAGGGATGAGAGAGAATTATACTGGGAGAAAGTGAAAGAGAAAGAAAGAGGTAGAATGGGGTAAATTATCTTACATGAACAGACAAGAAAAAGCTTCTACAGTGGAAGGGAAATAGGGAAAGATGAGAGGGAATGAGTGAATCTTATTCTCATTGGATTTGGCTTAAGGAGGGAATAATATACACACTCAATTGGGTATGGAAATCTATCTTATCCTACAGGAAAATGGATGGGAGGAAGGGGACAAGAGAGCAGAAAGATGACAGAGGGGAAGGCAGATTGGGGGAGGGTATAATCAGAAGCACACACTTCTGAGGAGGGACGGGGTCAAAAGAGAGAATAGAATAAATGGGAGGCAGGTCAAGATTAGGGGAAATATACTTAGTTTTTCACAACATGACTACTATGGAAGTATTTTGCATAACTACACATGTATAACCTTTATTGAGTTGTTTGCCTTTTCAATGAGGGTGGGTGGGGAGGGAGGAAGGGAGAAAATTTGGAACCCAAAGTTTTAAAAACACATGTTAAAAAATTGTTTTCACATACAACTTGGAAATATGAAATACAGGAAGTGAGGTATAGAAATATATCCTGCCCTACAGGAAAATAGAAGGGGAAAAGAAGAAAAGAAGGCAGGGAGAGATAGAAGGGAGGGCAAATTAGGGGAAGGGATATTCAGAATGCATGTCATCTTGGGGTAAGGGGACGGGGGAGATGGGGAGAAAATTTGGAACTCAAAATCTTGTGGAAGTAAATGTTGAAAACTAAAAATACATAAATTTTAAAAAGAAAATTTATGATACAAAAAAAGAAAAAAAAGAAAAAAGACTAGTTTGTCCTGTGGCAATCACAACAGGGGGGGTGCGTCTATCTCTTAGTCACTGCTGGCAACATTCTTGACAGAGTCTTCCTTGATAGGCTGATCCTTCTCCTGGAATATGGTCATCTACCTAAGAGCCAATGTGGCTTCAGGAAGGGCCAAGGAACAGTTATTATGGCATTGGCTACTTGATAGCTCCAGGAGAAATGTCAGGAGCAGAACAGAGGTCTGTATTCAATGTTTGTAGATCAAATGAAAGCCATTAATAATTTCAATTGTGAGGAATTATGGGAAATTATGGTGAAATTTGGTTGCCCAGAGTTCAACATCTTTGTGTGTCAGTTTCATGATAGCATACTTGCCCAGGTTCAAGATAATGGATGATGCTCTCAGGCTTTCCCAGTCACCAATGCAGGGAAGCAGAACTGTGTGCTTGCTCCCATACTTTTTAGCATGCTTTCTGAGATGTTGCCATATGCCTTCAACAGGGACAAAATTACATCAAAGTCAGCTACCACACTGATGGTAAATTGTTTAACTTGAAAAAGCTACAAGACAAGACTAAAATGGGGGCAGCTAGGTGGTGCAGTGGATAGAGCACTGGCCCTGAAGTCAGGAAGACCTGAGTTCAAATCTAGCCTCAGACCAAATACTTGACATTTACTAGCTGTGTGACCAGGGGCAAGTCACTTAACCCCAATTGCCTAAAAATTTTTTAAAAAAAAGACTAAAATGGAGAGGGAGTTGGTACATGATTTTTAGGCTCATAGATGATTGTGCACTCTGTTCAGCCTCTGAGGCTGGGATGCAACAAAGTATGGAATGTTTCTCTGCTTGCTTTTTGACCTAACAATTAACATCAAGAAAATGGAGGTTCTCTACCAGCTTGCATTATAACATCTATATATGAAGCCATCAGTTACATCAAATGTAGAAATTCTAAATGCTTTGGGTGAGTTCACTTACCTTGGCTGTATACTTTCCAGAGATGTACACATAAATGATGAGGTTGATACACACATTGCCAGAGGTAGCTCAATGACTGAAAAGTTCTGAAGGAAAGTTTGCTAAAGAAGAATTACTATCCTGATGAAGTTCTACAGTGCCATCGTTTTGACCCCATTGTTGCATGCCTGTGACACTTGGACAGCATACCAGCACCATGCCATTACACAGAATCTCTTCCATTTGAATTGTCTTAGGAAGATTCAGATGATCAAATAACAAGTTAAGATACTGAACACTGAGTTCCTTTCTCAGGCTAAACTGCCAGGCATTCAAACTCTACTGAGGACAGCACAACTCAAATGGGCTGGTCACAAAATTATAATGCCAAAAGTACATTTGCCTAAAAGACTGTTTTATAGACAACTCACACAAGACAAGCACTCACATGGAGGTCAGAAGAAGTGATACAAGGACACTCCCAAGGTTTCTCTGACGAAATTTGGAATTGATTTTGAGAAAATGGGAGGTACTGGCAAAGGAGCACCAACATAGTGCACCTGCATCAAAGAAGGTACTATACTCTATGAGCAAAGCAGAATTACAGTAGTTCAAAAGAAATGTGAGATGTGCAAATTTAGAGGCATTTCCACTCTAAATGTTCACATGGAGTCTTTAAGCCCAACCTGTGGTAGAGCTAATGCTTTTTTGAGTTCCTGCTTAAGCTCTTTGTTTTTGGAAATATACTTTTCTGTCACCTTTGGTGATTTCTAGTGAGTATGCAACAATCATGTTTTATTACAGTTTTCTTGCTTTCATATTGAATGTTTTTATTTCTGAATATTTTCAGAATTTTTTATTTGTCATTAGAATTATTAAATTTAACCACTATATATCTTGGTTTTTGAAAAGTTTTGTTTGTTTCCTCTACTCTTGGATACAATCTATTGATTCTTTTAATTAGTACTTTGTTTTCTATATTCAGTCTGGGCAATTTTTCATTATTACTTGTGTTGAAAAGTTCAGATTTTTTATGTGTCACATTCTTGCAGATTTATCTTCCTTAATTTGTCATAGTGCATGCTTTCTTTGAGGGCAAAGGCTTTTACTTATATAAGGATGATACATTCTTTACCAGAATTGAATTTTGTCTCTCTTCTGTCACAGTTTCCTCCACTTTGGGATTTTTTAAAATTCCAAATCTGTTAATCCCCTTTTTGATTCTTTGCAAATACTTCTTTCAAAATTTCTGATATGTTAGTTCTTACATTGACAACTATGAATTATGACATATATTCTTGACTAGTTTCTTTACTTATGGATGTCACTTCTCTTTAGAAGCATTCCTTAATTTCCCATTTCATGCTTTCCAGGGCAAGATTCTGTGTTTCATCCTGCATTTATTCACTTTCCTTTGTCTTGTAATACAATGTGTTAAAATTGTTTTGTAATATCTTTCAGTATTCAATACTAATACTTCTAGTTTTAGAAGCCTAACTGTTGCTTTATTTGTTTGTGTACTTTGTTGTTTCTGCCTTTTTTTCCCTTGCATACCTCCCTCACTCACTTTCTGACTCCTCCCCCTTTGCTGGTGAATACATATACCCTATAACTAGATTACAAAGCTTCCTTTTCCTCTTCCCATGTTGGGGGATTTAGGGTTCCTGCTCTGTGTCTCTGTTCCAAATAGCCCCCCTTTTCAGGGCCTAGACAGTCACAGGTGCAAACCTGTGCTTCAATTCTTCCTTTGATTCTCCTTTACATCTTTAATAGGACAAAATCAACATCTGTCAATTTTTTTTATCTAGGAAATAGGTCAAAGAGGGCCTTTCAGGTTTTTCTGTAGCCTTAGGGTCCCATATCCCAGGGTTGTTTGAAGGTAGATGATAGTGTATTCATCCCCACCTTTTCTTATTTTATGACTGGAGAGAATCAGTATGTGTCACAGGTTTCAGGTAGAAGGTGAGCAAAAGGTAGGTCAGGTGTGCTGGAAAAATCCCTGCGGCAAAAGGTATTGTCCCAATATGGGTCATATGCATAAAACCTAGGTCAGTTTGCATAGGTTTTTGTAGCTGGATGCTAATATAGGACATGTGATGAATGAGTGCTCTAAGGATTAACATTCTTTAATGTTAATTGAAAATTTTATGTTCCTTTTTTTTTTCCTTCTTGTGGATTGAGCTATAATTATTCTGTAATTTGTGCATAATTCTTTTTTGGGGGGAAGGGAATCAATGAGATCAAGGGAAAATGTCTAGTCTGACATGTTGTTGGCCCTATGAATGGATGACTAGAAGTCCATGCCCATAATTTTAACATTTATTGATTGATAATTAATTGATAATAATGCTAAGAAAAGAGAATTGAATCATTAAACATTTTAATAGGCACAGGAAGAATAGTTGTATTGATTAATTTCTTCATCCTAGAATACTTTCAAAGCAGGAGAAACTAGATTGCTCCATGGAAACAAGACTACATGCTAACAATTCAGCATGCATGTTTATAATCCAGGTTTTTATCTATTTGTTCTTTAACCAAGCAAATGACTTTATCCAGAAAACTTGACTCTTATTTTATTCTGTCTTGACAAACTAAACCATTATTAAAAATCAACAAGCTTGTTGACAGATATTTCAGTAGGCTTGTTTAGAAAAAACTATTTTTTTTTTAGAAATTTTATACTTGGTTGTGTAGAAACAGTCTTATTTAAGGGTATCTCTTATTAGACTTACATTTATTTTAGAGAGAAAGAAAAAGACCCAGCTACTGGGACATAAGTAATTTGTTCACAGTTTTAAAATTGTATTAAAAGGGCAGATCATATAGAATCATAGATTTAAAACTGGAAAGACCCTTTGAATCTTACATGTCCACTATTCCAAAAATGTTGATTTAGAGATGCAAAAACTGAGACCTGGCCAAGATGAATGACTTAATTAAGAGCATACTTTTGACTTTTTAATATTCTGACTGTTCTACCATGTTGATATATTATGATGGACATTTAAAATAATTATGAAGTGATTATACTATAAGAGATATAAAGATATTATAAAATTTCTAGTAGTAAGAATAGTAAAATATTAAAAGTTCACATCAGACTATAAATGGGGAAAAATTGTAAAGCCATAATTGACAGAAGGATATTTGATATCTTGAATTTATTAAGTCTTCTATATAAGGCATGGTGCCACACAAAGAATAGATTGGCTTTTCAGAACATTGATCCTTTCTGATTCTCTTCAAATACTTTGTTTTAAAAAATGGAAATGTTTCAAGATCTGCATTTATCGTTTTAGTATATTTAGTCTATGTACTTGTGACTCCATTCTATTTGAGCAATATTACAAAGATGTACTGAAATTAGAGAAATAAAATTGCTCTGGTTGAGTATTCATAATTTTCCCCTGATTCACCATTGGACTACTTATTCAAGAAAATCAAACTCCGGAGACTTCAGATTGATATCCTGGGGATGAGAGAGATTACTCCTCTTTTATCTTCACCCCCTGAGAAGAAGGCTTGTAAGTCATCTTACAGACAAGCTTTTCTGTAGCTAATAGGATGGCATTTCCATTCTGCATGCTTCTTTCATGTCATGTTACTGTGCATAATAGCAAAAAGAGACTAATGAAGAAATAATAAGAATCACTATTATCACCTTGGTTGTTCAGATGGTCTTAATTTTGGCTTTTTATTCTTGTGTATTAATACAAGCACCTCTGGTATAAAGACACCTGATAACTAATAGGACAGGGAGAAGACTTAAGTAATACTTAGCATATGAAAACGTAAATGGAAAAGAAAAAGTTACATTGTCCAAAATACAGGAACTGTATAATATATTTGAAAAGAAATAGGCCATGTTGACTTGCCACACATGACTTCACCATGTAACCTCTGTATTTCAGTCCCCTTATCTGTGTGATGAAGAGTAATAGGGAGCAACAGGTGGTACTGAGCCACATAATCAGTAGGAACACTTCAAGTGCTAACATTCTAAGACATGTATGTCTATTTTCTCCTCAGAAAAAACACTTATAAGGAATGACAGCATATCATTTTTTGGTTTAGTCATTTTCAATCATTTCTGAGTCTTCATGATACCCCTCTTTTTTCAGGGGGAAGCTTAATGGCAAAAATATTGGAGTGGTTTGTCATTTCCTTTTCCAGCTCGTTTTACAGATGAGAAAACTGAGGCCAACAGGGTTAACTGATTTGACCAGGGTCACACAGCTTGTAAGTTTCAGGGACTGGATTTGAACTCAGGAAGATGAGTCTTCCTGACTTTAGGCCTCACACTCTATCCACTGCACCACCTAGCTACCCTACTGACCTATTACCTCTTCGCATCTAAGAAGATTGTGGTCTCCTATTATAAATGTAAACATCATACACACACACAGATATTGCATATGTTCCACCTATTTTTGTAAAAATAATGTATGCATGTGTGTAATGATATTTCACAAACTAATTAACAGACAATTGAAATCTAAACTCACTTGTTTCATTTTATTTACTCACATAATATACCTCTCTTTTGGACAATTATTTAATAAGTAAAACTGAATGTGAGTGTGAGAAGTAGATACATGACAACCCTAAACCTTTAAGGACACCTATGGTTGAGAATCATGGAAATGATGTGGAGTGACTCATGTATACTACTGGAGAATTAAGAACTCTGTGTTATGTTACTGTGTATCATCCACAATGCCTCCTCTAGTGCTATAGATGGGAGGTATTCAGTTAATATCCTGAAGAATGAACATTCTTTTATTAGCTTCTCAAAATGTAGTTGGCAAAAATGCATAAGGGGATAATATCCACATAATGTTCTATTATTATTTGTTGATTATATCTCAAGTTTAAGAATTGTCATATCTGCAAACACATTTTGCCAAGAAGTAAAGGAAACCTTGAAGTATTGATGACATATTACAGTAATTCATAAAACCATCATAATTCAAAGGAAATTTTCTTTATGCTTCCTTTAAATCTTTAAGGATATAACAACAATTGGACCCTTCCTCCGTAGACACAGGCACAGATCACAATTCCTATTTAACTTAGTAAGCAGTCTTTGACAGTTGCAGTGACAAAGCAACAACAAAAACAACAAACAACAAACAAAAACCAGTCATCATCTTGTGATCAAAATGGTGATGAGACTCCCTGAACTTGACTGGAATCAAGCAAGAGATATAAAGCCTTGTCACTGGACTACATTTAGAATTTTAAGTTTGGCAAGAAATGTCACTGCTTCTTTTGTGCTTTGTTGACAGACTTGAAGAACCCAAGATCATTCTCACACTGTGATAAAGCATCTAAGTAGGTCTATTCTCCTCACAACTGCCTTGAGCTCCTTTCAAGTTTTCTCATCCACCTTTGGAGTCCACCTATCATCCAACTCACACCTGTGGCTCCAAGAAGCTGTAGCATGTACAGTGGCCACACCCAGATAAACAGTATTGACTGACAGGCTAAACCAGGATGAGGTTAACTGACAGGACTCAAACCTGTCAATGAGTTAAGAGATGTCTACAGCAAGCATGTGAAGACTTACCTCAGTGAAATGAGCAGATGGGAACAATTTGTTCCAGTGGCCATGAAGGTTGCTAAAGCAGGTGCTGTGGAGTGCTTGGAGCTTGATCAGACATCAAAGATGCCAAGACCATTCACTGTATCCTGGGCCATGGTAAGTTATCTTGACTTTTTCTTGCCACTGGAATTTGATGACACTAGAAGAGAGAATGAGGCTGATGACTTTGTGCAACTCTGCCTCACTTAAGTCAAAGTCAAGACCACCCCATGATGTAATTGGTCATCTTTCAAAATGATGAATGATAGCCAAGATGGCAGAGTAAAAGCAGTGACTTGCTTGAGCTCTCCCCCAAGTCCCTCCAAATACCTATAAAAAATGGCTCTAAAGAAATTCTAAAGCAGCAGAATCCACAAAAAGACAGAGTGAAACAAATTTCCAGCCAAAGGCAGCCTGGATGGTTGATCAGAAAGATATATCGTGGCAGGCGGGGAGAGGAGCATAGTTTGGCGTGGGCACACAGGCCACAGCAACCCTGGAACAGGCCTCAGAGGGCTGAATCGTGGGCAGCTGTGGCAGTTTCCAGACTTCTCAACCCACAAACGCCAAAGACAATTTAGAAGGTCAGTGGGAAAAATCTGATTCTGTGGTGCTGAAAGAGAAACACAGTGGGGTTCCAGCCCCAGAGCGGAGGCTGCCTCCTGAGCTTCCAGCCCACAAACTGAGGGGGAATCAAGTGGCTGATCAGAAGGGGCATTGCAGGGATCTCTCTACTGGTGCAGGATTCTCTTGCTTTGCCCGTGTCACAGTTCTAGGTGGCAGTCCTGGGGCGAGAAGGAGCACTGGCATGGTGAAGCTTGTAGTGGCTGTAGAGAGGAAACCCTCCTCCCAATTCCAAGACAGAAAAGAGTACTTATAGACCAGAGCACAGGTCAGGAAAGGAGTAAACACCTCACCCTTGATCATAGCATCTTGGAAGAACTGAAAATTTACAGATCCCTAGAAGTATCTCTGAAAACAGCTGCACAAAACCCCTGAAGCTTGGGCAGTACATTCTCCACACTGGAAACAGACCCCTACCTTAACAAAGAGTTTATAACTCAAGTAATTGGCAGGGAATATGAGCAAATAGCACAAAAAGAGTCAAACTATATTATCTTACTTTGCTTACAAAGAAGATCAAAACATACAACCAGAAGAAGACAACAAAGCCAAAGCTCCTACATCCAAAACCATGGAAGAGCTCAAAAAGGAATTTGAGAAGCAAGTAAGAGAAGTAGAGGAAAAACTGAGAGGGATGCTAAAGGAGACCCTAAAAAATACTGAAGAAAATAACACCTTAAAAAATAGCCTAACCCAAATGGCAAAAGAGGTCCAAAAAGTCAATGAGGAAAAGAATGCTCTAAAAAGCAAAATTGGCCAAATGGAAAAGGAAGTCTGAAAGCTTACTGAAGAAAATACTTCCTTAAAAATTAGAATGGGAAAATTGGAAGAGAGGAACAATTTGAGAAATCAAGGCACTGTAACACTAATCCAAAGGAATGAAAAAATAGAACAGAATGTGAAATATCTCATTGGAACAACAACTGACCTGGAAAATAGATCCAGGAAAGAGAACTTAAAAATTATTGGACTATCTGAAAGCCATAATAAAAAAAAAAAAAAGAGCCTAGACATCATCTTTCAAGAAATTATCAAGGAAAACTGCCCTGATATTTTAGAACCAGAGGGCAAAATAGAAATGGAAAGAACCTACTGATCACCTCCTGAAAGAGATCCCCAAAGGAAAACTCCTAGGAATGTTGTAGTCAAATTCCAGAATTCCCAGGTCAAGAAGAAGATATTGCAAGCAGCCAGAAGGAAACAATTCAAGTATTGTGGAAACACAATCAGGATAACACAAGATTTAGCAGCTTCTACATTAAGGGTCTGGAGGGCATGGAATATGATATTCCGGAGGGTAAAGGAGTTAGGACTACAACCTAGAATCACCTACCCAGCAAAACTGAATATAATTCTTCAGGGTAAAAAAATGGTCATTCAATGAAATAGGGGACTTTCAAGCATTTCTGAGGAAAAGATCAGAGCTGAATAGCAAATTTGACCTTCAAATACAAGACTCAAGTGAAACATGGAAGAGGTAAACAGGAAATAGAAATAAGAGACTTATTAAGGTTAAACTGTTTACATTCTTGCAGGGAAAGATGATATTTGTAACTCATGAGTCTTTTGTCAGTATTAGGGTAATGGGAGGGGAAAAAATTATGTATGTATAGTTAGATAGATAGAGGGCACAGGGTGAGTTGAAGCTGAAAGGGTGATATCTGGAAAACAAAATTAAGGGGTGAGAGAGGATTATACTGGGAGAAGGAGAAAGGGGGAAGTAGAACAGAGTAAAATATCTTACATGAAACAGACAAGAAAAGGCTTTTACAGTGAAGGGGAAATTGGGGAAGGTGAGAGGGAATGAGTGAATCTTATTCTCATAGGATTTGGCTTAAGGAGGGAATAACATACACAATAGGACATGGAAATCTATCTTACCCCACAGGAAAATAAGGTGGCAAGGGGACAAGAGAGCAGGGGGTTGATAGAGGGGAGGGCAGATTGGGGGAGGGGATAATCAAAAGCAAACACTTCTGAGGAAGGACAGGGCCAAAAGAAAGAATACAATAAATGAGGGGTAGGATAGGATGAAGGGAAATATACTTAGTTTTTCACAACATGACTACTATGGAAGGGCTTTGCATGACTTCACATCTATAATCTGTATGATGGGGTGGGGAGGGAGGAAGGGAGAAAATTTGTAACCCAAAGTTTTAAAAACACATGTTAAAAAGAAAAAAAAGATAAAAAAAGGAAAATGAGGGATGAACAACAAGTAGGTCTATATAATAATGGTAAATTAATTAAAAGATGGCAAAATTACTTGATCTAGAATGAATAAAATATACAAATGTGCCTATATTTTATCCTTAGATCAAGTATGCTGGTTTGGCTTTTGGCATTCTATTCTATGATGGAAATATTGACAGTGGAGGGCAAGCAACTGTTTGCATAGATATTTGCCAGCACACCAAATAAGTTTCAAATAGTGGCCCCAAATACCTGGACTCTGAGGAAGCAAACAAGGAGGGTATCATAAAAGTATATAGGCTTGATTTTTGAGTGTTTCACTGAATCATATAAAGCTTTTATTTTTTTTTCCATGAACAATGTCAATGAATATCAAGAAAGAGAGTGGGGTGAAGTAGAAAGACTAAGGAGGTGGTACCTAACTTCAAATACTAAATATCAAACTTGCTAGCTGTTTGAACTTGGACATGTCACTTAACAACTCTAATTCTCAGTTAAATTAATTGTAAAATGGAAAGCAATATATATACTACCTACTTCACAGGCCTTCTGTGAAGAAAGTATATGAAAGTTAAAATGCTATATCAATGTTATTCAGTAAACTAAGAGATAGTATTCAGATAGCTGTAATGGAAGTCTGGCATATGACACCATCGTCTTGCTTGCCTAGTGCAGCCTCTCCATATGAAAGATGCCTCAAGAGAATTGTAATGCTGTGAAAGGAAGGAAAGTGCCTCAGAGAAACTGGAATATGCATTGACATTCTATTACTAGTTCTTTTCAGCTAACCACATGGTAGACATGTTGTTCTTTCATTGGCTGAATAAGCATTCAAATAAGCTTGCCAATCTCATGCTTTTTAGTCTTATTAGCTCCTTTGCCCAGTGGCTCTCAAGGGATCTTGGTAACTCATTTACTCAAGGGTCCAGTCAGACATCATGTGGTAGGGAAAAGGTCTTAGGGCCTTTGGAATTGTGGGCCTGAGAAACAGATCTTGGGCCTTGTTCTTCTCTGTTTTTGGTAAAGGGAGTTAAATCTTATAGCATAGTGATATGGAAAGGTCATCATAAGGATGGTATCTGGTGTCCTGGAATTTTTGGAGCCTGGCCAAGAAGCAAAGAGTTACCATATGGACCCAAATCCATGGAAGCAGGAATGATAATTCACCCAAGAGTCATATAGTATTTGGATGTAAACTATGCAGATACTAAGCTAAATATTTAGTCTTTTTCAAAGACTGAAATAGAATAGGATAGAGTATAATTCCTGAGACGTTGGGAGTGAGGCTGTTTATATATTGGTTTTTACTACATGTTTAAAGTAGATATGATTTCATGAAAGCTAACCAATATTAAGTGGTTAAATTGAATTTGGGTGCTAGGTACTGGCTCATAACACCAGGGAGAATATAGTTGTTGGGGATTCAAACCAATGGTGGTAGATAAGAAATATGTCCCAACCCTTCAGGATTTCCCCTGGAACCCTGAGGGGTAGATGTAGTATTCTAGATCTGAAGGAGGGAGCCAAAGAAGACATTATATTTAATATTTTAAGGTTTGCAGGGAGCTTTATGCACATTGTCCCATTTGATCTTCACAACAATCATTTGAGGTAGGATCTATGGGCTCAACTTACAGAAGAGGGAACTGTGAACCTGAGAGGTTAAGTGATATAGACTTAGAATATTGGAGGCTAGATCAGAGAGAAAATTAGCAATGGTTAAAGTGATTGTTTGATTTCAAATGCCAACAACTCCTTACCTTCCTCACTCAAATGGTACCATTCCATATGTCCTAAAAAATGACTTCATAATTAAATTAATTTATGTGAGTCTGTCATGCATACATGAAGAGGTTTTGCCTGAACACACAAATATTTGAAAAGGTTATATTGCAGCTTCTTTTAATTAAAAAAATATTTATCATACTTATAGACAATTGAAGAGAAAACCATAGCAGAAAAAAAGCATTTAGAATATAAGGATTTAAATTAAAAAATAAATAAATACAGCAGCATCTATACAAATAGATTAATTGAGAGGAAGAAGGGAGTTGAGATTCAATGAACATTTAATAAATACCAACCAAAACTCAGACACCACAGTAGGTGTTAGGGATATAAAGACAAAGAAATGTCCATATACTCAGATAGCTTAACTGAATTTAAACCTTTTTTTCCCCCTCAAAATAGTTTGAGCAAGAAGAACAGTATATATTACATTAAAAACTTATGAATGGAGAAAACAAATTTAAATGATATTTCTACTCTTGGAAGTAAAAAGATTTTGGTGATTGGACTTTATAGTGCTGATCCTTTCAAATACTTAATGGAATCCATGTAAACCTTCAATCTCTAGGTGTTAGTTTGTACTCTAGAGAAAAGTATTTTCATATATCATAATCTAGGTGATTTGGAGACTTACATTCAGAAATAAAAATAAGCCAAATAAGTGAAATAATTGTCCTAACTAATCATTCTAAAATAATCATTACTGTGGTTATTTAAATAAAAGATTCCATAAATGCTCTGTTGCTGAGTATAGAGCTTCTGTCCTGATGACTCCTTACAGATAAATCAAATTAAACACATTAGCATACAAATAAAGCATCATCTCAGCATGGGATACATGATTAAAAATGATACTTTTATGTGAAGCAAAGGCTGAAAACAACATTAACTCAGCTGTGATCTGATTCTTTATTTCACACTCAAAAAACCTGACTGATTTCATTATTAGTCAATGTATTAAAGAAGATAAAAGTCTTGCTGTTAGTGATTTTACCCTGCCAATTAACATTTAGTGGGACTTAAAAATGACACAAAGATTAAAAAAAAAAGGAGACAGTGGAAAATAACTAGATATTGTATCCCTCTAAGGCAAGGGACCAATACTTTCCACTGTAGGTGCAATTTTATCACATGGTATCTCATTCACTGGTCAAGAACATGGAAGTAATGTGAAATCTCATAAACACAAGAATGTAAAATGGAGAAGGGACATAAGATATTTTGAAAATCATGTGGAGGTTATTTAAGAATATGGATGTCTTATCATTTTTGTGGGAAGTAGAGAAGGAATCAGAAAATAAGGAAAGGTTGAAGATAAGGGAAAAGATGGAGTTATTGAAAGAGTAGGTGCTGAAAGAAAAGAGAAAACAGATGGGATCATATGGAACTTTCTATGCCATGTAAACTTTCAGAGTAAACCAAGCAAATAAAGAGCCTTATATGATATTTAAATTTTAGATCTCTCTTTGATCCTCTTCTTCACATTCTCTAATTTGTCCTTTAAGTGACTACAGCTTAGTGACCCTGGGTTAAAATTTATGGCCCAGCTTGCTTTGTGGTCTATCTTTGAAAGAGGCATCAAGAGACGCATTTTTAGATGGTTTGACTTTTTTTATGAGATACTTTATTTAAATCAAAGTGTTAGGTTTGGGCACTGCCAATGCTACTTAACAAAGCATTATAGGATAAACATTTAATTTGAGAAAACATTTATTGAGCATAGGATAATTGCAAGGCATTTGGGAAAATAAAGGTAGATGTGACATAGACTAGGATCTTAAGTAGCTAATTATTAATAATAATAATAAATAAAATAATGAAGAGCAAAGTGAACAGAATCAAGAGAACATTGCATACAGTAACAGCAATATTGTTTTAATAATGACTTTGAGTGAATAATTTATTTTGACTATTATAAATACCCAAATTAACTATAAAGGACTTATGAAGAAAGATACTATCTGCATCCAGAGAAAGAACTGAGAAATAGAACTAGTATAGAATTATAAATATATATATGTGTGTGTGTGTATGTATGTATATATGTGTGTTTCTATGTATGTATACCTATTTGTGTCTAATGATAGCCATCTCAGGATGGGTGGGTGAGGGAAAAAATACATTTACATGATAATTTTGTTATATATTTGAAAGGAATAGCAAGTTATACATAGTAGATACAGTTACATATGCAATCATCTTTTTTGTTGTACTATATTATGAAAATGATTGTTTTATTCCATAAATTAAAAATAAAAAATTTTAAAGTAGCTTAGAAGTGAATGGAGAATAAGATGTATATACAAATAGCAACAATATAAGGGAATTAGACAGCATGAGGTACTGAGTGGACAGGGGGGAAATTCACTGGATTTGGAGTCAAGGAATCTCAAGTCAAATTTTAGGTCTGCTACTTGAATTTGTGTCACCCTGGGCAAATCAGCTAACCTTACTGGGCTTTATTTCACTCATCTGTAAAATTAGGAGGGTCATCTTAGTGTTCTGTTGAGATTTTTTCCAGCTATAAATCTATTATCTAATGGGAAATTTATTAAATATCTGGTCAGTAAGCTTTAAGAAATTTGTGAAGACAGATCTCATATTTGTTTGAAAGAAATCAACTTGAACTAGGTGGCACCTCCATTGAAAAAAGAGAAAGGGACTTCATACAATAAAGATAAGGAGGAGACAGTCCATTCTAGACACAGTCAAGATGTTGAAATATAGCCCAAAAAATGGAAATAGGAGAAGACAGTCAAAGAGGGTGTGTGAATGTTGCTATAGTTTTGATGGAATTCAGATTGTATATAAAGAAGATATACAAGATAATGATTTACATATAAGTTAGAATCTGTGGAGGACCTCAGATACCAAGTGAAAGTTGAATCTTTGGGGAAAAAAATGTATAGCCAAGAGGGTTTTTTGAGTAGGGGCATTCTGTGACTAATTATACAATAGTTGCTTAGATAGCATAGTGAAGGATGGTATACAGGCAGAAAGATTTTAGAAGAGAGAAAATAACTCTTAACTAGGGAAGTTGCAGTGGGATTGGACAGAGAGTATGAATGTATTTAGTGCATAGATTTAAAGGACTAAGAAGCCAACTAGATGTTGGGGAGAAGGGAGAAGAAAGATTTAATTATGACTGAAGAAGTTATGAAACTAGGTAAATGAGAGGATAATGATAACATCAACAAAAAGGGTGGAGGGGAAAATTTAGTGGATCTTGAAAGATCAGCTTATTTTTGGAAACAATGATCTTAAAATTATGGTGGGACATCCAAGAAGAGATGAGTAGGAGGCAGTAGAGAAATATGAGACTAACATGCTGGAAAATGGTTGAGGAATGGCAAATTAGATTAGATAGTCTTCTACATAGAGATGGTAATTACATTAATGAGATCAAAAGAATCAAAGAAAGGATAGATCTGACAGGCAGGAAGAGAGTAAAATCTCAGGGAGGAAAAAGCATACAAAAAGAGATGATTAACTTTATCAAATAATGCCAAGAGCTTGGGAAGGATATGAATTGAGAAATGGATGTGAATTTAGAAACAAAGAAATCATTAGTAATCTGTAAGAGACCAGTTTCAGTAGGGTGGTAGTATTGGAAACCAGATTATAAGAGGTTGATTAATTGTAAAGTAGAGGCAACAAGTATAGACACATTTTTCTAGGAATTTGGCTGTGAAATAGAAAAGAGAGAAGAAAGGGAGAGGGCTGTATGATATTTAAGGCAGCAAGGAAGGAATCAGAGGATAAGGAGAAGTTAATCACAAAGGAGACTGAGGCAGATGAAATCAAAGGCACAAACATATATAGGGGTTGATATTGCCAAAAGGGCCAATGTGTCTCCTGTGTGACTGAAGCAAAGTAGGAGAGGATGAAGATCATGTTGAGGGGAAGTTTGCTATTGATGGCTTCAGTGTGTGTGTATGTGTGTGTGTGTGTGTGTGTGTGTGTGTGTGTGCAGTATGAGCTTAGCTATTCTGAGAGTTAAGTTGATAGTGCAGGAGGCATAGGTAGAAAAGAGGTTTGTAAAAACCTCTATAGAGAGTGAGGTAGTTAATCAGGAAAAGAAAAGAATTAGTCTGTAGCAGTGAGGCCCCAGTTGGTTTTGGATAGCACGAATTTGTAGTAGACTTGGTCAACAGTGATGAGAGCATAGGAAGTGCCTAATCAGTGTTTTTTATTTGCTTGCTTGATTTTTTCCAGCAGTATTTAGTAGCATATGAGCAGGAAAAGAAAAGGTAGATGATAGGAATATTTCAGAATTGATGTCTAGAAAGGGATGATCAGGATTAAAACAATGGGACAAGGGATACAAGGATCAAGGATGGGGTGGGGAGAGTTGAACGTTTTAACTAAAGGATCAAGATTTCAAAAAGAGAAAAATGATGCCAGAACAGAGGTAATGAATAAGCTGGGAAAGCAGGAAAGATTAGAGTTAACTACTTTAAAATAGCTGACTAGAGATTAGTGTAAGGACGAAGAATGTGGTTAGGAAGGAAGAGGCACAGGGGAAAATGGACGAACAGGAGCCTGTGGATGTGTATAAGAATGTCACTTATGGATTGTGGAGGCAGAACACGTGGGGATAAGGTTGAATCAAAATACAAGAATGGATAATGAGGAATTCCAGTCAATGAATGCTGATTATACCAGGCCCGTACAACATTTGGCCTGCATGCTGCTTACAGTATATGCGCCGCTTATGGCCATTGCACTGCTTGTGGCCTGCCAAGGATTTTGGGCAGCCCATGAAAAATGAAGAAGGTGTAAAACAAGCCTGGACAACCTACTGCCCATGGGCCATATATTGTGCAGGCCTGGTATACACTGGAGGAAGAAAACCATTTGGAAAGGGGAGGTCATGAATGCATGAGAATGGAGAGGATAGATGGACTAAAATGATATGGGGGAAAGGAAGTGTAAGATGAAAGGCATTGAGACAGAGGTTGGTCTGGGAAGGAGACAGCTTGTCTCTTCCTTTATGAATTGGTCTTTCATTTTTTAATTTTTTTTAAATTTTTTTTTCTTTTTTTTTTTTTGGTTAGGCAATTGGGGTTAAGTGACTTGCCCAGGGTCACACAGCTAGTAAGTGTCAAGTGTTTGGTCTGAGGCCGGATTTGAACTCAGGTCTGCCTGACTTCAGGGCTGGTGCTCTATCCACTGTGCCACCTAGCTGCCCCTAAAAATTTCTTTAGCTAACATCTTCTTCCAGTGCCTTTTTTGTAGCATGGAGTCAAAGAACCTGGGTTCTGTAAAAGTAACTGACATTGTGTTTCACATACCTCACTTCACCTGAGCCTCACAGTGACTCTGTAGGATGGGTTGTTGTTGTTGTTCAGTGATTTAGTCATGTACAACTCTTTGTGACCTCATATGGGGTTTTCTTGGCAAAGATACTGGAGCAGTTTACCATTTCTTTCTCCAGTAGATTAGGGCAAATAGAGGTTAAATGACTTGCCCATGGTCCCACAGCTTGTGAGTGTATGAAGCTAGATTTGAATTTAGGTCTTCCTGACTCCATGCTTAATGCTCTATTCACTAACCTACCTAGCTGGGATAAGTACTAAAGGCATTATTAAAATCTTTTTGCAAAAGAGGAAACCTAAACCAGAGGAGTAGGAGCTCTGGAGGGTTGGGCCAAGCTCACAAGGCTATGACTATATGAAATACAGCTTAACTGGGGTCAGAGAATTTTTTTTTTCACCAATATGATAACATTTTCAGCCACTCAAACTCTTGAAGACCATTTATTGCTAGAATTGTCTGCAATGATAAAAATGGAACCCATGCCACCTCAATCCCATGTCCTCAAAGTACTAAAGAAATATTTTATCTATTAATAATAATAGCCCATATATCTCAAGGTGTAAAAAAATAGTTTTCAATGTTTATTGCTTATGCAGACAAGTAATACTTCCTCTAGCTCACCTGAAATTTAAATCTTTCAAACTTCAAGCACAGTTCTTAGATCTCTTTTATTCTGTTATATTCTAAATTCCAGACCTTTGAGCTAAGGTTTAAGTGGCTGATAGTGACTTAAATATATTATTCCCAGATAACATTTGCATTTTAATATAAACTGAGTGGGTAATTTGAGGATTTCAGGCACCACATTATGTGAGAAATTATGCTTTTCCTAGGGCATGACTAATAAGCTATATGCCCACTAGGAGAATCTGCAGACCACTTCATAATGAATTTCATCCAAAGGGACCATGGTCAGTTCAGACCAACTTCAAGGGTTCCTGTCATATACACAAACCCATTCCAGCCAGTTGACCTTTAACCAGAGGGTTTCCTTTCTACCCAGTACAACACAACTACAATGTACCCGAGATGAAGATCAAACTCTCAGGAGATAAAGGAAACTCGCACAGAAGGAAAAAGCAAAGAAAATCACACCCTGACAGTACTTTTATCGTCAATATTTTCCATTAATCCAATCAGAGAGAAGGGATGAGGAAAAAGATGACAGCTGCTGCAGATATATCCCAACTGCCTTCCCTGATTATGTAATACAATTTGTACTTTGTTATCCTGCTCATATTTTTCTTCCTTCCAGCTTGCAGTCAGTGATGAGAAAGAGTGTGGTGCCTCCCCCTGTTTTCATTCATGCCTCTCCTTCTTCTGCATTTACCCTTGAGGCATTACCAGAGGTGAAAGACAGTCAAATGGTAATGTCCCCAGCTTCCCATTTTCCTTGGTAATGTCATAGTTACTCACTGATATATTATAGCTACTTCCTGAAGTTCCATTATCCCTTATAGTGTCATAGTTAATAGCTGATGCCTTCAGACTAGTTAAATAAAGGCTGTAGGATTCCCTGCCTCTCTCCCACCTAGCTCCTTTAAGTACAGATATGACTCCAAAGGCATATAGATTTAAGGGGGTGGCTTCCTATTGTAGACATAGGGCATAACCCTTTTGATTCAATCCTGTGGACCCTGAGAAAAGAAGTAGATTTCTATTCACTTAGTGGGGGGTTGTAATCCCCTAAGATCAAACTGATTATTTCCTCTAATAGGAATTTGGACAGGACTTCATTTTAGGTTATAAAGCTAACATGAGGCACCAAATTAGAAGCTACTTTAGTGTGACCTGAGGAAGTGGGCAGACATTCTGTAATTATGTCCTAGATTTCATTTCTCTTTTTCTCTCTTCCTTCCTGTCTATAAAAGAACATCATCCATGTCCCATCTAGGGTGAGATCTGGCTTTCTTCTCTGACCTTCCAGTTGATGAGAGATCAGAAGCCTGGCATCCTAGCTCATACTTGTCTTCCCTTATAGTGGCCCAGCATAGCAGTGGACTTCTGTCCATGTTGGCATTGTCTATTGTATAGGATCTGGAACTGAACTGAGCAGCAGTGGCCTGGCATTTTAGTATCCTTCTTTTCCCCTTCCCAGGAATTAAGAAATTCGTATCCTCTGGTCTCTTTCAAGGCAGGCTATATTGGCCTCACACAGATGGTGATTGTATTATTTTCTAATCATCTTTATAGGAAAAAGTTTGTTCTTTATGTGATTATTGTTAAAGAATGTGGCATTATTATTATTATAGAATTCATTATCAAAACATTTGGAAAATCCTGAGTTAATGATTCCTCTGATGCTTCTCATACTTGGTAATATAATTTATACTAGATTGATACAATCGCCATTGAACAAAAATATTCCCTCATAGTCAGGATTTTAATGATCTCTATTAAACAGTTCTCTCTTTGGTAAAATACTTTAAGACTACAGTTAACTTTGACAGTACATTTAGCAAAGTTCTGCTTTGATGGTACACTTAGACCAAGACCATAAATTCTGAGGAGTCTTAGTACCCTGGTAGCTATGGGGGTACAAAACATTCACAGCTGTAGGAACTTGGAGAGTTCCCTCTGTCTTGACAATCCCATTAACAGTAGTTAGTGGGAGGGGAGTACAACAATATCTTCACCATTATACCTTGAATCATGCCTTACTAGTAGCTATCTACTCTGCCTAGGAACATAAGATTCCATTAAAAACAAGGGGGAGAAAGAGTTGATTTTTTTCTCCTACTCCCAGTGATTTATCAATATCTAATTTATTCCAGGGTTTTCTACGTTTTGTTTTGTTTTTCCATCCATTGTTTGGATGAGCATACGGTGATGTTAAAGGAATTTGGGCGGGTAAAGGCTTTGAGGTTTGATGTTCTGAAGCAAACAACTAACTCCTGGATAGCATTCATGGCCTAATTTTCAGCTCATCACTACTCACCTCTTTCCTAGGACAATTTCCCCAAAGTTTAGGTCTTTTGTTAATTCTAACATAGCATTTCCACTTCACAGCTACTTACTAATGTTTTAAAATCATTCAGGCTTTCTCATTTAACTTTAAGCACCAAACAAAAACACAGTCTCTTATTAATGAGTTCAATTCAGAAATATTACTTCTGGATTTATAAGTCCTTTCACCAAGGACATGTGGCCCCAGGCAAGGGCCACAACTTACCTATTTCAAAACTCAATTTGGACCTGATATCCTGATATTTTTCTGAGTAATAGCTCAAGCAATATTTAATTAATGGCTGCTATTTGACTATCCATAAGTGGAATGATTTCACTGGACTGAAAGACAAATAAAATTCAAGAAGTGTCTATTAAGTACCTATTCTTTAGGTAATGCAAAGCATTAGACATGGATTCAAGAAGACCTGAGTTTAATTCCGACCTCAGATACTTACTAGCTATGCTACCCTTGGCAAATCACTTAACTTCCATTAGCCTCAGTTTCCTCATCTTTAAAATGTGAACAATGATAGTGCCTATAACTCCCAAGGTTGTTGTAAGGATAAAATAAGAAAATAATTTGGAAAATAGTTTAAGGAAGTTAAAGTGCATTATAAATATCATTTATTATTATTATTGTTAATATTATTATTATTATTATCAGTAGAAGTAGTAGTTGTGATAGCCTATGTAAGTTGTTATGCTAGGCATTAGAGAAGCACAAAAGAAGAACTACATACTTACTGACTTTAGCAGATTATGTTATAGCAGATTATAGTTTAAATAGGAGGAATTAGCTGCTCAGAAATAACTTCAATACAAGTTGGAATACAGTTAGGAGTAGCAGAATCCCAACAGAACAGCATGGGGCATGTGAATAGAGAGAGGTCACTTTTAATTGCAACTGTCAGGGAAACTGTTATGGAGGATATGCCCTCTGAGTTGGGTCTCCAAAATAGACAAAAATTTCAGTAGGTGTAGGTGTACAAAGAGTATACATCAGGCATGTGGTTGGTATGTACAAATGCATAGTCAGGAAGTGCTGGAAAAATGGCCAGTATGGATTAATCTAGTATGGGCTGAAGAAAAGATTGAAAACATTACTTAAATGAATAAGTCTATGATAGATGAGAAATTACACTAGGAGGAGAATTTTAAAATTGGTCCATATAACAAGAAATAAAAAGTGATAAGAAGCAGATAATTTGTAAGGTCTTTTCCATCTCTAAGTCCTACAACATTAAAATATATAATGTGATAAAACATTTAGTTAACATGAAAACACAATGAATTTGCTGATGAAAACAGCGTCAAGAGGAGAAAGGAAAACATTATCCCATAACAGTGGCAATTCTGCTAGTTCATTTTGAAATAAAGCCAAAATACCAATTAACATAATTTCTGCTATTCTTCCTGGTTGGTAAGTTCTATTCCATAATTTTCCTGCTCCTTTATTATTAAATAATTCAGATTCTACATGTATTTCTACCTAATTCTACAGAGGTAAAATCATTCTCTCTGGAATCACAGAGTGACATAATTGCAGATTTGGAGACTTGTAGAGACCTCAGAAGTCATCAGCATGAATATACAAAAGATATCCCCAACATAAAATACCAGAGGAATTCAGGTCCTGCCTTTGCTTGAAGACCTCCAAGGATGGGGGAATCTATTAGCTCTCAAGGCAGTCCATTCCAACTGAGAACATCTCAAATTGTTACAAGGTTGTTTGTTTGTTTGTTTGTTTGTTTTCCCCTAACTTCAAGTCTAAATTTACCTCTTAGCAACTTCCACTCATTGCTCCTGGCATCACACAGATCAAATACAATCCCTTTGCCACATGACAGCCATTCAAATACCTGAAAACAACCAAGCCTTGGTTTTTTTTTCAAGCTAAGCATCCCCAGTTCATCAATTTGTCTTCAGATGACATTTAAAAATAATAAGAGTAAGTATCTAATACTTACAGTGTTTATCATGTGCCAGGCACTATGCCAAGTGTCTTATAATTATCTTATTTGATCCTCACAACAACCCCGAGAGGTAGCACTGGGAGGTGCTATTATTATCCCCATTATACAGATGAGGAAACTGAGGGAAATGGAGATTTAAGTGACATGCTCCTAGCATTATTCAGCCAGAAAGTATCTGAGGTCAGATATGAACCCAGCTCTTCCTGCTTTCAGGCTTGACACTCTATCTACTCTGCCACCTAGATCTAATTTGCTTGTCTTTCTCTGGGCACTCTGTAGCTAAACAATGTCTTTCTCAAATCATAAACTTGACTAAACACAATCCTCCAGATGAGTTCTAAAAAAGTACAGAGTACATGGGCCTACCACCTTCTGCTTCCTGGAAGCTGTGCTCCTTGTAAGGCTGCCCAAGATTGTATTAGACTCTCTCACTGTCACATCACCCTACTGACACATATTGAACTTATATGCTTCCCAATTCTTACATTTCTGAAGTTGATTTTTTGTGTGCTAGTATATGGCATTGAAAGTGAATTTTATTTTATTAGATTCAGCCCACTGCTCTAGCCTGTTCAGAACATTTTGGCTACTGACTGATATCCATTTTGTTAGCTATCCCTCCCACCTTGGTATAACCTTCAAATCTACCCAGCATGCTATCTATGTCTTTATCCAAGTCACATATAAAAATACTAAGTGACTCAAGGCCAAGCACAAACTCTTGAGGCAGTGAATTGAAAACCTCTTGTCATTGAACAATTAACTACTATTCTTTGAGTCTTGCCAGCTAACCATATCTGGACCCACCACTTTGTATTTCCCCTAAATCTGAGGGGTCAAATTGTGGTTCACAGGCCCATTAAAGCCCAGAGTTGGGTCAAACCAGATTAAATTTATTTGAGAAACATTTTTAAAATTAAATAAAGGCACAATAGAACATTATGTTTGTGTCAATGTGTGGTTTTCTAAGTCTATATATGGATGCAGGGATCTTTGTATACAATTTAATGGCCCCAGTTCCTATTTGAATTTGACACCACTACTCTAAACATGTCTCCAACTTCTCAATAAATAGATTATGTGATTTTTTTTTCAAAACATTACTAAAATCCAGGTAAACTATCTCCATATAATTCTCCTAATCTATTAGATTAGCAGCCTTGTAAAAAAAATGAACTTAATCTGGCATGACATTCTAAATGAAGATATGTTGGCCCTTTGTAATCCTCCCTTCTCTTTCCAGATGGATTATCCTCCATAACCATCAATGGATCTTTAATGCTTAATTCAAGAATTTCTCCAGGAATCAAGATCAAGTGCACTGGCTTATAGTTTTCAGATTTTTTTCCTCTGTTCTCCCACCTTTAAATAATTAAGATGGTTGCCCTTCTCCAATCCTGTGGTACTTCTTCAATTTTTACTCATCTTTCAGATATTTTTTAACAGTGTCTCAGCAGTTACACTGATAATTCATTCAGAATTTGAAAACCTAGTTTATCTGGCCAGGCTATTTAAATTCAATAATGGTAGTTAGATCCACTCTTATGAATCTTGGGTTTCAACTCCCTATTTTTCCTTCTTGTTCTTTATTTCCAGTGTAGAGTACATTGTCCTATGAAGAAAATATAAACTGAGCATCTCTGCCTTTTTTTCTGTTTTAATTATCATGATTCCAACCATTCTAATCAAAGATCTTATTTCTTTTTTATCCACTTCTTTCTTCCAAAATAAATAAAAAGGATATTTTGTTTTACTTAATTTTTCTTGCCAGCCTCACTTAATTCTGAGTTTTAATATTCTTGATACTATTTTTACAAGAATATGCCACATCCTTACATTTTTCTGTTACCTGGTCTTACTTCCATTTTCTGAACATTAAAAAAATAAATGTTGATCAGTTCCCTGTGCATTCATATCAGTTTCTTCAGAGCTGTATCGAGGGAAATGGTTTTCCAGTCACTGGAGCCTTCAAACAAAATCTGGATGAACAAGTTGCAGCTATGTCAGGAATGTGGAACCTGTGGCCTTGAGGCCATATGAGGCCTTGCAGATCCTCAAGTGCGGCACTTTGACTGAATCTGAACTTCACAGAACAAATCTCCTTAACAATGTGATCGGTTTTGTAAAACTTGGACACAGTCAAAAGGCTGCACCCAAGGACCTAGAAGGCCAAATGTGGCCTTGCTGTCACAGGTTCCCATCCCTGAGCTATGTTGTCAGTGGGGTTCTTTGTTCTGGGATGAATTCCATTAGAAGGCCTCTGAGGTCCAGCAGGATTCTGAATTTCTGTGATCTGTGATTTATGATATCTTTGATTTATTGAATGTTTTCTGTGGGCTGAACACTATACTACATTGGAATTTGGATGACATGTAGGCTAAGACATACTCACTGCCCACCATGAAGCTTACAGCCTGGCAGGGGAATGGGAAACAAAGTCATATAACTATACTTCAGTATCTCAAAGGAATTGTGATCTCATGAATGTGTATTCCTTTGTACAAATCTCATGTGATTCTTTTCCATATTCTTCCATTGATACTCCACAAAGGATAAACTGAACTGGTGGATATCTACCTCTAAATCCTGTCATATTTTGAGAGTACCAGTGAAGTACCCTGGAATTCTATTACCTTTCACATCCATAACAACACTTTTTCTAAGCATGCATTTGTTTGATTTTATGCCTCATGCCAGCATACTTTTTCTCCCTACTGAAGAAGTTGGCTTAGTAGAATTTCCATAGATTCCATTCTATTGTCCATTTTTTATAATATAAGATTTCATAAGAGCAGTATGTTTTTACTTTAAAAAGTAACTCAAAAAGTAGCTATAGGATAGAAAATACTTTTTTGAAATTGGGAACTCCTAAGGAATCAAGAAAAATAAAGTTGAACAATATGACATACTTGCTTTAACATCTTTTTCTCATGATAAATAAGGTCTTCAATGCTGATAAAATGGAACCATTTTGACAACTAAAATATCAACAAAAATTGTGAAGTACATGAATGTTTTGTATTAGCAATACTCAAATAAATTGATTCAATAATGTGAAATGTGAGATTTTAATTTTAAAAAGTCACTTTAATAAAAACCTCCTTTCAGTAGTAGGGCTCCTTTCAAACTTTCTTTCAAGAGGCAGGTAGCATATTTCATACTCTACTAGTTGTTTTTCTTTCCCAAACATTCAAGAAATATAGAATATCTCTAGGTTTTAAGATATAAAATACTGATAACAATTTGTTTTATTATTTTCAGTTGCCATTTCCCACATTTAAAAGAAAATAAATGCTTAAATTAAATAGATACTATTTCACAGGAATTTTTTTAGTGGAAAACTGAATACGATTCACTGTGCTTTGTAAGTAAATAGTGTCAAACAGAGTATGCCATGTGCTTGAGTTTGTAGGGTAAGAATTTGCTAAAGGGAAGCAGCAGGGGCAGTTAAGTAATCTAAAGACATGTGAATAAAGCCACTAACATCATTACCCCTACCCTCATTTGGTCAATGAGCAAAAGTGATGGCCTATTTTCCATTGCATTACATCTCTACTCCTAGGTTCAACAAGAGTTGAAACACAGACTGCTATAAAATTTTTAATTATACATATTTTTTAATTTCTAAACAGTTTTTTGATGCAACATAATTCAAAGTAATATGCCATTTTAATAACTGCTAAAATACTTTCAGAAGACAATAAGCATTTATTAAACACTTACTAAAAGTGTATACTAGTCACTATGCTAAATACTTTACAAATATCTCATTTGATCTTCACAACAACCTTGTGAGACAGGCGTTATTATCATTCCCATTTTATAGTTGGGGAAACTGAGGCAGACAAAGGTTTAGTGACTTGCCCAGGGTCAAATAGTAAATATCTGATTCTGTATTTGAACTCAAATCTTCCTGACTTCAGGCCTGTGTTCTATCTACTCTGCTACCTAGCTGCCTGTGTTTCTTCAGCAAAATTGAACTTTCTGAATACTTGGGGGGAAATTCAGGTTTTGTGTTACTGGTTTATTTACATAGTTAGTAATGATGTCACAGTGAAAACAAGACCAAAGTATATTATACAAGAAGAATGTAACCCATTTACTATAAAGAAATCTCTTCTAAAACAATGAACTAATCACAAGAAATCGTACAAGTTTGTAGAACGTAAAACAATAACTTTAATGGGGTTAAATTGAAGCAAAGCCCAAATATTACTCTGTCAATTCAAGTTAGATACTGGAAATGTCTATTAGGGCCCACTCCAGGGTCTGTCACCAATCAGCTTAAAAAACAGACCTGTGATGAAACCCGAAGAAGGAGGTCAACAGAATGGCTTCAGGATGTCTATTTAAACGAAGACAGACCTGAGTTAATTCCGAACACCACATGGTGAGCTGTGAAACATAATGACAAATATTTTCAGGATCAAAGAGCACAGGAAGAGATCAAGTTTCTTTCATATTTATCAGCAAATCAATGAGAGAATATTTCTCTCATCGAAGAAATCTGCACACCGAATATTCCTTCTCATCTGTGTATATTTGCCCAAATTATTCCTTCTATCTAGAATTACCTTTCTTTTTCCTCTTTCCAATCTATCTTCCACATCTCCTTAAAAATTATGTATTATTTGCCATCAACTTGTAGGGTTAAATTTTTGAAATTTTCCTTTCAGAATCTTCCCCTAGTAACTCTACCTGAAATCTGTGTAGCTCCATGAAGCAACTTCTGACTTCATGAATTAAATATCTTGGTTTTCCACTAGCATGAAAGACTGAGGAAAATAGAATATAGTAGATGCTTATATATGAATAAACTTATTGTCATTTACTTATATTAGTCAGACTTTTTAAAGTGCAGTGAAAAGAGATCGGCACCTGCTCTGGAATACTTCTCCAACTTGACTTTGTTTTGAAAGTTGATTGCATAGTAAGGTGAATATTACCCCAGGTTTAAGAGTATTTATAGACCCACACTCATAAAACTTTAGTTTGCCAACCCCCAGAAGTGAGTTTACCATTAGTCAGGAGACACAACTGGTTTAAGGCAAAGACATTTACAAAGATAACATAGTAACAATAGTGGCTATAAAACATCCTTCCCTAATTAAAACTTTGGGACACACTCTCCCACTCATATACACAGTGTCTTTGGAAAGTAGCTACAAACAGAATATGCTGATAGAGAGTTATACATTTAGCAAACACATATGGCCAAGGAAGCTCATTTATCATGTAGTGTAGGTGACTGATTTTCTTTCTTTTCTCATGGAGACCTCAAGTAGGGCATCAAAAACCCTAAATGTGGTTTTACTCCATCCTTTACTTACTCATAATTTGTTATAATGAAAGCATTAAGATGCATCCTTAGCAATCCTATTTTATTCTCAGTGTTCCTGCTCACTTGCTTTCCCCCCAATCTCTTTTTTACCATATATTAACTGATTTTCTGCCATATGTAATTATTATATTTTTAAATTATTATGTTCTATGTGATTGAACTCTAGTTGGAGAAAAAAAAAGTTGTTGAGATTATCCTTATAAATATATCAATAATCCTTGTTTTTTTTTTCCACTTAGATTATTTTCCTCTAACTTATCTTCATGCCTTTGTCATTTGGCAGAAAAAATAACTTTTTACATCATATTGCTCAAGTTAATCTCTTAACCACTCTAATAACCTTGAAGATCTCTCCAAATCATCTAATCAAAAGAGCCATTATTTCACTCTGTTTCTTGCCTGATTCAGATTTGGATTTTTGAAATAATTTCAAAAGAAGTTTCTACTCTTAATTTTTCTTTCTCATCCCACATATTAAATAAATTGCCAACCTCTGATGATTTCTTTCTCTAACTTAGTTCTTTCATATGTCGCATTCTCATCACTCACACAGCCACCACCCTGATTCAGGCCCTCATTGTCTTTGACCTGAACTATTGTAATAAATAGCCTTCTCATTGGAATACTTGCCTAAATTCTCTCTCTAGTCCAATACATCTTCTACACTGTTGCCAAAATGATTTTTCTAAAGCTCCTAAAGGTCTGCCCATGTCACTCATCTATTCAGCAGCCTCCAGTGGTTCCCTATTGTTTCTAGGATCAAATATTGACTGCCATATTTAATATTTTAAGCATTTTGCAACCTGGCCAATTTTTCTCTTTCCCACTTTTTAAAAATTATTCCCATCCATTCATTCTATGGTCCAGCCAAGCATATTATCTCTCACATTAAAAAGTCCACTCCTTGAGGAAAAGGACTGTTTTCGCTTTTTATTTGTATACCTATATTTAACTCAGTGCTTAACCCATAAGTGAAAGCAGTGTGACATGGCAAAAAGCACTGGCTCTTGAGTCAGAGGACATAGGTTCAAATTATACCTCTGTGACTTGGGTCAAAGCTTTTCCTGAGCTTCAGATTCTTCTAGTATAAAATAAAAGAATTCAACTAGATTGCCCCTGAGTTGTCTTTCATGTCAAAATCTGTAATTGGTTGATTCCAATATATATTATGACTCATCCTAGAAAGCATACTGGTATATTTCACTTCTTTACTTGGGATCATTTTTTTTTTTGGCTAGGCAGTGGGGTTAAGTGACTTGCCTAGGGTCACACAGCTAGTGAGTGTTATGTATCTGAGGCCGGATTTGAACTCACGTTTGCCTGTGTCCAGGGCTGGTGCTCTATCCACTGCACCACCTAGCTGCCCCCCGGGATCATTTTTTTTAAATCAATTGGGGTTAAGTGACTTGCCCAGGGTCACACAGCTAGTAAGTGTCAAGTATTTGGTTTGAGGCCAGATTTGAACTTAGGGCCTCCTGACTTCACGGCCAGTGTCCTATCCACTGTGCCACCTAGCTGCCCCTACTTGGGATCATTGTAGCACTTTTGTAATGAATTTGTGCTGTATTACTGTGCAATATGCTGACTTGCAAAACTATTCTTCATTTATTTCCTGTGTGAATTCATCCTCTATTTTTATTTGTAAGCACACTGAAGTCAATCTTATATGATCTCCAACAATGAAGGCACACTCAATATCTTATTAATCTGACAAAATTTGACATCTGATATATGGTGCTAATGTTATTAATATGATGTTTTTCTTTGAAAGCTAATAGTACTGATTCATCAGCTATGAAAAAAAAATTTTAAGTCTCTAACTTCTAATTCTAAAAAATATCAATTTGGCCACCATCACTGAAAGTTCTTTTTAGTGATCATAATTAACATGTATAAGTAAAAGGATAGAATTTTTTACTTAGTTATCATTGTTCCATCATTCCTATGATTTGAGATATGTTGTAAATGATAGTTTCTGTGACGCTTTTCAAAGCTATGAGAACAATTAATAGATGTATTAAATGACTAGTTTCAAATGAACATTATATATTTTTAAAATCTTCAGATTATGATTATTTGTCATTGTGGTAGGAGTGGATTAGAATTGTGGTTTGAACCTGATTTCATAACTATAGGGGACCTCCAAGTGTGAAAATTTCCATGTGGTCTTAAAGAGTTGTCAGGAAACACAGCGCATGGTTAAGTGCATTGCTGATGGTTATGTAGGTGGGCATAAAACCAAAGCTAATTATAAAAAGCCAGCCTTGGCTCTGATTCTTAAAATCTAGCCAATGGCTAAGATTCTTAAGATCTGGCCTGCTTGCATTAGCCATACAAATGCTTAGATTCCTTAAGAGTCTGGCCAACATGGCGGATTTTTTAAATCTCACCCACCCCTGATTGATATTCTAATAAACCTTGTCTTTGGCTGGAAAAAAAAGCCATCCTTTTATCCATCATGCCACTCTGCCTCTCAAGAAATAGTATACTGAAATAAATTTAATAAATATAATTGTATTGATTCAATTAATAAAACTAACATTGAAATGAATGACTTGCCTAGAGTCACACAGCCAGTATATGTCACAGGTACACTTGAATCCATGGACCTATGGCCAACTCCCTATCCATTACACAGATGGATCAGTGGAATCATAGTCTTAGAACTGGAAGGGACTCTATAAGTCATCTAGTCTCATTTTACAGATGAGAAAACTAAGGTCTATGGAAATTAAATAACTTGCCGAAGCTGTCATAGGGAGTGTAATTCTACTTTTATAAGTGGAATTTGTATGCAGGTACCCTGACTAAAGTGTCATTGCCCTTTCTGCTGCACATATCACTTTCAAACAGATAAAGTAGCCAAAAATAGGCAAATGATATGTTTTTATGAATAAATTCTAAGAATGAGTTGAAAACAATTCACTGATTGTCATTTATAAATATTTACCTAAAATACCAAGGTACTTGAAAGTAGTTTGTCCATTTAGGGAGTTTAAATATTTCATTACACCGAACTGCTCTCATGTGCGAGAAATATAAAAGAATTGCTGACATTTACATGTAGTGTTTCTAAGATTTATATAGCAGATTTGTGCATGTATGTATGTGTATGTATGTACATGTATGTATGCGTGTATGCATATTTCTACTTAAGTTGATTGTAAATTCCTTTAAGGGAGGGGCCAGCTTTTCTGTTTCCTTTGTTGCTCTTCCCGTCACATGTAACAACCATCAAATGAACAAATTCCATATTTGCTGAATTGGGGAAAAGGTATGGCTATAAGAGGGAGAACAACAGTAGAGACATCGAAATTAAAATCTCATCAAAGACACCTCATCATTGGATTCAGAATTCTGAGTCAAAGGCATGCAGTTATTTAATGTGCTTTTCATACGGCTAGACTTTTTGGAGTCATTCATCTAACTTACAAATTTATAAATAAATTCATGTAAATGATGCTTTATTGAAAGACAGAAGAAGCTTTGTGCTTTGTTATAAGCACTTTATGTCAAATCCGAATTGTAATATGGTAACATGGTAACACCAATGATCTTATCTGCTGAATCATCACCTTTACAGTAGTAAGACATTATGCCAAAGTATATGAATATATATATGTATATATGTATATATATATATATATATATATATAAAATCCTTTTTATCATTATTATGGCATAACTAGCCCAGACTATTAAAACTGAAGCCATGAGTGACTGGAGATAAGTTTCAAAAACATTTTTGTTTTCAAAACCATTCCACTTCAGATATACAACACAACATTCTTCTTTACTGGCTCAATAAGAGGGATTTTGTTTCCCTATTTTTGATAAATATGTTATTATAAATCCCCTGCCATTTATTCCTAACTTTTAAATTCACTATCATCTTGTAAGTGAAGAATTCATATAAGTCATGTTCCTTTCCCCTAGCAAAATGATCTCACATTGCTTACAGGCAATCAATGATTTTTTTTTAAATAAAAAATAAAGTATCAGTAGGAAAGAGAAAGAAAAAGAGAGAAAATGATTTAGGAAAGCAAAATGAATTTGCTTATTGGACATGTACAAGAAGTGTCTCATTTTGCACCCTGAATTTGTGACCTGTCTGTGAGGAGGTGGATAACATCTTTCATCATTGATTTATTTAAACGTGAATGGGCAAACCAAAAACTGTGGTTCTTTTAGCTTTCAAAGTTATTTACTATTTTTACAGTGTTGTTGTATAAATTGTTCTCCCCATTCTGCTCATTTTCTGCTCTATCAGTTTATGTAAGTCTTCAGATTTGTTCTTTTCTGTAAAATTAATGTTGCATTATACGTTGTCCTTCTGGTTATGCTCACTTCACTTCATTCATACAAGTCTCCTTGAAATCATGTTTCCTCATTTCTTATAGAATAATAGTATTCCATTACATTCATTCACCATAATTTGTTCAGGGCTTTCTCTTAGTTTTCAGGTTGTTTTTTTTTAACACCATAAAAAGAGGTGTTACAGGATATTTTCTCCTTTCTTTGAACTTTTTGGGGCATAGGCCCAGCAGCAGAGGCAGCTAGGTAATAGAATGGATAGAATGCTGAATTTTGAATCAAAAGCTCAGGTCATCTTGACTCATACTCTATCATTCTATCTACCTAGCTGCATATCTTCAATAAAAATGAAACTATTTCCTCTTGGTGCAAATATTCTATTTGGGGACAGGGGGACACATACACAAATAAGTTAAATAAAAACAATACATATACTGTAAATAGAGAATTTTGTTGCTTTTTGGAAGGGTAGAGAGAACTAACATCTGGATAGGGAGAGGAGGGACAGGAAAGTATTTGTCTATGAGGTGGCATTTGAATTCATAATTGAAGGGAATTAGGAATGCTAAGAGATGGAAGTGAGGAAGAAGAACATTGTAGGAATGAGGACTAGCCTGTACAAATATATGGGAAATACAATGTTATATATGGATTCTAATGATTGCATATATTTATAATGGAATTGAAATTTATCTAAAGCTATAATTCACAAACTACCTAATTGCTAATACTTTTGGCCTTCATGGCCTCCATGGGTATCAACATTGAATTGAGATTCCATATAAGTTAATAAAACTCAGTAATCATTACCAATCAAAATCTATCACATGTATGATTTTCTTTTCTTCTTTTTATTCCATTATCTTCACATGTTCCCTATACCACTCTGCGTGCAAGAGTTTTAACCTGGAGTCCATGAACACATACATGTGTGCATGTGTGTGTATGTACATATATATGTATGTGTATATATATATATATTAAATGTGTGTGTACATATATATACTTGAGTGTATATATATGTATACACATATAATTACATTTCAATATATGTTTTGTAATTTTGTAATCATGTATTTTTAAGCATTTAAAAATGTTTTTTTCAGGAGTCTATGGGTATCACCAGCGGGTCAAAGGTGTCTATGAAAAAAAAAATACAGAAAGAAAGAAAAAAAAGATTGAAATCCCTGTGGTATAAAGGATTATAACACTTAATTCTATATCTGCTCATGAAAGGATCTTTCCTTGACCATTGATAATCCATCCACTTTACTCGATGCCCTCTTCTGACTGCCTGGAACTCTTGCTAAAATCTTTGTTGTACCTCCTGCTCAGTTTCTTGCCTTATTATCTTCAATTTCCTCACTCCTTAAGATTCTGTAATCAATAGCTTTTTTTCTCTGGTCTTTCCCTAGATTCTCCAGTTCTCGCAGTCTACATTACCATAAGGATTCCAAGTACCTTAGGCTCCTTTTCCTGACAAACCCAACTCAAATTTCAATCTATGTGACTCAGAACCCCACTCTTTGCCCACATCCTTACAGAAGACTATGATCCAGACTGAAATTTAAGGTCTGGTATTTGCTAATATTCTACCCGTACTCTATATTTCTCCTCTTCCAAATAATCAAGACCCCTGTTGCTAGACTGAGAAAGATACTATCTGGTCATTGATTTTCTATCCTCCAAACCACTAGGAGAGTGTGAGGAGTGCCTTAAAAGTCATATGGATTCATGGGGCATGTAACTAGAAGAATTGGAGAAGTTATTGAAGAAGGGCAACTAAATACCACTAATATATGTGAAAATATTTGCAGATCTCATGATATTAAAGAGATTTGTATATAAGACTATTCTCACAAGTGTGAATCTACTATCTCATTTTAGGGGGAAAAAAGAAACCTCTACATATTTATTTCTTTGTTAAGTGTTAAACTAAATATATCATTGTTAATTGGAAGTTTATCAAGCCTAGGATACTTATTGACTATATGCTATGGAAATCCATATTTAAATTAAACATTAAATCATATTTTCTTTGCAAAGGCTTTATGTTTCTTGGCTATTCTGAAAATCTTGAAATAAATCCCTTTCCTTAAACTAAGATACAATTAAGGCCTTTAGTTTACAATTTGGATGTTAGTTCTTTTAGATAATCTTAAAATTTTAAAAGTCCATTAATAAAACCATTCCTTAGCCCTATTTGGCAAAGAAATCATGTTAAAATCTTTTTTAAAAAATATTTAAGTGGTATAGGTAGAGAATCATCAAAGACTTTGAAATATTGATTGACTCATCTTGGAATTAGGTCTTGTAAGGACCAGCAAGACCCATCTTCTGTTTTTTGAAATGACATACTGTTTGAGAAAGCCTGAGTCTACTTTTATTAAGGGGAAGTTTGCTTCAGATCATGTATTTTTCCCCAGGAATGTTACTGTTCTGCAACCAGGTGTAAGTATATTCAATCAAATTATACCATGTGTTCCACCAAAAAGAAATTCATTTTCATTGACATACCTAAATTGCATCTTAATCACTAGGTGTAGCTCATTAAATCCCAAGGAAAGAGCCACCACTATCTTTAACTGTATCCAGGTAAGTTTTTAGAGACAATTTAGATGCAATTTGGAGGTAGTGTGCATAGTGAATAAATTTCTGGAAGTAGAGTCAGACAAACTAAGTTTGTATTGGTTAGCCTTGGTTGTTACTTAATCCCTCTGAGTTTCAGTCTCCTCATCCATAAAATGGGACTAATAATAATCACAACTACTTCCCATAGTTGTTAGGAGCAAACGGGATCACGAATGTGAAGTATGCTATAAACCTTAAAGTGGCAGCAAGCTAAATGGCACAGTGGATAGAATCCTGGGCCTGGATTCAGGAAGACCTGAGTTCAAATTCTGTCTCAGACATTTACTAACTGTGTGATATTAAGCAAGTCACTTTACCCTGTTTGCCTCAGTTTCCTAATCTATAAAATGAGCCAGAAAAGAAAACAACAAACCACTCTAGAATCTTTGCCAAGAAAACTACAAATGAGGTCACAAAGAGTAGGACGTGACTGAAACAACTGAACAAAAACTGTAAAGCACTACATAAATATCAAATGCTGTTATTATTACTGATAAAACTTGGTTAGTACATGTTGGTACTCTGAAAAGGAGGGGGAATAAATGGTTCTAAAGTGTTTTTTTTAAACAATTGCTTTTTTTCTTAGTAAATTCTATTAGTGTTCTTAAAACAGCCCGCTAGTAGGAGTTTCAGTTGCAGCTATTTATCATTTGTTAATGTTTACAAATATATTTTCAATCTCTTATGATATGTGAGCAAAGGAATCATGTCATTTTGTTGTCACTGAAAGTTATTTCAAATAGAAAAATAAGTTTATATGTATTTTTTTTTTTGCTGAGAAGTGTGGTCTAGTGGAGAAATAACTGGACTCATTATCAAGACTGGGATTTTTTGCTTGCTGCCTAAATCTTAGTGTGCAGTTGTTTAAACTGCATTATTGAGCAGTTCCTAGAACTTTCTTTTAAATGATTTTCTCCTCTCTTTCCTAAATGTAACAATGATATGTGTGTATATAAAACATAAATGTATGTGTATATACACATTAATGATATATACTCGTATATTATATATGCACACACATCTATATCGATAGATAGATAGATAGATAGATAGATAGATAGATAGATAGATAGAT
>NW_020954569.1:16538170-16715573 GCF_900497805.2 Vombatus ursinus
GATAGATAGATAGATAGATAGATAGATAGATAGATAGATAGATAGATAGATAGATAGATAGATTCATGCACATACATATAGCTAACCAGAATGCAATAGTGTACTTTGGATCAAATTCCAAACAGCTTAACTGCTATTGTTATGTCTTCAATTCTTGATCAAATGGTATAATTCTGATTATAAATCAGAGGAAAAATGTACATCTCATGATGGAAAATATACATCTCATTTCCAAAATTGTTCTGTTATTATTTCTTACTGTTACTCCACTGATACTTAAGTGACTAATACCTATTGTGATATTTTATGTTGTTCCTGCTGCTGCTACTCCTATCTGAACTTCCCCTAAACCCACCACCACCACCATCTATTAGTATATGGCATTCCCATTAGGAAGCTTCCTATATCCATGCAGATCAGCAAATATTTCCCAACTTATTGTCTTCCAGTATTATCCTCCATCAATGAGTGGCTAAGTGACTTGTCTAGGCATGTACTTCCAATATGTATTAGTGGCAGAATTTTATTTCAGAGCATCCTAACCCTGAAACTAGCTTTCCAACCTTAATTCCCCATTGCCTCTCGATACTATGATAGTAGTCCATATACACAGGCTGTATTTCCATCTGTCCATGCCAATTTAACTCTATGAATTATAAATACCATTTTTTTGTGTTGTAGTTTTTAGAACAGTAACAACCTTGAATTTCTTTTTGAACAGATATGTAGCAGACAAGTTAAGAGTTGAATTGACTTGACTAAGGTCAACTAGGTACTAAGAAGAACTGGATTGAAAACTCACTCTCCTAAACCCAAATCCAGTGCTCTTTCCTTTGTACTTTTTTTCCAACCTGTGTTTTCTCTTTTTCTTTCAAAGAGATCTTATTTTAGAGGTGTGTCCTGTATTCTAATTTATACAGTATTTCACATGAAATCATTATCCACATAGACTGACCATCTGTTAAAATACTTCTAAACAAGAATGATCAAAGATAATTTCAAAGTGATTCTGGGCAAATTCCTTAAAAGTCATGAATATTAATTTGGCAAAAATATACATTTTAAAATATTTAAAATGCACATAACAAATGGGAAAATTGCATATAGTTTTCCTTCTTTTTTTCTTTTTTTTTTTTTTTTGGTGAGGCAATTGGGGTTAAGTGACTCACCTAAGGTCACACAGCTAGCACTTGTCAAGTGTTTGGTCTGAGGCCGGATTTAAACTCAGGTCCATCTGACTTCAGGGCCGGTGCTCTATCCACTGTGCCACCTAGCTGCCCCTATAGTTTTCATTCTTAAAAAAAAAAAAGTATATCCTGCACCTGTCAACAGGAAACTTCATGCCTCATTTGAAAAATAGTTTAATTGCTATAGTAACTTGGTGCTTTCTCCTTGGAACAATGCTATAGGCTTTAAATAGTGTTTTGCTTACATCTCACACACACACACACACACACACACACACACACAGCTGATTTGTTACTACTTCTTTTTTCTGCATGAGGAATCCACCTAAACTGTCACCAGTCAAATTTCTGCCTGGAGCTCCAACTAACAAATTGAATTATAATAGAATAAAGGTGCCTTTACTTGAAGTTGAGATATTTACATTCAGGGCAATCTTTGGGACTTGTCATTATTTGGAGATGGTTCTAATTAAGTTATTCTCTCATTCTAGTAGAATTGCAAGCAGACAGAAACTCATTATGAACCCCTTAAAACAAAATGGATTACCCCTAATTCAGTTAGTTCTCTTCTTTGCCACATCACCACTTGTTCTTTCTATGCTACATGAAAGTACATCGCCTTAAATAAGTCTTCAAGGACGATGTTCTAATTTTGTTGTTATTGCTGGAGCTGCTGTCATTCTTTTTTATCAAGTTGTGAAAATCAAATGAGAAAGCATATGTAAAGCCCTCTGCAAACCTTAAAGAGCTATAGGAATGCTAGCTATTATAATTATAATCATCAGGAGGTGACAAAGTTTATATTTAGTGGCTTTAAAATATACTGTAGTTTTTTTGGGGTGTCACTTTCAGGTTATATAATGAAAGTAAACTTAAATGGAGTTTTCTAGGGGCATTCTTAAAGCAATAATAATCATCAGCATAGTAACTATCCCTTATAAGAGCAATTATCATCATTTTCAACATCAATAACTATGTTGACTGACAGCAACCTATATATCTAGGGAATGAACAATTCTAGTAATTATACTGTAGGATGAGAGATTCAGTTTTATTCCTAACTACACTAACAAATTGCAAATTACACAGCCTCTTATAATTCAGGTTTACCCACCAGAATGAGACTCTTAATATAGGCTTAAAATGACTTTAGAATTCTTACAGTTTTAGCACAAATACTTTTGAACACTACCAGATTCAAGCTCATATAAAAACTTTTCCAAAGTGGAATAGTCTCCTCCAGGAGGTAATGAGCTCCCCCAACTTTAAAATATTCAAGCAAAAGTCAGATATTCTCATGTCAGGTAGATTTAAAATAATTAAAAATGCTATGGTTATGCTTTGTTTTAGGTAACAAAAATTTACAGATTAGGTTTCTCTTAATAAAGTAAAACAGTTCAAACAGTGACCTCTCCTGAAAGTGTAAGCAGCATTCCAGATCTGTAGCACTGCCCCCACCTTTTAGTTTTTAATTTTTTTAAATTATTATCAGAAGTCTTTTTTTTCTCTGACATCCCCCCATTGGAAAAAAAAAGACAAGAAAATTTTCTTTTTAATAAATATGTACAGTCAAGCAAAAAATGTTCCCTCATTCTTCCTCTTCCTCTTTCTCACTCTCTTTGTCTCTCTGTCTGTCTCTCTTATATATATGTGTGTGTATATATGTATGTATGTGTGTGTGTATATATATACATATATACACACACATACATATATATAATGTGCATATATACACATATTTGTGAATGTCTGTTTCATATGTGTGTACACATGTTTTTTGGCAGCTGATATTTATATAGTACTTTAATGTTTTTGTTCAGTTGTTTCAGTCATGTTCTACTCTTTGTGACTCCATTTGGGGTTTTCTTGGCAACAGATACTGGAATAGTTTGCCATTTCCTTCTCCAGCTCATTTTACAGATGAGAAAACTGAGTCAAACAAGGTTAATTGACTTGTTTAGGGTTACACAGCTAGTAAATGTCTAATGCCAGATTTGAACTCAGGTCTTCTTGACTCCAGGCCTCGACTCTATCTACTGCACCACCTACTTGCCCACTAGATGTGGTAAAAGGGATGTTCAGGGAGGACTAACATCTCTGTTATGAGAGCTTGCCAAGACCCTTTTAGGGTTCCTCATCTACCTTTGTAGTCCACCTTCACCCAATTCTCACTTACATCCCAAGAAGTCATAGTATGCACAGCAACAATACCTTGGTAAATTTTTCTCAGCAGACAGTTTCTTCCCAGTTGAGGATAACTGATAGCTCTTTTGTCTTACTAGTGGACTTCAATGACTCTAGAAGAGAGTGAAGCTGAGGACTTTGTGCAACTCTGCCTCACTTAAATCCAATTTATGCACAAGTTAAGACATCACCCCACAATGTCATTGGTCCTCTTCAAAAATGAAGGATGAACAACAATACGTAAGTTTATTTATATACATACATATGTGTGTATTTATATGTGTGTGTTTTGTACATATTTGTATACAACCAATAAGGTTCATCACCAGAAAGCTGTCCATCAGATGACTTATCTATTCATTTGGTTAGCAGTTAATCAATGAATCAATCAGCATACATTGATTAAATGCTTACTACATACCAGATACTATGTTAAGTGAGGGAGATACAACAACAAAAAGAAAACAGCCATTATATTAAAGGCACTTACATTCTACCAAGGGAAATGACATGCACATATAAGTAATTTTTTAAAAAAGCAAAGCAAACATAAGGGATGTGACTTGTAATAAAGCTATATCCCTTGTATTTACTTTGCTTGTATTTATTATAGGTTGGAAAGCAATTTTAAAGGACTTTAAATGTCTACCAGATAAGTTTGTAGCATATTTTTAGAAGAAATAGAGACCCTGGACCTTCCACTGCCTGATCTGTGCTTTAGGACTGTATTTTGGCAGTTGTGCCATGTTTTCTGTCTTGCATAGTTAAGATGTCCCAGAAAACAGTGACCTCTTGATTGCCATCAGATTTTTTAAAATAGTGGCTTTAGTCCTCGGCAGAAAGTTGCTTACCACTAGTACTCCTCACATCATCCTCTGGCACTTACTGAATTATTTGTCTCCTGAGGTTCCTACAGATCCAAAATATCACTCTTTGGAGGAAAAGCAGCTACTTCATCCTTTTGTAGAAGAGCTTCATCATTTCCTTAGGTCCAAATATTCAGTTGTTCACTTTCTCTCCTTTCTCTTCTGTGTCCCCTTTTATCCTCCAATCTCCTAATGAGGACAGAATTATTCTCCATTTCTCCATATGTATTTTTAAGTCTTTCTTTTATTTCTTTTTTGGTTTAAATTGTTTTTTTGTCTTTAAAGAATATTTTGCCTCCTTCCTTTCTGGGTTTAAGTGCACCCTTTTCCATGTATTCCTTTTTCATATCTACTGTTCATAGTTGCTTAACCCTATTTGTTTAGTTCCTCACCTATAAAATGAGCTGGAGAAGGAAATGGTCAACCATTGCAATATCTTTGCCAAGAAAACCCCAAATGGGGGCATGAAGAGTCAGACATTATTGGAAAACAACTGAACAACCACAGGCACTAAAAAAGTGTTCTTTGACTTGACTTGAAAGAAGTAGGTTATTTTGCCTACCTTTATCTAGATTCTCAGAACTAAACATAATAACTGTTGATGTTAATCTAAGTGTTTGACAGTATGTTCATACTTGAGCATGTTGCAGTAAGTTTGAAGTTAGATAAAATAGCTGTATTTGCTTTCAAGGAAGGTTAACTGAAATATAAGAAATAAACAATCAGGCAGACAAGAGTGCTTAATTTAAATAATATATTTGGATTCCATGTAGATTTGATTTCAATAAAATTACTGCTGTGTTGAATAGGAAATGTACAGGATTCATGTGACAAAAATAACTCTAATACAAAGCACTACCTATGTAGCAAGTTTCATTATTTATTACTTCTTTCCAATTCATATCAATTATTGTTTGTCTGATAAATCTCAGCCACCCATATTTAGCTATTACACTTATTCTTTGATTCAGATAATTTCAAACATTTTAACCACAGTAGTTCAGAACTAGAAGGGACTTTAGAGATCTGTCACAAGATTTTGAACTTCAAGAGACATGAGAGATCATTATTTCCCATTCTCTGCATTTTATAGATGAGGATGCTGAGACTCAGTGAGGCTAAATTATTTGCCTACAGAAGCAATAAGTAACAGATCTGGGAGAAAAGATTGTTTAAAAATCCTGTGTAATTTAAGGTCACCTAGGGAGAGGCAAGGGAATAGCATTTATTAAGCACTTACTGTATTGCAGACACTGTGTTAAGTGCTTGTAATATAAAGAAAGAAAAATAGGACATAGAAGACATAGAGAAGAATATTACACAAAGATTACTTTATTTGGAATCAGAGACTCAATTTCAAAATTCTAATTCTATTACTTATTACATGTGTAACTTTAGATTACACTTAACCTCTCCATACTTTTGTTCCCTATCTATAATCAATAAATCAAAATGAATTTATTAAGTACACATTATATGATAGCAACTATGTTGAGCTCTGGGTAATAATGACACAATTGATATAAACCTTTCCCTCAAAAAAAATGGTATTCTATCATAGCAGACAGCACGTAATTATAACAACAACAATAGCTAGCATAGATGCACTTTAAGGTTTGCAAAATGCTTTGCAAATAATGTCTCACTTCATTCTCCCAACAACACTGAGATACAGCTATTACTATCCCCATCTTATTGATAAAGAAATTAAGGCAGTGATTAAGTGACTTTTCCAAGGTCTCAAAGCTAATGAATATCTGAGATGGAATTTGAACTCTAGTCTTCCTGATTTAAGTCTAGCAATCTATACACTGGATCACTTAGTTACCTCTGCATGTCACACACATTTAAAAGTATATACAAAAGAGGTATAAACACAACAAATGCAAGACAATAGAGCCCTTGCAGCTGGGTAGCAAGATGGTACTAAAGGTAGTATTAGAGCCAAACTTTGAAGGAGACCAGAAGGAGAAAGGAGGGCCAAGAGCATTTTAGTCATGGCTGATGCATTTGGAAAGGTACAGAGTTTTGAGAATAGATTAGAGCAGTGATATCAAACTCTAGAACCAGGGGCCACTAAGCCATGCATAAATATACCTACAGGCCTCATATTGACTTAGTTTTAAAATGAATTATTATCTGTTTTATTGTATTTTTGTTAAATATTTCCCAATTACATTTGAGTCTGGTTTCTTTGGGCCTAACTCAGGAATGTTGTAAGCTCCATGTGGCTGAATGTTTGCGAACTCTGGAGTAGATCACCACCAAGGTCCCTTTGCAGATTTGTCTCTATGACCTTATAAACTTTTGACAAGGGTTGGTATAAGCATTAGTGTTTTTATCGCATTAGCTCTATCCTTACAGAAGTTTCATAGTCTCATAATTTCATTTTGAGTATGAACTCTATCTTACACTACTTTTGTATGTTATAGGAAATAGCATAATTCAGATTATTAAGTGGATCCTTTTATCCCATTCATGTACAGAAGGTATTCCTTCCTTTTTGCCATCCATACTAATCCATGTGTGTGTGATTCTTGTTTATGTCCCTCCAGAAATATTTTGCAGAGACCTACCAAACATCCTGAATAACCTTCTTTTGGGTCTATTTAACTTTTTGATCTATTCCAGAGCAAAGAAAGACTGTCCCACATCCTCATATTTGAGGAATCCACTTTCTTTTCTGATCTTAGGTGGTAGAGATGGTATCCTTTGTCTTGAACTCGATTTCTCATTGGTCTTGAGGGAAAGCAAGGATTCTGAGAGTCAGAGATGAGGAGGGACAGCATTCCAGCCATTGGGAACAGATAATGAAAAGGCTCAAAAGAGGGAGACTACCATGTGTGAACTTTAGAAATCCTGAAATTTATTCTAACTTTTTTTATTCATCCTTTGTCATCTCCCTAGTCCTCTATCTTCTCTATGTACACATTTAAAAAAAAAAGAGTATTCAGGTATTACAAAATTATCAATATATTATCCAGAGTAACTCCAGTCAACTCGGTTGCAAAGGAAACAATCAAATGTTAAAGCTCCCCCTCCACAAAAGATTTAATATGACACTCTTTTAAAATAATTTTCTTTATTTCCTCTCCTCTCACCTTTTCTTCCTCCCACTCTATAATGACATTTAAACATCCATCTGCTCTGAGAGAGAAAAGAATATGGAGGGGTCAGTGTAAATCATAAGAGCCAAGACTAAATAACCTTTCCTAGGTTCCACAACAATGCCACCATGGTCGATTGGAACAGCAGGTATGACTGTGAATTGTTCTTAAATTCTCAAATCTCTTCCATATTTGGTGTCTGTTAATCACCTCTGAGCCAACATGCAATGAAATGGGATAGACAGCAATGAAGCTCTCTATGGGGAATAAAAAAATAAGACACCTGTTCCCTTTCTACCACCACATAAAAACTCAAATAAAAAAAAGAAACTCTCAACCAGAAAAATTCAAAAGACAATGTTGTTTCTGTATGTTTTTGCTCTTTTCTTTGTCTTTATAGACTGCAAGGTAATCATTGAAGACAAAGATTAAAAAGTTCTCATATTTTGTGTAATACTTAAAACCAAGATGCTTTGAACAAGTGTTTTCCTATTTATTTTAAATAATAGTACCCAGAAAAGGGGTCACATATTTGACTGGATTAATGCTTGTTCTTGGGAAGAAAGAAAAATATTTTGTACTTTTAAAAATGATCAAGTTAGTTTCCCTTGGTTGTATTAAATTAAATAGGACCAAATTCAAAATTTAAGTAAGCCTAAGGAGGTTATCCTAATAAAGATAAATAGCAGTTCATATGCTTGTAGGAAGATATTCCATAAGTATGAAATAGGCAGTCTCTAAAGAGTAATAATTCTTTCAGGCTTTAAGGGATCTTTGGTAAATTATTGCTTTCATTAAATGATAAATTCCTGGTCTCAAAGAATTAATCCACATCCCTAAGTGACTAATTTACTCTTAGAAGGAGTAGATCATTTAATGACTATTTAGCATATGGTCCAGGACTTGATATATCACTCAAGTCAAATAGAACTCCTTCCCAAAATGAGGGCTAGTGACCAAATGACTTGTACTCTCATATGTCAGTATGGGATGATACAAAAAGCACTCCACTCAAAATCATAAGACTCAAGCGTGAATTTTGGCTCTGCCACTTATTACTCATGTGGCCTTGGGCACGTGATTAAACCTCTCTGGACTTCAGTTTTCTCATCTTTAAAATGGCTTAATAAAGGAACTGGTTTAATGTAAAAAACTAACAAAATAGACAAACCATTGGCGAATTTGATTTTTAAAAAGATGAAAACCAAATCACCAGTATCAAAAATGAAAAGGTTGATTGCACTAACAATAAGATTAAAGCAATTATTAGGAGTTATTTTGCCCAGTTATATGCCAGTAAATCTGACAATTTAAATGAAATAGATGAATATTTACAAAAATATAAATTGCCTAGATTAACAGAATTTGAAATAGAATACTTAAAAAACCTTATCCTAGGGGAAAAATAATTAAACATGCCATCAGTGAGCTTCCTAAAAAAAAAATCTCCAGGACCATAAGGATTTACCAGTGAATTTTACTAAACATTTAAGGAACAATTAATCTCAATAAGCCATAAACCATTTGATATATTAGGTAAAGAAGGATCTCTATGAAATTTCTTATATCACACAAATATGGTTTTGATACATAAACCAGGAACAGCAAAAACAGATAAAGAAAACTATTGGCTAATTTCTTAATGAATATTGGGGGAAATTATTTTTTGAAATAAAATACTAACAAGAAGATTATAGCAATGTATCAGAAAGATCATACACTACGACCAGGGAAGATTCATAACAGGAGTGCAGGGCTGGTTTAACATCAGGAAAACTATAAGCAAAATTGAACATGTCAATAATAAAAACAATAATTATTTTGTGATCATATCAAGAGATTCTGAAAAAACTTCTGAAAAATACATTCTTATTAAAAACACCAGAAAACATAGAAATAAATAAACCTTTTCTTAAAAAGATAAATAGTACCTATCCAAATCCAACAGCAAGTGTTGTTTTGTTTTTGTTGTTGTTGTTGTTGCGCAGTCATTCCAGTCATGTGACTCAATTTGGGGTTTTCTTGGCAAAGATATTCTAGCAGTTTGCCATTTCCTTCTCCAGCTCATTTTACAGATGAGGAGACTGAGGTAAATAGTGTTAAGTAATGTGCCAAAGGTAACACAGCTAGTAAGTATCTGAGGCCAAATTTGAACACAGGTCTTCCTGACTCCAGGTCTGGTGCTCTATATACTGTACCACCTTGCTGGCCACATCATCTTTAAGGGGGACAAACTAGAAGCCTTCCCAATAAGATCGGGGTGAAGCAAGGATGTCCATTATCCCATTATCATTAAATATTGTACTAGAAATGCTAGCTATAGCAATAAGACAAGAAAAAGAAATTGAAGGAAGAAGAATAGACAACAAGGAAAAACTATCATGCTTCATAGCTGATATGATTGTATACTTAGAGAAATTTAAAGAACCAACTAAAAAGTTAAATGAAACAATTTACAACTTCAGCACAGTTGCAGGATATAAAATATACCCACATAAATCATCAGCATTTCTACATATTAACAACAAAACCTTGCCATAAAAATAAAAAGGAAAATTCCATTTAAATTTACCATAGAAAATATAAAATACTTAGGAGTATACATGTCAAGATAAATCCAGGGACTATATAAACACAAAATATTTTTCACACATATAAAGACAGATCTAAACAACTGGAGAAATGCTTAATGCCCAGGGGTAGACTGAGCCAATATAATAAAAATGAAAATTCTGCCTAAATTAATTTACTTATTCAGTGCCATGCCAATAAAGTAACTCAAGGATTATTTTATAGAGCTAGATAAAATAGTTTAAAAAATCATGTGGAAGAACAAAAGGTCAAGAATATCAAGGGTATCAATGAAAAAAAAGTGTGAAGGAAAGTGGCAAGGCAGCACCAGATTACAAACTTTGTTACAAAGGAGTTAATCATCAAAACAATCTGATATTTGCTAAGAAATGGAGTTCTGGAGATTAGGTACACAAAATATAATAGTAAATGACCATAGTAACCTAGTGTTTGATTAACCCAAAGATCAAAGCTTTGAGGGTAAGCACTCACCATCTGACAAAATTGCTAGGAAAACAGGAAAGAAGTTTTGCAGAAACTAGGCATAGACCAACATTTCACACTGTATACCAAGATAAAGTCAAAATGGATAAATGATTTAGACATAAAGGATGATATCGTAAGTAAATTAGGGAAGCATGGGAAATTTTCCCAGTCAGATTTATGGACAAAGGAAGAGTTTATGACTAATAAGAGATAGAAAGTATCATAGAATATAAAATTGATCATTTTGATTACATGAAATTAAAAAGCTTTGGCACAAACGAAAATAATGTATATAAAATTAAAAGAAAACAGGACACTGAGGGGAAATTTATAACAAGTTACTCTGATAAAGTCTCATTTACTAGATATATAGGGAATGGAGACAAATTTATAAAAATAAGAATCATCCCCCAATTGATAAATGGTAAAAAAAAATAAATAGGCAGAAGAAAGAAGAAAAAAATCAAAGTTATCAATAATCACATAAAAATGTTCTGTCATTACTGATTAGAGAAATGCAAATTAAAATAACTCTGAAATGCCACTTCATACTTATTAGGTTGGCTCATGATAGAAAAGGAAAATGATAAATGTTGGAAAAAATGTCAAAAAATTAGAACACTAATGCACTATTGGTGCAATTGTGACCTAGTGACCAGGTCCTACTTCAATGATCCTGGAGATCAATTTGGAACTCCACTCAAAGGGCTAACAAACTATACATGTTTTTTTTTTTTATCCATCAATATCACTATTTGGTCTATGCCCTAAAAGTCAATATCACTATTAGGTCTGTACACTAAAAAAACTATTTGTACAAAAATATTTATAGCAGCTTTTTTTGTGATAGCAAAGTATTGGAAATTCAGGGGATTTCCATTAATTGGGTGATGGCTGAACAAATTGTGGTAAATGATTGTGATGGAATACTACTGTGCAATAACAAATTATGAGCAGGATGCTTTTAGAAAAACCTGGGAAGACTTATATGAACTCATGCAAAATGAAGCAAGCAAAACCAGGAGGACATCGTATATAGTAACAACAATATTATAAGGAAGATCAACTATTGAAAGAATTAGCTACTCTGATCAAGACAATGATCCAAGACAATTCCAAAAAACCCATGATTAAAAATGCTACCCCCCTCCAGAGAGAGTACTGATGAACTCTGAATGAAGTTTGAAGCATACTTTTTTTTACTTTCCTTATTTTTCTCTTTTTTTTGTCTGTTTCCTTTTCCAACATGGTTAATGTAGAAATAGGTTTTATATGATGTCACATGTATAACTGATATGAAATTACTTTCATTCTTGAGGAAAAGAGAAACACAGAAGAGAATAAGAGAATTTGGGACTCAAAATTAAGAAAAGATAATGTTGATTGTTTTACATATAATTGGAAAATATTTAACAAAATAAATAAAATATATTTTAAAAATCAAAAATAAGTAAACAATACTGCTGTTCCTGAAAAAAAAATGGCCTAATTAGATTTCCCCTATCTCATAGGAGACCATTAATAAATGCTTGTTGACTTGATCTCAATCTTTCTCTACAGAGTCATTGTGAGGCACAGATGAGATAATAAAGGTAAAACACATGATATCTGGAAAGGCGTTTCATGTCAGCTAATACTTTTATCATGATTTTTTATCCCAAGCTGAGCTAATCATTGATGCAAAAACTCATCTTTTTCATGCTGATATTTTCCAACTGAGGCTCAATTGGTATGAATCCAGAAAAACTGAAATCTCTGGAAAATCAAAATAGAAGATGAACAAAAAGTGATAGACACATATAGTAAGTATGCTGTAACATATTGCCAGTGTTGATTTGTATAGTAGAAACTGTGAAAGGCATTATCAAGGATATGTTATTTGTAAAAGAAAATATACAAGAGAGACAGCAATAAAACTCATGTCCTCAAATGCCTCTTTCCACCCACACAAAGTGGGGGTAAAGCACAGGGTAAACTAGAGACCCATAAGCAAGGAGAAAAATTTGAACTCATTAGTATTTTGAGACTTGGTGGGGTATGTCTCATTATTAGACTTATCATTTTTAATTCTATGCTTTATGCCAATGGAACAGAATAAAGTGGAAGTGGATTGAGATGAAGTAGCATTTACAATAAAAATACTTACTAAATTTAAAAAGTGTAGGAAATTCAAGTTAGAAACAACAGAGTCAAAGAATCACAGAATTTAAGAACCAAAAGGACCTGAGAGGTAACTTTGTCTAACTTGTACTTAAACCAAGGATCTGCTCTACAAGATACCTAAAAAGGGTTCTCATTCCACTTTGCATGTGCAGTTCTGCCTGGTTTCAACTGCACTGAACAAAGTTCCCTTACGGTGGATACTTCAGTCCCCCCCCCCACACCCCATAATATCCAGACTCTTTTTGTATATTATCTTCCCCCATTAGATTATAAGCTAATTGAGGGCAAAGATTGTCTTTCTTTTTCTCTTTTTTTAAATTCCCATTGCTGAGCACAATGCCTGGCACATAGTAGGTGCTTAATATACATTTATTTAATTGAATTGCTTGAAGACTACTCCATCCAGTGGAGGAATCCAAAAAAACTTCTCAATATAGTCCATTCTACTTTTAAATAACTCTAGGAACTCTAAGAAATTGTTTCTCATAGCAAGTTTAAAGTTTTCTCTCTTTAATTTCTAACTACTGCTTCTACTTCTACCCTGCGGTACCAAATAGAACAATTCTAATACATCTTCAACTTGAAAGCCCTTCAATTAGAGAAAGATACCCTCTTTTCTTTAAGTGTCCTCTTCAGGATAAATATGCCTTGTTCTTTCAAACAATCTTTTCATGACTCATTCCCTAATCTTTTCTTCATCTTTATCACTCTCTTTTAGGTACACTCCATAGTTCATTAAATGTGCTGCCTAGAGTTAAATACAGTCCTCTAGATGAATTGAAGACTAGGTACTAATATAGTACAACTATATTAACTCCTTTCTTTGAGATACTTTATCTAATTTCATAGTTGTTGTGCCACACTGTTATCCCATATTATTTATAAATGATGAAATGATCACTCAAACTTTTTCAGAGGAACTTCAGGCAAGCTATGCCTTCCCTATCCTTTATCTCTGAAATTGATTTTTAGAACCTAAATTTAGAAATTTACATTTTATCTGTATTGAGTTTCATATACTTTGATTTGACCTACTGGTCTAGCCTGGTTTTGTTTTATTTTATTTTGTTTTTTGGTGAGGCAATCAGGGTTAAGTGACTTGCCCAGGGTCACACAGCTAGTAAGTGTCAAGTGTCTGAGACAGGATTTGAACTGGGGTCCTCCTGACTCCAAGGCCAGAGCTCTATGTGCTGCACCACCTAGCTGCCTGTAGCCTGATTTTAGATGCTGATTCTGTCACCCTAAATCTTAGTTGATTATCTGAGCTTTATGACATCTGAATTGTTTTTTTTCTCCTATTCTCTCTGCCTCCCCCATGATAATCTCATCAACAGAAATCTCATCTTTGCTGAGATTTTTTTCAGCTTTGGTACTCAACACCTTCTCCCTTTCCTCACCTCTAATTGGAGGACAGCAAGGTGGAGTAAAAAGCTCCTCTTAAAGCCTCCCTATATAGAGGGCCCAGAATTTCCAGTCATCTCTCCATTTTCTATTAGCTGTTATGCCTGGTTTTAGCTCCATGAATATCATGCTTCCACACTAGGAACTTTTTGGTAGCTCCTCTCTGCCTTTTTTTTTCAGTTTTCTTGTGTGTATTCTCTTTCCCCATTAAATTGTGAGCTCCTTGAGGAAAGGTACTGTCTTTCATATTTATTTTTCTAGGTATACCCTATACTTAGCATAGTGCCTGATACATATAAGTACTTATATAAATATCTATTGACTATTAAAAATTGGAAAAGTAGTTCATTTATAATGGATAGCATTTGATTGGGATTTGCTAGAGGTAGACATCAAAGCAATATTTTTGGAGACCTATACTAAAAAATCTGGCTATAAAAGAATGATGAGTTGGAGAAATAAGCTAAAAAAATACTTGGATGGAAGCATAACTGTATAGTCCTGGAGAGCTTCAACAATTAAGATATCTGCTGCATTCTTTATGCCAAAAGCAGAAGAGCTGAAAAGAATGTGACTCACTTCAATGTTAATTTCATCCTTCAAAAAATGGAACAATCAATTAATTAAATGAATTTGAAATTATTTAACATGCAATTGGGGGAAATAAAATATTTAAAATATATTTGTAGAATAAAATCTAGAATATTATCAGGATGGATTTTGGATACTTACAGGGGGAAGCAGTGATGAGTAAAAGTTCATATGGTTTCACAAAGAACAGATCCTGCCAGATCATCAACATTTTTATAGGGTGGCTAAACTGGTTAATTAGGGGAAGAGTGTAGACAGAGTATATTTTAATATCAGCATCAAGTTTAATAAAATCATTCAGCATGTTTATAGATAAGATGGAGAGATGGGCTAAACAAGAAGACAGTTGGATTTACAACTGGTTGAATTATTGAAAAAATAAGCAATCATCAAAGGGTAGATGTTGGCTTGGAGGAAGGTCTCTACCTCCAGCAAACATTCTAGGGATATATAAGCCCATGGTCTTGTTATTTTGCCCCTTGCTGAATGTCTTCATGCATAGATGGGAATGGATTGTTGGGAATATTTTAGAAGACTTCCTTCTTCACGTGCTAGTTTTACCAGTTTCCAGCACTTGAGATCCCCTTTCACTCTTAGATTCTTTGTTCTACTATGATAATCAAATAGAAAAAAAAAATACCAGCTTTGTAGCAAAAATGAAGGATAATGGATTGCCCAAGTGCTGCACTAACCATAAAATAGCAAAAGAGACAAAAGAAAGCATTGGTCAAACCTCTATTGACGATTTATAGAAAAGCATTTCCAAGAATTACATACACACACACGCACACACACACACACACACACACAAAGGTGTGTATGTTTTATAGTGCTCCATTGTAGAATCTTCATTTCATCTTCATCAGTGGAAAAATGAATCTTTTGAAGACATTAGTCAACAGTGCCCACAAATATTTGATCAAGACAAATTTTTGTGATTCATTCATTACAGTGGCATGGTGATTCATTATTAAATTATACATTTTCTTTCACTATTTCTATTAATGAAGATTTGTTTTTACTATATGATTCAATGTGGTGTAGTGGAAAGAGATTTGGACTGGAAATCCTCAGTTCTGGATTCCCACCCTTCCTCTGCTACCAAGTCAGTGACTGTGAGTAAATAACAAACTTTTCTAAACCTCCAGTTTCTTCAGATATAAAGTGAAGGGATGGAATTTGATGATGATGTCTAAGGTCTTATCTAGCAAATAAATTTAAAGTTTCCATTCTATCTTTAAAAACAATGAAACAAGTTAGAAATGCCAGTATGTGAATATTATGTGAGATTTTCATTGATGAATTCTACTAATTACAGGTCATAGTAATGCCATTTTTCAATTGCTTAAAGCTCATTCTTCAATGAAACTTGACTATGTAACTATAAATATGTTAGATAATTATAAAACCTTAATTAAAATCACAACATTAATGAAGTAACTATCAAGATAAACTAAAAATAAGCAAACCAATTCTTGGTAATAGTTTTATTATTGAAGCAATCACAATCATAGAAAAACATTTCCTTGAGGATCATGGATTTCCATTAAGTAGATTATGACCATTAATTCTATGTGTATATTTTCATTTGTAATTCCTATCATATGAGCACCTATGTGCACAAATATATTCAAGTGTGTCAATGAGAGCTTTATCTCCAAGTAAAAATAACTAAATAGTTCAACTATATTTCCCTTCTTCAAAATCAGTATGTCTCTGAAGCCTATGGAAATCAATTGTTAAAAAAAATTACAAGTCAACAATATAAGTAAAAATAATAATATTTTCACAAAAGTTAAAGTAATAATAATTCTATCTTAAAACCTTGTTTATACCAGGTCACTTCTTTGGTCAAGAGCAAATAATTTTTGTCTGCCTTTTATTGACTAAACAAATATTAATTATTTTGCCTGGTTTTCATGATGTATCATAAATAGCCTTCATTCTAATATTCCATCAGTATTGCCTGTGACTCCACATCACATCTTCTACTCTAGTAAGAACAAGATCCTAACAAATGCCCTGAACATATAATTTTCATATATTTTGCCATATTTTTATTCATGCTGATTGGGAATATTCTCAAAGTATCTGCCAACTGTACCTTTCAATGAAGGCCCAAAGCCACTTTTCTTTCATGTAAACATTTCTATATCTCTTTTTTCATTTGCCACAGCCCCAGGTACATAAGAAAGTTAATTAAATCCAATCAGTGAAAAAGGGGAGAAAAAAGACTCAGTCTTCTTGAAGAGGCATAGAATGTCAGAACTCTATCAGGGACAGTATATTTTGAATTAAGTAATTAAATATTAATAATCAGAGGATTATCAAGGAAAGATATCTGTGTTGTTTTCAGCATGATTTTTGACAACAGTATCATAAGGTGGTTTAAAAAAAAAGGTAGTGTTAGCTTAAACTGAATTAATGAAGTATAAAATCCACAACAATTTAGGTAATACAATAGTCCTGCTGTTTTTGCCTTTGTCGACCATGATTAGAATGTAGTCTTACATTGCAGAAGCCAAATTTTAGGAAGTACATTGACATTGTGGGTCTTGTCCTAAATAAGATGGGGAAAAACCTCAAAAGCACACTATAAGAGACAGTTGAAGGAAACAGGAATTATTAACCAGGAGAAGAAAAAGGTTGGGGAGGAAGAGATGGTACATGTCTTCAATTATTTGAAAGGCTATCAAGGGGGATAGGAATTACATTTGTTTTTATTAACCCCCAAATGACTAAGTAGGGTACATTGCTAGGAAGTTCCAAAGGGGTGTGTGTGTGTGTGTGTGTGTGTGTATGTATGTATATATAGTAATGCCATTTTGACAGTAGCCAATGACTTTAGTAATCTACTATTTGATAAACCCAAAGACCCCAACTTCTGGGATAAGAACTCACTATTTGACAAAAACTGCTGGTAAAACTGGAAAAAAGTGTGGCAGAAACTAGGCATAGACCAAAATTTTATACCATATACCAAAAAAAAGTCAAAATGGGTTCATGATTTAGATATAAAGGCTGATACTGTAAGCAAACTGAGAGAGCAAGGAATAGTTCACCTGTCAGATTTATGGAGAACAGAAGAATTTATGATCAAACAGGAGATAGAGAACATTATGAAATGCAAAATGAATAATTTTGATCATATCAAATTGAAAAGTTTTTGCAAAAGCAAAGTCAATGCAACCAAGATTAGGAGGGAAGCAGAAAACTGGGAAAGAATTTTTACAACCAGTATCTCTGATAAGGGTCCCATTTCTAAAATATGTACAGAACTAATTCAAATTTGTAAGAACTCAAGTCTTTCCTCAATTGATAAATGGTCACAGGATATGAACAGGCAGTTTTCAGATGGAAAAATTAAAGTCATCTATAGTCTTATAAAAAAAAGCTCTAAATCACTATTGATTAGAGAAATGGAAATAAAAACAACTTTGAGATACCACATCCTACCTATCAGATTGGCCAACATGACAAAACAGGAAAATGATAAATGCTGGAACAGATGTGGGAAAATTGGAACACTAATGCATTGTTGGTGGAGTTGTGAATCGATCCAACCATTTTAGAGAGCAATTGGGAACTATGCCCAAAGGGCTATAAAAATGTGCATATCCTTTGACCCAGCAATAGCACTTCTAGTGCTGTATCCCAAAGAGATCATAAAAATCAGAAAAGAACCCAGATGTAAAAAGTATTTATAGCAGGTCTTTCTGTGGTGGCAAAGAATTAGAAATTGAGGGGATGCCCATCAATAGGGGAATGGTTGGACAAATTGTGGTATTTGAATGTAATGGAATACTATTTTGCTATAGGAAATGATGAGCAGGTGGTTTTCAGAAAAACCTGGAAAGACTTGGATGGTCTGATGCTGAGGGAAGTGAACAGAACCAGGAGAAAGTTGTAAACAGTAACAGCCATGTTGTACGATGACTAACCTTGATAGATTTAGCCCTTCTCAGCAATGCAAGGATCTAAGACATCTCCAAAAGTCTCAGGATGGAAAATGCTATCCACATCCAGAGAAAGAACTATGGAGTTTGAAAGCAGGTCAAAACATACTATTTACTCTTTTTTTTCTTCTGTTTTCTTTTTTTCCTCTTTCTTGTGGTTCCTCCTATTGGTTCTAATTCTTCCTTACAACATGTCTAATGTGAAAATATGTTTAACAGGATTGTATATGTAGAGTTTATATCAGATTGTGCACCATCTTGGGGAGGAGGGGGGAGAATAATGTAAAACTCAAAAGCATATGGAAGTTAGTGTTGAAAACTAAAAATAAATTAATTTAAAAAATAGAGACCAGGTAACCTACCTGTCCAGGTTGCTTTAGACTAAATGAAACCTGAGCTCCCTTCCTCTAACAATTTGTGATTCTTAATTATTCTGTAAGAGTTATGAGATTTTCCTTCATTTCAGAAGGACAAAAACAACTAGCTGAGAGACCCTGTGACATATACCTTAAGAAAAAAAAAACCATGCCTCATCTATATAACAGATTTCACAACTCTGTTTTGGAGACTTTTTCCATAAATCACAATTATGAAATGCTGCATGAAGCAATGAGTTCTTAGTCTTTATAGTCACCAAATGTTTCATGCTTTTCAGAAAGAGAGAAGCTGGAGTCAGGGGAGAGATGTGGGTGGGAAACTGAATGACAACCTGATGTATGCTGGCAACCTCTCTGCTACTTCCCTTCATCTCTCCTCCCCCTATCTACTCCAGAGACCTAGGCAAATGTCAAGGTGGGAGCTGCCAAACCATGTATGTGTCTGTGGGAGGGAACAGTGGGCAGGAAAAAGGGAGGTGAGTTTCAATGCTGCCTTGAAGGCTCTGTAGCTTTGTTCTCCTTCTGCTGTATTGATCTGAACAGATGGGAAGGAGGTACTGGCAATAGAAAGAAGCTGTTGGTATGGCAGGTCTAGGATTTGGACCTAGTTTCACCACTGTTGTCTCTTCATTGGCTGAAAGCTGAGGAATGTTGTTAGAATTCTAGGAGATACGGTTAGTGTTTTGGATTGTGTAGCTTTTATGAAATATGCTCAGCTGATATGTGTGACAAACATGAATCTCTTAGGGTTAACAGGAGGCAAATCTCATAAGCTAAAATTTAGCAAAACAGTAAATTTAATAGAACATTTTATTAATTCATTTCTGCTCAATTTCCTTTAAAAGAATGTATCTTTTTTCTATATGGGAGCTATCATAATAATACTAATTGTAACAGCACATTCAGGTTTATAAAGTGCTTTAAACATATTTTCTCATATTATCTTCTGCACAACTTTGTGATTTGGGTGCTATTATTACCCCCATTTTATATTTGAGGAAACTGAGACTCAGTTAACTGATTTCCCAAGAGTAAGAAAGTTAGTAGGAGTCTGAATCAGCATTGCAATCCCTCACTGGTTACACATCTGTTGTTCTATCCATGAAAACATACTGTACACATGGCTTTGGATAACCACATGTGAATAAGGGCTCAATGACAATGATATATAGTCTTGCTTTCTGCTGCTATGAAGTATTGTTATTTCTTGCCATTTGTTCCTAGATTGATGGCTATCTTTCTAAAATTTTGTTATTTTTTAAATAATCTGTTCTTCCATTAGCATAGAGAATTTTCAGTGAAGAAAGGCCAGCACTCCACTATACCATGTTGCCTCTCATGCTTTATGTTTCTATACATCACATATTAGTAGAGCTTAGTAGAGCACAGTACTAATACTATACTAATATACTGCATATTAGTAACATTACATTGTATATTAGTCTAGCACAGAGATGGGGAACCTGCAGCCTTGAGGCCACATGTGGCCTTCTGGGTCCTAGGGTGAAGCCTTTTGACTGAGTCCAAGTTTTACAGAACAAATCCTTATACTAAGGAGATTTGTTCTGTGAAGTTTGGATTCAGTCAAAGGGCTACACTTGAGGACCTAGAGTGCCACATGTGGCCTTGAGACCACCCCAGCCTAGCACAATAGAGTTTTAAAGCACTTTCCCACATATCTGCTTTAATAATCACAACCCTATGAGATAAGTAGAGTAGCTGACATTATTTTTGTATTACTGTTGTGCAGACTGAGGATCAGAAAGGTTAAACAACTTATTCAGGCCAGTAGAGCTAACGGGGGCAGAATTGTGAACTATATGTCAGGTATTCTTGCCATATACTGTACAGTTTCTCCTCCTCAATCAGAGAATCAGTTGCAATGGTTCCCTATAATATCTTCATATAAAAATATACTTTCTTCCTCTTCTCTTTCCTTTATCTAAGCTTTTATTTTTTTCTTTACAGTACTATCAGTAGACAGTTTACAAAGCAAAGACCTCATAATTAGTCAAATGCTGAAGCTACCCCTGAGTTATATCTGACATATATGTACATATATATGCATTTATTTATACATGTTTATAGTGTGCATCTCATAAGCAGCTGTACATGTTCCTCTACACACAAAAATATGTGAGTGTGTACATATATATTAATATATATACACATGTGTATACATATGTGTGCATCTGCATGTGTGTACATACATACATATTATATATGTGTGTATATATGTGTATATGTATGTATATATATATATATATTTGTAATGGATTATGACTAGACCTCAGCTAGTAAAATTCCATCACCACAGATCACAAATATTAATGAAATAAATTTCACTGTCAGTGGTATCCACTACAGGTATATGTAGGGTCAGCAAAAAAAAAAAGAGAGAAAGGAAGGAAGTAAAGAAGGAGAGGAAGAAAGAAGGAGAGAAAGAAAGAAAGAAAGAAAGAAAGAAAGAAAGAAAGAAAGAAAGAAAGAAAGAAAGAAAGAAAAATGCCCTACAATAGTTTCAGGTTAAACTGAATATCTTCACTTACGGAGGTAAATATGCTCTCAAAAATGGCATTTGTTAAGGTATGAATCATGAATTTAATGGCACAGTGGAAAAAAATGCTTTATGTTCAGTGCCAGATAAATTTTTCATTTTTATTTTTAGGCAATTGGGGTTAAGTGACTTGCCCAGGGTCACACAGCTAGTAAGTGTCAAGTGTTTGGTCTAACGCCAAATTTGAGCTCAGGTCCTCCTGACTTCAGGTCCAGTGCTCTATCCACTGCACCACCTAGCTGCCCCCAGACAAATGCATTTTCATTCATTCACACCCCAAAGGAAGAAATTAGATAAAAGGGTGATAACATTGCATATTGAAAATACATATTTATGAATAGGAATCCGGAAAACAGAGGGTAGAAGCAAACTGAAAAGTTTGAAAAGCTGAGAACCAATGGAAGAACAAAAACAACAACAAAAAGGACAAGAAGAAGAACAAGAAAAGGATCATATCCAGACTTCTCATCTATCCACATTCATTTTTCATTCATTCATGTATTTTTAATGTTATTTCCCACAAGAACCAGATTTTGTTTTATTTTGCTTTTTAAAGACCAGAACACAAAACTAACATGAATTTACTAAAAAGCAAACAAAAACAAAAACTTTGTCAATATCTAAGTTAATTGTATCTAAAGCATTTTCCTGATGTACTACTCTAAAATAATCCTGTCAGAATAAAAAATTAGGTTACTCCAGCATGACTTATTTTTGCTGATTGTATAGTGACTCTTTCTCTTCACTGATTCATTTTCTAAATCTTCACCAGTTACCTCTTTAGATATATATTCTAGAATCCTTCCAGAAATGAAAATCATTTCATTGTCCTCTGTTTAACAGACTTACTTTTCTCTTTTCTATTTTGAAAATAGCATGGAATCATGGTTTTAGAACTGGAAATGATCTCGGAGGTCATCTAGTCTAGCCCTATCATTTTACAGCTGAGGAAACTGACCTAGGAATGTGAAGAGATTTGCCCCAGGTCACATAGCTAGTAAATGTCTGAGGAAGCATCTGAACTTGGGTCCTTTGACTCTAAAGTTAGTCATCTTTCCATTGCATCCCATTGCCTTTAGGCATTTGAACTTCTCTAGTCCTGCTGTACCTTACTTATTCTAAGTCAACCCATTATTTCAATATACTGGTCCATCTGAGTTTGGTTTCACTGTGGATATTTCTATTAGCCATTATGCCTAGTTAGGTACTACATAGAGTAAGTAAGATAGGAAGGATTTCATTATCCTGCATATATCATTTGCGTGCATGGTTGTTTGCATGTTTTCTCCTCCATTATTCTCTGATATCCTTGGGAGCAAAAATATTGATGTTTTTGCTTTTTCATATCTCCACCTTTTAACATACTACCCAATACATAGTAGGAGCTTAATAAATGGTTGTTGACTTCCATGGGCAGTGTCTTGAACACAATAGGTGCTAAATGAATGTTTATTGATTGATAAAGGTTAAGTCTTCTCTTGTGCAATGGGAAGCTCTCAAAAATAAAATCTAAAGTGATAAAGAGAAGTAATTCTAATGAGGATGAAAAGGGAAATCACTTAAAAATACACAAGTAATTCAACAACCAACCTAGATATTAAAAAAAAAATATGTACAGACTGCAAAAATAAGGTGTGAAGTGGTGGAATGAAAAAATGGAATGAAAAAGTGCAACATAGTTTCCTAAAAATAATATCAGGAGTGCTAAAACTCAGAATGAGCTGAGGCTAATAAAGAAAAGTAAAGGCAAGAGAAGAGATGCTTTTAATCCCATATTGGAACAAAGTAGAAGTTCAAAGGAGGTATAGGACCACTGAATGTTCTGGATGGGATGATGATAAACTGTGAATGAATTACTTTTATCATTCTGCTTTTGTTTTTGTTTCATTTTGTTTTCTGGGCTGGAAATAATACACAATGGCTAATGGAGACATCCTCAGTATAAGGAAAAGATTGGTCCTTGGTGAATTGACATCACCAAACTTAGATGAATCATCACCAGATGACTTAGAAGAAGTTTTTTGAAGATAAGGACTTTTAGTTTTTTCTCTTTTAATCCCCAGGACGTAGCATGGTGCTTAGCATAAAGAAAGCACTTAATAAATGCTTGTTAAATTGAATGGATGCATAGAAATCATAGCAGTGGTTTTAAGCCTTCCTTTATCCTCTGCCACACAACAAGCATGATTGATGAGTGAAACATTTCTAGAGCTATGATTGCCTTAATGTGCCCCTATTAGAAGGAAAGGGAAAAATGGTGAACAAAGATTTTTTAATAAATTCTCTTACATATAAATATCAAGTGGTTACATGGGAGTTACATCTTATAGATCCTTGATTCTATTCATTTCCATACCTTATTTTTTTTTTCCTTCTGGCCTTCCTTTATTTTTTAAATTATTTTTAATTTATAGAATAATACAAGCATTTCTATAACATAGCATAATAAAAATGATGATTGCACATGAAACTGCAAATCCACTATGCACAACTTGCTATTCCTTTCAAATATACAACAAAATAACATGTGAATTCCTTTTTTTCTTCCCTTCCCCCATACCCTAAAGATGACTAACATTAGACACAAATAGGCTTATGTGTGTATGTGTGTGTGTGTGTGTGTGTGTGTGTGTGTGTGTGTAAAATTATTCTATATATATATTTCTATTTATTAGTTCTTATTCTGGATGCAGATAGCATTTTTTTTCATATGTCCTTTATAGTTAATTTGGATATTTATAATAGTCAAAATAACTTATTTGCTTAAAGTCATTCTTAAAACAATATTGTTATTACTGTATACAATGTTCTCTTGGTTCTGTTCATTTCGCTCATTATTATTTACATTGGACTTATGTTTTGGTCCTGGAATTTTGATAGATTTCTGCTACATTCACCTAACAACTGTATCTGTTCATCTCCAGATTGCACCCTTGTCTCTCTGACTTTCCCTACGATGCATTCCATACAAATCTCTTTACTCTGGAGGTCCACATCATCCTTGGATTTCTTACACTGCAAGTCTCCTTTAGCCCTCCAGCCTCTTCCTTTGATTGGCTGGTTCATCTTAGAATCTCCATTTTAAGGAGGATACCCAGGCCAGGTATGTTGTCCTTCCTCTCCAGACTGCATTCCTGACTTTCTGTACTTTCACTACCATGCATCTGCCTGTGCCTGGAAAACCCCTTTACCTTCCTTTTTCATCTTTCTTTTGTGTGTTTTCTTCTTCCATTAGAATATAACCTACTTGAAGGCTGGGATTTTCTATCTTTTTGCTTGTATTTGAATTCTCAATGTTTAATGCAGTGCTTGACACAAAGAAGGCACTTAATAAATGCTGGTTTACTTGCCTTGAAATAACAAATTTATTTTTAGTTGAGACCTAGTTTAATTTATCAGTTATGAACAAATATGAATTATTAGAAAAGAGTTCTACCACTAACTAAAAAGTACAATCCATGAAAACATTGAAAACTATCATTTCAGTAATTGAAAAAATGTTTGGTTTAGTTTCATGAATATCAATATTCTTCTCTCCCATTGAGTCCCAACCACATGAAGAAGATTATTAAGGAGCATGATGCAAAATCAGGGAGGTACATATGACATTCCAATTTTTAAAAAATTCACATGTTGAATTATAATTGAGTGAAGTAAAAACCAGCTTATTTTTACAAGAATCTTAACCAGAAAAATATTACTTAGTAGAGATGAAATTTAAGCCATTTACTTTGAGATATATATGATATTGATTTTTCACTAAAAACACATAAAGCATGTATCAAATGAGGTTGTAAAAATCACAACAGTGGTGTTCAAAATGTAACTGGTACTAATATTTTATTAAGCTAGTGATGTGAGTTACAAAATTTAAGGTTTTAAAGTGAGCACTGGGATATAATATAGTGTGAGTATTTAATATCAAAAGTAGTAAACTTGCATGAGGATATGGAAAGGAAGTCACTAATGGAACTTTATTCATTATGTTTCCCCACCCCACTCCTTGGAAAAATCTAATTTCATGAAGGAAATATCTAGATAACAGAAAAACCCTAAAATATGTGGCTCCATGAAAATGTTCTCAAAAATATTTAATTCAAAACATCTGACATCTAAAGATTCTAGTTAAAATATTTGAGAGGATTCTGGGAAGATAGCTGAGTAGGTCAGAAAATGCCAAGCTCTTCAGACTTCTCCCACAGATGAGGTAATAATAGCACCTCAGGACAAACATAAAGCAGTAAAAAATAAATAAGAGTAGGGACACAACAGTGTTCCTCCTCGGACAATAAGAGATCTGAAAAGAAAATCCCAGATTGAGGTCTGGTCCCTGTGAAGAGTAAACACCTCCAGGCTAGGGACAACTTAAACAACAACCAACAAGCCCTGAGATTAGCTGGGTTGGGAGATCTCCTCTGCCCCAGCCACAGAAACTTTTACCCCTGTGAGAGAAGTTGCTGACAGGGAACATCAGACCCAGCTGTGCTGCAGAGATGTGGTGGGGATGAAAAGGAACCAGCACACACATGATGCATGCAGAAGCAGTGGAGTGGGACCCTGCTGGCTTTGGGCATTTATGGGAGGCTGGAGGTCTTGGTTTCAGTTCTAGGCAAGAGAGGTGAACTGAAGGAGAAGGCACCATCCCCCATACCCCATGGCTAGAGATGATTACAAAAACCAAACCAAAAATGCACAGGCGAAAGAGAAAGAATGCAACCAAAGAAAATTACTATGGAAATAGACAAGACTGGGGTTCATCTTTAAAGGAGGGTATTGAAGCAAAGAAACCCTCTTCTACACCCAAAGAATAACATCAAATGGTCACTTTCCCAAAAAGAATTAATAGAAGAACTTTAAAAAGACTCAAAAAACCAAATAAGAAAGATTGAGGAAAAACTAAACTCAAAATAAGAACAATCCAAGAAAAACATGAAGATTATGAAAAGAAAGTCAACCAATTAGAAAAGGAGATCCAGAATCTTAAGGAAGAAAATGACTCCTTGAAAATCAGAATTAGGCAAAGGTAAACCAGTGAAGTTATAATAGATTAAGAAATTATAGAACAAAATACAAAGAACGAAAAAATAGAAGAGAATGTAAAATATCTCATAAGAAAAACAACCGATCTGGAGAGCAGATCAAGAAGAGAAAACATAAGAATAATCAGACTACCTGAAAGCTACAATCAAAAAGAGAATCTTGATATAATAATAAAAGAAATAATTAAAGAAAATTGTTCTGAAGCATTAGAACAAGAAGGGAAAGTAGAAATAGAAAAAAGTGATTGACCACCACCTGAAAGAGATCATTCAAGGAAAACCCATAGGAATATCACAGTAAAATTCCAAAAACCCCAGCTCAAGACAAAATATTATGAGCAATAAGAAGAAAAAATTAAATATGGTAGTGCCACAATTAGAATCACATAAAACCTAGCAGCAGTGACACTAAAAGACCACAGGTCTTGAAATATTATATATCAAAGAGCAAAAGAACTGAGGTTCCAACCAAAAATATCATACCCAGCAAAGCTAAGCATAATCCCAAATGAGAAAAAAAATGGACATTTAATGAATTGTAAGACTTTCAGTATTTTGTTAAAAAAAAAAAAACCTGAACTTAACAGAAGATTTGACATATAAGAACCAAGAGAAAAATACCTACCAAAGACTAATTGCAAGGTATTCAGTAAAGACTATTTACCTTTTACATATGTAAAATGTATAATTTAAGATTGGCATTAGTAATTGGGTAGCTTGTAAGAAAGATTGGGGTAGACCTGAGTATATTATGATTTTAAAAAGTAAAACCATTTAGGAACAGCTAAAAAGAGTAATTATACAAATGAGGTGTGAAAGGAAGAACCTCCACAGAGGAATTAGATGGGGGAGGAGGGCTGGTAGTTCTAGAAACCTATTTTAATTGGGAATGAGTTCAAGAGGGAACAATAAATACATAGATACATACTTACATATGTACACATGCATACATACAAATATCTGTGTGTGTGCACATGTGCATGAGTATAAAGGTCTTCTAAATTCATAAAGAAATAAAATGTTAAGGGGATAAGGAGGGGGGAAAGCATAAGGGGGAATTTTTAAGGGGGAGGGTGAAGGAATAGGTTAAAGGGGGTATAAGAGGGTATTTAGATTATTGGGAATGGGAGGATATAGGAGTAATCCTTGGGGGAAGGTTAAGTAATAGGAGGGCAAGGTAGCAGGTAGAAATAAAGTAGAGGAGTCAGGAGGGATAGGAAATAAGAGATATGCACAAAAATAAAATTAAGATCAGGAGTAGAATTTGTTGGAGAAAAGGAGCAGGGATGGTAGTCATGACCTCAGACAAAGTTAAGGCTAAAATAGGTTTATTCAAAAGAGAAAATAGGTAAAATATACTATGTATCAGCCATATATTTATCAATATTATTTTGGACTATTTAAAACAATTAAACAGTATAAGGTTGGGAATATTGCTGTGGTATAGGAAATGACAAGTTGGTGGACTTCGAAAAATATGGAAAGACTCAGACTTATGAAGGAAGAGGCTATCCACCCTCAGAGAAACAGAAGATAAATAAGCATAGTATGGTCTTACATAGATCTCTATGGGTGTATATGTGTATATATGACTGTGATTATTGATATCTAAGTATATGTATGTGTACATGTATATATGTAGGGGTGTGTGTATATGTATATATGTATATCATGTGTGTATATGTCTTTGTATGTATATATATATGTGTGTATACAAACACATATGTATGTGTATCCATGCTTAATTGTAGCCTTTGTTGGGGGGAGGAAGGAAAGGGCGAAAAGAATAAAGTAAAAAGTGCACAGTAGAGAACAAAAGAAAATTTACAAGGAAGTAAAGATGGACAGCTCTCAACACAACATGTGACATTTATTATATAGGTTTTCTTGAAATGGAAATTTATTGCTGTATATTTTGAATTCTCTCTCACATTCTGCTCTACATATGGCAATTTTTTTTCTTTTCTTATTTTGTATTATTTTAGTTTTAGTATTTAAGTTGGTTTCTTTTTTCTTTTCTTATTTTGTATTTAAGTTTAAAACAAAAAAAAATAAAAAGAAGATATTGCAAATTCTGCCACAAGAAGTGGTAATATGTTGAAATGTTAATCCATCTGTAAATGATCATCCCAAATTAGTATGGATTAGAACTAAAAATTAATTAATATAAATATTGCCCATTGAAGTCTTTCACTGAATGTTTTACATGCATAAAGATGAGCCAGAAGTTCTTTAGTATTGGGGTAGGGGTAGGTAAAGAGGTATAGTTTGCCTCAAAACTTCTGAGGTGAGGATGTTGAAGCTAAGCTCTGAGGAGGAAAAGTTGTTTCTCTTTGGTGAAAGACATTTTGTCTATCCAGGTACTAAACTCATGACTTTGGCTGTCCTTAACACTTGTCAACTGAGTTTATTGTTCCATTTTCTCATTTCCTCTGATACCACTTCTCAAATGCCGCCCATCATGGAACACATTACACTGAATAAATAAGACACCAGTTATTTTATGGCAACCTCTTTTAAGATCTGTTCAATTAAGTAAGGGGTTTACTGAAGAGCAGACTCACTTCCATTTTTATACCTTTACAGAAACAGATCCCCTATTCCACTCCATCTCAAAAGGGTTGGTTAGCAGGTTTTTTGGTTAAACTGTGTTTTACCATTATTTTTCTCATGAAGAAAAAAAAATATATTGATAATAACATAGCAGAGTCCCAGGTTTCAGAAATGGGTCAGCTGGATACCTTTCAGAAACTAAATATCTCCATATCTGAATTGATTATTTTATATGTTCTCCCTGTCTTGCCCCAATGCTAAGGGTATACTTTGGTTTTTAGAATGCACATCACTTCCAAAGAGATGATACTGATTTTGCATATTGAAGCAACTTATACTCTATGAGCCATAGGATATAAATATTAGATTTGTTCATTATACTCAAGTTCTCACTTAACTGAGATTGCCATCTAAGCAAAAGTGTAGAGGTCAGGAATATTTTTTCAATGTACAACAATTATAATATGAAATGAAAGTGGGTGATCAAACTATCCCCCATTGAATTATGTAGTTAGGGAAGTATGTAAATAATGACCTTTACTATAAAAAATGAGAGGTGCTTGAGGAAAATTTTCTTGTTTTAAAGAAATTGGATCTATTGACTTGAGTGTTGAGCAAATATGCCCCCAAATTTGAGAAGACCCCATCCACAACTAGGGTCCTTTGGATAGAAGAAGAAGGGAGGAAGAAAAGAACAAGGAAAATCTCTGAATTTCTATGGGACTCAAATATCCATAATCAATAAAATCTGCTAAGCTGCCATCACAATTTGACTGTGTGTTTAAATTAACCATGGTCATTCAGGGTATAGCTACAGATGGGAAGCAGTGGTTCCTGTTCTATATAATGACATGAAAACTGAGGGCACATTGTCCCATATCACAGACAGATAGACATAGAAGATAGAGGATAGAGTAAGAAAGCTAGACATATAGATAGATATAAAGTATAAATCATCATTGAGGATCCAGAAAGAAGAAAAAACAACAGAGTGGCAGTATTTTCTATTGATAAATTCACTTTTTTAGCCCCCTCTTAAAATATATATAATATTTCAACCTGGGAAGAAATCAGCATTTATGAATTTCAAAAGAAAATCTATTCTAATGATTGTTCAGTCAAATTTTGTTTCGATAAATAATCACTATAAAGAATAGTTCTAAAATTCCATTTTATTTTTTTTATTTATATTTTAGCATTTTATTTCCTAACTGGCTCATTGGGGCTTTCATCTGTATTTATATGGTGAAACTTTCATATGAATAGAAATTTTTAATGAAATAAAATCTAATAAGCTATATCATTATATATCAGATATGGAGCCAAACTATGGTCAAAGCAATAGTTGATACTATCTACAATGCTGTTGTATAGGCAAATGTTTTAGTAATTAGCCCATTTATAGAAAGGTATAGGAATATCCAAAAATATTTTCATTGTCATTAACTTGACCAAAATATAAGCATTTCTTAAGTCTCTTCTGTGGAAAAAAATAGTTTTTGTCTTCAAAGACCAATGGGTTGGGAGAAGGACATGGCATGTGAATTATTAAGTACATATATAAAGGTAAAATGCAATATGGACAAAAAGAGAAAGAGAGACAGAGACAGAGATAGAGATGGAGAGACAGAGACAAAGAGACACAGAGAGAGAGTGTGTATTAGGATTAATTAAGGAAGAAGAGAACACTTTTAGCTAGGAAAATCAAAGAAGAAAGATGGAGCACAAGAGCTGAGCATTAAGGAAGTGAAGGATTCCAATGGGCAAATATCAGGAGGCAATGCCTTCAGGAAAAGGGAAAAGACTATGCAAAATCATGAAGGCAGGGAATAACAGCAGATAAAGAAGGTAGAGTTATCAGTTCAAATTCTATGTAATACACTATTCTTTAAGTATAGAAATATGAAAAAATGAAACAAGATATGCAGAACTACAATGTCAAACTAAGGAATCTGTATTTTGTCATAAGCAAAATGGAATCATGCAGGTTTTTGAAAAAGATATTAAAAGGAACACATCAGAGCATCATAAAGTTTATTTGTATAGCTATAAGAAGGCTACACTAGGAAAAATTTGTGATTGGAGGTGGAGAACTAGTTAGGATATTAGTATAATATTCCTTGTGACTTGTTGCTAAAAATAGGGTGGTTACTGCATTACTGGAGATAAGGAGACAAGAGTGAAGGATATTGGCATTTTGAATCAATACAGCTTGGCTGCTGATTGATTGTGGATGTGGGGGAATAAAGATGAAAGAAGAATCAAAAATTAATTCCACTGGGGCAGCTAGGTGAGCAGTGGATAGAGCACTGGCCCTGGAGTCAGGAGTACCTGAGTTCAAATCCAGCCTCAGACACTTGACACTTACTAACTGTGTGACCCTGGGCAAGTCACTTAACCCCATTGCCTAGTCCCCAAAAAAATGAATTCCATTTAAATATTAGGTAATTAGGAGGATAAAGACAACATGAACAGAAATATGGAATTTGGCAAAAGGACCATATTTAAAAAGGAAGAAGATGAGTTCATTTTTTTTACCCTCTTCAGTTTGAGACACTGATAAGACATCTAGCTAGAATGTCCAGTTAAAAAAACAAAGGTTAGAAATATAAGTAAATTGCTCACTCCAGTGTTTGGAACTGGATATGTAAAATTGAGAGTGATGTGAATAGAGATGATAATTGAACCCTTTGGATCAGATGAGGTGTCTGAGGGAGAGAATGTAAATAAAGAATAAGAGATCAACAACAGAATCTTGAGTTGTAACAGAATGCTGAAAAATGCTTCACAACCAATAGTCCTCTGTAAAGAAAAAAAAATATACAGCATATACTTTTAAGTTTAATCCACATTATTAACACTTATCTCCATCATTTTCTTAAAACTAGACCAGGGTTCAGCAAACTGAGGCCTAAAGATCAAATCCAGATGCCTGTTTATGTATCCTATGGCCTCTAGGCTATAATTTGGTGACTCCTGATCCAGTCACCAAATTAACAAATCAATCTCTGATTTGTAGCCTTTGTCAGTTTCCAAGTTATAAATGCTCATACTGAATATACAACAATATAGAACAAATAACAATGTCTATAACTAGACATTCTCTATGGCTCATGATGGTGCCAGTAAACTCTTATTTGATGGATACCTATGTGTGAGTGCATGTGTGTGTGTGTGTGTGTGTGTGTGCATAAATAACAGTATATGATTGACCTGACAGCAAAACAGAAATAAAAATAAATATAAATAAATTCAAATTTTAAATATCTAACCCTAAAATGGGTTTAAAATTTCCATTAAAATTCAGAACTTCCATGGTTATCTAAAGTAAATATTTAAGTATATTTTAAGTTTACCCATGAAGAGTTTGGTAACAGAATAAACTCAGTATAGGTAGCCTATAGTACAATATAGCCTAGTTAGTACAGTAAACGAGTATTTCTTGGATGTGAAAAGAAGAGAATCAAATATTTTGTAGTTTAACAAAACATATAAAATATGAATCAAAAAATCCAGCAGTAAATTTTGGAGATGGATGACTGAGCCAAAAGTTTCTCTGCCCTCTTGGGTGTACCATTTAGAAATAAAATTTTGTTCCAGAAAAGATGCCAAGTTTGTCAATGTAGGTCAAGCATGTGCCTAAGCTGTCCTTTTCTTCAGACAATTGCTTTCTTCACATGAAGTTGGCTCTTAAGTCATCAGCTTTTTCTGAAGGAAAAAAAAATACTTTTGAGGCATCAATAGAAGCCATGCTGATTTCACAATTTGTAGACCTTTTTGTAATTAATAAGACACTAAAAAAATCTCAAAATAGAAGACCCCTGGATAGAAAATGAAAAGTTTCAAATGGCAATCAACTATTTTAGTAAAACACTGCCCAGAATGAGTATGGAGCCCATGAAAAGCTTATTATGCCCATCAGTCTCCTGAGTGCCAGAAAATATTTTCTTGTGTGGCTTTTCAAGGTTTAGGATTAAAAGAAAAATTAAGAAGAATTTGTGTGTTTGTGCATGTATAACTCATTTACAGAATTTAGCTCATGGGTGTCAGCTGCTGCTGTGAGAACTGCAGTGTGAATGTAAAATTAACATCAGATGCAATCAAAGAGGGGGGACTTCAGGACTCATACTTCACATTTCCTCCTGAGTGAGAGAGATTTAATAGGATTTAATTTTGCTAAGTCCCTGAGAGTACACATACCGTAGGGAGGGGAATTGAGGGAGGAAAGAAAAGAGAATTATAAGGAAAAAAACATCCAAAAGGCATTAAATGCAAATATATTGCATATTTTCTCTCCTTCCTCTGCCAATGTGCATAGGCTTTGAAAATTAATAGATGCAATGAATATATATATATATATATACATATATATTAAATATTTCAATTCTAATCAACTTTGAAGGGGCACAAGTAAGTTCTTACTTGTGAGAGTGAAGAGAGCATCAAAGGGCACAAAGAGGAGACTCACCAACTCTCTGACACATCCCCCAGGCAACTTAGATAATCTATTTGACAGCTGAAACAACATTTGTGTGGAGCTAATAGGACAGATTCTTTAAGTGTGCTGATCTACTGTAAACAGTTTGCACCCACATTCTCTATAATAATTAAAAACAAACACAATGGCAGTTACATCTACATTTTAAATATTGACCATTCCAGCATTGATTGTTTCGTTGAACATCTTGTGCTGCTGATATGTATATCTAGATGTTTAATTTTCCTCTTTAATGAAAATCACATTTTACTCCCAAGGAATGATAAGGCCAAAGACATAAGTGCAAAGCATTAGATAAAGAGGTTTTCTTTTTTTTTCCCCAGGTTACAAATACATAGACATAATCTTATTCACTTCTAGAACATTAAAATGACTGGCTGGTATAAGACTGATTTGGGAGATTTTGTTTTTGTTTTTGTTATATTGTTTGTTTTTGTCACTCCCAAATGCCTTGTGGGGAGGATTTCATTGTTCTAGGAAACACCTAGTAAGGAAACTTCTAACAAGAAGATGGGTATCTATTTGCTCTAAATTAGTTTTAGAGATTTACTTAAAGGAACTGAGAGATTAAGTGACTCATCCAGAATCATGAAGCCACTACATATGAGAGGCAGAATTTAATTCCTACGTCCTAGGATATCTTTCTATTCACCATACTATGCTGTCTTTCTGATTATACAATAAGGAATACTAGAGAAAAAATATTGATAATGATTACTTTAAAAATCCATCCTTCTTGAAATATTTGATTTTGTGACAGCAGTTTAGGAAAACAAATTTGGGTGTACAGGGAACCCATCAGTAAGTAACTTTATTAACTACTCATGATGTACCAGAGGGGCAGGTAGGTGGCACAATGTATAGAGTTCTGTCACGGAGTCAGGAACACTCATCTTCCTGAGTTCAAATCTGACCTCAGACACTTACTTGATGTGTATTCCTGGGCAAGGCACTTAACCCTGTTTGCCTCAGTTCTTCATCTGTAAAATGAACTGGAGAAGAAAATGACAAAACTCTCTAATATCTCTGCCAGGAAAACTCCGAATGATATCACAAAGAATTGGACATGACTGAAAAATGACTTAACAACAACAAATGTTCCAGGCACTGTACTACCTGATATTTGAAAAACTGGAAAAAACAAATATATTTTTGATGCCTATTAGGTGCTCATTGATTTACAACATGAAAATAGTGTCAAAAGTAAAAAGTAAATTTCAGTCTGAGCTAAGTCTGGTGAAAAAACAAGGACAATAAAAAGTTGTTCTTTTTTCTAAGTTTTATCAAACAAAAGAGGAAGATTCAAAAAAGGACAAAAAATAAATTTAAAAAAGAAATTTAAATTAAAAAAAAATTTTAAAATGGGACTGTAGTCCCTTCTTTTTTCTTATCAACTCGAAGTTGATAGTGTTCGAAGAAAAATTCTTTCTTTGAACTTTCACCCTGATTAATGAGGCAAAACTCAAGAAAAGGAGAATTAAAAGAAGTTTATTAAAATATGCCAAGGTAGCAACAAATTGAAGGGCTGATCACTACAGATAAGCAAGGGATACAAGATGGAGCCAGCTTTTATTGATAACTTCTGTAATGAGAAGACAATTCAGATAGTCCACATCAGCATAAGAGAATGGGTCATTGTGAGGCAGTTTAGGGGTTCAGGGGCCCTGGGACCCCAAAATCACAACAGGCAGGTCCTGCCTGAAAGAATTCAACCCAAGCCTTCTTTCAGCCAAAGACGAGGTTTATTAGAACACCCATCATATTTGGGCACATTCTTAAGGAGTCTGAACATGAGTAAGCAGTGGCTAGATTATAAGAATCTAAGCATCTTAATGGAGACAAGATTGACCTTATATACAGAAAGACTATGGGAGGGATCTAGGAGTGGCCAAGTAGTCTATGAGTTAATAGAATTCCAGGGACCTGGACCACATGGCCAAGGGAAAATGGAGAATTGGCCTCGGTCATAGGGAGGTCCACAAAGAAAGGCCAGTTGATAGGATTATAGCCTCAGGGGAATGCCAAAAATTTGGCCATGTGGAAAAGTCCAGGGTTTTTCCTTTCTGGGGCCTAGATCCCAACCCCATCAATTGCATCTCAGGCCCCACCCCCTCAATTGCCTGCACAGGATGTTTAACATGTAGGAGATGACCTGCTACAGGTAGGGAGTGACCTGCTACATGATGGATTTCAGGTAATACAAAAGATGCAGACTGAGTGATCCCTCCCCCATGACCATCTCAACAAAGCCTCCCAAACACTGATTTACAAACAGGACTGGGAATAATGGGTCAAATCAGAATAACATCAAATAATTGAGTATTAATAACTGCTGATAAAACAAAGTTGGAACTACTCATTTCCTATTTTACCTGTTTCCTCTGCTAAAAAAAATGATCACTAGACTGGGACAGAAAGAATATGACTAACGAGGATCAAATATTTAAGATAAGTATCAGTATCATAAAATAATCACACAGCTCTTTTTAATGAGGTCAAGTCACCAGATCCAGATGATCGATATATTTAGGTACTATAAGAACTGGTAAATGAACATAAATATCTTAAGATATTTGAAAGATCATGGAAAATGTAAGACATCATGAAGGATTATTGTAAAGGCTGCCCTATTTTTTTTTTCTTAGCAAGAGGCATAGAATATGGAATATAGAATATGATTTTGACTGATTGTGGGCAAATGTTTTGTATAAAAGAAACTTATAGTAAAATAAGTTAAGATAACAAAAAGTTTACATTGAGTCATCAAAAATGTCCTGATTTCCTCATATTCCTCAATTTAAATAAAAAACTTGATTTTTTTTCTTTTACATCACCATTATTTCAAGATATCCTTCATAATTTGTGCTTTGTAATGTTATCTGAGATAATACTTATAGCAAATAAAAAAGAGAAAATGAAATAGTTCAGCAAAATTAACCTACATATCACTTAATCTGATGGAATCCTATTTTTAAGACTGACATAGGACAATACTCTCCCATGCAGGGAGTCAAAACTCCTTACCCTTTTAACTTCCCCTTCCACCTACATTCCAAAGAAATTTGCCTAAAGATCAAACTTTTATCTTGTAATTACCTTCTCCCTTTATTCAGATAGCCTCCATCATTTGAGTCTCAATTCTGTTATTTTAATTTGTATCTCTACCTTAGTATTGTCCACCTTTGTAACCTCACCTTAATGAGGTCATCCATTCAACTCAAATGCATGTTCCTTTATAACCTGCCCCCAAAAATTGATTCAACCAAAGCTTCTGGAGATTACTCCCACAGTCTTCAGCCTAATTCTGTCATCTAAGGATGGTATCAAACTCTTATCGGCCAGGTGCTCTGTCCAAAGGAATGTAGATTTTGATCTCAGAAATCTTTTCTTCTTAAGTCCCACCCCTTAACCCCAAATCACACTGGCTCTCATTGATTGGTTCCAGGCCAAATCCCACTTTGTCATCATATGATCCCTGATTGGCTAAGAGTGAATGTAAATAACAATTGTTTCTGTTTGGCCAGAAACCCTGAAGGTCTTCCCCTCCCAGATTGACTTTTTTTTTTAACTTAATAAAAGAGGTCATTCATTCCCTTATTTCTGACCTAGTCTTAATCAGTGAATGTGCTTTGCTTCAGTCAAACTGAGACCTGTTAAAGACCTTAGCTTAAAAAGGTCTCAAGGTCCCCCACCACATCTAGGGTCATCTCCCAGAACATCTCCTGTTCTATATCTTGCCACTGAACCCAGATGACTTACAGAGGAGAAAGTGAGGCTGGTGATTTTGCACAAGAATGAACAAAAATATTTATCTTATGCTCTGGCTTTTTCTCTGGCTGTCCCCATGCCTAGCATACTCTCCTTACTCATTTCTACCTCCTAGATTCTTTGGCTTCCTTCAAGTCTGTTTAAAAAAAAATCCCATCTTCTGCATGAAGCCTTTCTATTTTAATTATCTTTTAATTCTAGTTCCTTCCCTCTGTTAATTATTTATTATCCATCCCTTATATATCTTATTTGTCCTGTTGACCTCCAGAGGATGTCTAAAAGAGACAAAATGGAATGAGGTCATATATGTGCTGTTTATTCTCTTTAAGCTAGAGAAAACATACATACTAAGAATCAGAATAATTCTGAACTCAAAAGAAAGGCCAGTTGAAGAAGACTTTTATCGATAGAGTAAGGAGGTACCAGCTCCTTTCCCCTGTGACTCAGGATGCCTGTCAGTCAAAATTATAACTTCCATATCTGTCACCCATAAACACAGAAGTGTCATAAAACATGTCATACCAAGATAGTGTCCATAAAATACCAAAATAAGAAAATTTCCATTATTCAAAATAGTGTCCAGTTCAAGGCACTTGGTCCTTATCAGTCATAACAGAAGAATGCTCCTGGTCAGTTTCATCTAGCCTTGTAGTAGCTGACATAGAAAGGGGCATTTTGGGTTCACTCAGAGATCATGCAAAACATTATAGTAGCTTAACTCAGAGTGAGCAAAAAATGTCTTTCTTCTGTTTGGCCAATCCAGGTTTTTGGCTTTTTTCAGGTGATAGAGGACTCAAGCTGGCTCACAGTACATATTTGTTTGCCATTAGATTGTGAGCTCTTCAAGGACAAAGACTGTCTTTTGCCTTTCTTTGTATCCTTAGGGCTCAGCACATTGCCTGTCACAACGTAGGTATTTAATAAACACTTATTGATTGACTCAAATCAAATTGGGAGGGGAACAAGTTTGATTTGTTGTTGTTGTTGTTATTTATTAAAGAGAACATCCCTTAAGAGGCCTATTCACCAAATGGGCCTTACCTCACTCAAAATGAGAACCTGAAAAGACCTTAGTTTAAAAGGGCCAAGATTTCCCATTGCATCCTGAAACACCTCCAGTCATGCTGATCTATATCTGGCCACTGGACCCAGATGGCTCTGGAGGAGAAAGTAAGGCTGGTGACTTTGCACAGCCCTCCCTCACTCAAATCAAAGTCAATTGCAAGTCATGTCATCATCTCCCTGATATCATGGTCGTCTTTGAGAGTGAAGGACAAACACAACAACAACAACAATTGATTGACTAATATAATTTACCAGAGCAATATGTGGGAAGCATAGCAAGTCAATAGAACATTATATCAACAAAAAAAATAGATTTTCAGTATTAAATAACATGCAAAATTAGAGATTCAACAGTGTGATATAGCAACTCACAGCCTATTAGGTATTTCTAAATGGAAGTCACACAGGGATCTTAAACTCAACTTATTTCAAATAGAACTCATTATCTTTCCTTCAAAACCCATCCCTCTTCCTAACTCCCCTATTTCTGTCTATGATAAAACTTGAGGTAATGAAAAGATGGTGTCATAACTTCAGAGTTATCCTCATCTGTTTCTCTCACTCCTCACATCATCAGTTACCAAATTCTGTTAATTACATCCACATCCTTTGTATGCATCTCCTTTTCTCACAGACCACCATTCCACTTCAGACTCTTACAGTCTCTCACCTGGATTCACATGATAACTGATCTCCCTGCCTCATCTTTCCTCTTGCCTATCCATGCTGTACTTACTTGTCAAAGTGATATTCCTAAAGCATAACCTTGTATTGAAATGTTATTATACACACTTGAGATGAGAAAATTGAAGCTTAGAGAGATTTAGTGAATAGATACTCAGAAGGTATCAGAGGCAGAATTCAGATCTATTTCTTTCCTGACTCAATGTTCAAGTCAATCAAATTCAATGCAACAAACATTTATTAGGTACCAATGATGTTCAAGGAAATGTACTTGGACCAGGGGGTACAAAAATACAAATAAGATATTAGTTGCTTTGAAAGTAGATTATAGTCTATAGGGGTGAGATTACATGAGTACAAATAATTATAGTCTAAGGAAAATTGAGGAAGGAGGAAGAACAATTGGGAGTGATCAAGAATGGTTATTTAGGGGAACTGCCACCTGAGTTAAGGTATGAAAGGAGATTTTAAGGAAAGATTCTGAAAGACAGGAATGAGACAAAGGAAAGCTTGAACAAATGCACATAGTATAGCAATGGACTATCAATTAAAGGGAACAGAGATCACAAAAAAAATGATTTGAAATAATGCTAGAATTATAGGGAGGAGTCAGATTGTACAGAGACTTGATAGCCTAGGGCACTGAGATGAATTTAATAAGATGAAATTCAATAGGGATCAATGTAAAAACTCACCCTTAAGTTAAAAAAAAAATATGAACTCTACAAGTATAAGATGAAGGAGGTATTTTTAGACAGGAGTTTACCTAATAAAATGATCAATTTTAGTGTATTGTAAGCTCAATATCAGCAGTCAAACAGTCACTCAGCAAGCATTTATTAAGGATTTACTATGACTACTGACTAGGAAGTCACTGTACTAAGTGCTTGAAATGCAAATATTAGTAAAAAGACACTCCCTGCCCTCAAGGAGTTTATATTCTAATGGGAGAAAACAACACATAAAAGGAAGCTGGAAGGAGTAAGAGGGGGGGATGTATTCAGTAAGAAGGTAGAAGGGGAGATAGAGGAAAGACATACTTTTTGTTTCTTAATAGAAGCCAAAATTATATTAGTCAATAGAATAGTAAGAACACTTTCAGGTATTCTTAATGTAGTTTTATAGCACAGCATTCCATCAAGATTGAGATGTCTAGGTAACATGTCCTCCTTCCCAAACATCTGCCCATTTTTGAGCTTGCCAGAGGACATAAAGTCCATGTTAGCAAAAATATATTTGAGACTACTTCCTCTTCTCATATTCATTCACCATATGATCACCTTGCAAGATGGTATTTTTTATTAGGCCAAGTGCCTGGATCAGTGCTTCCTCATTCAGAACACTGAAGTTGATCCTGAACATAATAATGAGTATTTGGTAATATGCTAAGTCATTAAAAGAATATACTTCTGAACTCCAAAATGGCTCACAACAGACAAACTGCCGCCAGTGTGATATGTCAAACAAAAGACCTAATGTAATATTATAAAGTATTAAGAGGCACAGAAGTTCCTGGAATAGGCAGATGACAGTGTCTCCATACTCTGCCCCCATCAGACCTCATTTAGTATATTATATTTGATTTTAAAAAGGATTTTGATAAGCTGAAGAGAGTCTGAAGGAAGACAACCAGATTTGTGAAGTCTATGAATCAGTTGAAAGCATTGGACATTTTCAGAAAAGTCAGGGGTTGAAATGACCAACTGTCTTCAATATTCAATTATGAGGAATTCTTATGTAGAGGAAAGATAAGATTTGTTCTGTTTGGCTCAAGAGAGGAAAAAACAACAACAACAACTAGAAGCAATGAGTGGACTTTACAGAATTTAGGCTTAATGCAAAGTAAACAACTACCTAAAACTTTGAGCTGTCTAAAACTATAATAGGCTGTACCAAGAGTTAATAGATTCCCCTGCATTGGAGGTCTTCTAGCAAGATGAGTGACTACTTGTCAGCTAAGTTATAGTGGGTATTGTTTGGGGGTATGGGTTGTATTGATGGCCTCCAAAATCTTTTCCAATTTCCAAATTCTTTGATTAAAATGTTATCTATCTGATTTAACATGAGAAAGGAACAATGAGGGGTAGCTAGGTGGCTCGGTGGATAGAGCACCAGCCCTGAAGTCAGGAGGACCTGAGTTCAAATCTGGCCTCAGACCAAACAGTTGACACTTACTAGCTGTGTGACCCTGGGCAAGTCACTTAACCCCAATTGCCTAAAAAAAAAAAAAATAGAAAGGGACAATGAGGATCTGTCAGGACTCCACAAAGGAAAGGGTGTTAAGAGGAATGTAGAATGTTTTCATGTGTGTGTGTGTATAAAGTCAAGACGGATGATAAAAAATATGTGTGTGTGTGTGTGTATATATACATTTCTTATCATCTGTCTTATATATGTGTGTATATATATATATATATACATATACATATATATATATACACACACATATTTTTTATCATCCGTCTTGCCTTAAATGCTTTCTGCATGGTGCCTTTACCTGCAGTGCTAAATCGTCTGGGACATAGATAAGTTATAGAATTGCATATGTGATGGCTTGACCCTGTTCTCAGGCAACTCCGCTAAATGATCACATCTTCCTTCTTTTTCCCACACACCCCCTATGTAGAAGCTCAAGGAACATTTGGTATCTCTAAATATGTAGGTCTTTTGTGTGCTTGCATGGTGTGAAAGTCTATTGGTCTTAATAGTGTTATTTCCCAGGGTTGTTCTACTTTTTCTCCTTTTGTTTCTATTATCCTTGATCTTTTGGACATAAAATCAGAAAATACATTACAGGCTTTAAATGTATACTGACAGCACTATGCTATTTATTTTTGGAACTGAACAAACTATTCTAGCCCTATTGTCTCCGGTTCAAGAAATTGGATGTGGGTTTTGTTAATACAAAAAGTAAATTTGGACAAAATGAAGTAATTTTATTCATATCATAGGGTTATTTTAAGAGTCCATTTTCAAACAACAAACTATCCAAATGCATTTGTGATCATCTGAACAATTTAATTTACTTAATAAAAATTAAACCAATAATATAATTAAGCTCAATTTATATACACAAAGGAATACACTTGACAAGAATAGAATAGGTATAGCAATATGGCTACAGGGAAAATAAAACTTAAATATTTTACCAAATTCAAGTATTTTGAAAGAATATTTATATTTATACCATTTGAAAAATACAGAAATGTTGGAGGTAATATTCATTCAAATGAATGTGAAAATCATCTTTGTGAAGGGACTAATGTAAGATTGATCCTCTTACAAAGGAAGAAAGAGAAGAAAATGACTCACAAAAATAAATACAAGTTTTAAACATACCATCAAATAAATGTTCTAAGTAATAATTTTGTAAATATATTTGCATTTGTAAAGAACATTGGATGAATAATTTTAAATAAATAAATTTTACAGCAAAGCCTCTGACAAGAGAAATAAGGAGAAACATAAGTCAATGTCCCAGGATCAAAACTTCTTGATAAAAAGTAAAATTTTAATCAATCATTCCAGAGTCCTGTGTATTTGACACCAAACATAAATGCATACACACAGGCAGCCCCCAGCACAAAAATTGATTGTGTTACAAAAGTCTGAGTTGAATATTTGAAACTCAGAACATATTTTCCCTAAAAAAAAATTTCAATGGTGAATAGATTCTCAATCTAAACCACAATAACCTATTTGTCCCAAAATGTAGTTAAAATACTAACAAAAGTAATTTAAATTTTAAACATTCCCTTACTGAGTATATAAACAAGTCTATATATTTTAAATACTTTGAAAATAAACACAAAGGCAGAACTTTAGTTTAACATTTTTTTAAAACATAATTTCAAGCACACAGTTATTTCCAAATACAATTTCTTCTTGCTCCTTGCGTTACTAGCAAACGGTGATGGTTGATGAAATCAACCTACCAATTACCCCATTTCTCTTAAAGATGCTATAACATAAAGCCTTAAACAGGTGTGGACACTTCTCAGTTGAAATAATCAGTCTCTAATTTAAAACTAATGTGAACAGTCTTTTATAAATGTAAATGTTGTTGAAAGCCAGTGGATGAACTAGAATGATGTTGTACTATAAATGTTAAGATTTGTCAATGAACTGTGTCAAGCCCTTTGAGGCTTGCATAAAACCAGTCATCTCATTTGTTTTTGTTTTTGTTTTTCTTTTTGTTTGTTTGTTTTTTAAGAAGGCATAGCATGTTCTTTATTAAGAATTTGTGATATCAGGTCTACTATGGGGCAAGAGACCAGGAGTAGAGGCAGAAAAAGCAGTCCTGGCCCTCATGAAGCCACTGTCCACTAGGGGACCACAGACCAAAGAAGAATGTAAGATGAAGTCCTAACAACTGAATCAGAAAAGGCCTGCTTGAGTGGCAGCTCCACACCTGAGCTTTGGAGGTAGTTAGGGATCTAAAGAGGTAGAAGTGAAGAGAGGAGAGCATTCCAGGCATGAGAAACTTGTTCCAAGGCAGGAAGTGGGAGATGCAATCTCCTGTGACTTAGAAAGATTATTTTGGTTACTTCATGGAGGAAGAGAAGAGGGAAAGGGGTCAGTCAGGGAAGATGATGTGAAAGGTTCTCATGGAGGGGGCAGGAGGTGGAGGAGGGCAGGGGTGGGAGGGCACGGGTCAGAGAAAGGACCAGAAGCCTGGGGCTACAGGATGCTGGTGCCCTGGATGCTCAGGGGCAAGGCAGGTGGATTCAGCCCAAGATGCCCAGGGGCACCCCAGCAGTGAATGAAGCAGGCTTGGCGTGCCACTCCTGGGGGAGAGGAGGATGGCATATACTTCTGCCATGTATAGAAGCTGGAGTCATCAAGAGTAGAGCTGGGGGTGGGAAGAGCCAGGACAGTCCTAGGTGAGTCTTTTGCTTAGGGGGCAGGAGATAGATGTGATCTCCACAAAGGAGACTGAGAAATGGGAATCAGATTGAGGAATCACTTTACAGATGAAGACACCAAACTCAGAAAGTTAAATACAATCAGTGTCCCATCTCCTGTGCCTTCTTGAGCTCTGATGTATCCGATTCATCTTGCCCCTAGCCCTCTGTTGGATGAGGCCTAGTGACTTTTGATCTCAGCTGATTCCTGCTGGCCAAGAGTAGGCCCACTTTCTGAGATGGTGTGTGGTTTGAGTTCCTTCCTCTAAGGAACAAGGCAGGGTGTGGCTAACTTCAGAAAAGCCCTGTGGATCAGGCTCCAGAATGAAGGTAGGTAAGAAGAGGGGCCCAAGTGAGGAAAATGTGGCAGGGAGGACAGAGCCCTGAGAGGGATGTTGGCAGAACTGGGTGTCTGGGATTCTAGATCCTTGCAATTTAGGATAGAACTCTTCCAGCCAAGTTCCTGAGAACATCCTGAACCTTGATCTCTGTCTCCTTTTCTTCCCTTCCTGCTTGGCTGGAAGAGGACTTTGTGAGCTTCAAAAGCTCTGAAGAATTTTTAAATTCCCACTAGCATCCTGGGAATATCCCCAGAATAGCTATCAGTAACATCTACATCAGGAACCAAAGACAGACTGGAGAGGATGAAAAAAGGGAGTTTGAGGGTTTACAAGGAATCCAAGAGTAAAAAGCCATAACTTTCCAAAGAGGGATCATCTTGAGGATTCCAGTACAGGTATTTCTGGGATCTATGAGTTTCCAATTTTGCCACATGATCTCAAAGGTTGAGCCCACTTCCCCCTGGACTCTGTGTATGCCTGTGGAAAAGTGTTTGGGGAGGTTGTCTTATACTACTTGTACCATTGTAATAAATGTCTGTATCTAAAAGCCTGTTAAGTCTACCTGGCTAATTGATATAACAATCTAATAACAGGAATCAATGACACTGGGAGCTGAAAACAACTCCAAAACCCCAGGGCTTTTCTGGGCTCCCCCTGGAGCCCTGATACAATGTAACAAACCTCTGGATCTTAGTTTATTATGAATGGGAGTTTGGAACTTAGTTCCAAAACATGTGCTACACTAATAAAATGCCACATAAGTTTTTAGCAGCTGTTAAGGGAAACTAACTGCCATGTATAATGTTGATTCTATGGAAAACTACATTCTATAGCCTTGGGAAGCTGGAAAGAAAAAAAAGCAATCTATGGAGTCTTTTCTTCCTAAAACACTTCTTTTTCTCCTTCCAGCTTCTCATCATTTCTCACTTTCTAGTCAGAATTCCAGCTTAGCAATAATAATTCATTCATGGCTAAAAGAATAAGGCATGTAGAAGGCACTTACTACTGCCTGTGCTCTAAAGAATAACTGCTCTGTCAGCATATAGTTGTATAGATTAAATTTTAATCCATGGGAACTGGCTACATTTGCAAATATCTTCGTTGTTCATTACTTTTCATTATGCCCTTTAAAAATGTGGGGTGCTCATTCTGATATCCTGAAAAGGAATGGAACAATTATAGGATCAAAACTCTAGAGATGGAAGGGACTTATGTGTCATCTAGTCTTCTTTTCCCCCCTTTTGTTTAGAGATGAGGAAACCAAGGCTCTGAAAGGCTAAGGGACTTGCTAGGTAACACTTCTAGTAAGTGGCAGCATTGGGATTTAAACTTTGATCTTCCAAAACTATTTCCTATTACTTTGCTGTTGAATACAAATATTCATTTTAGAATGATATTGGCAAGAAACACAAATGACAGCAAAAAAAAAAAGAGCTATAATTTTTCAATTTTGATTCAGAAATGCAGCCTTAGTAAGTTAGCATTAAATTAGTGATATCATTACCAGCTTCATTGGTGGTCAATGTCATCCTCAGCAGTGGTTTAGTAAGCACTTAATATGTGGAAGTAGGGGTTCCCTGGAGCTAGTTCATACCAGAAGCCATAAGGCAATAATTAAATTTTCCATGTAAGCAGATGATCTGATGGTATACTTAGAGAAACATAGAGAATAAACTAAAACACTGAAACAATTAACAACTGAAGCAAATTTGCAGGGTATTAAATAAAACCACATAAATCATCAGTATTTCTATATACAGTGCTACTAACAAAACTCAGAAAAGAGATAGAAAGAGATATTACATTTGAAATAATTGTGGACTATATAAAATACTTGGGAATTTGACAAGACAACATCAGGGACTATATGAACACAATTACAAAATACTTTTCACACAAAGACACCTAAATAATTGAAGAAATGTTAATCTCTCATGGGTAGACTGAGTCAATATAATAAAAATGATAACTCTAAGTTAATTTACTTATTTAGTGCCATACTAAACAACATACCAAAGAATGACTTTATAGACCTAGAAAAAACAGTTACAAAATTCATCTGGAAGAACAAAAGTTCAAGAATATCAAGGACATCAATGAAAAAATATGAAGGGAAGAGATTTTCAGTACCCTATTTCAAACTCTATTACAAAGCAGTAATCAGGAAAAAAATCTGGTACTGACTAAGAAATAGAGTAGTGGATCAATGGAATAGTTAAGTTATATGATACACAGTAGTAAATGGCCATAGTAATCTAGTGTTTGGTAAACCTAAAGATCCAAGCTTTGGGGCGTAAGAACTTACTGTTTGACAAATATTGCTGGGAAAACTAGAAACAAGTTTTGCAGAAACTAGCCATATACCAACATCTCACTCTGCATATTAAGATAAGGTCAAAAAGGATAAATAATTTAGACATAAAGAGTGACAGCATAAGTAAATTAGGGGAACATGGGAAAATGTACTTGTCAGATCTCTAAATAAGAGAAAAGTTTTTGACCAAGATAGAAATGATCATGGGAAATAAAATGGATAATTTTGAAATTAAAAAGCTTTTACACAAATAAAACCAATGTAGCCAAAATTAGAAGGAAAACAGGAAAATGGGAGGGGGGGTGTACAGCAAGTTTCTCTGATAAAAACCTCATTTCTCAAATATATAGGGAACTGATTCAGTTTCTAGAAATAAAAGCTATCCCCCAGTTGATAAATGGTCAAAGTACATGAACCAACAGTTTTCAGAAGAAGAAATCAAAGCTACCAATAGTAACACACACAAAAATAATGCTCTAAATCACTACTGATTAGAGAAATGCACATTCAAAAACTCTTGATTCCACCTCACATCCATCAGATTTACTAACATGACAGAAAGGAAAATGACAAATGCTAGAAGGGATATGGAAAAATTGGGACAGTAATGCACTGTTGGTCGGGTTGTGAACTAGTCCGACTATCTGAAGAACAATTTGGAACTATGCCCCAAGGTCTTTCAAAAAGTGAAAACCTCTTGAGCCAAAAATACCAATACTAGGCATATATAATAAAGAGATGAGAGAGAGAGAGTGAGAGGAAGGACCTATTTGTACAAACATATTTATAGCAGCTCTTTTTATGGCAGCAAAGAAGTGGAAATCAATGAAATGCCCATCAATTGGAGAATGACTGAACAAGTTGTGGTATGTGATTTTGATGGAATAATTTTTTGCTATAAGAATTTAGGAGCAGGCTTCTTTCCAAAAACTCTCAAAAGGGGCAGCTAGGTGGTGCAGTGGATAGAGCACCGGCCCTGGAGTCAGGAGGACCTGAGTTCAAATCCAGCCTCAGACACTTGACACTTAACTAGCTGTGTGACCCTGGGCAAGTCATTTAACCCCATTGCCTAGTCAAAAAAAAAACCTCAAAATATATACATGAACTCATACAAAGCAAAGTCAGCAGAACAAAGGGAACATTGTACACAGTAACAGCAATATCATAAGGATGATCAACTATGAGACTTAGTTACTCTGATCAAGATCCTGATCCAAGACAATTCCAAAGACCCATGATGAAAAATGCTATCCACCTCCAGGTAGAATACTAATGAACTCTAAATGCAGATTGAAGCATATTGTGCCACCTAGCTGCGCCACTTTTTTAAAAATCTTTTTTGTTGATGTTTTCTGTTTTTTAAAAGATTTTTTCCCACATGATCCCATCCCTTCTTATCCTAAGGGCATTAATTTTGTCCAGAAGCCTTAGTTTCATGTAATTAATATTAACTGCTTTGTCTTTTGTAATTATTTCTCTCTCTCTCTCTGTCTTACAACATACACACAAACACTTTCTCTCTTTTCTTCAGTTAAGAACACATCTCCTACTCATAGCTATGAGTGGTATAAGATCCATTTCTTTTTTAATTGTTTAATAGTGTAATTTTTAACATTAAGTTCACATATTTATTTAGAATAGATTCTGAAATACCTCATTTCTTTTTTTCTTTTTGGACAGAATTAACAAACTAGTAGATGACAGAAAGTCCATGGAAATAATATGCCTAAATTTTAGCAAATCTTTTATAAAGTATCTAATTCTATTCTTGTGGAAAAGATACAGATTAAACAATAATCAGATGACTTCAGAACTAGTTGAATGGCTGAACTGAAAAAGTCTTTAATGATTCAGTGTCAACATGGCAGGAAGTGTTGAGTAGATTATATTAGGGACTTTTTATGGCCTTATGTAGTTTAACTTTTTTTTTAATAGTGTCTTGTATGAAGGTATAAATGGTATGGCTATCAAATTGGAAGATAAAACAAAGCTGGGAAGGACAGTTAACATTCTGGATGAAGCCAGGATCTGAAAGTATCTTGGCAAGTGAGATCATTGGTTTGAATCTAATAAGATAAAATTCAACAGTGACAAGAGTAGTCTTCCATTTGAGCACACACACACACACACACACACACACACACACAATATTTCACAAATTTCACAAATACAAGATGGAATAACCATGAATAAATAGCAGTTGATCAGAAAATGTTTGTATGTTTTAGTGGACTGCAACCTCAATGAGTTACCTTAATATGGCAGACTATAAAGTTAATTCCATCTTGGGCAGCATAAGGAGGGGCATAACATCCATAAATAAGGATGTGGTTGTTTCACTGTAGTCAGCCCTCATCAACCCTCACTTGTGTACTGTATTAAACTGCAGCTTATCCATAAGAGGGTAAACAGGATGGTAAAGTACTTTTAATCAATGGAATATGAGAATTGGTTAAAAGAAATGGGAATATATAGCCCAGAGAGATGAAAGCTCATAAAGAACATGATAGTTGCCTTTAGGAATTTAAAGAGGTGAGGGGAGAAGGGATTGCATTTGTTTGGTTTGATTCCAAAGAACAGAACTAAAAGCAGTAGGTAGAAGTACCAAAGAGGTAAATTTAATCATACTGTTAAGAATAACTTGCTAACAATCAGCTGTCTAAAATTAGAATGGCTTGTCTTTAGAAGTAATACATTCCCCTTCCTTGGAGGTCTTTAAGCGGAAGCTGAAGGTACATGGGTTGGATTAGATGGCTGCTTATGTCATTGCCAACTCTCAAATGCTATTATTCTGCGAAAGTTGAAGGAGCTGAGTATTTTAAGTCTTATAAGAAAAGTCTTAGAGGGGCAGCTAGGTAGCACAGTGGATAGAGCACCTGCCCTGAAGTCAGGAGCACCTGAGTTCAAATCTGGCCTCAGACCAAACACTTGACACTTACTAGCTGTGTGACCCTGGTCAAGTCACTTAACCCCAATTACCCTAAAAAAAAAAGTCTTAGAAGGATATAATAGCTAACTTCAAGGATGTTAATGGCTGAGGCTTTCTTTTCCTGATTTCATTCTGTACTGGTTCCAGTCATCTCTTCCCTATTCCCTGCCCCCAACTCAAAAGAACTTCTATAACATCTTTTCTGGGATATTCCCCCATTCGGTCACAACTTGAACTCACAGGGTATAGGTGAAGTCCCCTGGGGGTAACTGTCCTAGAGTTTAAGTTATGCTGTATATCCATATTCTTAAAACTCTAGCTAAGGAATAATACTCAATGAACTTTCCTTTAGTATTCAGACTATAGATGCAACATGCTCAAAGGCACTTGCTGAGATGAAATCATAAGAACAATGTTAACAATATGTTGTCCCTATAAACCTGGGACACTCTCCTCCACAATACCTAATGTTTTCTACATAATGTCAGTGGCAAGATACACACGGTGCATACTAGTAGAGATACCAAAGCAATTCATGCCTTCAGTTCCACAGGGCAACAATATGTATAGGCCAAAATGTGTGTCTTTTCTTGTGGTATTCTAATGATTTTCCCCATGAACTCAACATTTCTTCTGGGTAGATCACTCAACTGGGTTCCCTTAATTTAATAATTATGGTTTTAAAAAGTTTCAAGAAAATGCTCTTTCAGGGCTCATATTCTCAAAATCTAGCCAATAGCTCACTAATGTTCTGACTCCTTAAGAGTCTGCCCAATATGACTGATGTTCTAATAAACCTTATCATTGACTGAAAGATGGTTCAGGTAGAATTCATTTGGGCAGGAACCACATGGTCCCAGCACCCCTAAACTCCTAAGCCTCAATATTTTGGTGGCCCATATGGAAAAACTGCCTAACCCCAAGTTCTTCTCCAGCCAAGACTGGAAGGTATGTAAGTTCCCCCCCTCCTTCTTTCTTGCCCTGCAGTTGGGGTCACTCTCCAAGCACCTAGGAAGTCTTGGAGGTGCTTTTCAGGCAGACAGTTATGAGGTTGTCTCACACGTGGCCTGATGCTCTCAGGCTCTTGGTCCACTGGTTTGGTTCAAGGCCATGGACCTGTATACACCTTCTGCAGCATAGAGGACAAGGATGGAGACCCTATCTGGAAGCATATGCCCAATTCTGTCAATTTTCTCAATGCTAGGGAACTGGGAAAACTGCAGGTGCTTTTTGGTTCCCTGAGGCTTACTTACTCCCTTCCTTCTACACCCCTGAATTCTCCTTCATGGAGGCTATAGAACAGCTAAAACATCTTAGCAGATTCTGGAGGTTTTGTGATCCCTCATTGAGGAATTTTGAAACACCTCTTTACAACCCTATTCACTCCCTTCCCTTAAGTCAAGAAGGTATCTGTTAATCATTCTCACGGGAGAAGAAAGTTTCACCATCCTCTCCCCCCCCCACCTCTGAATTCACCTTCTTCAGCATGGACCCCCCTGGCAATGGCCTTGGGCCCTGGTAACCTTCGCCTGTAAGCATCCCCCAGTTTCAGCACATCCTACTCAAGGTAAAGAATCTAGCCTCTGAACTTGGGCAAGCACACTCTTTTAAAGTTGCAGTTTTAACTTCAATGATGAGATGTTGATTCTCTGTGTAAAGTAATTTGGAAATGCATTTAACAAAACTGAAGTCACCTGATTAGTAATGGGTTTGTTTCAAGTTTCAAATTGATGAACTTTTTGTATCAGTTATGTCAAGCAACTTTTCATAATTTGGTTACTACTAAAATAATCTGGCTATTGTTGGTTATTGTTTTAATGTATAAATGTGCCAAAAAGCTGGTTTGGGTTTTGTCTTGTTGAGAATTTGCAAGTATATAGAAATAATCTCTAATTGGCTTTATACACCAGAACAAATTTAAGTTTGAGATGTAAATCCTGGAAAAGTTTTTCCTAAGCTGTGATTAGAGAAACTTGTTGTTTGGGAAAAATTAATGGAATTTTGAGATGTCTGATGGATGATAATAATCCATTGATAATCAATAATCCACCATCTGAGAGAAATGCCACAAGCTACTCAGAGAGAATGTGATATTATTGGGAAGTCACAATCAGGAAAAACTGAGAGGACAATTTTATTTAGCCTCAGTCTAATATGGGAGCATCCTGACTCAGTTTCCCCATTATGTTCCTTTGAAAGGAAATGTTACCCACCTGGCTTCTCTTGAGTCTGACTATGAAGTGGATTTCTGGTTGGAATAATGGATTATCTGAATCCAAACAGAGCTAAGGATGTTTTATCCTGTCATATTTGGGCCCTAAATCTAGTCCCTGCTTTATATCTGGGCCCTGTAGTCTTTTCTGTTAGATTTGTGTCTGTAAGACTACAAGTCATTCACCTACAGTTGGAAGCAAACAGTGGATAACAGCCAATGCACCCCTATTGTTCCCTGGATGCAGCCTATGCTCAGTTCCAGTCAACCTTCTCTTTGGGACCGGCTCAATGCAAGGACAGCTCTACACCCCTTGCCAGCAGGAAGCAGTTTCAGAAGCCAAGACCTTTGCCCCTTATCCAAAAGAATTTGGGTCCCATTTGTTTGAGGGGGGAATGATGAGGATGGGATCTGGACCCCCAAAAAGGAAAAACCCTGGACTTTCCTACAAAGCCAAATATCTGTCATTTGCCTGAGGCTATAATCCCATCAACTGGCCTTTCATTATCAACAGAACCCAATCTATCTCCAGATGGCCCCAGGCTATTTCCCACCCTTAATCCTATCTAGACTCCATTCTCCCTTGGATCCCTAGATTTCTCCCACAGTTTTTCTGTATATAAGGTCCATTTTGTCTCTATTAAGGTGCTCAGATTCTTAAAATCTAGTCAATAGCTCACTAATGTTCAGGCTCCTAAAGAGTCTGCCCAATATGACTGATGTTCTAATAAACCTTGTCTTTGGCAGAAAAAAAAATGCTCTTTCAGGTACCAGGTGTGAAGTCCCCTAGAATAGCATCTCCCAACTTCCCTGAAAAACCTTTAATGAATAAAAACATTAAAATTTTCTGCTTCCACTAACCACTGACTCACTTTTGATCAGGAGACTAAAATCAAGTGGTTTAAGGGGTGGTGGGATATTTAAGGGGGTAAAATAGAGAAATTTTTAAAAAAAACGTATTAATGAAAATTTTTTCTGGATGAGGACACATTAGCCTCAAAACATTGCTTGCCCTTAGCCCAGGTGTTGGAATACACAGCTGTAAAGAAATTTAAGTATGGTACCTAAAAGAGCAGTTTCCTGAAATTCAAGGCTGTAGAGGGGACATTATTATGGGTTACCGTTTAAAGAGAATGCTAAGCTTTCCTACTACAAAAGGACCTGAGGGCCTGTTCCACTTATTCCACAACATCTACTAACACCTACTATTCTAGGTACTGAGTTTGCAAAGAAAAAAAATCTGATCTCCAGGAACTTAAAATCTAATAAAGAAGGAGTATTCAAATAACTAGGATATTAGGAAATGAGATTAATAAAAAGAGGATATCTGGACAATGCTATGTACATTTATAAGAGGAAATAATCAGTCTCCAGGAAGGGTGCAGAATGGAAGATATGGCATATCAGTCACTGACATGGTAGAGAGGGCTTCTGTAATGGGGCTTGAAAGTATATCTGGGAGGTAGAGCCAAGATGGAAGAGTAAAGGCAGGGACTCACCTGTGCTCTCCCCCAAACCCCTCCAAATATCTTTAAATAATGACTCAACAAATTCTAGAGCAGCATAACCCACAAAAAGACAGAGTGAAACAATATTCTAGGCCAAGACAATTTAGGTCAACAGGAAAGGTCTGTTGTACCAGGATGAGAGAGGAATTCAGTCCAACACATGCCACGTTAGCACAGACTGGGCCCCAGCAGACCAGGAGCAGGCCTTGAGAGCCAATGAATCAGCAGCAGCAGCTACTTTTGGAGCTCTCAGCCTACAGGTGATGCAGGGGTTACAAAAACCCCTGAAGTTTGGTACCAATGTGCCCTTCACCCTGGAATCTGAGACCTACTTTAACAGTTATAAGTCAAGTAAAAAGCTGGGAAAATGAGCAAAGGACAGAAAAAAATTTCTGATGATAGTTACCATGATGACAAGGAAGATCAAAATACACATTCAGAAGACGAAAACAAAGTCAAAGTTCCTACATCCAAAGCCTACAAGAAAAATATGAATTTGTCTCAGACCATGGAAGAGCTCCAAAATGTTTTGGAAAATCAAGTAGAAGAAAAATTGGGAAGAGAAATGAGAGTGATGCAAGAAGATCATGAATAAAAGAGTCAACAGCTTCATAAAGGAGACACAAAAAAAAACTGAAGAAAATGAAATCTTTTAAAAAAGACTAAGCCAAATGGTAAAAGAGGTTAAAAGAAAAAAAGCCAATGAGAAGGATGCCTTAATAAGTACAATTAGTCAAATGGAAAAAGAGACTCAAAAATTCACTGAAGAAAACAACTTGGAGCAGCTAAGTGGTGCAGTAAATAGAGCTCCAGCCTTGGAGTCAGGAGGACCTGAGTTCAAATCCAACCTCAGACACTTGACACTTACTAACTGTGTGACCCTAGGCAAGTCACTTAACCCTGATTGCCTCACCAAAAAGCAAAATAACAAAAAAAAAAGAAAGCAACTCCATAAAAATACAATTCACCAAATGGAAAAGGAAGTACAAAAGCTCAGTGAATAAAATAACTCCTCTAAAAAAAATAGAATTGAGGGGCAGCTAGGTGATGCAGTGGATAGAATACTGGCCCTGAAGTCAGGTGGACCTGAGTTCAAATCTGGCCTTAGACCATACACTTGACACTTACTAGCTGTGTGACCCTGGGCAAATCACTTAACCCCAATTGCCTAAAAAGAAAAAATAGAATTGATCAAATGGAAGTGAATGACTTTATGAAAGTTCAAGGAATAATAAAACAAAAACAAAACAATGGGAAAAAAAGAAAACTGTGAAATATCTCATTGGAAAAAACAACTGACTTGGAAAATAGGTCCAGGAGAGATAATTTAAGAATTATTGGACTTCCTGAAAGACATGATCAAAAAAGGATCCTAGACATCATCTTTTGAGAAATTATCAAGGAAAACTACCCTGATATTCTAGAACCAGAGGGTAAAATAGAAATTGAAAGAATTCACTGATCACCTCCTGAAAGAGGTCCTAAAATGAAAACTCACAACAATATTATAGCCAAATTCCAGAGCTCCCAGGTCAAGTAGAAAATATTACAGGCAGCCAGAAAGAAACAATTCAAGTATCATGATAGTCAGGATAACATAATATTTAGTAGCTTCTATTTGAAAAATTTGAGAGCTTGGAATATGATATTCCAGAGGGCAAAGGAGCTAAGATTACAACCAAGAATCACATATCCAGCAACATTGAGTATAATCCTTCGGGGGAAAAATGGATATTCAGTGAAATAGAAAACTTTTAAGCATTCTTAATGAAAAGACCAGAGCTGAATAGAAAATTTGACTTTCCAATATAAGACTCAAGAGAAGCATAAAAAAGGTAAACAGGAAAAGGAAATCATAATGGACTTAATGTTAATCTGTTTACATTCCTACATGGAAAGATGATACTTATAACTCATAAGAACCTTCTTATTATCAGGGCAGTTAGAAGTATATATAGACAGAAGGCATAGTTATGACTTGAATATGAAGGGATGATATCTAAATACATACATATATATACATATACATATATAATTAAGGGGTGAGAAAGGAATGTATTGGGAGAAAAGGAAAGGGAGAGGTAGAATGGGGTAAAATATCTCTCATAAAAGAGGCAAGAAAAAGCTTTTACAGAGGAGGGGAAGAGGGAGGAGGTGAGGTGGTGTGAGTAAACCTTTCTCTCATGAGAACTGGCTCAAAGAGGGAATAACATATACACTCAATTGGATGTATAAATCTGTCTTACCCTACAAGGAAGTAGGAGGGAAGGGGATAAGAAAAGACAGGTGGGGGTGATAGAAGGGAGGGTGGATTAGGAGAGGGGGCATTTAGAAGCAAAACAATTTTGAGGAAGGAGAGGGTAGAAGGAGAGAGAGAGAATAGAATAAATGGGAGGGGGGAATAGGGTTGGAGAGAAATACAGTTGTCAATAGTAACTGTGAAAAAATTTGAAGCAAGTTTCTCTGATAAAGGCCTCATTTCTCAACCATATAGAGAACTGAGTCAAATTTATAAAAGTAAGAGCCATTTCCCAATTAATAAATGATCAAAAGATATGAAGTTTTCAGATAAAGTAATCAAAGCTATCTATAGACTTATGAAAAATGCTCTAATTCACTATTGATTGGAGAAATGCAAATTAAAACAGTTCTGAGGCACTACCTCAAACTTATTAAATTGGCTATTAGGACAGAAAAGGAAAATGATGGATGGTGGATGGGACATGGGAAAAACAAGACATTAATACACTATTGGTAGAGTCATGAACTGATTCAACAATTCTGTAGAACAATTTAGAACTATGCCTAAAGGGGTATAAAAGCATACATACCCTTTGACTAAGCAATACCTTTTCAAAAGAGACAAAAAAACAAAAAGAAAAGTACTTCTATGTATAAAAATATTTATAGGAGCTCTTTTCTGGTGTCAAGGAATTGGAAATTGAGGGCATGCCCTTCATTTGGGGAATGGCTGAACAAATGGTGTTAGGTGATTATGATGCAGTAGCATTATGCTAAAGAAATGATGAGCAGGATGCTCTCAGAAAAACCTGGAAAGACTTGCATGAGCTGATGCAAAGTGAAACATACTGTGTGCAAAGTGATAGCAGCATTGTGCTATGATCAACTGAATAACTTAGTTTATTCTCAGAAATACAATGATCCAAGACAACGCTGGAGGGCTTATGATGAAAAATGCTATCAATCCCTAAAGAAAGAGCTGATGGTGTCTGAATATAGATTGAAACATACTTTCTTTACTTTCTTTATTTTTCTTGAGTTTTTTTTGGTTTTCTTTCACAACATGACTAATATAGAAATGTTTTGCATGATTACATATGTATAACCTATGTCTAATTACTTACCTTCTCAATGGAGGTGAGGTGGGTGGAGAGAGGAAGAAAGAGAATTTTGTACTCAAAGTTTTAAAATAAATGTTAAAAATTGTTTTTACTTGTAACTGGGGAAACACAATACTAAATAAATAATTTTTTTCAAATGACCAGGAAAAAAAAGAAAGTATGTTTGGGTTGTAGCTTAAACCCATCAATAGAGACTCTGAGCTATAAACTAGGTACATGATTTCTATAGGAGGATATGTCTTGGAAAAGAATATCAATTTTTTCCCAGAAAGGAACTGCCTATTGCTGACCTCTTTTTACTTATATGCGCTATTCTCATTCTCTAGCTATTTTGATCTACCACTGTTTCACAAAACCTTAATAACTCTCACAGATAGTCTCCTTATACTCATCTCTTTCATTTCCCTTCAATAGTCAACAATTAATCAGCAACCAAAGGCAGATAGGTGGTACAATGGATAAAGCACAGGATCTGGGGACAGAAAGACCAGAGTTGAAATGAAACTTTAAACAGTTACTAGTTGTATAACCCTGGGCAAGTCACTTAACTTCTGCTTCAATTTCCTCATCTGTAAAATGAGAAGAATAATAATAGCATCTACTTCCCAGCATTGTTGTGAGAATCAAGTGAGACAAAATTTAGAAAAGTGTAGCATTATATGCTTGCTAACTATTATTATCATTGTTGGTAATAATTATTATTATTAACAATTGGACATGTTTTGTTCTAACAAGCAGGTCCTTAGTTGAAGACTCAGTCCACTGAGGAATATATTATAACCACTTGAGAAAAAGAAATAAAATACATCACCACATTCATATAAAGATATCAAATGAACTAGGTTCAAAACATGAAACTCCCAGTTCTTCACTCTTCATATAACAGTTATCTTGATCAGTATCACTAACCATCAACAGGAGTTCAGAAGGTTTTGTAAATATGCAACTTGATGTACAGTACAGATAAAAGAGAAAATCCCTTAATCAAAGATGTTTTTTAACCAAATAAATATGTCATCATTTTTTCTTATGGAGACTTTAATCTTGGAGCACTTCAAAAGTTTGAAAATATGAGTAGAAACTTAAAAACACAGGAACAGATTTTTTTTCCTTCAACGTCTTCAGGATGATAGGAGATGGGACATAGAGTCCATGAATCTTCTATTTCCAAGTAGTATTTATTTCAGTCTAGATTAAAAAACAAAAGAAATGCACAAACACATTGCATGTGTTTTAAAATGTAGCTCGTCACAAAAACTTTTTATAAAGCTAAAGAAAATCCTAGTAAATCAGATTTGTCTCTATTCTCAACAGTATGGGCAAATGAAATATTTCATTCAAATAAATACTGATCATGTCCCAGAAAAGTTGAAAATTAATCACTGTGTGAATCAGTGTCCTTAGTGAAGAATTTTGTCCTCATTATCTTTTCCTTCAATTCCTTCTCTCTCATTTTTAGCTTGGTCATTTGTTCTGAGAGTAACTTTTAAGTACGTCATGGCAGGCATTGTACAAAAGAGGGCTGGATAGAACCATGGAAAGAATGATGGATTTGGAATCAGACAACCCAGGTTTGAATCTTAGTTCTGCCACTTATTAGCTGTGCTTCTACAGGCATGTTACTTCATCTTTCTAGACCTCAGTTTCTTCACATATAAAATAAGAGAATTGGACTACTTAGTCTTTAGCATTCCTTCTAACTCTGAATTTATGATCCTATGAGTCTGCCTGGGGAGAATGTGGTGGTTAAAAAAAAGATGAGACTAAGGGAGCAATATAATTAAAAAAGATAGAGGAAAATCATCTGTAATGACTACACGAGTGGTTTTGCTATGTATTGTTCTATAGGACCTTAGTTCCTTAACACTTCGTTCCATAGAATGCTGTATTAAAATGGCTATGGGTGGCTTACTTTTAATAACAACTTGAAGCACAACAAAAGAAGATCTAAATATCACTACTACCCACTGCCTAAATCATGTGTAAGGTATAATTATTCTTCTACTTTGAAATATTCAGGATACTTATTTCTGATAGGTAAAATCCTAATACAACAAACTGTGAAAATTTACAAATTATTTCTCTGAACAAAGATTTTCTTTATTTAGTGTTTTTAGAATAATTGATTCATCACCTGGTTTTGAAAATCAGTCCTTAAGCATTTATTCAGCACTCACTATTTGCCCTGCAGTTTGTTAGAATATTTGTGAGAATGTATTAGTATTACAAATTGTATTGCTGAGATAATATTCCTTCAAGTTCTCAAATACTATTGGAAGGTAAGATGATAACCCATGATACTATTGGAAAATAAATCATGATATGAAACACTTAATTTGGAGTAAGAAGAATTGGTTCTACTGTTTGTTATTTGTATGACCTTGGGACAAGGTGTTTGCCTTTCTCAGTCTCACTTTCCCCCTCTGTAATATGTAGGATCAAGTGCATTAGATGATCTGGAAGTTTCCTTCCAACTCTAAATCTTATGAAATGGCACATGAATTATTTTTTGCTTGTTTAGACTAAAAGTGCTATAGGAGCTAAGAGAAGAGGGAGTTTAATGATAGAAATATTTATGTGGAAAGAAAATAGTTTTTAATGAAATTATAGAGGAAATCAAATCGGGTTAAAAGATGACAATTATTACAAAGTGATGCTTGAGATAGTTGGATAGATAGATGTGTATATTTATATACATACATACGTGTGTGTGTGTGTGTGTGTGTGTGTGTGTGTGTATTCTGTATATAATTGAATATATACTGTTGTCTCTCCTGTTAGAATGTAAGCTTCCCCCAGTAAGGTACAGTTTCATTTTGCATTTGGTATCCCCAGCACTCCACACAATGTCTGGCAATTATTTGGCGCTCTATAAATGCTTGTTGATTAATGTCCACCCCAGTTTTGTGTTGTTTTGTTTTTGTTTTGTTTTCTGAAATAGTAGGGGAGTAAAAGGAAGCATGGTTCAGAAAATAGGCAAACATAAAAAAAAATTGCCAAGTATAGTTGCAGGACTTTTAGAGGCCATTTCTTGTTGCTATTCTTTTGGAATGTTTATGGTTTCCCTTTCCTTGGCCTTTATGGAACATTAGAAAATTCCACAACTTAAAAAAAATAGACAAGCATTAACTTATACTAGGCTAATTTTCAGGAGGGAAGGAAAATTGTATTTTGCTTTATTTCTCCCTAGCACCTAGCATAATTCTTTGCACAAAGTAGAAGCTCAATAAATGTATTTTGAATTGTTCAGTCACTGAACCTTGGCTCTGAATTCATATAAGCTCTCTACCATCTAATAAAATTTCCTGAAATACTAGGTAAAGTATAAGATTGTGAGAGGAATAAATGAGCATGCTCAATTATATTTAGTACCATTTTTTTTTCTTGGTATGGTAGTTTTCTATCTGAAGATAGTTGATTTTTAGTTGTCATCTAGTTCAATCCCTAACTGAAGCATGGGGAGTGCGGTTTGCAGGGGGGCCCGGAAATCCCAGTCAGATGATCAGTTAGCCTCCATTTCAAGACTTTCAGTGATAAGGAGTTGACAGTACATTCCAAGGCAACACAACTTATTTTTGGTTAACAGAACTACTTCTTAGGAATTCTAACTCAACTTCAAAGGAGTTCTTTCATGTATTATGAAAAAGTCTTTTTCTCTGTAGCTTCTGATGATGAATCATCAATTTTCCTTTTGTGGTCAATCAAAAAAACCTTTCTTTTCCACATGACAAGGACTTGCATATTTCAAAACCAGTCTTACCAGTCTTCCCAATTCCCATCTCACCCAAATATTTTCTCCAAGTTAAATAATCCAGTTTCTTCAAACAGTCAGACTTTGGTATGGTTTCCAATACTGTCAACATCTTAGTTGACCTAACCTGGACCAATTCTGGTTTGCCAATAGTCCCCCTGAAATGTGATGATTTTAAAAAATATCATTGTCAAATGTTTCACATTCTATTTCTCTGTGCTACATGGTGTTGTTTTTTTTTTTAATTTTTCACATTCGTTTCCTTTTTTTCCTGGGTATTTGTATTAGTTTTTGAAAAATGGATTTGTAGAAGCCACTTGTCAAAACAATTCAACTATTAATTACAGAAATAACACAGGCCCAGTTATTTTGGGGGTGTAGCATAATGTAACCTTTCAATTGTATATCCCAGAGAAGGCATAACTGTTGCTAAACACTGAATGCTTCTATGTATAGTTTTATAAATAATTTATTCATAAGAGAGCCAACAGAATACATTTTCTAAAGTGATTCTTAAACCTCAAATTTACAGAAACATTATTTTACTTTGGAATATATGATCTGTTAATGTTTAACAGATATTATATAAAATTTTATTATCAATATATTTGATTTCTATCTTATAATTACATTTTGGGGAATTTAGAGCTTTGAGACCTACTTATTTAAATCTTTGTTTTAGTTTTGTGAATACTCTCTTGCTACTTACTATAATTATTCTCCAGGCACCAGATTAATTATAGAAAGCACCTGACATCAGGAGACATTTAATTAACAAGCCAACAAGAAGAATCATGTAAACTATGTAGCACTACAGGGAAGGTTGACTGATTGCTATCTCAAATGTCAGCAGCGTACTTCATATACCATTGATTAAAGGACCTCAGATAAATTTGGTAGAACTAGCTCAATTCTTAATAAACAACATAACATTACTTTTGTGAGGAATATTTTCATCCCATTTGGGGAACTTGAGTTCCAGTTTATTCAAAAATAAATGCCATAGGCAGTAGGCAGAGAGCTCTTTACTCAAAATTAGATGGAAAACACAAGAAAGAGAAAGGATTGACAAATAGACAAAGGTCACCAAAGGAGGATTCTAACTGAGACTAAGGAATTAATATACTATATTTTTAGGTAGCCAATAACCATTAGCAATGTAGACACTAAAATGTGACAAAGAGTGATGAGACCAAGGAGCCTTCTAGGTATTTTTAGAAATCAACCAACATAGACATATTCATATATGTGTAAATATCCATACATATTTACACAGATGTATATGCACAAAAGTGTATATGTAAACAAATATATACATGTACACATACATACATGCCTACATGTATGTATATGTGTGTATATCTATAATTTAATTGGTATACAAAACTCCTGGTAAAGAAATTCTCTTTTACCAAAGCATATCAATAGTTCTTAAGCAATTTAAAGAATCAGAGATTTCCTTGGGGCACAGGCAAGGAAAATGAATTGCCCAGGATCAAAAAGCTAATGAGTCAGAGAAAGGACTTGAACTCTGAAACCAATTCTTTCTCCACAACACTACAATAACTCCCACAAGTTTTTAACTTTAAAATTGTACTAGGTTATGAAAGTATCTGAATTAAAGGAATATGTTACAAACAAAAGTAAAGGAAAAAAAAGGAGTTGCTCATCTTGGAAGGTAGAAAAAGAGGTGATAGAATCAAAATATGTTTGTTTACCTCCAGGGTTGTCCAGGATTGGTGGTTGTTGTCCTTTGTTCTTGAAGAGGACCAAAATGACATCACTATGTTAGAGTCAAGTTGCAGTGAATCCAGCTGTGGCTGATCAGACCAATATGAGTTCAGAATGCTCTACCACGGGTCGAGTACAAATAGTCCATTTGAACATTTGAAGTGTATTCTCTAAATTTGCACATCTCCCATTTCTTCTGAGCTACTTCAATTCTGCTTTGCTCATAAAACACAGCATCTTCTTTGGTAAGGGCACACCATCCTGGGTGGTCCTATTCCAGTGACTCCCATGTCACATAATCAATTCCAGAGTTCATAAGAGAGACCTTGAGTCCTTGTATCACTTTTTCTGACTACCATGTAAGTGCTTGCCCTGTGTGAGTTCTCCATAAAATAGTCTTTTTGGCAAGTGTGCGGTTGGCATTTGAACAGTGTGGGCCACCCATCAGAATTGTAGTATACACACTGTATATTTGGGATTCAGATATTCCATTCATTTAAAAGGTGGAAAGAATATTTGGGGAAAGGGAGCCATAGCCTGAATAAGCAACCCTTGAAAGTTCTGATTAATTTTCTGTGACCTTCACTAGCCATACAATCAATCTTCTGACGGTTATTAATTCCTTCCTTAGGTAATTTGTCACTATAAAATGTACTTTCTGCCTGACATCACTAATATGATTGTTTCCTTCAATGGCAAAGATGGCAACTCATCTATACCTTCTCATCTTCTTCTCATTATCTTTTCCTGCATTTCCTTCTCTTTTCTTTTTTGCTTGGACATTTTTTTTGAGAGTAACTGTAAGTACTTCATGGCAGGCATTGTGTAAAATTCATCATTGGTAATATGCAATAACTTATCTACAGCCATTGTATGTTCCTCCTTTGTTTTTTGGGTAACCTTCCATTCCAATTCTTCAGAGGTGGCAATATTCCTTGATTCATAATCATATGTCATCACCAGAAAAATACCAATGTTATAAAGACAAGCTTCTGTTTCAGGGAGAAGTTTTGATATCTTAAGTGTCCTGAACATTTTTCCAAGTACAATGCAAACTACTTTTTTCCCTGTAATTCTGGGCCCATTTCATTGTTCATCTGTAACATCTATCCAAGATAAAAAGACATATATACTGATGGTTCAAATCTATGTGCCATCTGTCCTACTGTGTTATCATAGTCTGAACTAAAAAACAGTCTTCACCCACTTAAAAAAATTCCCATACATTATTGAGACAAAGATTTTTGAGTTGTTCTAATAGCTTATTAAAGAGGATCTGTCTACAGAATAATGACATCTGCAAATGGGAGCGTTTGGGATACCTCAATAGCTATAGGGAATCCCCCTTTCATTTGGACTCTCTTGACTGACATCCTTCATGACAGTGGCAAACACCTTTGAAGAACATGTAACACCCTTATTTTATGCCTCAGTCATTATTCATAACCAGAATATCTTAGTACAAATGTCTTTGTTGCTCTCCAGCTAGAGGACACAGCTATGTAGTCACTAGAAAAAAAATTCTCCCACTACATAATAGCAGCATATAAGCTTTCTCATGTCAAGTATACTTCATGTGACTTGGAACAGCAGGAAGCAGTAACATAAAGTACTGATTATACTTGAATGAGCATTCCAAAAGGAAGAAGGTGAGTGACAAAACTGAACCATAATAATTCTACCATGGTTCAGCATGGTGGGAAACAATTGTCAGCCCATAATCTTATATTGCTACATTTTGTATTTCTTAGAGTAGTACTATTTCTGGGAGAACATGTTTTGGAACTCTATAGGATTCTCTAAAGTCTTATCTTGTGCTGTTGACCAAATCAGTAAGAAATCAAGAGAGAAGAAATCTCCACTTGTTCACTCCCAAAGCAGCAGAGCAAAAACAGGAAACAATTAAGGCTCTGAAGAGTATCAGCTGAGTGTATTCTCTAGTCCCTTCTCCAAGCTCACTGTGTGTGAGTGGGTATCAAACTGAAATGTGGGTATCAGGGCTCCACAGCAGTGTAACAGTTTTCATCGAGGTGGATTGAAGTCATAGATGGGTCACCTTCAAAACAAGCCATTACAGCTTCCATTTAGGAAATGTTATTCCATCCTTCTTGCTGCCATCCCCCTACATCATATTTTCTATGAGAGTGGTTGGGTGGAATTTGGCACACACTGTAATATGTATAAACTAGAGATAATGACAAAATCTCTCTAAATCATTCACCTCTAATGATCTAAAATATATTAGCTAGCACTGTCAGGTATTTAATATATAAGGAATTAAGTAGTCTATGTTGAATTGAGCTATTTAGAAGTAGGATCTACATTTTGTGGGGTTTGTTTTAAGTCATAATTCACTGTCAGTGCTTTATGAAGGATGCAGTTGGCATTCCTGACCTCAAAGTCCTAGGGAGTGCTTTTGAGATCTTGTGACAAAGCAATCTAGATACACCCTCTAAGTGAGTTAGGTTTGATAAAATGCTTATCTGACTTGCTTTTTGTTCAAATCCATTCTTATTACATTTATGTCTCATAAAAATTTTTGAATGCTTGAAAATCTTTATTGTGATCTTTATTTCTAGGACAATTTTTAGTAGAAAACTACCATGTGCATTTTTATTAGCATTTTGCAGTTGTAATGTCTTCTAGTAGCTGAGGAAGGAGATGACCCCTTCCCTCAGCCCACCTTTTTTTTTTCATTTGAGTGAAATTGAAACCATAAACCTCTCCATTGCTAAGCTCTAAAATCATCTTATAAATAGCTTTAGATATTTGGAAAATCTTGTCAACACTTAATGAATTTTGGCCATCATCAATCTCAGGTGCCTTTCATCAAGCAAAGCCCAAAATGATCACAGTTTCATAGCTCGAGCTGCCCTTGCCATATGGTAAGTGCAAATGTTGCAAAAACCGTGAATGTTCTGTCAGGGCTCCTCGCTGATGTTTTGATTGGATTGCTCTATTATCTGAGCAAGTCTGCCAAAAGGAAGCACCTGCACGATGAAAAGTGTGCAGAAACTGCCAGTCTGCAACAAGAAAAGGAGAGTAAAGTATATACTGACAAGTTACCTGTCACCGTAAGATATGCTGAGTAGGCTATGATCGATGCTTCTGCATGCATGATGTCTCACAATATCTTCCTCAAAAGAGGAAGCGTTTTCCTTGCCTTAACTTTAGTAACCCTGTGTCCTTGAAAAGAGTGCAACATTGCTTACTGCAATGTACATAATGAGGAACTCTTTATTAGCTTCTCTGGTGGAGTTCTTTGGAGGAATTATTATAAAAAAAAAAGAACTAGAAAAAAGAACACAACTGTCTTTACAGTTTCAGGTTGGGGAGATGATTCAGTTGTTTTGGGCCTTGATAGAAAGAATATTGGTGGTGGCAGGGAAATAAGAAATCAAGAAGAAAAATGGTGTGCCCTCTTTTTTGAAGCAGGGATATAAATGGAGATTGTGAGTTTAATTTGGTACACATTGAGTTTGAGGTGTCAGCAGAACATCTACATGAAAATATCTAGGAGAAAATTGAAGCAGGGGACTACAACTCATGATGATCATGATACAGATTGTAAATCATTTGCAAAGATATTAAGATTAAAGTTATGGAAGCTAATAATTTTATCACTGGTACTTATGATGTCATAAATAGATTACTAAATTTTAATTCTAATTAACCTTAAAAACTAATAAAAAGATATTATGGACTCATTGCTTGCCCCAAAAAGAAAAAAAAAAGAAAACTACCAAAGAAAAGTGAATAAGGTACTATACTATGAGTTAGAAAAATCTGGGTTCAAATCCTACCTCTAACACTTATTCTGTTAGAATGGACAAATTGTCTAAATTATTTGAGATTGTTTTCTTACTTATTCTGTTAGCATAGACAAATCATCTAAATTATTTGAGACCTAGTTTCCTTATCTACAGAATAAGTATGAGAATCTATAGTGCATATTTTATAAAGTTTCTGTGATTACAATACAATTCACTAACCAATTGTTATGCATCATGAAAGTATCTAGTACAAGAAACACACACAGATTATGGCCTCAAAATCTTAAATTTTATTGGATAAAGACAAAAGATACAAAAGGTAAGCAAATAAATAAAAAAAAATACATGCAATACAAATACAAAAGAATTTCAGGAGGTTAAGGTATAGAAGCACTTTGTATAATTTAAAGTGTGATATAAATGTCCATCATTATCTTTCATAAAATAATTTACCATCCCAAATTGTGTTTACATTTTGAACAGAAGTATAGGAAAGGATTCATTTTGAAATTTTAAAAGGAACAATCAATGTATATAAGAATATCAAGGCACACTATAGGATAGGAAGCATGGTACAATGGGAAAAGCACTGCTCTGGAATCAGTGGGCAAAGATTCAAATCCTACCCCCTATCCTTATCCCATGTGTGACGTTAGGTAAATCCTTAATCTCCCTTATCTATAAAATGAGAGGTTTGGACTAAATGGCTCTTGAGGTAATACCTAGATTTCTAATCATCTTTTGTTGTTGTTTCAGCATTTTCTTATGCTTATTTTTTTGTTTTACCCCCAAAAGAAATAAGGCACACAAAGAGTGACCTGTTCTTCAAAATGTCATTCATGACATTATAACCCTAAGGATTTTAACTATAAGGAGAAAAAAAATCTGAGATGGTGCCTAGTTAAGCACAAAAAAAGGAACACTAAACAGCAAATTGGTCATTTGGGTTTCCCTTTATAGTTATTGTTGGAACCATTTGATTATTTGTCATGCAATCCAGAATGAATATAATTCTAGATTCTGGATACTCCATAGCCCAAATTATTTGATCATGTCCTACAGATCTTACCTTAAGGAAGAGGGGAATTTCCTAAACATTTGAGCTTAACCAAATCAGAGTGCCAGTCAGTCACAGATCCCATTCTTGTGTACTCTTCTCAATTAACATGGAACAGTTTTCAATCATATACCTGAAATGTTTATTTCCATGTGTAGCCTGAGTTTTTTTTATATAATTCTGCAAATCTTCTAATAGTTGTTTTATTTTGCAAAGAACAATAAAATAACTGGAGAGAGGTTTTTCCCTCTGATTCCCTAATTCAATTATATCATAAAAAGTCATTGTGTACTTCAAAAATAAATTAACTCAAGATGTTACTCAACTCTCCATCTGCTGCCTTGCTTTAAATGTATTCCATGTACTCCTGGATAACTTTAAGTGATTTTCCATCCAAAGCCAAGGGCTGTTTTTTTTTTAATGTCTGACTTTGTTTCAGAAACTGCCTCATAAACTGGTTGATTATATATATATATTTTTTCTTTTCTTTCTCTCTCTCTTTCCCTACGAACAGGAAATATGCCACAAAATGTGTTTACCTGCTGTCTTTTTATGTAAATTACTTTTGATTGCAGTTTGAAACTTCTTTAAAAGTGACATTTGCACTGTATTTTTACAATACTCCATTTTGCAGAACAAGGAAAAATAATATGAACTAGATCTAGCCTTCCCTTCCCCATCTCACTATTTTCTTTTCTCTTGACTTTTAGTCATGGATGCTCATGGCATTTTTAAATGAACCAGATTGTCTGTACAAATAGTAGCAAATTAGTAAATTTTATTCAAAATATTCTGTTCTGTTTAAGGTTTACACACTCATTAAAGATGGGGGTGGGGAGAAGCTCTGGAAATTATAACTGATATTTGTGAGTTAAATTCAATCTTCTGATGGTTGCTAAGGAAAATCAAGGTATATCCCACTCAAACCATTGTACATAAAATAGTTCAAACAAGCCCACAGCTTGAGAACTGATAGGAGGAGGATGGAAATTGGAGTGAGTCTCTTGCAGAAAAAAAAAAATAGAGAACAAAGGCTAACTGGCAAAGAAACTGTCTTCAATTGCCCAGAACTTACTTATAATGTTATACCTAAATGCAGCAACCTCCATTTGCAGTCCTATATGTTTTTGTGTTTTCCTTCCAGGAGAGGAGAAAAGAGGAAAGGGGAGTGGAAGGGAAGGGATGGGAGAGGAAGAAGGGAAAAGAGACAGAAAAGAGTGAGAAATAATATGTCAAATTTTTTTGAAACAAATTTTGTTTTAGCATTGGGGAAAGTAGGATGACTAATAAATGTTGACAATTGCTTAACACTTTAACACTTGAAGAGAGCTTTGTCACATAACCCAGTGAAGTAAATACTATTAAGAGCTTCATTTTACAGATGAAGAAACTGCAAGTGAGAGAATAAGTGGCTTGCCCAAGATCACACAACTAGTAAATATCTGAGGCAAATTATAAACTCAGGTCTTAACTCTAAGTGTGAAGCTATGCAATAAGTTATGATGGTTTGATCAGGTTTGGCAACTTATTAAATGTGAAAATACACAGAGTCTTGAAAGATGATTTATTAATTTTCACTGGGTTTGTGAACTTACAACCCTTTACTAGCTTTGTGATCTTAGGGAATTAAGAGGATAGTGGTACAATTAGCAAAATGAGACAAGTCTAAACCTAGGAGGAGAAGCAGTTGTTAGCTTTGATATTATTACTGCTATTGTTGAGTTGTGGAAGATGGGAGAGGGAAAGATGAGTTGTTCTGGACATATTGAATACAAGGTGTTAGAAGTACATCCCTGTGGAACTGGCCACTATATATAATTAGAAATGTGGTCCTAGAATGCGACAGAGATTTGGAATAAAAAAATATTCAGACTTGAAACGATCTGCAGGGATGTGCTATTTGAAATCATGTAAGTGATTGAGATTCCCAAATGAGTGAGTATAGTTAGAAAAAGTCAGGATAGAGGTTAGGACTTTGAGGAAAACTTACATTAATGGTGTAGAAGGAAGAAAATGATCTATCATGAAAATTAAAGTAAGAATTCTCAGACACGTAGGAGGTCAAGAGATTTCAGGGTGACAGAAAAAAAGGAGTAGAGAGAATTTCAAGAAGAGAATATAGTGAACTATAGTTTCAGATCTGTGAAGAGGAATGAAAGAATGAGGACTGAAGAAAGATCATTAGATTTAGTGATTGGAAATTCAGTGGAACTTAGAAATCAGCTTTATCACATGCTAGAGTTGGACACAGATTGCAAAGAGGTAATAAGTGGTATTGAAGTGAAAGCAACTGAGTACCTTCTTCATTTATGAAGCTTGGAAAGAGATGGGAAGTAGCTTGGGAATAGGGAGTGGAGAAAAAAGGCTGAATTTGGGGGTGGCATTTTTTTTTTTACCATTATAGAGACTTCAGTATGTCTATGAAATGAGAGGAAGGAATTATTTGGCAGCGAGAGATAAAAGAAGGGCAGGAAACGGAATGAATTTTCCCAGAGGAAATAGGAGAGTATGTGGCTCTGGATAAAAATCAATTAATAGTTTTCATCTGGTCCCCAGGACAAAGGTTAGGTCAATAATTAAATAAATAATTATATATATATATATGTGTGTGTGTGTGTGTGTATATTATATATATATATATATATATACACATACATATATCAGGTCATAGTGGATAGAACATCAGGAATAGAGTTAAGTATACTTGGGTTTAGACTTTGTCTCAGGCCCTTATTAGCTGATTAGCTGATGATGTTCCAGGCCTCATCTGTTTCCTCAACTGTTAAAAGGGTAGGTTGGACTTGATAGGCTCTAAGATCTCTGAGTTCTAAATCTAAGTTCTCCCATCTATGCCTTTCCCTTCCATGTCCTTTGTTACCAGCCTTATAGAACTTCTCATTATCTTTTGCTAAGATTGTTAACTACTAAATGTCCTCTCTATCATAGGCCTCATTTCCCTCAAGTCCATCTCACACAGTATCATCAGAATAAAATTCTTTAAAGCTCAGCCCTAATAATTTTGAACTTCCTTCTTCACAATTTGAGGGCCTTGCTATTATCTATCACATGAAATCCTAACTAGTAAGCCCTCAACACTCAAATGTTCTGCCGTCTTGGTTTTATCTACTTGTCCAGTCTCATCTCCTATAACTCCCTTCCATGGACTCTATACTTCATCCAAACTGACCTACTCCTTGTTCCCCAAACATGCCCAGAGATTTCTAGCTTCCATATGCCTGATAATGATCTTGATTGTATCTGGAATTCTTTTTGATGCCATCTCTACTTTTAAAACTTCACCATCCTTCACATGTCTTAGAGGTCTTTTACTGTAACTTGTCATCTTCTTAACTGATAGAATGGTTTATTTGAACCTCTGCTACGGCATTGAATTTATATTACATTAATTTGCATACTGACTTTATTTCCCCTTTAATTGCTATTGTTACTACTTCTAGAAATCAGCCATGTTTAGGTACCCCTAAAACTGAGTGTTTTAGGGGTACTTAATGCTACATGGAAATTTTATTACCTGATTCCAACAATGAACCTGTAAGTAAGGTACAAATGCTACTGTAAGGCTTTGAAACTTCAATGAACAAAATACAAGTGTTATTCAACAATACTATTCAACAATCATTTATTAAGCATCTAATAACAATAACTAAAAGATTGAAATTTGTATGGTGTTATATATCTTCTTTGTTCTGTGGACCACAATAGATATAAGGACAGATAGTATTTTTATAAAAGACAATAATCATAGTTAGTGAATCTACAATCTAGTGGGAGTGATAAAATATATACACATATTCAATAAATGACAATAGAAATTCAAATGTTGAAAGTTGGAAGGAGGAAAAAGTACTAACTGCTAAGACCATCAGGGAAGATTTAATCAGACAACATACTAACATGGGCCTTAAATGATGGATAGGATTTCAAGAATTGAAGATTGATTAGAAGATGACAGTAAGGATATAAATTTTTTAAAAAAAGAGATAAAGTAGACAAAGTACTCAAGGCATACTAACTTGCTTGATTTGGCTGAAACAAACAGTATTTGAGGAAGAATGCTAACATTTTTATTACTCTAATTAATAGTTATAATAAATGGCATTTGAATTTAGCACCTTTAGATTTACAAAAGACTTTGTATGCAATTGTAAAATAATAATAATAATAATAATAATATGCCTAGAAAGAAAGGTTTGAGTCAGGTGGTTAAATATTCTGAATGACAACATTAAAGAATTTGAGCTTTGTATGTTAGGCAGACAGGAATCATTGGAATTTTTTAAATGGTAGAATGTCATGATATGCCATGCATACTAAGAATATTCTTCCATCAGCAATGGATGGTTCAGTTTGAGGAGAAACTAGAGGCAAGGAGAATAGATAGAAGTCTGAGAGTGAGGTTGGTATGACTGACATGGTGTGATTTAGAATAGTTGAAAAAATTTGAAACTGTTCTGAGAAGTGATAGTGAATCAGTAATAGAAGAATAAAAGAATGGCCCAAGAAGCATGGGAGCATCCAGAGAAGAACCATCAGGATAGTGACCATCCCATATGAAGAACAACTGAAAGAACTGCATTCAGTTTAGAAGAGAAGATTTGGCAGAGGTTGCTATTTTCAAATACTTTAAGGGCTTTCACATGGAAGAAGGATTGAACTTGCTTAGCTTGGCCTCAAACAGCAATAAGACAGAATCAATGGGTGGGCTTCCATAGAGGTTGATTTCAGCTACTTTAGAAATTAGATTTCCTTCAAAAAATTAGAGCTAAGAGTGTCATGAGATGCCACAAGAGGTAACAGTGGATCCCCCTTAACTAGAGATCTTCTGATGAAGGCCAAATGATAAATTGCTACAGTGATGAATCTTAGTCGGAGAGAGTGTGATATATGAAATGTCTGAGAAATATAATTTTTGGGTAATTAACAATCATTTTATTAATTATGACTAGCAAATAGCTAATAAAAGGATGGTCATTTGGCTTTCTCTTGTAAACCAAAGACCACTCATGGAGGCCAATCAATGTTTATATGCCTTTGGAATAGTGAGTGTTCCTGGCAGATGCAAATCAACTGTAATTGATTAACAATTAATGAAAGAATGGATATTATAATGAGAAGTGGTCTTATTCTAATGATGGAGGAGGGGCATGACTATGTCACTTTTACACATCTCTACCCAGACCACCCCCTACTGGAGCAATCTAGAAAAAGGAATCTACCTCCAGCCAAACCTGCCTGAATAGAACACAATAGGCCAAAGTTCACCTAGATTAGATTCTCTTTGTAAGGTGTCCTAGTTGTGTGGAGTCCCACCCAAGCACATACCCTGAGGGCTTGGCCAATATCAAATTTCAGCTATGTCCTTCAGAGACTGGCTGAATAATAAGGGGTTTATTTCTGAAGGAGGAAATACAAAGGGAAAACCTTAATCTCAATTAATAATTGGTTATTATTATTATTATTGGTTATTATTATATATTATTATTGAGAGAAATAATGATTTCTCTCAACAGATTGGACCTGATAGTCTCTGAGGTACCTTCAAACTCTGAGTTACAAGCTCAACTGAATTTAGGTTGCATGACTTTCTCTCAGCCTCTCTTTCTTTATATTTTCCTTTCTATACTTTTACTTTGTCCTTTCCTTGCTACGTTTCCATAATATTTTTTTAAAACTTGAAATTAGCAAAGTTAATTAATTTAAATTAATGGGGAAATGATTGTAATATATGTGGATGAACACATAATGGAAAAATAATAATTATATAAAAAACCCACATTCAAGCAGAAACTATTCAACAGTGGTCCAATTATCTTTAATTAATATCAGATATTTTCCTACATATTAAAACACATCACAGGCCAAAAAAATGCAGATTCTGATTCAAATTAAATTTTCAACCTTATTACAGCATATACACCCTAAGCTACTTCAGAATACACAATAATTTATTTTATTTATTTACTAAGGACACAATGAGCATACATTGTAGTCTCATTATAAATGTTTAAATTCATGTTTCCAAAATTATAGCAAAAGATGAATATTTTAACAGATAAGTGATTATGTACATATTATCCACAAATCCTTATCTTTGATTCTAACTGAAAGCAAAGGAAAAGTTACAGGCTATTGAGCTGTTTTTAAAAATCAACTTACTATGAATTGACAAAAATAAATTCTCACAATTTAAAGTGAAACTTTAAAAAAAATGTCAGGAACAAAAGCTATGGACAGTTTGGGATCATGGAAGGCACTGTGTGATTTCCCCAACGTGATGCAGTCTGATTGCCTCTTCTAACTCAATTCTGGGCTCAGTTCATTGTCTATACATAGAGCTTGTCCATCATATCTATGCATAATGGTGGACTAATTTGAAAGGCTGTGATCAAGTTTTATTTTCATAGGCTGGAAATCTTTTTCTTTCACTTTCTTTTTGCACTGTGGGGAATTATACCAACTTTTTCACTATGCTATAGTTGTTAGTAAGGATTTTTAATAGTGTTCTGAGGCTAAACCAATTTAATATGTATCAAAAGTGGGTGGCAAAATATAGGAATAATGAAATTTGAAAACCTTAACATCATTAAGGAGTCTTTGTTTTGCTTAGACTCGTACAAAGTGTTTTTCATCATACTAAGTTAATGTCTGAGGTAGCAAATCTCACTGTTATGTATGTCCTTCCTAAACTCTACTACTTAGCAGATTATTGATAAAATATTAGGTTCAAATCCAGAAGGGACCTCAAAATCCAAATATCCAATATATACTCCAAATATCTAATTTTTCAGATAAGGAAACTAAGGCTTAGAGACCTTAACTGCATCTGACAAAGAGTTTTGTAAAATTTTATAAGGCATAGCCATTGTTTGAAAGAGTTTTTAAGCCTGTGCCATGTAAAGTGTCAAATATTCTTTACAATTCAATAAGCAACTAAACAATAAAACCTAAGTATGCTAAATGTATAGTCAAAAAACAGAGTTCTGTGAGACTTTTAAGTCTCTTGGCCTTAGATTCATCATTTCTAAAATTAAGAGGTTTGATGAGTTAAATGCTAAGGTCTCCTCTAGCTCTAAATCTATGGTTCTATGGTTTTATATTCTCTAAACCATCCAGGCAACTTAATGACAAGGATGTGGTGTCCTGTGACTTTATTTTCTTTCTCTAGTTTTAGAAAAAGGTATTCAGGATACCTTCAATGTCATTATAAGTAGTATGATACCATAAAACTGGGGAAGGGGGAACCCACATACAAGAAATGAAGACATTTACTTTTAAGCTTTGTATGAAATCAAACTAGGCCAGATTATTCCTAAAGCATTCATGAATCTAGCATATGGACAATAAATAAATGAAAATAGAATGGCATCATTGGTGATTCAATATCAATCTATTTTCATTATCTATTTCAAGGCTGCAATCACATGTCATCTTAGCCCCAATTGTGCTATACAAGAAGGTCAAAATACTACTTAAGAAGACGAAGTTGGGAAGAATAACTGGACCAAGTAACACATCCCATAAGGATCATAGAAGAATAGATCTAGAACTTGAAGTCCATCTTGTCTAATCCCTATATTTTATTTTCCAGATAAAGAAATTGACAGCCAGAGAGATTCAGTGATTTGCCAAAAGTCGCATAACTAGCAATCATAGAAGAAGGATACGAATCCAGATCCTTTTACTCGAGTGAGTACTCGTTCTACCATACTATGTGGACTCCTTAAATCCATGTTAGAAGCAACATAATCCTAAAATCTTAAGAGATACATTTATAGCATATAAGGAAGGGAAACATAATAAACTAATAAAAAACTTATTGCTACCCTACAATTAATGGAAGAAGACATCAGTAAGTGTCAATCAACATACCTACTTTCTTATCTTTGTACATTTTTTATGAGAATGATCTATATACATTTCAAGGGTGTCCTTGATTTTAAAAAAATGAGAAAAAAATAACAACTTTCCAAAAAATAAAAAAAGTTTTCCTTAAAAGGTTGTATATTATAGCCACAAAATGGATTGTCATCTATGATATATGATCTTCCTATGCTTATTGTGTGTTGATTTTTAAAATATCAGTTGACAAAGAATTGAAGCATTTGCCCTCTGAAGCAGTATCTGAGATCTTTTGGCCTCTTCAGTGTGGTGTGTGATTTATTTTAATTAAATGTCCTTAAATAGTTTATTACAATTCCAGTCTGTGAATGTATGTCCCTTTACCTAGTCCCAGGGTTTTGGTGTCAATGAGTTATTCAAATGGGTTAGAAATGAGTTGCAATAATTGTATGTCATATATTTCTTTCAATTTACTATTAATTTCCATATTGGTACTAACAATTAGGTATTCTTATTAGTGGTAAATTAAAATGATTTCCCATCAATAACTAATCAGTTTATATCTATTAAAATTTAACAAATTTTATTTTTAATTATTGTCTTCTATACTCATAATGTGAAGTACCTACCAACCTTGTTCTTGGTGAAAGTAGTCTGCTTGGTTTACAAGCCTTTTATTTTTTTTTTGCATCATATTTTCCATTGTAATTTCACCATGCTTTCCATGTCCATTTTTTTTCATTGAAACCACTTCTTATCAAGATATATATTTAAAAAATCTTATTGTTATTTTTAGACTTTATCTGCCTTCTGATTCTCTGCAACAGATGTTGTTGCATAAGTTACAATTATCTCCACAGTGGTCTTTTTGAAAATATTTATGAACAATGCATTATGTGACCAAGTGTCAAATGAAATTATTTTTCTTGCTTATCTTAATCAAAATAATAAAAATTCTTTCAAGTCCTTTATTTACCTCTTTAAGGGTAGTCTGTAAGTCACCTTTCCATTTTGCTTCAACTTCTATTTTTACTTCTTTCTAAACTTATATTGAAAATGACAAGATTCATATGTTTAAATCTCACATTTATTATGTGTACTATTTTGTCACTAGACAAGGATCTCACATTTAGAGTACCAGTACATAAATTGATTATTATGGTTTATCTAGAAATTATGTGATTCTAAATAAATACTGAATCATTTTCCACCACTGCCACTGTTATTGCAAGAATATATTAGGAATACTGAAGGTCATTTTTTTCTTTGTTTTATTAGTTGTAATAGCCAAAGGAAAAACGACCAGCTGATGATGAGCAGACTCTCCACACTTAAGTCATTTAATATTCAGGAAGCAGGAAGAGTTTCTTGTTAGGGTCATATTTAAGGTCTTTGGAGCAATTGAATTATTTCCAAAATAGCTGATCCATGAGTCTTTCCCATACAAAAAATGTGTAATTGGAATAAAAATTTCTTATGATATCTATGAGCTCAAATTTGTATCTTTTTGTTAACACTTCTGTTTCATTTGAATTATTAATCATATTCTGGCACTTTACTTAAAGATTCTCAAGACCTTGAATTATATCAATAAATGACCTCCTTATTAGTCATTGTCATCCTACAAATTTTTGTTCCTATCCACTGATGTTATCTTCCTTTTATATACTTATAATTATTTGAATGACATAGAAGTACATGTGAAGTATTCAAGGTTGTTTCAACAGAGCATAAGTTTTAACAGGTTCTACCAAGCATAAGAACTACACATTTGGGCTCAAAACAGACTGCTCTCTGTTATTTAAGGAGCATTTAGGTCTGAAGAGACTTATCATCAGAAGATTGACCACTAAATGAATTTTGGTTTTAGTTATGTTAACTCATAAATGGATGGACATGTTTTAATCTGTGCTGGTGGATGGAGTATTTACTCAAGTAAAGTTATAGATAGTTGAATTATTTTTATCATACCTGATACTGTCTGTACCATCTGGTTTAAAAAAATATTTGTAGACAATGTTCTTCTAACTATGCCCAAAGAGCTATAAAACTGTGCATACCCTTTGAGCCAGCAATAACATTTCTAGGTCTGTACTCCAAAGAGATCATAAAAAATGGGGGAAAGGACCCATATGTACAAAAATATGGGTAACAGCTTTTTTTTTTTGTGGTGGCCAAGAATAGGAAAATGAGGGGATGCTGATCAAATGGGGAATGCCTGAACAAGTTGTGATATATGAATATAACAGAATACTATTGTGCCATAAGAAAGATGAGCAGGTGGACTTCAGAAAAACCTGGAAAGACTTACATGAACTGATGCTGAATGAAGTGAGCAGAGCCAGCAGAACATTGTACAAAGTAACAGTCACATTGAATGATGACTAACTTTCATAGACTTGGCTCTTCTCAGCAATGCAAGGATCGAAGACAACTCCAAAAGACTCATGGTGGAAAATGCTATCCACATCCAGAGAAAGAACTATGGAGTCTGAATGCAGATTGAAGCATAATATTGGATCTCTTTTTTCTTTTGTTGTTTTGTTTTGTTTCTTCTTTCTCATGGTTCCTCCTATTGATTCTCATACTTCTTTACAACATGACTAACGTGAAAATATGTTTAATATGAATGTATCTGTAGAGCCTGTATCAGATTGCATGCTGTTTTGGGGAGGGGGACAGGCAGGAAGGGGGAAAATTGAAAAAAAAAATAAAAGCTTATGGAAGTGAATGTTGAAAACTAAAAATAAATAAATAAATTTAAATTTAAAAGAAAAAGAAAGTGTTCTGTACCCTCTATTTGCAGTTTAAAAGCACCTTTAGACCAGCTGGATCAACTTCAGCATCAAGGATAGTGCCCATATGATCCATGAATGGAGATGGTTGATTAACTGTGAGGTGGTAAGCAATGTAAAGTCATATGAATAAGAGCATCATTGCTCGGCCATTAAGGTGACATGTTATCAGGGATAGTAAAAGAAAGGGGATAGCTACTTTTGGAGCTAAAAGTTTTAATTAAACTTGATGCTGTGTTGTTACTTTTGGTGGTCTGGAATATGCAAAAAGCTAGAGTGGGTTGGGGTAGGAGAGAGCAGAATTAACTGGGTTTACCAAAGTGAAGTTTTGTTTATTTGGGTGAACTTTTCTGTATTTCTCTGTGCTGTGATCCACAGAGAAATAGACATCAGAAACTATATATATTCTTTTTTGTTGATTCCCCAGGTGGAGGGTGTTTCATGACTGCACTTGGTAAGAATCCCACATAATGCATGTTCAATATTCCAATAAAAACTAAGTCTGTGATGAAGAAACCTTTTAAAGAACTTTTAAAACCACCTTCTGAATATGTTTTGAGAGGCTAGAAATAACAGTTCAAACAACACATGATGGAAACTCTTTGGAGAAAGTGGCTTCTGCTCCACAGACTTTAGGTTGTTTTCATACATAGGATCAACTGAGCAGTGGGTCCAGTTTAGGAACTATAGCAAGATAATTACAGGAGAACCTTAATACTGTACAGGGAGAATTCATATAGGTCACAGATTCCAAAAGATGGCCCTACAGGGCTCACATGGCTGATTTTTATAATGTAGGTACCTTTGCCACTTAGACAAGATCTGTAGGCATTAAAGAAATGAGGGTTAAGGTTAAAAGTGATGGGTGAAGAAGTTCCATAAGAATATGCAAAGACCTCCTAATATTACAGTTGAAGGCATATTTCCTTGGAAATGAGAGCCAGGGAACCAAGAAAATCAGATGAGCAAAAGAATGGTATAAATATTATTGCATCTTTGGGATTTCTTGAGGAAAATTTTCATGGCATATTTATTTTTGACTCCTACCTAGTGTGCTAACATCTAAGGGAAAAATATCTAGAGAGTTTGTGTGGCACATGACATAGAGTGCCCAACTTGGAGTCAGGCAGTACTGAGTTCCAATACTTCCTCAGACACTAGGTTGGTAACCAAAGTTAAGACACTTAACTGCTCTCAGCATGAGGTTCCTCAGATGTAAAGTAGAGACAATAATAGCACTGACTTCACAAGGTTGTCATGAAAATCAAATGAGGTAACATATGTGAAGCACTTTGCAAACCTTAAAGTGTATATAAATGCTAACTATTTCTAATTCCTTAGGACAATGCTGAGCCCATAGTAAGTCCTTAGTAAATGTTTATTGTCTTGTTGACTTCTTCAGATGTCTTGTGCCTTGTGACAGTGCTTGGTATTATTTCCATTTGTCTGGGGATAGATTCTTTTATGAGAAGACCTTTCAGGTGAATCTTCTGAAAATGAATTGGTTCTGAGATTTTACTCCAACACCAAGTTGTTTTTCATACTCAGAAATAACAGTTGAGCATATTAGTAAATCACTAAGAAAATAAGTCCTCATGATGCTTATTAGATGAACTCTATGTCTGTGCAAGAGGCCATTTATCCTGTCCCTTGAGCTTTTTCCTAAAAATGTCAATCCCATTTTCAGAAAACATGTTTTTAGCCCAGCCACCTTCCCTACTTTCTTTTCTCTTTTAAAGTTACAGTTTTCCATTAGGAGCAAGGATAAATATAACATATGTGCTCCTAAATTATTTCTCTTATTTCCCAAAATTTTGTAATTGTGGAGGAGGGGAGATTATCTCTGGTGAAATAATTTCCCTTCAGTGATTCATCAGAAACATTTCATAATCTCCTGTGTCACACATGCACCAGGAAGACAGCCCCTCTACTCTTCTCCTTCCAGTTTTTCATGTTAGGCTGATACTTAGATATCTCAATACTCCAGAACAAAAATGCCTATCAGCCGGTCTTGTCTCTTCTTCCAAAGAACATTTGATGTCTTTTCTCTTTGAAAGAACTACGGACCTCCAAAATTATTCCATGGGGTGTATGAAATTGATTCTCCATAGAGGATCTCTAGCCATTTTCTATAGGAAGGACCTTGAACCTCATATATAGTAAACTGACTCTGTCACTCTTCATGTCTTCTGTTTCTGTCACATTCTTCTGCTCATGTGTCTCCTGAAATATATTTTGTTTTCCTTGATCTTCTTCATATTTTTTCTCTTAGTTTTTCTCCTGAAAAACTTTCTGTATTTTTTCAAAAAATCTTTTAATACTCCCTGAGAAGTCAAGAAGAAAGACATTCTCCCTGGTCTATCCCCTTCTCTTCTACCAAGAACAACTTGCATGTAGAGCATTTATTTTTATTTTTTAAATATGTAGTTATAATGTGGCTATGGAAGGAACACAAACATAATATAATTTATTTAGGTTAGATTGAAAGTCGTTTGCAGGTATTGCTGTTAATTCTTGTTTTCACCTTTTTATAAACATTGGTCCATTGATCTTCAGTTAGCAGATTTTTCCAATGACCTAAAACAAAAATAATAGCTACTTTGAGTTATCTGAGAAGGGTATCTGTTTGGAGACAGTAATTTTTCCCCTAAAAACTAAGGGTTTAAAGTCATGATGAAGTTAAAATTTTGATGGTTACACAATACACAGAGGCTCATTTTTTGTGTGTATATCTACTTCTGGGAACAGGTACAAAATAAATACCTTTAAAGAAAAATGAATGGGTTTTGCTTCTAAACCTGTAAGTGGGCTGGTATTCAACTACTTCTTGTATGATTGGAAGTACCTGTTAGAATTAAAAGCAAACAAGTAAACAAACAAAACTTGAAGGAATAAATTCCCAACACATTGTGAATAGTTCTTATTGATTTCAAAATTCAACCATACTAATACAGCAGATGCCTTGAGAGTTATGAATATTTTTGAAACATTCATGATATTTTACATGCACATGCTTCATTTCCAATGGTTATCTCTGAATTTGTAGGTATAAAAAATATCTTTGTATGATCCATCTTGTACCACAGTAGTCTGAAATTGATTTATGCTTTCAATATCCAAATGTAAAATATTAGGTTATTATTTATTCATTTACAGTGTTATATATGTTCTTTTCATAAATTATGATCTATCTGCACAATCTCAATTAAGATTAAAACAACTATCAAAATATATAAATACAACCTACAATAAAACTATATCATTTAAAAAACAGATGGGGATACTCAGACACAGAGAATGATTTTAATTCTAAGTAACATGGAAATCTTAGAATCATGAAGAGAAGGACTTTACAACAGTTATGCTTACCTCCTATCATCAAAATATAATGTTGAGCACTTACTTATATGGAAGGACACAGCAGTGAAAAAGATTGTGCTTTCAAGTACACAATGTGTACATTTCTGGAATTATTTAAGTAGCAAGTTAGTCAAGTAATCATTATGTGATAAGGAATTCTGATATTTCTCAGAAGATATAATATGAAACTTTTTGATTTTTATTAGAGTCTTAATAGTCCCAAGTAACCTTTGGATTTCATCTAATATCTTCATATATTAATTGTTCCTACTGGTGAAATGAAGAAAATAAATTTCGTAAAGGAGAAATTGCTTCCTTCTTCCCAGGACTATTGTAAAGATCCATATGGTAAATACTGGCCACATTCCCATTCCTTATAACTCTTCAGAAAATTAAGATGGGGGAATAGACTGTGAAATAGACATCATATTTGAAATGCACACAAGAAACCCCATTAAACTGTCTTTATTTAACTGAAACTAATCAGTAAAAATGTGTAGCATGAATTGTTTTATTCAGTGGGGAAGACTGGCTCCTGAGGGAAATATTGGCTTTCAAGTAGTTAAACTGAAAATGCAGATTGGCACTTTGAAAAGACACTAAGATCAAGGCTCTGTTGGACATCACTAATGTGAAAAACACCTTTTTTAAGGCAAAGCAAAATGGAGTATTCTGATGTTGTAAAGGACTTGTTTTAGGATCTGTTTTTCAAGATCTCTGATTAAATGGGGAATTAGGGACTCCTGCCGCTTCACTGGCCAAATATATGGGCTTGTATTTGTATGGGCAAGGAAAATAGCTCCCTCTTCTTTTTTTTTTTTCTTTTAGTAGGGTTACTGGGTTGGATCCTCTTTATGGAGTAGTTGGTTGTTTTATTTTTTTAAGTTAATACTTCTATCAATTATTGAACTGTGTTAATTGTGGTAACAAAAGAAAAACAAAACTATGGTCATGTTGTTATAAATCAATTGAACTTTTTATTACATTGCATTTCAGGGTAGTGTCATAAAATGTTCAACTGAAAAAAATCTGAAGGTACAGATGTCTAATTTGTTTTAGGAACCATTGAATATAAACCTTATAACATTTAGCCTCAGAGCTCTCCATCGTGACCAAATACCATCGAAAAAGTTAACATCTTGCATTTCATTTGGATATGGAAGGGGAAAGGGAAATGAATGAGCATTTATGTGATGCCTACTTTGTGGCAGTTACTTTACAAATGTCATCTAATTTGATCTTCACAAGAACCCTGAGAGACAGGTGCTGCTATCATTCCCATTTTACAGTTGAGGAAATAGGTAAACAAAGGTTAAGTGACTCATTCAGGAGCAGAAACCTGGTAAGCGCCTGAAGTAGGATCTGACCTCAGGTATTCCTGACTCCAGACCCAACACTCTATCCACTGTGCCATCTAGCTGTCCTACTTAGAAACAGCCATTCTTCTTTTTCTAACTACTACATCTGCTTTCAGATAGTACTTGCATTTTGTAGCAATGCCATGGGTCCATTATTTTGCAGCTGTCACCTTCTTGAACTCTCACTTACTTTCTTCTAGCTTCATAAGCCTCTTTTTGTCTGCCTTTATTTACTTCCCTAACAGCCACTTTCATATCTTCTTCACACTTTATATATGAGATAGCCCTTTGTTTCCCATTCAAAACATATCAAAACTTGATTCTTACTAATGCAAAAAAAAAATCACCATCTATCTCCTATAGTCAGTCAGTCAATAAATATTTATTAATCATCTACTATGTGCCAGACTCTGTGATAAGTGCTAGGGATAAAAAGACAGTCAAGAGTGCCCTCAAGGAGTACATGATCTAGTGGAGGAAGACAAAACAAAAGCAAGCAGAAAAGGAGGGTACCTGGCAAAGAGGATGATGAAGTCCTGCAGCCAGATGGGAAATTATCAGGGGTCTTTCCTGAGCTCCCTCTTTAAATAGAACATCTACAGTGATGAAAATGAGATCTAATATTAATTAAAGAACTTATATTAATTAAATTAATTATATTAATTTGAAAAACTTAATTTGGGAATGCCAGGATCACTTAATTAGCTTTATCATCCCATTTAATATGAAGGCAGTGCTGATTAGGAACTATTTTTTTTCCAAAATGGAGGATGGGTAGAACTATTCTTCCCTTGCCTTTTCAATTTTCATTCTCTCTCCACCTCCTCTCTCTCTTCCTAGTCAGAGTGAGCTTTAATGTTTTCACAACAATCCTCTCTGCCATAAATTCATGGGAAGAAATTAGTAAGGAAAGGGGAAATAGAAGCAACACATTTCTTTTTAAAGGAACTGAGAGAAATGAAGGGTACCGATGAATTCTTTGGATGATCTAGGGAAACCCAGAACTATTCAATTCGAAGAGAATCACACTGCTGCTTATAATTTAGCTGCCTTACATGTGTTTGCAGAGCACCCTTTATTGTACCCAGTTGTCCCTAAAGTGAGAAGAGAAACTCATTCTACAAATGTTACTAAACAAACTAAATTCAATGTGAATTAAAATGCCTTAGAGTTCAAGATGTTTTACCATGGAACATGGGCATGTAAACATTTGGTGGAAACTTAGATCATAGTTTATGTTTTTATTCTGAATTTCAATTATGAATTGTAAGCTTAAGTCCTTTGGTTGATCAGACAAATGATCACCTTGCTATAGTTCTAACAGAAATAGTTCATTCTAAAAGGGATACAGCTTTACAGGTATTTGGACTTTAAATATCTTGTACTCAACAAACTATTATGCCCATGCTTCACTGTAGCATGGGGGTGACTCTGAGTTCTCAAAAGCCATGCCAGAGAAGTGCAAGCTTGGTCAGCTTCTACTACACTGGAAAGGCTTCAGGTAAACTTTGACCAACTGAAAACAGAGCAAAGTAAGCTTACAAAGCAAACTGAGTTTGCTTTCCTAGGACCAGCCGAGTTGTCAGAAGAGAGGTTTATTTAAAGCAGGTTTGCCATAATTGATTGTTTGATCATGGCAACCAATGAAACAAACAAATAAAAATACACAATCAGCACTCTAAATGTGAAATATTCATTTGATGATTACTGAGTGGGAATACTACAGGAGAAATTTAATGATATTACTTTTTCATTCTTAGTATAGACACAACTATTAGACAGAAGAAATAAGCAGATTAAATAGTAAGGTCTTAGTTGTAAGGGCAAATTAAGGAGTTAAAAAAAGTTGGTTTTATCATGTTCCCTACCTGCTCACTTTTTTCATTATTTCTCTTAAGATTCTTGACCTTTTGTTCCTTTAGAAGAAATTTAAACATGCTGTTGAACAGGACATCAGAGCAAACAAGGAAATATATCATTATCTTTCTTCCTCTGTCAATTAAGGAAGGATTTTTCTCCACACACCACAGGAAAAATCTTCTAAGTTAAAAATGTGAAGTGCTTAAGAATTCTGTAAGATATTTTCTAACTAAAATGAAACACACACATATCCAAGGAAAGAATTAACAATTACTTAATGTATATTTGAGAAATTTTACACAAAAAATTTCATGGTTCTGTGAATCATTCTTACATAGCCAAAGGATCTTACTTTAAATATCATGTCTAAGCAATCTGAAAAAGGAGCATTTGGGGCCAATTAGAATAGTTAAGATTTTTTGTTAATACTCATTTCCTAGAAACCCACCTGATCTAATGTGCTAATATCTAATATCCACATGATGTAAATAAAAGTTAATCACTCATGTCAGTGTAAGGATCATGGGTTTCAGAGAGGATATTTAATGAGAATTAATTGGCAAGGATGAATGGGTTGTGATCTGTATCAGTAAGGGAATCGATGAGATAATGTATCTATCAAAGTAGGGAAGTATTTGGTATGAATATTTAATTTCATTATTCCTTAAACTCCATTTGGAAATGGTCTCCTTCTGGTACCAGTAGATACTTGCTATTTTCAAAAATATCTGATATCTGATAACATTTTCACAGGCTGCAGAAAAGAGGAATCTAGTGTCTTTTTGCTTGTTGCTAAAACTATTTATTTATGGAGAAACTACTATTCATCATGAATGATCACTTATTAAAGACTAAATTGTCAGGAAAACAACTAAGCATTAATTAGGTACATACATTAGGGTAATGTCAGAAATGTAGATAATACCCAAAAGTTAGACTCTGCCTCCAAATGAATAGTATTCATCCTACAAACACATTAAAAACATTTTGTATCATTAAATATTTGGCACAACTGTTAAACTGGATTGATCATCAAATCCTAAAGACAACATGAATTAGGGCAGCTAGGTGGTGTAATGGACAGAGTGCCTGGCCTAAAGTTAGATAAAATTCATCTTCCTGAGTGCAAATCTGACTTCAGACACTTACTAGCTGTGTGATGCTGGGCAAGTCACTTAACACTGTTTGTCTCAATCCATCTGTAAAATGATGTGGAGAAGGAAATGGCAAACCACTCCAGTATCTTTACCAAGAAAACCAAAACGGAGTCAAGAAGAGTCAGACAAGATTAAAATAGTAAAGAAAATTATTGAACTTCAATGGGTTTTCTGAAGAATTAGTTCCCAAATTTCCAAAGAACCTACCCATCAGAGTGACTCCCAAAACAACTAGTAAATAAGGTTTACTCAATGATACCATGGATTAACAAAATTGTTGTAATTTTTACATTATCAGTAAAAGCAAAATATCATATGCTAGATGTCAAAAATGGTGGCAATGTGATATACAAATAATATGAATGCAATCTAATTAAAAACAAGGAATAGGGTAAAGTCCCCAAAGAAAAACCAAGATTGAAGAGAGGGCTATCAGACCACTTAATACAACTAACCAGTCTATACTTTTAATTGAGATTTACAAGTTAATACTCACATCAGTATAAATTTGCTATGAGAAGTTCAATGGCCATGAACTGCCATCATTTGTTTACATCTTGGCTGAAAAACAACTCTACAATGCTTGACCATTCTCAGGAAATGCTCTGGCTCCATATTTATATTTAGAAAAAGGAGCCAGCTCCCTTGGAGATCCCCCAGTACTCCTACTTATGTGGCCCAATTTATAAAAACAGCATACTGTGATAGTATCAAAGCCACTGAAGGCAATCAACTTCAGCAAAGATATAGTGGGAGTACCAGAAAAATTAAAATATAAACAACAAAAAAAAATCAAGTGTTCACAAAAACACATTTTTATCCATTCCGTGCTCCATAGATGATAAACATTCCTACTCAAACCCACATAGAAAAGCAAAATTAATGTCAATTATGAAAATAAATAATCTTTATGAACAAACATTTTTTGATGCAGAGGAAAATTTGGAAAAGTTGCAAGGCTAAAAGATAAATTTAAGTAGTGTTACCAAAGATTGAATTAAAATATAAAGAGAAAAAAAAAGCAATTACTTCTTTGTACCTAGGATTATGATTTCAATAGCAAAGAAAAGGATAATTTTCTAAAACCATGCAGTTAATATCTATATAATTATCTTCAATGCTTTTCCTTTCTCCAGTATAATCTAAATAAGAAAAGAATTTGCAATTCTTTTTCAAGCCCATTATCATAGAATATCAAAGACTGAAATGTAAGGTTGAAATATCCATTATTATCTTTCATTTCTTCAAGAATTCAGATGTGGCCTCTTATTTATAAAGGATTACTTGCAATAACTTTCAATTAGAAAATGATAAAATAGACAAATGTGAAAACTGATAGAAAAGGTTAAACAGAAACATCTGCTAGTGTTGCTGTTTATAAAATAGAAAAAAATCATGTTTTTAATAAATAAATATGAAAATCAGAATAATGATAATCAAAATCAACATAGATTACAATTTTATTCCCTATGTTACATTCACACCTTTTTTTGTTTGTTTAAAAAATTTTTTGGAGTACTTCCAATAGGAAATTTCCTCTATTGATGCAGATTGTTTTGAAATAAGTTACTGTCCCTTTCATATAGAATAGACTGTTGCTAAATTGAATTGAAAGATTACCTGTATGGGGCATTTTTTTTGTATATTCTCTCTCTCTCTCTCTCTCTCTCTCTCACATACACACATTTTTCTTTTTTGTAACATTTATTTTCTATTTCTCCCACTTCTTCCCCTCCATTAAAAAAATTAAAATATGAAACACTTGAAACAAATAAGCATAGTGAAGCAAAACAAATACCCACATTGACCATGTCCAAAAATATTTGCCTCATTCAGCATATTGAATCCATCAATTGTCTGCTCATAATTTGAAGAGAAACAATTGCTCAGAATCACTTTAAAGTAACTTTATTTTTTTTTAAGTAAGGCTCTTTTGAAAAATATTACTGTTATTCCCCAATAACTCTTTAATAGATGCCTGACCTTTTAACAAAAAACAAATAAATAAATAAATAAAACAATTCAGTACATTGGCCCTGTATAAAAATATGTGTCAAAAATGGAACACTACCTCTTTGCTGAGGGTTGTGAGGTGGACTTCAGCTCTAGTCTTCAGAAATAGTATATTGATCTGAATTCCAAAGTAATTTTATGTTATTTTCCCTTCTATTATTGTGGTTTTCATTTAAATCACATAAATAATGGTCTTGAAAAGTTAGTTAGGGTATTGAGAGACGAAGTACTTGCACAAGGTTATTCTTCTCATAAGCATAAGCTTATGGTAGGACTTCAATTCAGGTCTTTCTGACTCCAAAGTTTGTTTTTATTTTCTCCTTCTTGCTGCCTCTCCAGTTACATTTTTTTTTTTTTTTTTTTGGTGAGGCAATTGGAGTTAAATGGCTTGCCCAGAGTCACACAGTTAGTGAGTGTTTTGTATCTGAGACCACATTTGAACTCAGGTCCTCCTGACTCCAGGACTGGTGCTCTATCCACTGTGCCACCAAGCTGCCCCTCTCTATTATATATTAAAGGGAGGTGGGGTAAGGGGAGATGGAAAGAAAAATGGAGTGAAAGATGGATGATTCATCACAAGATTCAAGCACAAAATGTATTGTTTAATACAGATCTAGACATTTTACATTCAGCAAAAGAATTTTAAAGTGTATTTCTACTGAGAGCATGGGCATTATCTATGGGAAATTATTCACATGCCCTCAAATAAACCTTATTGTTAAGTTGTCATTCATTCACAAGAATTTTTTTTAAGAGTTCAGATGACTTTCATCCTCTACTATTAATGTTCCTATGGCAGTATGACTGGATTTGCCAACATCCACCCTGATAACAAACTTCAGCAATAAGAATAAGAAACTCTCTTTTAAAAAAAAGTTTCTTTTAAAGTTACAGAAAGATTTTGCACTTTAAATGAAAATATATGTGTGTGTATTTATTACTCAAATTGGAAGTCAAACACTGCTATTCAGGGCTTTTCTTTTTCATCATATTTCCTGAATGATTGGTGTTAGCATTCTGTTTTGTTTTTCTTTTCACTGGAATAAAAGATAACTAAGCATTTGTTGACTGTAGAAATGAATGTGTGATAAAGCAGACAATCAAAGAGTTACTAAAGGAAACCATGAATAGAAAGAGTACATTATTCAGAATAGGGAGGGAAAAAAAAGTGTTCCCCTGAATAACCCCTCTCCCAAACCCCAGAATAACAATAAGGTGAGAACTGAAGCAAATGCATTCTATATTTTTTTTAACAAAGCAATGATGGTCATGTAAATATTTATATTTCACCCTCTTCCACCAATGACTATTTATTAAATTACACTGTGAGATAATTTATTTCACAGTCAGTTTTAATTAAAACATCTGTTCAGACTCCATGGGAGTCCATGAATCATTAATTTGGTTACATAGCATTTGTTTCCATATCCTTTTCTCCCCAATAAACTCAAGAGTATGCATTTCATATGATTATATTTGCATTTGTTAAAATTCATTAAAGCTAATTATCACATAGTGGACACAGAAGTTCAAAGTGATTAAGAATACTGTGTTTATACATCTTTATGTAAAAGATTAAGATATATAGAGGTTTCCCTTTCTTATAGCAATCAAGGCACTCCCCTTCCCACCTCAGCACAAGCTAATTTAGGATGAAATATTACCTCTTCAAGCTAATTTCTCACTAGGGAGCATGGTGCTTTATTCCAGAGGGAAAGAGTCAACACAAATCAGATAATAATTCTGAAAGGAAACCAGGAAGCCGTCCACCTTGCCCACATGCACTCATAAGTCTCTTGATCTTTTTTTTTTTTTTTGCTTTGGCTAAGTGTTTGGAATATTTAATTTATCAAGTGCTTTATATGCAGATAAAGCTTTGAGACTGGTTTTGTATGATTCTCATTTGCCTCTCAGGTTTTTACCTACTCTGAAATGGTTCTTTTAAAAATAGTTGTGCCATCTAAAAATAATTGAATAACATGACTTAAATATAAATCTTCAGGTTCAAGTTAGGCATAAAATGAAATAATTCAGCTAAGGTCATATAGCCAGTGTGTGTCTAAGGCAAATGCTGAGCCAACCTCCTCCTAACTCCCAGGCCAACTTGCTCTCTTCTGTGCCAGTGGTGTCAAACTCAAATGTGGGCCAGGAAACCTTACATGAGGATCATTCTGGGGTGCATTCTGATTTAGAAAACCATATCATAAATAATTTTCATTCTATTGTATTTTGTTTATTTTATTATATATTCCCCAATTACATTTTCATCTTGTTTGTCATGCAGTGAGCTGTGTTTGTGGGCCTCACACAGCCAAAGGGTCATGTGTTTGAATCCTGTTCTTGTTGGCCCTGCCTTGTTCTATATTTATGTGTAACTTAGCAGTCTGACAGGTATCTTCTAGGACTTTAAGTTGTGAAGAGGATGCTTAATTCTATTGGTAGAGGAACACATTAGAATTCTTTATGCTGATGAAATCATAAGTCTGGTAAAAAAAATCCCAAATATGCCAATACATAATATATATTCAAATATTACTGGGTATCTTGTGTACTATCCAAATGAATTTACATTTGATAAAATGTGCATATTGGAATGTACTAAATGTATGAAGCCTGCAGGGATTGTCTTAAGAAGTAAAATCTCTTTCTCAAAGAGAAATACTTCATACTTTGGAAAAACATGCAAAATGTTAAATTTACTTTTTAAAAAAAGCAAAGTTTTGTGCATTTCATCTATTACTTTCAAAGGTTTGACCAAAAAAATACAAATTTTCTATTCAGATTTGAGCTAATAAATTATAAGATATAAGGTTAACCCTATTATACAGTAAGACCAATATCCTTAGTTTCACCAATATATTATCTAATTAATACATATGTATATTCATTATATAGGAAGCCATTTGTCCAATAGTAGGTCTCTCAGGAGCAGAGTATTCATTTTGGTATATACATATCTCTGTTAACCTCTCTACTATTCTATTTATTTGACCATTTCCTTAAATCATTTATACTTCAAAATGTGTACTGTAAGACAGATTAAGGCAATCAAACATGAATTTATCAGATTTTAGCATTTGCTCCTAAACTCTGTGAATGTTAAAAAAAATTAAGCTACAAGAATGCTAACTTTTAAGTTTCTAACGTATGAAAATTGGCAGAGTTTTCTACTCTGCTACATTCTTTCCAAATTTATACATTTATATTTATGTAATAATGTTTAAATTTTTTATCTTAATACGTTTATATACTTACCTTATAAATCAATACTTATTTTTACACTTATGGGGTTTGAGTAATTTATATCACAACACTTTTCACCATTAGCTAAATTATTAAGAACTATGAGCAGGAAGTAGGACCAGCTACGTGGCACAGTGAATACAGCATTAGGCTTCGAGTCAGGAAGACATGAATTCAAATTTGACCTCAGACACTTATTTAATAGCTCTGAGATGTTGGGCAAGTCACAACATCTGTTTGTCTCATTTCCTCATCTGCAAAATGGGAATAATAATAGTGGCTACTTCCCAGGGTTGTTATGAACATCAAATTAGATAATAATTGTAAATGTTCTTAATTTAACCAATTTATTATCTAATTAATACATATGTATATTCATTCTATAGGTGGCCACTGGTAAAACTAACTGGTGGGCCTAGCACACAGGAAGTGCTATATGAATGGTAGCTATTATTATTAGCTATTAGTGAATCTAAATTATAAATAAAAAGTTATAATCATCAAAAAATGAAACAATTTCAGAAGAATTGTAAGTGAAGTTGACTGAAATGAATGCTTCTAAACTGAGATTAAGTATATTAAATTTCCAGGCTAACCTTGGGTTACCATCAAGGTGTGTGGGGGGGGAATCAATAATTTACATTAAAGATTTTCTATTCACAGTTTTGCTAATGGAGGAGAGACATAGAGTCATCTCACATTACATAGTAGAAGAGACTTAAAAAATCAGTTTACCATGAAATGAGTGTATATGCATATTAATTATATGGAAGACAGGTTTGTAGGCAGTAGAAAAGTTATTTAAAGCCTCAAGGTTGTAGGTCTGGTTATCCTACTGTGAGGATAAGAATTTCACATCTTATTTAGAAAGAAATATCTGTGTGTGGGTATACATATATGTATGTATTATGTGTATGTTATTGGATAAGTGAGGTACTACAAAGACTTAAATTAAATCTTATTTGTTGTACTTCAGTTCAATCTATGTTAATAATTGTTATCACCTTTTAGAGAAGGACTTGCTCTAACACTCCCACTACATGGGACTACAGAGTATGGGAATATTTGTCCATATGTTATTTCTTTACATGTCTAAATTGTTTCACAACTTGTTAGGTTTTTTGGAGTCATGGTAACTGAATTATTGTACATTTAATTCAGCATTATCATTCTTTGGAAGTATCATTAAGCAGCTGAACAATTTATGAACATTTACTGAAATAGAGTTTGCAGATAGAGAACAACAAAAACATTTGAAATATTAAGCAGTAAATCTAATTCTAACATGGGATACCAAATAGTAGTAAATCTAATTAAGTAACAAATCTAATTCTAAAATTAAGGATTTATTGAAAAGGTGGGATGGGTTATAGACTGGAATTAAGAAAGTATTAATCAATGTGGTCACTATCATATTTATGCAACTCTTACTTTTCTGTACAGATATAATTTTTGGTTTGGTTGATGACTATGGCCCAGACACAAAATAAGATATTAGCCTCTGCTTTCTTTTTTTTTATGATTGCTAAGTTGTGAGAGTTTTGAAGGTTTTCTTACAACACTTAAAATTATTTTTTTTCTTTACCATTTGGTACTTGAATTATTTTATTATAATAGAACATTTTGATTCTGTTGAGTATTATGTGAATAATTTGAAAGGTCTATAATGTCAGTGAATGAGTACCATGTCTACTGGCATAGATATCAATCTACATAGAATTAATCACTCTGTAAGATTCTGGTACATGTCTTTCTTCCTATTCTTTTTCCTGTGGTAAGGAAAAAAAAGATAGATTATTGAGTCCATTTTGACAAGGGAAATGAGAATTGAAGAACACCTTTGCCCCCAAGAGGTTGGAGGAGGGGAGGAGGTTTTCTTTCTTTCCCTTCTCCCATTCAGAGGAATGGCTCCAAACCCAGGTCTTTCCAAGTATGTGTGTTTCAGTATACATACCTGTTTTATGGAATCAGAATTCCTTATATAAAAGGGAAAAGTGACTGTTTTCAGGCATAAGGGAAAGGAGAGTTGCTTTCAGTGGGGAAGAGTTCCTTTACAAGTCAGGAATTCCCTACACCTGTAAAACTCCCCCTTGTCTCTCTACTAAGGAGGGCAACTAGGATTACTACATTTAAGGCTGCTAAGACTACACTCTTATCCCTTAAAAAATAAAAAGCTCTTAAAGATTAAAACAAGTTCAAGGCCCTCAGATAAACTCCAGATAGCAGCAAAATTATTTCCTTGCCTCCTTCTCACCTCTGGAGATGACTACTATGTCCAAAAATGGCATCAAGGGAAGAATCAGTGGGTTGCATTTCAGACTTTTAATGTGTGCATTAGCTGGACAGGGTTCAGGTGTGTCCTAGTAGACCACACCTTCTTGGAATTTTCCAAATGTACTGAAAGGAAGATGTATTAGAAAACTTCTCAGGCCCATTCTAGGCTGCTGGACCTAAGGGATTGGGAGATGGTGCTATTGCTAGGTTCCTCTTGTCCTGATGATCTCCATTACTGGAGCTGCTGAACAAAAGGCTCTATTACCTTCTCTTCATTTTTGCTATTTTGTTTGCTTGTTTGTTTGTTTCTTTTGTTGTTGTTGTTCCTATTTTTAGTTTCCTTCTTCACCTCCCTCAGCAGCTTCTTTTTGAACTTCTCTGGGTAGGACTCCTCCAGTGTGTAGGAAGTGGAGGTGGCAGCCTGACTGCCATGTGGAAGCTTTTTTCATCCTAAGTCAGGTTTTGCTTTTCTGTTCCTCTCTCAAAATGTTTATTTTTATGCTGTCTTCAGCTTCCTCCTCTTGGCAGCTTCACTCTTATTTGGTTGGGGGCTTCTCTCCAATCAATATAATTTTCTTTTTGTGAGCTTCTAAGGAGTTATTGTTGTTTGTCCTTCGTTCTCAAAGAGAATCATGACATAAGGAAAGTGATTTGATAACATGCAAGTGAATTGGATTTAAGTGAGGGAGGACTGTGCAAAGTCACCGAGTCTCCAGTCTCACTTTCTCCTCCAGAACTGTTTCCAATGGCAAGATACAGATCAGCACAACTGGAGATGGCCCTAGATGCTATGGGAAACTTTGACTTTTTTAAGCTAAGGTTTTTAAGAGGTCTCAGTTTGACTGAGGCAACTTCCATTCAGTGATTAAGGCTAGGTAAGAAATGAGGTTGGCCTCTTTACCTAGTTAAAAAAAAATCAATCTGGGAGGGGAAGACACTTAGGGTTTCTGGGAAAAACAGAAACAATTGCTATCTACATTCACTCTGAGCAAAAACAGCCCCAAATAATAACCAAGTGGGGCTTGTCCTGGGAACTATTGTTGGCCAATCTATGACAGCCAGAGTGATTTGGGTTTAAGGGGCAGGCCTTGAGATAAAAAGTTTTCATCAATCAAAATCTACATTCCTTTGGGCAGAGCACCCACAGACAGAAGGGAAAAGAAGGAAGGAAGTTGTGTTGCCCAATTAGAAGTTCCCATTGGGTCCCCAGTGTGGCAACTCCTATTTCTACTCATAGAGGTTGTTGTTTGTCTTTCCTTTTCAAAGAGGACCATGACATCAAGAAAGTGATGCCATGGCATGCAAGTGAATTGGATTTAAGAGATACAGAGAGTTGGAAGAGCATCTTGGAATGGTTAAGGTCCCCCATTTGGGGCAAAGCAACATCTGGGGCTCCTCCAGCTCTAGTAATATTTCCCTTTCCATATGCTCCATAAATTAGGTAGTAGAATAGAGAGAGTTCCTGTCCTGAAGTTAGGAGGATTTATATTCAAATCTAGCTTCAAACACTTTCTAACTGTGTGACCCTGGACACCAGCTTTCCTAGGTTGTAATGAGGATAAAATTAGAAAATATATGAAAAGTGTTTACAAACCATAAAATGCTTTATAAATAATAGCTATTATGATGATTAATATTCATATCATTCCTTCTTCTGTTGTTCTATCTCTTCTAGACCTGGATAAAGGAGGTGTGAGTTGTGGATTTCTAGTCCCTCCAGGGCATCAGCTATGCTAGCCTTAAATGAGCTACATCTTAATGGCTGAGAAAGTTGAGGCCCCAGACCTGACCAACCCCCATGACATAATAGTCATTAAACATTTTTAAGTACCTACTATGTGCTAGACACTGTGCTGAGTTGATACAAAGGACATAAAGAAAGGCATGACTGTCTCTGCCCTCAAGGAGCTCACAATCTAAAGAGGGAAGACATAAAAAGAAGCTGAAAGGGTAGGGGGCTCTGGGAGGAAGGTTACCTGGCTCAGGGACATGATGAAATCCTGAATTTGGGGTGATAAATGATCTGAGGAAGTCAGATTTTTAGAAGTTAATTTCATCTTGTAAAATGGTGAATTTCTGGAGATCATGAAGTCCGCTAATAGTGGGGTGGTAAATGACAATGTGAAGTCTCTGGGAGTCCTCCTCAAATGGTAGAGGATATGGGAGGAACTCCCTGTTGTGTACTCCCCACCCACTCCAATGAGAAGGGGGGAGGGGTCCCAGGAGCAGAGAGTACTGAGGAGGTGTGAGTTTCTGAGTCTATTCATTTTGCAAAATGATGAGTTTCTAGATCATAAAGTCTAGGAAAGCAGCCAGGAAAGAAATTGTATCTGGTGATCATGAAAGCTGGTTTTGTGGGAGGAGTGGTCATATGGATAGAATGCTAAATTTAAAGTCAGGAAGACCTGAGTTTGAATCCTATCTTGCTGGTTATGAGATACTGGTTAAGAAATTTAACCTCTCTCAATGAGCATTACCTTATTTGTAAAATGGGGATAATAATAACATTTACTTTACAAGTTTGTGAATAAAATGAAAATATGTATATATTTTATAAAATGAAATATGTAAAGCCCTCTGGAAAACTTAAAGTGCCATATTATGATTCAGTTGTGTCCAACTCTCTGTGAGCCCACTTGGTTTTTTGTTTGTTTTGTTTTAGGCAAAGATACTAAAGTGGTTTGCCATTTCCTTATCCAGCTCATTTTACAGATGAAGAACTGAGACAAACAGAGTTAAATGACTTGCCAAGGGTCACCCATCTAGTAAGTGTCTGAGACCAGATTTGAACTCCAAAAGAAGAGTCTTCTTGACTTCAGGCCCTCACTCTATCCACTGTGTCAGCTAGTTTCACAAACTGCCATAAATATGTTAGCTATTATTGATGCGGTCTAGAGGTTAGGGCTCCTGGCACCCCAAAATCACGATACCCTGGTCCTGCCTGAAAGAATTCGACCCAAGCCTTCCTGTAGCCAAAAACAAAGTTTATTGAAGATTCACCATATTAGCTAGACTCTTAAGGAATCTGAGCATCTATGGGCTATTGGCTAGATTGTAAAATCTGAGCATCTTAATGGAGACAAGATGGACCTTATATACAGAAAGACCATGGGAGAGTGGCCAAGTAGTCCATGAGGTAATAGAATTCTCAAGGGTGGGAAATGGAGCCTAGGTGGGACCGAGGGTGGGAAGTGGCCTGGAGCCATAGGGAGGCAAAACAATAGAGGGGAGATTGAATGTAGCCACAATGAAAGACCAGTTGATGGGACCATAGCCTCCAGAGATTTGGCCATGTGGGAAAGTACACAGTCCATGAGGTAATAGAATTACCAAGGGTGGGAAATGGTCTTAGGCCAGAGTTTTTCCTTTCTGGGGCTCAGATTCCAACCCCAGAGTTTTTTCCTTTCTGGGGCTCAGATTCAAACCCTATCATTATCATCATATCTCTCTTTTATGCCTCACTTTATTGGTACTCAGTACTTGAACACTTGAACAATATTATTGCTGTGGTTGCATTTGTGGTGCCCAAGAGATATTTCATTAAAGAAAAAGCTCTGATTTACTCTTTAGAGATACTTTTTTTTTTTGGTAACCAACAGTAATACTAAAGGATTCCCTATTCCTTATACCTTCAAGTCAACTGTGACTGAATATGTGGCCTTTTATTGATTACCTGCAAAAGCCTGACAGTGTCAGTCAGCAAGCATTTTTTAAGTGCTTTCTATGTGCTCCCCACTATGCTAAGCACTGGGAATACAAACAAGGGGACAAAAACAAAATAAAGACAAAAAATAAAAAAGTCCCTACCTTCAAGGTACATACATTCTAATGTTTCTTTCTCATATTTTCAATGAAGTTATTACACATGTATTGATAAAAGCTATGGCTGTGTAAAAGTATTTCAAAGTTTGGATTTTCAGATTAGTTTGGCAGATTTCTAAGAAAGAAAAAAAAGCCTTTCATACAAAATGGTAGCATAGATTGCATTTAACAAAATGGTTAAATTGAAGTAGATTTTCAATATATATTGTCACTTAGTCTAGTCTTAGTCTTTCTCCCATCAATAATGCACCAGTTATAAGACTCAATGGTCCCAAATTATGTCCATCTGGTAATGAAGTTCTTGACGACTCAGAGTATTATTAGAATGTGCGCTTTTTGTTAATAGAGAGACAAATATGTCCCATGCCTATTTTAGGTTTCAGTTTGGTCAAGGAGACACAAAGGGCTGTTAAATTTTTAAATCCAGTAACACTTATTTAAAATATAAAAACAATTCTAAACTCAGCAGTCGCCAAATCCAGCAGGCTATAGTTTGGTAACCTCTGGCTTAAAATATCATAGAATATGGTAGTGCCCATAGCACATAGAACAAATAGCAGTTTCTAGTAACCCCGAAAAATAATCTTCCCACATAAACTCCAGGATGGGGTTTTTTAACCCATTTTGCATTTGTCTATATATGATGAACCTCTTTAACATTCTGGTGAAGCTTTTCTCAGAATGTTTTTAAATGCTTAAAATAAAATACATAGAAAAAGAAAGCAACTATATTGAAATACAGTTATCAAAGTTTTAACAAAACAAACAAAAAACCTCACAGATCCCAAGTTTAGAAGGGCTGCCTAGACCCAATAAAGGTTGTAAAAGGTATAATGACATAAATTATAAAGTCTAAAGGGACCTAATACCAGGCAAGTCAAGCTACTAGAGCCACCTAAACCACCTCACTCCACTCATGAATTCTGCTCAGGACACTGTGAACAAGAATCCAGAAACAGTAATAATCCCCCACCCCAGATTAGCTCCTCAGCAATCATACAAGGGAATGAAGCTCCTTGGAGAAGGGGTCAGCCATTTCTATTGTCACCCACACCAATGGATCAACAAAGCTTAAGGATCTTGGAATGGAATTGTCCCCTACATGCCCTAATTAGGGGACTCTCCACTACCCAAAGTTATTGTATGATTATACTAATGGAATCATTCTCTTTTCAATGTTATTTCAGAAAATGCAAGCTACAAGGACAATCTGTGAGGATTAAGATCCTCATGATCCAAAATAATTCAGGGTATACTCTGCAATCTGTTTTCTTTGGGAACTAAGTATACATATCTAGAAAGACACCCACACACACACACACACACACACACACACACACACCCTTCCAATTTCAAAGGAGATAAAGTTTCACATTTGCAAAAAGCTGCTTTTTGCACATGAATTGTGGCCTACTGTGAGTTTGTTCATCTCAGCAAAATCCATAGAGAGCAATAATGAACATCAGAAAAACTGCAGCCCGTCATTTAATGCAATTCAATCTTTTGGACTAACTTGAAATGGAAGAAGAATTACCTTTTATCCTTAGAGCAGAATCCCAGTTAAGAATTAAGGTCAATGGAAGAGAACGTGAGAAGAAAATGCACAGGGTGCTTCCTTTTTTTTTTTTTTTTAAACTTGTCTGTTAAAAGTCCTTATCAACGCTTCTAGTCAATATATAAAGAATACATTCAAAGAAGCAAGGAGCCCCATGCTGTCAATAGCTAAGTAATGTGAGGCTGGAATTAAAGTTACATGGGACAGCCTTTTAGCTAGAAATAATGTGAACTCAGTATTTAAGATAACTAAAAAAGCCGATCATGTTCTAATTCAGGGGTCTTTATGTCAGTAGTCACTAAATTATGTCTACAGTGATGAGAAATGGACTGCATGGGTGGGAGTGCCACCTAGGTCCTTTGCCACATTAGTTACCCAGAGGGATAATTATGGAGAGGCTGGAGCTTCACTAGATCTCAAGCAGTACATGATACATGTCTGTGATTTAGGAACATATTGGCCAGCCATAAACACACACCTATGCAGAGACAAAGACTTGCATTTGTTGTTGTTGTTGTTGTTGTTGTTATTGTTGTTTTCCACTTCTGGGGCAAAATTAGAAAATTTGTTCTTTCATTCTTTCTACTCAATGTTGAGTAAAAAGATTTGGATTTGAATCGCTGGCTTTACTATTATGAGCTTTGTGACCTTGTACATGTCCTCTATAGGCCTCAGATGGCTTAACTGTCAAATGAGTAAGTGGGAATAGTTGATATTTAAAGTCCTTTCCAGTCTATGTTCCTATGATAGTTAAAGCATGAGAGAGACAGAGACAGAGATGGAGAGAGACAGAGAGAAAGACAGAGAGAGGAAAAGAACAAGAAGAAAAGGATGAGGATGAGGAAGAAGAAGGAGGAGGAAGACATGATGAGGAAGAGGAGGAGAAGCACATGGCAAGCAAGTCAGACTATCACCACCGCCATCTCCCCTCAGACTCTGATGGAGATAATCTAGGATCCAGCACCCAAGAACCTTTGGGATAGAAACACTTTCAGCCCACTGCCCTCTGCTATCATCCTAGAAAGCAACCCCTATGTAGACATAGCCTTGTAACTGCTCTGAAAAGTGCTATAACCACATGTATTGATATTATTTTTTTTCTGGGATTTTATTTTATTCTAGTTTCATCCTGAGTAACAAGATAGCATGACTTTGGTCATTTGGCACTAATATTATCAGAGTAACAAAACCCACCCCTACATTCCAATGCCACCAACTGGGTCCCAAATCTCAAACATGCTAAGGAAAAATGAGCAGGTGCTTATACAACTTTCCCCAAAGTGAGGAAACTAATTTCAATTTCAGAACAAGGTCACTCTCAGGAGATGGAATTTTAAAATTTCACAGAACTTCTTATAGACTTGAGAACAAAAATTAAATTTGGACAAAAGAGGTCTTAGGGCATCAGACAAAATCCTATGGCAGGGCCCAATGGGTTAAATATAATATCATCAGCATGCTTAGTAAGAAGCAGCAGAGACACTGATGTTCAATATTCCAAGAGAAATATGAAGAGTCATCAAATAGGTTCTTCATACTTTGAGAGCTCTGGATCTTCAGAAAGACTTCCTCATAATATTCATCATTCTTTAGGGGCAGCTAAGTGGTGCAGTGGATAGAGCACTGGTCCTGAAGTCAGGAGGACCTGAGTTCAAATCTGGCCTCAGACCAAACACTTGACACTTACTGGCTGTGTGACCCTGGGCAAGTCACTTAACCTCAGTTGCCTTAAAAAAAAAAAAAGAATATTCATCATTCTTTGAAGGAAAAGGTTACATCCAGAACTCTGACCAGGGCAGGATCATTAGAGTCTTACCCTATATCAGGAAATTATACGGCACAGGAAGCAACTTTTCAGAGTTTTATTTTGTTTTGTTTTGTTTTATTTTATTTTGTTTTTCCTTTGCCCACCAAGTTAGCATTGGACTACTCTTGGGTCATCTTTCTACCCCATTGCAGACTTGCCCTCTTACTGGGTTTTGCTTCTTCTCTACCTTAACAAGAGAGAAACACTGTGTTGTCATGGGACAATCTTTCTTCCCTTGAGATATATTCTAATTGGGGGGATGGGTGGAGCCTTCCTTGACCCCAAACTCCTCTATATCAAAGAAACTTTTTTGTGTGTTTGTGAAATATTCTGTGTTATCCACTACACACCTCTACTGCTTCTGGCACAAAAATTTCTAGGTGAGCTCTGGCTATATTAATCTTCTTAAATTATTTATCTCTAAGAAAAGTTAGGGTAATTTCTCTATAAGTTCCACTGTAAATTGTGTGAGGAAAAGGATGGTGACTACTGGTGAGTAGGTTAGAGGCCCAGAAATTATAGATAGAAAAGATTTGGAGTCAATTGCTGCTCTGAAATAAGTCAGTCCCATGTTCTGGTTGAGGTAGCCTGAGTAAGATATTTGTATAAATATTTAATTCTGGAAGGAGGTGTAACAAATGGCATCTACGTATAGACAATTTACTGTTACTTATGCCAACTAGAGGACAGAAACACTAATTAGACTTATCCTTCTTTGTGCATCAGTCAAACTTTATTCATCAAAGCATGAAAACCATATCTTCTTATAAAAACAAACCTCTGACCCAATTCTTAGAGGTTTTGATATGATTCTTTCTTACCAAAGATAAGTTTACCTCTTTGCAGCCAGAGGACATGTACTTCCCTCCAGTGGTCATCTGGCATCTCTCCATCAATCAGCACTGCTCTCAAGTCAACATGGGTTGCTTGAGTTTCAAGCATGAGGATCACAGATACCATTCTATGCTGCAACCTAGGAACAGGCTGAGAGTTCAGGTGTGATTTTGACTTTTCACTATGGGTATCCCTAAGTTGTTTATTATATAATTTGATTGATAATTTACTTCAGAATGAATAATAAATTTGTTTATATAATATTCATTGGTAATCTTTCATATCAGAGGTTCCACATACCATTTATTTATCATTTGTTTAAGAATACACACCTATTGCTTACTATGTCATATCACACAGGTATTTATTTATCTTATTGAAAAATAACATATAAAAACAATTTACTCAGCACACTCCAATCACAAAATTGAAGCTTAAGACAAAATGCAATCAGTTATGCAAAGTTGACAAACTATCTTATTAAGGTACTAAAACTCATTCTCAATACAGAATGGAGAATTGAGAAGTGACAATGATTTTGTAAAAAATCACCCCCAATCCCACCAGACTTCTAATCACTGGGGTCCATGACTGCAGTGTTATCTTCAGCTTCTCACTCTCTCCCTACAAATCCAATCAGATGCATTAACAGTACTAAGAAGGTTTGGAAGAGAGTTAGTTTGGAGTGGTAAGGGCAATGAGCTTTCTTTTGAATTTGTATAATGAAATTCAGGAAGTAGATTATGATTGGATATCTAGATCTGGCATAGAAAAGGTAACTTAAGCCATGAATCTGATGAGAATACCTGCTGATTTGATTTCAGTTGAATTGGAATGGAGAAAGTCCTGAATAATGGAGATTGACTAGGAAACTATTTCGATGATCCAGCAAAGAGGGGATGGGATCTTAAATGAGGATGGTTAGTCATGAGAATAGAGAAAATGAGATGCACAAAAGAGATGTCATAAAAATAGAAATTATTATATTTGACAACTAATTGGATACTTGGGGTGAGAGTGAGTGACAGCATGGAATCAGAAATGATACCTTGCTTGTGAACCTGGATTAAGGGAAAATTTATGGTATTACTGGAAGTAATAGGAAAGTTTAATAGAGATGTGGCTTTAGGCAAAAAGATGAGTTTTGTTTTGTGCTTGCTGAGTTGGAGATGGCTAGGTGACATCCTTTCTCTAGAATACAAGGGATACTAGAAACAGAATAGAAAAGAAAAGAAGAAAATTACTTTACTTCATAGCTGTATACCTCCAGGAAAGTAATTTCACCAATATGACTCTCAATTTATTCATTTGTTAAATGAGGAATGAATTGGACTAGAAATAACCTAAGATCACTTCTCACTCTGTATCTATGTTCCTTTGATGGCACAGAAGGATGGTATATGCAAATGTATTAACATAAAATGATTTAGAGGGAAAAATAAAATTTGGCACCCCCAAAGTTCTACTCTCATGAGGAACATAAGGAAAATTAAGAACCATTAAGTAAAAAAATAAAAGAGAATCAGAATTGATTCTAATAAGAGAGAAATAAGGAGAAAACAATAAATGGAAATTTCTTGATATTGGACGTAAAGGGATAAACCTTTTTAATAATTACACAAGGAAAGGAAAGAGTGTATGTCTATGAAGACATAAGTAAGCAATATGAAACAATGACATTAAAGATTTATATATATTTGAAAAAAAACCTTTAGTTAGGGCAGGGGGCAGACAACTGAGCTAGCCTATGGACTAGTGCCCAAGTATTAAAAGCAAAATTAATTGCAAGAATAAACTGCTGAGCTAAAAGAAGAATATATAATAAATAACATGAAAGAAATAAATAGAGGAAAACACAAACCTAACTATAATAAACTTTCTTTATGATTAAGAGAAGGTAAGAATGGTTAAGAAACAAAGAAGAAATTGAAAGTTAAAAATTATGCAAATTCCCATACACAATCACATGTTTAAAAAAAGAATTTAGAGGGAACAGATTACCTATTTTTTTGAATACACAAAATAAAAGAATATGCAATAGACATCTTAAATAACAGAAACTTCAAAAATGCATAAGACATAATGGTACATCCAAAGAAGGAAATTGTTCCATTATGACATTTTATCAAATGAAATTTTATCACATATTTAATATGCAAATAGTTTTAACAATTAAAATGGCTTTAACAAACTTAGTTTATATGATAGTAGTTTTCATATTGAAAGCATGGAAAGAGAAACAAAAAGGAGGAAGAGAATAAGCATTTATTAACACTTTCTATGTGCCAATCACTGTGCTAAGCATTTATAAACATTATCCTATTTATTTCTCACAACAACCCAAGGAAGTAGGTGCTATTATCATTGCCATTTTATACTTGAGGAAACTGAGGCAACCTAATTAAGTCTTGTTGAGAGTCTCAAAGTTTGTAGATATTTGAACCTGGATTTGAACTTAGAAGCATATACCAAATATCACTGAAATTATTAATTCAAAAGTTTTCAATGAAGTCCTAGGAAAAAAATCAATATATCCCTTCTAATTCCCCTCTCATAAAGTCACCCTTTACATCCAAGAAAATATCCAAAAAATCTTTCACTCTGACCAATTTGGAATTATACCATGCATGCAAGAATAGTTCAATATTAGAAAAATAATTAACATGAACACATTAAAAATAATTACACACCAAACTATACTATTGTGTCAATATATGTGGAAACATCCTTTGAGGGAGAAAATGTAATCATTTGTGCTTAAAAAACTAAAAAGCATAAGCACAAAAAGAATATTTTAATTTTAATATAATAAAAAAGTTTATATCTAAAAACAACCAGAAAAAAATGACATTTAATGGAAGTGAGTAGATAAACTGTTGATTGACTGTATTACTGGAACTGGGTTAGACTCAAAAGGCACTAAGCAACCAGGACCAGTCTCTTATCTCTGTTTCTTCTCAGATTGGTTGGTATTAGAGAAGGTGAGAACCAATCCTTTGGTCAGGTAAGAGGAATTAGGCTTTTATCTTCTTATCAAGTGTGTATAAATATGTCCTTCTTGTTGTTCTTCAAACATAACATTCCATCTTTGAACTCTTGACACTTTCAGAGGTTGTCTCCCATGCCTGGAATTCTATTCCTCCTTATCTCCACTTCCAGAATTCTTTCAAGTTGCAGTTAAAATCCCACCTTTTACTAGAAGCCTTCGCCAACCCCCCTTAATAACCCCCCTCTGTTGCTTATTCCAATTTATCCTATTGTGTTTTGTTTGGGGGCAGTGAGGTGACACAGTGAATAGAGCTCAGGGCCTGGAGTCAGAAATATCTGAGTTCAAAACCAGCCTCAGACACTTACTAGCTGTGTGACTCTGGGCAAATCACTTAACTCTGCTTGACTGAGTTCCTCATCTATAAAATGAGCAGTATCTTTGTCAAACCATATAACTGAAGTGACTGAACAACAATGTCTTATTTGTATATAAATATTTGCATGTTGCCTCCCCCATCAAACTGTTAACTCTTTGAGAGTAGGGGCTGTCTTTTGCCTTTCTTTATATCCTCAACACTCAGCATAGTGCCTGGCATATAGTAGGACCTTAATGAATGTTTAGAATGTGTCAGATTATGTAAAGGTAATGTACAGGGTAGATATGTTACTTGATGAGTGCCTGGTTGTGTAGAAAGAAAAACCATTAAAACTCAAGCTCAGGAGTTTGAGCAGTGAATAGCAGAAACAAATTTCTCCTCATCAGGGTTATCCCTAGGATTCTGGGAAAATGAGTGAAACCATGTGGTGATGGTCTCTCTCCATGAATTTAGACCTGCTAGTGTTAGAGGTTATTTGAGTGAGCAAGCCAACCCATAGAAAGAGTAGGGTGCTGACACCTCTAGTTGAGAGGAGTAAGGCCTCTGCAGAGTATGGGTTTTAACTATCTCACCTCAGTGAAAATGTCACTTTTTAAAATACTGTTTGTATATTAGGAACCAAGAAATCCAATGTAATCCTAAATTGAATTGAGAGGCATATTATCCATGAGTGGATAAATTATATTCGCACTGTATCCTATTGTAATCAGAGAACATCTGGAGTATTGTATTATGTTCTATGTAAATTTGGGAAAGGATATTTGTAAAGTGAAGACCATCTAGAAAAGAGCAACCAGAATGATGAAGGTCTTTGGGATCATGCCATTTGAGGATTAGTTGATCAAAACTGATGATGTTTAGCCTGGAGAAGAGGAGAGGGAACTATTACCTCTCTTCAAATCTGTCATATAGGAAAGGGAATAGAGTAATATATTCCAGTGAACAGAACTAGGAAGAATGAATGAAATTAATTTCATTAAAGTTCCAGAAAGGGGCAATTTAGGCTTAAGTTAAGGGAGAAAAACTTGCCCACCAATAGAGTCAACAAAATGAGAATGTGGTGCTTTGAGAAGTAGGGATTTCCTGGATTTCTTCAAACAAAACTATTTGCTTGATAATCACTTGGCTTGTTCCAAATGGCATTATCAGAATTCAGGAAAATAACAACAACAACAACAACAACAGTAATAGTAATAATCCCAAAGCAAGGACTCTTTGCTCTCTGACCATTTTTGTCATATTACCTAGATATTGACCAAATAGTGTTCTTCAATATGTTGTAGGTGATAACTGCAGTGAGGAAGAAAGTCATAGGTATTAGGACACTGAGTCTAACTTGAGTAGGGGCAAAAGACTTTGAATTGCAGGTTTTCTGCTGTATATGACCTTGTCATGGCAGGGCCAGAGGAGAGATCAGAGGATAACTAGAATCTTTCATTTCTCCAGCTGAGTTCTTTAGAGACACAATCGATTGGTATAGGATGGCATTCAGAGGTCAGCCATAGAATGGTAAAATAGGATCTGTAAAGGTTCAGTGGCATAGATTATCTACAGCACAAAGTAAATCAGTAAAGATTTCCAGTAGAGCCCAAGAAGTTTCAAATACCACTAGTTCCCTTTCTACATATAATGAATAGTATAGTATTAGAGAAAAATCAAGCTAGATATGAGGGCAGGACCACAAGATTTTGGTCTATATAAATAAAACCAGTAATGGGAAGGTCAAAATAATGGTACTATTCTGTGAACTAGTTCAAAGAATTCAATGCGATTTTTTCATGTCCAACAAGCAGAGAGCAACTGCTTCTTTTCATGTGGAATGTGCAGGGTACAAAAGTATAGGCTACTACTATGGGAGACTTCAGTTTATTTTCCTGAAAGACACCTATGTTATAGACAGTGGTGGGTAATGGCACAAGGAAATGTAAGGATCAGTAACATAAGTTTTCTAATGGACAAAAGGAATTTTTAGGGCTAGTCATTTTAGCTGCCAAATTTAATAAAGGATAGTAATACTAATGAAAAATGACAACCAAAAGCTTATAAAATGAATGTCTTTTCAGGTTTTATATTAAATTAAGGATTGTGCATGGGTTGAGAAATACAATGTCCCACATTGCCTTATCAGAGAACTTTAATGCACCTCAAAGGCTTGAAAGCATATTTCCAGTTCCTTGACTCAAGATGTTATTAAACAGTTCTAAACAGTTAAAATCAATCAGATGTTTATGCACAGCAGTATCCTGAGTCAGTCTCCTGAGAGATACATCATCCGTATGTGTGAATAAATAGACATAGATATATGTTTATAGATTGAGTAGGCAATTCATTTCACTAGAATAATGAAAAGGACCCAAAGGGCTTCTGTCACATTTTCACATGGGACCAAGCTGAACTAGTAGACTGAAAGGAAATAATGGTTAATCATTTTGGAGATCCAACTGCTGCATAATTGTTTAATAAGTGGTTGCTATGTTTTCTGATGTTCTGTATGTTTAAAAAAAATTTTAACAGCCTTCAGAAAAACAAACACCAAAAACAAGCATATTACCCTTTAGAAAAGGGTTACTACAATGTTTAAAAACCATAAAGAATGTAAGGGACTAATTTCATTGCAAAAACTCAGTTCATTCTAAAGCCAGCCATGATGTAAGGGGAAAGGGTTAGGAATGGGAAAGTTTGAGAGTAGGATTTAGGAGGAAAGGGTGGGAGCCTTGAAGAGAATCAGAGAATAAATTTGGTTGAGGTAATAATGTAGTGAAGCAGCTTCCCTCATCAGAAGAAAAACAATGATACAACAAGGCCATTGGGAAAAGATGCCATGTTTCCTTTCTCTTCTATGTTTGTTTTAATTTGACTAAGAATTATAAGAAGGAGGAGAGGCTAGTGATTCAGCATTAAAGTAGTTCTGTCTGGACTTTACTGAGATTGGCTAAAAGCAGTTTGGGATAAGTTATTAGGGTATGCACCTAAAAAGAGAGGAATCCTAGTTAGCACAGCCAGAGATAATTCAGGAAGCCCAGTGAGGAAACTCACAAAGTTCATCTATAAAGAAGCTTCCAATCCACTAAATGTCAAAACACCAAGAGACCACCAGGGAATGGAGCACTGTTTGAATCTTGAAGTTCCAGGTCATATTGACCAACAGAAGAAAAAGTAGGTTAGATGGTATCTTGGTAAGAGTTCAACTAGACCTTTAGTTTATTGGGTTTTTGGCTTTACTAGACTGTCAAAAGGGTCCGTGATATAAAACATTAAGGACACTTGTTTTAAAACCAATTCATCATCTGAGCCAACCATAATTTGTTCTAGGTTGAATACTACTTTTGTTGTCACTTAAAGTTGATATTTTAACCCTTATTTCTTTGTGTATGTGTTTTTTAATAGTGTCTAAATTTACTTTGAAACAATATGTTAAACTACACTAAACAAAGAGAGCTGGCCTCAGAATTGGGAAGCTTTAGAATCAAGTACCACCTCCAACATACACTGATTATGTGACACTGAATAAGTCAGTTTACTTTACAGTGACCCCCAAAACTCTTTGAGCTTAAGATTATAACTTGCAGTAGAGGTGGTCACATGCACTGGGAGAGTTAATGGGTTCCTCACTTGGAACTCTATTCAAAAGAAGTCACAAGTCCAGTAAAATAATAACAGTAAAAATTATTATCATTATTTTCTATAATCTTGTTTCAATTTTTCAATCTGAGATTTTTGATCTCACCCTCCACTAGTGAAGCTCACAATCCATCCATGCCTTTTCATCCTGTGATATGCTTTCACATGTTCTCTCATATGTTTTCCACAAGTAACCTACAAATAAGATGGATATTTTAATGAAAAGTTGTTTTGTTTAGAAAACTATTGCCTAAATAGCTATCATCTTTGTGATTTAAGCAATTAGTGCCTAAAAAGAAACTTGGTTGCTAGGGTCATAGAAACCCAAATGGAAAATAGAGCCTTCTGGGGATATTTAATTCAAATTGTCATCTTAAAGTCCAGAGAGGTACTTTAGTCTCCCAGAAGGCATGACTAAACAGTGGAGCTTTAAAAGAAATGAATCAAAAGTCCTAATTATGTTTGCATTTGTCTCCATGAATAATTTATAGTAGACAGGAAAGTAGGGATAACATCTAATGATAATATTGATCATAGCTAAGAAAATAGGTAATTTAAATCTGTTATCCAAGAGATTTTGAGAAGCCTCTCTTTCTTCATTATTATTTACAGTATGACAAAATTTAGGTTTAATAAAGTATTTTCAGTGTTCATGGTGTTCCTTTGGTAGTGTGTCTAAAAATTTCTATTTTTTAAATCAATTTTAAGATTTTTTAAATGTCCAAAAGTGTTTCTCAAGGTATAAAAGCATCAACTAATTTTATCCACCTAAACCCCAGGAGTACCAGCCTTTTTAAACTGTTTTTATTTTTGTTTCACATTTGAAAACAAGATGCATTCCTGATAAAGGTCTATAAACTAGGTTATACATGTTTTATAAGAATCCCAGTTCTGGTAAAGCATAACAATGACAGTTTGGGGCAATAATGCATAAAAAGTATTCTCACAGTCCCTTGACTGTATGTGATTTAAAAAAAAAAATCTATTGTATTGAATAATAATGCACCATTCTTTATACCTCTACTGAAAACCATGAGTAAAACATCCACAATAAGATGAGGCTACCAATATAATATCAGCTCAATGATTTGTTTTCCTACCAGTGGGACTGCATTTTCACTAATTTGTTCACATTCTTTATCTGGCCTTCCCTTGTAACCAGTGATCTGCATTTCCTTGGTATTTAGACTAGGTCAGGATCACATTCCACAGAATTAAGTATTTAATAAGCCAAGTCCAGCCCTTATAACCATTCACAACATACTCACGAGATACAATCCACACACAGGCGTCAGAGCATGCACAGGTATTCTGTTTCCAACCTGCTAACAATATGGTAAATAGATGGAGTTCTAATTCCCTTCGGAGCCAGGCATGAGCATGCATAAAAAAGTCACAGTGACTGGACCTTGCCTTTCTTTCCTTCCTGGATGGTTCAAGTGAGGAAGATATGCCATAAGCCTCTGGATGGGGTGAGGCCTTAGGCCCTTCCCGTGTCGGCCAATACATGGTCTGGGAATTCAGGCCACTAACTCTGCAAGGAATCCACATTCAAATAGGGAAAAATAACATGCATAGGAGGTTTCAGTTGCAAGTCATATGGAAGGGTTTGGTGGACTTAACGAGTCCTGCAACACAGAAGTGGCAGTGTATCTTCTTTTATGCCATTTCTATTGATAAAATCATACTATTTCTGACACTGAGTCATTTCACAGCTTTGAATTCTTTAGTGCCAAGCTTTTTCTTTACTCAGTCTTAAAGTAACTATGGCTGCTGAGGAACTAAGATACAAAGGGGTACAGTTTAGCCTTACAAAGAGGACAGTTTATAGGTCAGGTCTCTATGGGGTTGTCTGAGGATGCTGCTATTTCCAGATATTTTGTATACAGGGTTCTACAATGATAACTTAAGTAATCTTCAAATATCCACTAAGTCAAAGTGATTCTAAATGCAAGTAGGTAAGATAGTACTATTATTAGTAATAATAGTAGGAGGAGGAGTAATAAAAATAATAGCAAGTATTTATATAAAATTTTAAGGTTTATGGAGTGCTTTACAAATATGTTTAAATCCTAACAACAACCCTAGGAAGTAGTTGCTATTATTATTCCCATCTTATAGATGAGTAACCTATTGCAGACTGAAGTTAAGTGACTTGCTCAGGGTCACACAACTAGTAGGTATCTGAGGTAAGATTTTAACTTGGATCTTCTTGATTCCAGGTCCAACCCTATATTGATTGCCACCTAGCTACTTAGACATACCAGAAAGCTTCGTCAGGGGATGCTTCAGTGACAGCTTTGTTGTCTTTTATGAAAAATGAATCTTTATTATGGGGAAATGGGAGAAATCTTGGTCCTATCACAGTAGTAGTGGTAGTTTGTCCCACCTGGCACATCCTGCTTGGTCTTTCAAAATAATATTTAGATTGAGCTCATTGGCATTCGTGCCAGATTTTGGAAATGTGTAATGCCTGGTTGCTTTTGAGTCGGTCAATATTGGGATGAGGGTAGGATGAGGGTAGGATGGGGGTGGGGGTGGGATTTATCTGAGGGAGGATTGGACTTCTCCAGAGATGCTTTTTTGATGTGCCAAAGGATAAAAATTAAACTCTGTGAAATGCTGACTAGTGCTTTATAAATATATATCGGAAATAGCTGCTGAATACTGGTCTCAGTTTTAAAATAAAGGGTCAGATTTCACTGCAGCAGATCTTCACAAGAGCAATGTGTTCATCCATTTTTCTACTTCAATAGACACTGCCAGTGGCAATTACACAGTGGCAGTAAAAGGAGACATCTGTGATTGGACCTCACCCACTTTGTTTTAACCACATGAGATACAAACTTGTAAGTCTCTTGGCTACTGAATACTTTATAGCATCTAGTGTTTGTTGTTCTTCAGTTGTGCCCAACACTTGGTGACCCTGTGGACCATACTGTACATGGGGTTTTCTCGGCAAGGGTACTGGAGTGGTTTGCCATTCCTTCTCCAGTGGTTTAAGGCAAACAGAGGTTAAATGACTTGCCAGAGTCACACAGCACATAAGTGTCTGAAGCTAGATTTGAATGCAGTTCTTCCTGACTCCAGTCCCAGGGTTCTTTTCTCTGAGACGTCTAGTTGCCACTGCAGCACCTAATGTTACCTAGCTTGTTAATCCCACTTTCCTATTTGATGATCTTTGACTCATGTACTTAAAGTTGCACTCTTCTAAGTTATAATTATATAAAATGTGGTTATTGGTTTCAGCCCAGTTGGACCTCTTCATAAGATTTATTACTAGCACTAATTAGGACCTTGTTGTAGGTTTTTGGTTTTTGGGGGACAAATCCCTGCAAAAAAAGGGTTTTTTTTGTTTTTGTTTTTACTACAGAAGGCTTTTTGACTACATTCAAAAGCATACCACCAACAATTCTAAAGGATATTCCCTTTCTCCCAAGTGCTACAGCACATTGTCTATACTTATTTGGCAATTAAAGACAATGCCCTGCTCTAGTCTATTCTCTTCTTAGCTGTAAAACTGATCTTGCTAAACTGAAAATCTGACCATGTTGCTCCCTCCACTCACCCCAACCCTATACAATCAACACTATGAGTTCCCTGTTACCTCTAGATAAAATACAAAATCCTCTCTTTTGTTTGTAAAACCCTTCATAATCTGATCCCTTCCTATCTTTCCAGTCTTCTTACACATTAACTTTCAATGCTCTGTCTTTGCAAACTCTGCAGTCCTGTGACACTGCCGTCTTCCAGTTTCTCACACATGACATTCCCTCTCCAAACTCTGGACATTTTTACTGGCTGTCACACATCTGTGAATCTCTCATCTTTTCAAGCTGTTCACTGGCTTCTCTTGTTGTTCTTGAATTGTCTTTTTCAGTCATATCAAACTCTTCCTGACCCCATGTGGGGTTTTCTTGGGAAAGATGTTGGAGTTATTTGCCATTTACTTCTGCAGTTCTTTCACAGGTGAGGAAACTGAAGCAAACAGGTTTAAGTGATTTGCCCAAGGTCACATAGCTACAAGTGTCTGAGGCCTGATTTGAACTCAGAAAGATGAGTATTCCTAACTTCAGGACCAACACTCTATTTATTGGGCCATCTACTTGCCCACTGGCTTATCTAATTTCGTTCGTCTCAGCTAAAAGCCTACCTTCTGCAGGAAGCCTTTCCCAATCATCCTTAGTCTCAGTATATTCCTCAGACTTCTCCCAATTTATTCTGCATATATCTTGTGAGTACTTGCATGTTTTCTTCCTCATTTGACTTTGAACTTCTTGAGAGTAGGGATTATTTTATTTTCTTTGTATCTCTAGAGCTTAGTACAATGTGCGGTGCATAGTAGTTAATAAATGGAGACTGGTGGTACCTGTTTAGAATCTAATCAGATATCTTGAACATTACTTATCTCTTGGTTATTTATTTAACTTTTCAAGAGTCTGTGTCTTACTTCCTCAATTAGACTGCAGACTCTGAAGGAATAGACAATGTCTTACATATCTTCTATTTTGAACACAAGACCAAGCACAGTATCTTATACATGGTAGATGCTCATTTGATATGTATTTAATTGATTATACCACAACATTATGTCTATTGATGTCGTAGATGAAAAAAGGGGGATAATATGAGCAGACAACTGTCTTATCAATATTTACTTCACATCCCTATTCCTGTCACCATATACTCACAAGCTCTTTGACATGGAACTAAAACAGAAAGCAAAGGAGGTCTAGCCTAATACTTTCAATTTACAGTGAAAAAATTGAGCCCCACAGAGGTTAAGTGATTAGTCCAAAGCCATACTAGTAGAAAAGATCAGAGGTGGGATTTGAAGACAGATCCTCCACTCTGCTATATTGCTTTTCATTTCTTAGGGATGGGAGATTGAATTCAGTTACTAAGGATCATATATTCAGCTCTGTGCTGAATTTGTGATGCATTTGTTTACTATCATCTCCTTTTTTTTTGTTCTGTATCCAGCCTCCAAAGTAGCACAGGATCTGACCATGGAAACACTCTTAGATTTTCTAGGGTACATAGATATACCACAACAACTCCAGAATGCTTCCAAAGATGAATAGGTAGAGACATAAAAATGACAATTCAATTGAGTAAGTATTCTTAGCTGCTTAATATGTGCTAAGCAACTAGTTGGCATACTGGAGAGTTCCAGACTTGGAATCAGGAAAACCTGAGTTTGAATCCTCCTTCAGACATGTACTAATCTTGGAAAAAATAATTTCACTTCTCTTGGCCTCAGTATCCTCTTCTGTAAGATGGGGGTAATAGTGGCACCAAACTCATAGTGTTGTGACTGTCAAATCAATTAATATATGTAAAGCATTTGACAAACTTTAAAGAGCCATATAAATTCTGTCTACTCTTCGGCATTAGGGATCCAAAGGGGGGGAAAAAAAGTAAATTTCAACCTCAAAGTGTTCCATAGAATGCAGTACAACTTGAGATTACACTAAAGCTGCTGGACCATAACCCAGCACCTCACATGGCCTTGAACTTCCACATTCTCCCACCTGCTGCATAATGAATATCACCAAAACATTTTCCAGTTGACAACTGTAAACAATGTCTTTCTCAAGTCCTTATCTCTCCTAAACAAATACTCTTTCCTTTCTAACTCAGGAGTGGCTGAAACTGTTGCAATTTCACATGTTTATTGGGTCATAGGCCTAAAGATGGAAACTTTCTCAAAGGTTATCTAATTGAACTCTCTCATTTTATATATAAAGAAACTGGGGTCTAGGGATATTAAGTGACTTGCCCAGAGTTACACAGGGAGTAAATGTTGGGGACATTTCCCTCTCTCACTTCTAATTACATCTTCCTACATAGCAAAAAGCCAGTTCCCTTGTTTATGCATCTCCAAGAAAAGGGTAGATTATTTTCTATAAACCTTAAATGAGTGAAGAAGATTATATATGAAATGACACCATTTGAAATCCCTCAAACTTGTCAAATCTTAATTTGAACTCATGTTTTCTGACTGCAGACCAATAATTTTTCCAACATACCAGCCTTATTTATTTCAAGGATATAGTACCACCTGTGTTCTTCTGCTCCTATCCCTGTTGCCAATATTTATGTCTAAAGATTGAGAATAATAATGACAATGAATCAACATTGATTTTCTATTAATAATTAATAATTATACAATAATTTAAAATCTAATTATATTTCTTATTGGAGAGCTTATGATTGGGTGTGTATTGATTGTAATACTTAAAGTTCTTGTTTTGTTTTGTTTTGTTTTGTTTTTACTAGAATCATTGTTACTAAGGATCAGAACAAAAGATTTATCACTGAGGTGTGATTGAAATGAATGTTATTGACTGAGGCCAAGCTCATTGTCAGGACTAATAAGAAAGACGATATGTCATTAAGTTGTGACATCACTTAAGAAATGAACCAATCAATCAGCAAGAAGAAGAATGAAAAGAATACAAAGTTATAGCACCCTCTCACTGAAAGAGAGAGGAATATCACAATATACTTTATTAGCAGAGCCCACCTAAGCTAAACGTAAAACCCTCTTTAACTCTATTTAAAAAAGAGAGAGAGAATTAAGTTTAAGAAGCTCTCCATCAAAAGTGATACATTTTCACAAATCAATGATGCAGCCAACAGATTGGCCTACCTCTCTAGATGCTCACCATTTAATGTAACTCTGAGCTGATTAATCAAAACAGTTATTCTAGACTGATTAAGAAAAGGAATCTAGAGTGTGTGGCTCTAAAATGTGGCTCGAAAGAGAATAAGAATTATGTTCACCATTAGTGTCTGTTTCTGTGTATGGCACATTTTAAAACTGCCAGAGTTTCTAATTAATATTTCATTAGTGGCTAGTGTATCTTTGAACATCATAATTATTATTCTTTCTATAATTTTTTTAATCTATTTCTGTCCTGGTCTAACCTATATATGCTAGCATAGATGGATTTTTTTTCAGGTTGATTTTGACAAAGCTAAGCCTGCTATTTTCTTTCCTCTATGCTTGTGTTTATGGCCAAGAGTAGATAAAACCCCAGGAAACCCTCACAACTGTTTTAACCTGTGCCTTTTGTGAATTGGCTATCCAGCTGGACATGTGTGCATCTGAGATGGTATGTACATGACATCAGGGACACCTGAGAAAATGTTGCCAATTCACTTTGGAGGAAAATCAATAAAACAAGTTATTTTGTAATGTATAGATAAAAGTGGCTGAGTGGCTGATCTTTTCACTTAGATGTGACTGGCATTGCAAAGACAGTCAAATGTGTTTATTTGGTAATTATAACGCCATATAATTTAAGGACTTCTAATTAATATGAGATAAAGTACATAGATACAGAAGTACATTTGTGGTAAACTATTAATAAGCTGATTCTGTATAATACTTTAAAATAGAAATGTTTAAAATATTCTAAATTATTAACACATTAATTTTATGTTGATGTGCTATTAAAAGTAGTGCTAGCAAGTACCTAACATGAGAAGTAGTAATCACAAAGAGGCATCAGGAAGAAGTCATGCTTACTTTATTCCAATATTTATTGGTAAGGTTCTAACTGTTTTGCCATTGAATAAAATACTAGAATTTGTTTTTAAAGGATGCTTTTATCATATTAAAAAAAAGTCACTTTATAATTTTTTCTTCAATATGTTAGTGTTGTACTTTGTCAAAGTATTTTTCTGCATCTATTGATAAAATCATGAAGTTTGGGATATTTTTTCTTTTCAATAAGAATAATTATATTACTCATTTTTCTAATGTTGAACTGTACTTGTATTCCTGCTATTATTCCAATTTGATTGTAGTGAATTTTTTTTCATAAATTGAAAAATATAATCTTTTTCCTGGATTTTATTTTAAAACTTTAATCTAGCTACCAAAAATTTATATACCTACTAATCCACCATGTGCTTATACTTTCAGAAAGCGGATAAAACAGACTTGAGGCTATGGATGGAAGAAAATGACAGATCCAAGACATGAGTAACTGTTCATGGAGCAGAACAAACTTAAGGATGCAGTAAGACTCAAAACAAAATGATAGGAAGAGAATAACTTGAGGGATGCTTATTAGCACCTTATAGGAGTAATTGAGACTAGTTACCTGGGAGACATATGAGAATGGCAACCAGCAGCCACGTGGACCTACTGAGAGGAGTATATGATGAGTCTCAAGATAGTACCATTGATGGAAGGTCACTGGATGATAGATGCACACCCATGATAACAGGGAGCATCAAAGAAGTACCGTCTCTTCCACTTCTAGAGTGGATCTAGAAAAGCTGGACTTTTGTGGCTCCCTCATACTGAGGAACAAAAGGACCACAAGAAAGGTATGTTCTCTTCACATGAGTGGGATATAAGATGTGCCCATGGGACACCCTTCAAATCCATCTCAATGGTTCCCAACTATTTTGGCAGCAATCTCAGAAAATTGCCCTTTTAGAGATGAAAAACCTTAGAAGACATCTAAAAGAACTGTTTTTCAATGGCATCATCATGGAGTTCCATAGTCAAAGGTATGCTGAAGGCAGCTCAGACTGGCTTGTAAGAGTGGGTTATTAAATTTCCAGTGTGTGCATTTACGCCTTGGAAATCAGCAAACAAAAAAACCAATTGATTTATTGTTTTATTGATCCTTTAGATGAGGCAAAGTGAAGAAGAAAATGTTAATCATGTTATAAATAATAAATATATAATAAAGTTTTTTAAAATGATAATACCTTTAATTAAGGCTAGTCTCCCTAAATGGGGACCTCAAATTTCCTACTTCCACTTCAAATTGCATTGTTCTACATAGTGAAAAGTCATATCAGCTCCCTTGTTTATATACCTCCAAGGAAAGGGTAGATTGTTTTCCAGAAACCTTCACTGGGTGGAGTTTATATTTATATATGTGACAATATTGTTTGGAATCCCCTAAACTTGTCAATAATTGAGAACTTGTCCTGTAAATTGGCCCTCAGTTTCTCAGTTGGAGAATGTTTCACGTAAACTTCACTATGGCATATAATACAGTTATTATTATTATTAGACTATGAGTACATGTATTTATTAAAAATAGAGAGGATCTCATGGCCAGGGAAATCTAAATTCCCAGACACATGGAAAGACCCACAGTAAATTTCTAATAAAAAATAATGCTTATTGGTGGTTATTGTTCTAACAATTTACTTAGAAAAAAATATATACAGAGATATGGAAATAAGCAATTGATATTTTTTAGATCCAATAAAAGAATAAATTTTCCACCTGAACTCTCCTGACATTTGAAAAAAATAAGTTGCATTTTCATGTCATTATTGATCATATATATATTAAACACCCATGCACAAAGTTTTTGGTCCTTAGGTTCTTAATAGAAATATGTAATAATAGTGTTACTAATTGCTTTTTCACACTCACTACCATCACCACCACCCCATTCAAAGTTTTGAAAGAGTTGGTACATTTGGTTTTTTATCAGAAGCCATGAAAACTATGCTCAGCCAGGCCTCTCTCTCACTAGAAGATAATATTATGGTTCTTTTCCAAGTGTTTTAGCATTCAGCTGGAAGAAATTATTAACTTTCCCCCCCTTTAAGCTGTTGAAACTTGGAACTGTTCTTTATTCAATACTCTCAGCATGATTTTCCTTGAGTTCAAGTGAGACAGAAGTCATGGCCTTACTGTACATTATTGAAACACATTGCTTTCACTAATGAACCCATGAAGATAAAAGATCATTTTAGTGTGTTAATGTGTCAGGTTATGTAACCACTTCCTTTCAGTATATGTGACATTGAATGAACCTAAAGTAAATGAGTTGTTATAATTTAGGCTAAGACTGAAATATTCTTATATCACTTCTGTGTTAGCATTGATTCATAAATAAAATTCCCAAATGAAAAATTATTGTATGATAGAGCCTTTAATTAAACATGAATAAAAGATAATTAGTAAAAAATTTAGAAGACAAATCTCAAGCAGTGGATATGTGATACACAATGTGTAGTTCACCTAAGGCTATTAGGAAACATGAAACAACCATATGTATATTTCTCAGTAAAAATAAGAACTACTTACCAATTAGCCTGGCATGTTTAACTGGCTAACCTACGACCTACTCTGCCCTACTGAATATGGAACAAGTTTAATCAGAAGTTTTTGCAAGTGGCAGTCTAGGGTAGTGGTGCAACTGATAGAGCTCTGAGCCTGGAGAGCTGAGTTCAAATCTTCCCTCACACACTGTGAACTTGAGAAAGTCATTTAACCTCAGTTTGTTTCAGGTCCCTCATCTGTAAAATGGAGATAATAGTACTGACCTCCCAGGATTGCTGTGAGGATTAAATGAGATAATAATTGCAAAGTGCTTTGCATAATGCCTGGCACATAGCAAGAGCTATACAAATGTTACAGAATTTAAGTGTAAAAGATATGACTGCTAGTTGGGCCTTATGGACCTGAAGGACAAAAATACACCTGATTTGTAATTTCATCTCTTTCAAGAGTCCTTGTAAATGTCACTCCCCAAGTTGGCTTGTATGGCCTACTGAATTCCAAAGTGAATTCTCAGGAAAGTCTAGCCAGGTTTTCAATGTCAGAGCACAAGTCCTAAAGAGTAGTCCCTGAGTCACAAATACTTTGTAGACATTTGAGAGGTCCAATACTTCATTTTATGCCCTAAAACCTTCATTCCATTTTCTACCCTATTAGAGGAGAGACGCAGTCCCACATTTTCCTCCCTTGTCCAAGCTTATCCAGTAGTGACCGATAGATCTCATATTATAGCTGGGTGATATGGGAGGGGAGGTACAGATTTCTGATCCCAATTACTAGCATGGACCATATACCCTGGAGAACTGATAGTATTTAGCAAAACTTATTGGCAAAATATAGGAGGAGCTAAGGTTACATGACTTCTCCATTTATATAATTAAGTCATAGGATCTGCTCACTTAAAACCCTATTTTTATTATATTTTGGGTGTCCTCTCCTCATTCCTCTTTGATGGGGGGAAAATGAGGATGTAGTTTCAGATGTTAATTATAAACACTTAAAGACATTTATCCTGGCCAGGAAAGAACTAAATCAGCAGCAACAGCTGGTGATAGTTTACCTCTGATATTAAATGCTTTGTATTTGGTAGTAGTTTTCACATCTTAATGTTAATCACTTCCCTCCAGGAGCTAGTTTGCTTGAAAGGTCTGATGAATTGGAAGGTAACCTTTGGAGCAAGCAGTCATCAAGGGAAGTTCCTAAATTAACTGTAATAAGCCTGGATTGCAATTGCAACTGAAAAGTTTGCAAACTGATCAGAGGTGTTGCCTCCCAACATTGTTTACCTTTTGGAGAAACTCTGTGTATGGGGGGGTATGCACAGGAAAGGAAGTTGGGGCTATCCTCAAGTTTTAGGACATCCCACCCACATTAGAAAAGTACTTGGGGAAAATTAAGTGTAGCAAGAACATGTTGAACAAGTAGTCTTTTTTTATTTTTATTTTTCATTTGAACAAGCAGTCTTTAAAAAAAAGGATGGCAAATATATGCCTTAATATTAGTCAAAACAAGTAACCAAAGATTATGTCTCAGGGTAACATCATCCAAAGATGAGGATGCCACCTCCAGGAAGCTATTTATAAGATGTAGAAACTGTGGAAACTTCCTTTTTTTTTCATTTTTGTGCATGCTCTTGATGGAAACATTTCTGTCATCATGACTACTCATTGAGAATGTATTGAAGGAGTAGATGAGACTAGTACCTACAGAACCATTCCTTCCTACATATACTCTTTAAAAATTTCTCCCCTTCCTGCCCCTGTGCCCCAGCACCTTGACTTAGAATATTAAAGCAAAAAAAGGGTTTTTAACTTTTGAACCAATTACCCCCAAAGAATTAGTGCTAAGGTAGGATTTGATCCCTGGGATGCAATTCCCCCTTGCCTTGCCCTTTTAAAATCTCAAGCTTCCTTCAAATCTTTGCTCAAGGGAAACCTTATACATAAGGCCTTTCTTTATCCCCTTTCTCTCCAACCCCCATTATTTATATTCATTTTGTATATGTATCTTATACATATGAACCTTCATATATATGTTTTTTTTCTCCCAATAAAATGTAGAATCTTTTAAGTCAGGAATTATGTCATTTTTGTCTTTCTGTCATTGGCCTGTAGAAAGCAGTCACAGGTACATAGTGGGTTCTTAATTAATGGGTGTTGACTAAATGACTTTTCCTTATTGTAAGATTTGCTTCCCACCATATATTATTGTAGTGTCATTAAATTTACAAAAAAAATTATTAAGAGCCTACTATGTGCCAAGCACCATGCTAAGGACTGGGGATAAAAACAAGAAGAAAAAAAAAAGATAACCCTTGCCCTTAGCGAAACTTAAAATCTAGGATATGACAACAGACAAAAAGGAAGGTGAAAAATGGGGAGCAGGTATAAAAAGGGGGACCTGTCATGGTTGCATAATACTCTATGGAGTCAAAACCAAGCAGAATTACTGATAAAAAGTGGAGAGTTAACCCAGAAAGTTCAGATCCCGGTCATCTGTAAAGAAAGACTTTAGAAAGAATTTAGTGCTCCACTCACAGACCCTGAGAGACTGAGGAAGTTTAAAAAAAATTGAGTATCCAAAACAAACAAAAATAAAAACAATTGAGTCAATCAGGAGATGGTGTTATTTCAGGTGATTAGCTTATCCCAGACAGGGCATGATCTTTTCAAGCAGGCCTTACAATGGAAAGTGAATAGTCCTTTAAGTTTAATTACAGTCTTTTAACAACAAAGTACTATATGCTCAGTTAAATACATTATAATATACAGAAATAGCCAGCTGCAGAACTGTCAAAAAAATTACTTGTTTTGGAAGTTCTAGCTCATTATCAAGCAGGCTTCCTGAGCTCTAGAATCACTCCCACTTTCTGCCCCATTTGTGGAAACTTTTGAAAAACTTCCATTCTCCTTGCTGTCCAGTCCCCATCATCTCCCTGTCTTTGAGACAGGGAATTAGATCACTAAAGACAGGAAATCAATCAGACAAGCTTGAATAAGAATCCCTCTTCTCCCTATTCCCCTCCTTCCTAAGGCTTTCACCTTCATTATCCCAGAAGTCTAATTTTGTTTCTTGGACCTATTATGAACATGTCTGCTGCCCTTGTTGGAGAGTTTTGGGGGCTGACCTCATATAATATTTTTGGTTTTGTTGCTGCTTCCTTTGCCTTGAACCCCATGCAGAATCTCTTTTATAAGCCTTTCTTTCTATAAGTTAAAATAGTCAGTTAAGAAGGCTCATTGATTTAAGCTTTGTCTAGTCTATGTTTTCTTTTCTAAAGCTTTCTTTATGCCTCCAAACTGCTGAAACAAACTGAGAGAAGACTCAAATACAACAAGTGGCACTGTAATGTTTAAAATGAGGTTCTTCCTAACAAATGGATTGAATGGGACAAACTACTCCCCCCAATGTAACCACAGGTAAGTTTTATTCAGTGCCAAATTACAGCCTCAATTTACAAATCATTCTATAATGCACAATTTCTAACCACAACATACATAACATGAGTTATTCTCAATCTTCTTCACCATCATATAACAGGTTTCCACTGCATTCAAAAATGTTACCAAAATGTCAGGACTGGTCCAGAGAGTTTTATAGTGAAGTTTTTCTTGTCTAATTGCTAATAAGTGTTTAATGAACAAAGAAATTCTGTATAAACCTTGACATTAAATGTTAGCCTTCAGGGCTTCAACACCAATTTTAGTGAGTGGACATACGCCACACTAGTAAAACTATTAATATTTCTTGCTGGAAGATTAACTTTAAGGTATTATTATGGTTCTGCCTTGCCATAGGCCATCATTGGATCAAATGGCCATCTTTTCTTTTTTCTTTTTCTTTTTTTAGTTTAAGATCCTTCAGAAGATTACAAGAAAGCTGATTAACAGAAAAATAAAGATAATGGATGATATGTGCAGCAATCTAACCAAAATAATATGTCATTCATTTCTCATTAGTAGCCATTCTAAATAATGATTAAGAAGTAGTGAACATTATTTTCTTTTTCTAAGTTGATTAGAAAAACATAACATTCCCATGTCCTTCTACTGATTTCTAAATGGAAACTATCTTTTAGAACATTCAAAATGCAAAGAAGAGAGATAAGCTATAGTTCTTTTTCTATTTAATATTTTATTTTCCCCAATACAGGCAAAAGCAATTTTTAAGATTTGGTTTTTTTTAAATTTTGAGTTTCAAATTCTCTCCTTCCCTCTTTTTCTACCCTCATTAAGAAGGCAAGAAATTTACATAGCTTATACATGTGCAGTCATGAAAAACATATTTCCATGTTAGTCATGTTGCAAAAGAGAACACAGACAAAAATGGAGAAAAATATAGTAAAGAAAAAGTATGCTTTGGTTTGCATTCAGATCAGAGTATATCAGTTCTTTCTCTGGAGAAGGATAGCTTTTTTTCATCATAAATCCTTCAGAATTGTCTTGGATCATTATATTGCTAAGAATAGCTAAGTCATTCACAGTTGATCATCATATAATATTGCTGTTACAATATACAATGTTCTCCTGGTTCTCCTCATTTCACTTTGCATCAATTCATGTAAGACTTTCAGGTTTTTCTGAGAGCATCTTGCTCATCAGTTCTTATAGCACCATAGTATTCCATCATTATCATATACAACCATTTGTTCAGCCATTCCCCAATCGATGGACTTTGTCTCAATTTCCAATTCTTTGGCAACACTAAAAAAAACTGATATAAAAATTTTTATATATATAGGTCCTTTTCCTTTTTTTTTTTAATCTCTTGGGGATATGGATCTAGCAGTGGTAATCTTTGGTCAAAGAGTATGCATGCTTTTATGGCCCTGTGGGTGTAGTTCCAAATTACTCTACAAAATGGTTGATCAGAATGTAAGTTCCCCAACAGTGCATTAGTGTCTTAATTTTCAACACATCCCCTCCTACATTTGTCATTTTCCTTTTCTGTCACATTAGCCAAACTGATATATGTGTGGTGGTAACTCAGAGCTGTAATAATTTGCTTTTCTCTAATCAATAGTGATTTACAACATTTTTTCATATGACTATAGATAGCTTTGATTACTTCATCTGAAAGCTGCCTGTTCATATCATTTGACCATTTATCAATTGAAGAATGGCTCTTATTTCTACAAATTTGACTTAGTTCCCTATGTATTTGAGAAATGAGGATTTTATCAAAGAAACTTGCTATACTTTTTTTTTGGTTATGCTTACTATGTATTTCCCTCCATTCTATTTTCCCTCTGTTTATTCTATTCTCTCCTTTCACTCTGTCAATTCTCAAAAGTGTTTTGCTTCTGTCTTTTACCTCCCCCAATCTGCTCTCCCTTCTATCACTTGCCCCCTTTTCTCCTATTCCCTTCCCCTCATACTTTCCTCTATAGTAAGATAGATTTCTATACTCAACTGAGTGTGTGTGTAATTCCCTCTTTGAGCCAATTCCAATGAAAGTAGGGTTCATGTCCCCTCTCCCCTTTCCCACAATTCCTCATCTTCTCTTCCACTCTAAAAGTTCTTTTGCATCTCTTTTATATCAGATAATTTTCTCCAGTCTACCTTTTCCTTTCTTCTTCTCACTGGGCATCCCTATTTCTCACCCATTTTATTTTTTAGGTAATCATCCCATCATATTCAACTCTTGCCTGTGCCTTCTGTCTACGTGTACTTCTTCTAAATGACCAAATAATAAGAAGGTTTTTAGGAGTCACAAGTACCATTTTCCCATGTAGGAATTAAACAGTTTATTGAATTGTTTATGGGTTTCTCTTTCCTGTTTATTTTTTTATGCTTATCTTGAGTCTTGTATTTGAAAGTCAAACTTTCTATTCAGTTCTGGTCCTTTCATCAGGAATTCTTGAAACTCCTCTCTTTCATTGAATATACATGTTTTCCCCTGAAATATTATTGCTGTTTTGCAGGATAGGTGATGTTTGGTTGTAATCCTAGCTCTTTTGCCTTCTAGAATATTATATTCCAAGCCCTCTAATCCTTTAATGTAGAAATTGCTAAATCTTGTGTTATCCTGACTGTGGTTCCACAATATTTGAATTGTTTGTTTTTTTTCTACTTATAATATTTTCTCTGTGACCTGGGAGCTCTGGAATTTGGCTGTGATATTCCTGGGAGTTTTCAATTTGGGATCCTTTTCAGGAGGGGGATTCTTCCAATGTCTATTTGACCCTCTGGTTCTAGAATAACAGGACAGTTCTCCTTGTTAATTTCTTGAAAGAAGATGTCCAGGCAATTTTTTTTTGTCATAACTTTCAGATAGTTCAATAATTCTTAAATTATCTCTCCTGGATCTCTTTTCCAGGTTGGCTGTTTATTTCCAATGAGATATTTCACATTTTTTTTTTCCTATTATTTCATTATTTTTATTTTTTTAATTATTTCTTGATGTTTCATGGAGTCATTAGCTTCTACTTGCCCAATTCTAATTTTTTTAAGAAATTATTTTCTTCAGTGAGCTTTTGTGCCTCTCTTTCCATTTGGCCAATTCTAATTTTGAAGGAATGAATTCAGTGAAAATTCAGTGAATTTTTGTGTCTCTTTTTCCATTTGGTCAATTCTGCTTTTGAAGGCCTTGCTCTCTTCATTGGATTTTTGTGCCTCTTTTACCATTTGACCTATTTTGCTTTTTTTTTTTTTTTGGTGAGGCTATTGGGGTTAAGTGACTTGCCCAGAGTCACACAGCTAAGTGAGTGTTATGTGTCTGAGGCTGGATTTGAACTCAGGTCCTCCTGACTCCAGGGCCAGTGCTCTATCCACTACACCACCTAGCTGCCCCCTATTTTGCTTTTAAGGTGCTATTTTATTCACTATTTGTGTGTGTGTGTGTGTGTGTGTGTGTGTGTGTGTGTGTGTGTGTGTGTGGTATATATTGTAAGGAAATGAGGCCTCTGGTAAGCTGTTGACTCCTTTCATGATTTTCTTTTATCACTCATTTTTCTTCTCAATTTTCCCTCTACATCTCTTACTTGATTTTTAAAATCCTTTTTAAGCTCTTCCATGGCCTCAGACCAATTCATTTTTTCTTCCTTTGAAGCTTTGAAGATAGCAGTTTTGACTTTGTTGTCTTCTTCTGAATTTGTGTTTTGATCTTCCCAGTCACCGTGGTAACTTTCTGTAGTCAGGATTTTTTTCATGGTGTTAGCTCATATTTCCAGGCTATATCTTGACTTTTAACTCTATGTTAAAGTGGGGCTTTGCTTCAAGAGTGGATGAGGCACTGTTTCAAGCTTCAGCTTTTTTGGGGCATCTATTTTCAGAAATAATTCTGGGGACCAATAAGTTTTCAGTTCTTCCAAGGTGGTATACCTAGACAGATGTGTTTACTACTCTCCTGGCTTGTGCTCTGGTCTGTGAGTGACCACAAGCACACTTATCCACCCTGGAACTAGTACCAATGTCCCTGTTACCCTGGGGCCACAAGCTCTGATGTGCTAGTGCTCCTCCTTGCCCTGGGACTAAGACCCAGAACTGTCATTCAGATCTAAGTATGGGCAATTCAACAGAGTCTTGTCCTTAGTGCCACCAAAGGGACCCCTGTAATCTTCTGATCAGTTATCTGACTCTCTTACCATCTACAGATGGAGAGATCCAGAAACCACCACTGTAACCATTGATTCAGTCACCCCCAAAGCCTAGTTTGCTGGAGTGTGGCCGACAGTGGACTGTGCTCCACTCTCACCCCAGCACAAGAGACCTTTTGTGCCAACCTTGTAAGTTGTCTTGAGGTATAAAATTATTTCAGCCTGCTCTTTTGTGGGTTTTTCCACTCAGAATTTGTTTTGAGGCATTATTTAAAGTTTTTGTGTATAGGTTTTAGGGAGAGCTCAAGTAAGTCCCTGCCTTTTCTTTGCCATCTTGGCTCCACCCACCCCATAAGCTGTAGTTTTGAGAGTAGTTTAACAAATAATTATTTTAAGAAAAAAGCAATCTGTCAAGTAATCATGTCAACATCTTCACTGAAAATTATTCAAGTAATTTCTCCTGTAATTATGCACACAACTATATGATAATTAGTAGCAACGGAACAAAAATTTTATTTTATAAAATTTAAACTCCTTAAGAGGGAATTTTCTTTTATGACTTTGCATGCCTAGAGCCTAGCATAATTCTTTGTACATAATAAGTATTCAGTAAATTGAATTTAATTTACCTGAATTTGGTGTATACAGAGCTATTCAACTCTCCTCACCATGACCCCTACCAATTCACCATCTATAAAAAAGAAGAAAAAAATACCTAATGGAGGAACATTTGTATGTAACTTGCATATATTCTAGTGAAATTTATTCATGTGCTTGATGACATAAGCATAAATATTTTTTCCCTACTCTGTATTATCTCTGAAAAATGTGAAACATATATTCCTTAGTCTTGACTGGAAAGTTGAGTTTGACAGATATTCAGAGCTCTCTGTTTTGAAAGTTGGGTTCAAGCATTTGGATTTAATTTCCTTGCTGACTCTGAAGTTTATCTTCCTCAAAGATAATTTTACTTTCTTTCAGTATTGCCTCAACATTGGCAAACCTTTACCAAATAACATAATATCTGCAGTTGTTAGGATTAGTTACTACTTTGTCATTGTCATTTTTTTTGCTTTAAAAAAAGACAACCCCCCCCAAGTACCCAGTGTATAGAATTTTGTTGTTGAAATCTATACCAAGTAAAAGAGCTTTTATAAAAAGCCTTCCCTCTGAGACACACACAGCTGGAAAGGTTATGGAAGTAGACACTCAACATAAAAGTGTCTTGTATTTAAGAGACTTGGAATATCTGTTTGGTAATCTGTTCAATCTTTGCAAATCTTTGTTTGGCATTTCTTGTTCCTTTTCATCATCTGAAATTCCATCAAGTGCAACTGAAGTCTGGTCCATACTCAGACACCATCTTGCTGATACAGCTTCCCCTCATGATGAATTAAGGATCCTGCTCCAAAATAATCATGATAATATGTAAAGGAGAACCTCTGAAGCATGTGTAGAATTTCTGTAACTAATTCCAGCTGGTTAACCATGTAGTGAATGGAGGCTCTTTACAAGAACTCAAAAGAGTTGACCAGTTTCTACCATGTGTCATTTGAGCATTCTATTCCTACTAGTGTGACTTCTTTGTCCACTGAATCATTTTAGAGACTATGCTATAAGAGGAGAGACTTGGGGGATTTCTCTAAAGCCATGTGGCCTGAGAAATGACCCTCAGTTTTTGACTTCTGCATTTTTTCCCATTCTATGTGAAGGGAGTGGAGCCCCCACAGACTTGTGAGTTTACAATGGTATACAAGGCTTTTCAGTATCATGGAATTATGGAGTCCAAAGATTGCTTTGGCGTTCCATCTTCAGCAATCCAGGCTGGATTTTGAAGTCATCCCAACATTGTTATCCCTATGAGCAAGGAGAGACCTTTTGTACCTAGAGACTTTCTGGACCCAAACCAGTGGAATCTATTAGGAGGACTCATCTGCTTAATCATTCCACATCTAGATATGAACTTGCTGAAACCAGTGCAATGTGGGAACTGAGCTAAACATTCTCCTTCCTACCCCTAAGAGAACAAGGTGGGATAGAAAAGAGTATGCCCCCAATTATTAGGGGGAAAGTGTGTCTGTTATTGCAGTATCTTTGAAGTACGCATCCCTTGGTAAAAACTAATCAGTGTTAAGTGGTGCTTGCCACTGGCCCTAAGAATGGCGCTTCTAACCTGTAAGCATTCAAGCTGATGACAGTTGATAAAAGAAACATTTATAACCACCAGAGTACCTTACATTGAAAGGCAGATACAGCAGGCCTGACTCCAAGAGACAGGGTCATAGTATACTCACTATACAAGATTCTCTAGACATCTTCAATATCCTATGTTGAATGTGGACTGATATTTTTCACACCTTTCTCATGAATTTCTTCTTATCAATCTAAAAATTCCAATAGTGATCTAAATGTTTGTTTTCTTCTGATATTTTAACATCACTTATTTAAAAATGTCTAGTTTGTGAATCAGCTAAAATGAAAGGCCTCTATGTATTCTTTGATTTCACTTGGATAACTGAAATAGGCAGTTTCTTACATATGTTTTATGTTTCTAAGAAAGCCTTCAGAGACCATCTATCCTATTAACCACAATGCTATTTGAAGTGTTCTAGCCAGGTAAGAATTTATTTCATTCCTAAGGAATTAAAACACACGTACACACACACTTGACAGCCTTTTGTATCAGCCTTGCCCCACTTTGCCTAGAATAAAACTTCATTACCATCTACCTGGACCATTGCCAGAGGCCTCATCTCCTTACAATATATACCACTACCACATTAATCTTCCTTAACTATGATGTTATCATGTCACTCCTTTGGTCACAACCTTTCCCTGGTTTGCTCCTAGTAAGTGAAAAAAGGCTCTCTAGCTTGGGATTCAACTTCATTCATAATCTGGCTCTGTATCAAGGTCCCCTTAGCTCTTCCACATTTAGCAGTATCATGATCAGTAACTAATATATTTGAGCTGTTTGAATAGGGTTAAGGGCATAGAAGAACCCCCTTTCTCCAGAATTGCAATAGCATCAAATGAATTATGGAATCAGGATGTAATTTTCTGTTTTGAATAGGGTATGAATGAATGAAAAAAAAACATTTATTAAGCACTAACTGTGCAAAAGAAAAATAACCTTGTTAAGTATTGGGGATATAAATCAAAACGCAAGGCAGTTCCTGCTCTGAAGGACTACACATTCTAATTAGAAGGACAACATACAGAGGATGGTTTCTGTAAGTCAGGTGGGAAAACTCAGTGGTCCTCAGGGTACAATAGCAAAACATCCTCTTTAGTATCATCTCTATTGATAAGCCCATATCCACTTAGCCACTTTATAGTGCCTAGGAATATGCCATTGAAGTTTTTCTTTGCTTGATTGTCACTGGCTACTGAATGTGATGACACTGATGACAGGTGCTGGTTTGGAAGCAGGACAGGTGATCTGGGGTCATTACTCTTCCTGGGGTTCTTAAGCTTACATTACGTGTAACTTTCTCAATTTAAAATTATTCTTTTACTAGTAGCACTTGGAAGGGAAGATGTTGTTTGGAAGAAGACCTAAGGGGCAATAATAAGGACCCCTTCCTTGGATATTAGCAAGAGTATCATTATTGTCATCATAGCAGAATTTATATAGCACTTTTAGGTTTGCAAAGCGTTTTACTTCTGTTAACTGACTTGGTCCTCACAACAACCCCGTGAAGTAGGTGCTATTATGAAATAATCAAGTCTAAAAATATCCTAGAAAGACTAATGATAAAAACAACTGAAAAGATTCAGCAGTCCTTCTGTCCATTAGTCCAGACAAAAAGATGGTGAAAAGCTGACAGAGGGGGCTTAGCAGGTAAGCCAGCCCAAATACAGAAGATAGCAGACATTGGGAGGTTTGCTTGAGTGAAATCACCTCAATCCAAGAAATGGACTGAGATCACTTAAGTGACTTGCTCAGAGTCACACAGCCAATAAATGTTTGAGGCAATATTTGAATTCAGGTCTTGTTGATACTAAATACTCAATTCTACCTATAGGCAACCCCCTATAGTCCATGGTCTTCATTATCTCCATTAAATACTTCTCACTTGAAAAGCTAACAAATAAACTGTCAGTATTTGTGGGATTCAATGTCCAGTGCTCTTATACCTAAAACCTAGTTTTGGAGAGTATAACTTCCTCCCCTAATTGATTGGTGGTGCATATCTACTTGATGAAATTGATGAAGAAGATAGAAACACTTCCCCTAACCTGGCCAACACTGCCCCAGTCTCAGCAAGACTAATCAATAGACTTTCATAATGTGCCCACTACATTCTAAGAACTGCACCAAGTGCTAGGCCTTCAAAGAAAAATAAAACAGCAGTCTTTTTATTCTCAAAAAAACTAACATTCTATTGAGGAAATCACATGTAATTAAATATGTATATAAAATATATGCCAGGTAGTTTAGGGAGGGTACTATCAATTGGGAGATTCAGGAACAGCTCCATGTTGCAGGTGGTGCTCATGCTCAATCTTGAAAGATGCAATGGTTCTATACAGCAAGAGTGAGAAGGTAGTGTCTCCCAGACATACGCTGTGAGGGATGGCAAGTATAAAGGCATAGAGAGGAAAAATGGATTGTCCTGTGCGAAGAAACTCAAAAAAAAAAAAATACAATGTATCTGTGTTGGGAGCATGGGAAAAGAAGTAATGAAAATGAGGTTGGAGAGGTAGGGTGGAGGTAGATTGTAAAAGACTCTAAATACCAAACATCACAGTTGGTTTGATCCAAAAGGGACTAAGAAATCACCAATATATACTAAGCAGAGACTGATCTGTTCATACTTACACTTAAAGCATATTACTTTCAAGAATTCATTCAATCAAAAAGATACTTGAGGCAGGAAAACGAATTAGGAGGTCGTTATAGTAGTCTAAGCCAGAGGTGCTGAGGGCCTGAACCAAATTGATGACCATAAGGAGTAAAGCATATGAATGGATATGAAAATTATATTCAAGGTAGAATTGCCAAGATTTGGCCACTGACTGGATATGTGGATTCATTTCAGTAGGTGAGAATAAGGCTAAGGTCACAAACATTTGAGACTGAAAGGAAAGCATTATTTCTGAAAAGGAATCAGCAGATAGGAAGAAATTGAAAATAGTTTTCCTCTATAGAGTTTACTTTTCCATAGTTTTCCTCTCTATCAAAGATACCACCAAGTGCATAAGCCCCCTTTGAATTCCCAGTTTTGTAATTCTGATTAAAACAACCCTGCCATTATCCCTGGAAGAGGTACAGCATTTAGTTCCTGGATAGCCCCACTTAGAACACCTCTAACTTTCTGGACCAGAATCCTCTTCCCTATCCACCTCTCCCCTAAATAGGTTATTTCCTTTTGAGAATGTAAGTAAATATTCACCATTTTTTTGAAGTCCTGAGACTGATTAACCATTGTTTACAATGTTAAAACCTCACATCCCTGCCAAATAGAGCATACCTTCTTGATTTTGGAATGATAATATAAGAGACCAGATCAAATAGATAAAAGCTAGATTTGTGTGAATATAAGTCTCAAATTTCCCCAAATCAGAGGTATATAAAATTAGACTGCAAGCTATAATTAGCATTATTTTACATTGTTTATTTAAACCAGTAGAGCACATAAGATATTTTAACCACAAAACAAGTCACTAATCAGAAAATGAAACTGATCTCGCAAATTTTATTTTCTCAGATGCAATTATTTGTGAAATGGTATGGTATTCTTTTCAAAATGATCCCAAGTATTGCTTGATAACTTTTGCAATCTATTCCTGGGTATTATCTTTAAGCTGACTACTCAACAGTCAATATAACATGGTCAACATTTTTTTTTCCATTTTATAAATCTCAGGGCAACATTTGCCTTTTTTTAATCTTCGGAGACTTGCACTCTCCTTCATATTTTCTGAAGGATAACAAAAAGGGCAATAGAAGAGAGATTTAAGGTGGTAGCAACATGTTACCAATGATGACTTGAGTGTGAGAGCATCATAAAATAAATCATCAAAGACATGTATACTAGGGAAAGGCAGACCAGTCAGGTAGGAAGAGTGTAGGATAATAGATGGACAGACCTAATGCTGAACTGATATTAGCAAGCTATTAAAAGACTCAGAAAATTGCCTCCAGAGTCCTCAATAGAGCCTCTGTGGTAAACCTATGTATAGACATGAACAAGAGTTAGGATAAAAACTTCTGGATGGGTTTCCATCTGCACCAGTGGATAGAATACCTACACCAATGAGATCATAAATCCCATTCACCTATTGAAGTATAATCATTTTTGACTCTGCAGTAATACGTACCAATTCAATAAGCCCCCTTTAATGTGTGATAAAGTAGATTTCAAAGCTTTTGGCCTTCTTTGGCATACTCTAACTCATCTTCCTTTTCTCTTTTAGCTTACCACTAGTTCAAACATTGACAAAGCTTGTTTAAAAACTGTTAAGGGGAAGTTGGAGACTTTTAAGTAGGGAATTAAGAGAAATGTTACACACATACACACACATACAGAAAAAAAAAAGAATATGAAGAGTTTGCATATGGTCTCTTCCATTAGAATGTAAGCCTCTTAGGGCAGAAACTGACTTTTGTCTTCTTTTGTAACCCCAGTTTTTAGCACCAGGCACATAGTAGGCACTAAATAAATGTTTATTGATTGATTGGTCTTTCAAAAGACTCTACTGTTAGCTTTACTTCCAAAGGAAAAGTGGATGGGGAGATACCAGAAACCAAGGGAAACATTTACTTATGAAAAACTAACAAGTAGGGGAAGGAGAAGTCCATATGTGTTAAATGATGTAATTTACAATTTTTGTGTAACTTTTACAACTCATATATCTTACAATCAATGAATTATTTCCAGTTAATCCATATACCATTAAATGGCAATAATTGAAACAGTAGATAGAATTTTCCTGAATTTCATATTAACACATTTGTTTAATTAAAGCAAAAAATAAAGTGGAATTTACTGAAATTGCTGATTGTATTCGTTCACTTTGAAACTGAAAAGGCATCCAGTTCTCTGTGTTTTCTCTCTGAAACCATAAATCATTTCAGACTTACTTAAAAAATAACCCAGATTCATTAAAGAATTGACCCAGGATCATTCACTTTTAAGAAGCTTGGCAAACCACCAAAGAATTTGACCTCAAAGTCATGTAAAGAGTCACTTAAACTCCTGAGTTACTAACTTACTTCCTTATTAGGGATCCTGGGAGCATAATTTTACTTATACTAAAATACTAATAGTTTTATCATTTTCCCTGATCCAAAATATTCAACTATTCTTTTTCTGTTGAACTATTTATTACACTAGAGAACTCAAAAGATGTCATGTAAGATTACAAATGAAAACTAAATTTGTGGAGTTCTGCATGAAATATTATCAGAAGAGAAAAGAGGGATACACAAATTATCCTTCAGAAAAAAAAGACACACAATGGACCTTAAAATATTATTTTACTTAAAAACAAAAAGAAATAATAATTTTAACATCATTCAGCAAGCACATCCTGGTAAACCATTTCAGTAGACAGGTTAAACCAGGTTGAGGGTAGCTGAAGGGTCTCAAACCCATTGATGAGTTACAAGGTTACCCCCAAGCATGTGAAGACTTTCCCTGGTGGAATGGGCAGATGAGAACAATTCGTTCCAACAGTCATAAAGGCAGCTGAATCAGGTGCTGTGGAGCACTTAGAATGTGGTTAGACATCAAAGATGCCAAGGTCATTCATTGTATCTGGAGCCATCACCAGTCATCTTGACTCTTTCTACCACTGGACTGTGATGACTCTGGAAGAGAGAGTGAGGCCAAGTACTTCACACAATTCTACCTCACTTAAAATCCTATTTATGCATGAATCAAAAGACATCACCCATACATTTTAACATTTTTACCTATCTCAAAGTCCTGTGGAGACAGGCAAGTGATGAAGCAGCAAGTGCAGATACACTGGGAGTGGTAGTCACAACCCTGCACACAGGTGTCCCAGGCCATAGGGATGTCTTCTCCCTGGAAGCAGTAATGAGACTTTGCAGGCCCCTGGGTGTCTGAGTAGCCCTTTAATGAATGTACTGCTCACCTACTGGTGTAAGGAAGGGGCTAGAAAAGGTGCCCTAAGAATTATCTGCTTACCCAATACTTGCAGTAGGCAGGGACCCCACCCTGCAGCCAAAACACATAAAAAAGTTCAGAAACTTCTGCAAAGATGATTCCATTCATCATCAGTACATGGAATGTGCACACATTTATAGATCACACAAAATCTAGTAGACCTGAAATACAAGCAGCTGAAAGATCTCAGCAGGTGTCACATCCAAATAGCAGCCCTGAGTGAGACAAGGCTAGCAAATGAAAACCAGCTGACAGAAGTCACAGCTAGATACACAATTTTCTGGAGTGACCACAGTGAAGGGGCGTGCCATGAAGCTGGTGTAGGTTTTGCAATCAAAACTAATCTGGTCAACAAGCTTCTATGCCTACCAAAAAGAATGAACAGATTCATGACAATGTGATCACTACTTGCAGGAAAACGCCACACCATCATCAGTGCTATGCTCCCACTGTGATGAATCCTAATGAGGTCAAAGAAAAATTTTATGAAGATCTGGAGACCATTATAATCAATATGCCAAAAGAAGACAAACTTATAATTCTGGGAGGCTTTAATGCTAGTGTAGACTCAAACTACTAGACATGGCAGGGAGTCCTTGGGAGGAATAAAGCTGGAAACAGCAACAGCAATGGTCACTTACTACTGAAGACTTATGCATCTCATGAACTTGTGCATCACCATCACTGTCTTCCATTTTCCTAAACACAATAAAACTTCATGGATGCACTTTTGCAGCAAATATTAACATTTAATAGACAATGTGATTGTAAAGAGAAGAGATAGGATGTAAGAGTGATGAAGGCAATATGTGGTACAGAGTGCTAGATTGATCTTAGAGTTATTCTTCCAAGCTAAATTTTGCATTCAACAAAAGTGGCAGCCCCAAGGCAAAATGACTACCAGAATTAATGTCAATAGATTAGAGCACTTCTCTGAGTAGGAACAATTTGTTGTTAAATTGAAGGGAAAGTTGAGCCAACACACAGTTGGCAACAGTGGAGCAAAGAAGGAATGGGCAGCTTTTGGAGATTTGGTGAACAGCACTGCATTTACTTGAGGGTCTGAACCCTCTCAAACATCAGGACTGGTTTGATGAAAATGATGGGGGAGTTCAGAAGCTGATAAATGAAAAATGATAAATCCACAAGTTTTACCAGCAGGATAATTCATCCATGTCTAAGAAGGCAGTATTTAATTCCATCAAAAGTAAAGTACAAGCAAAGCTTAGAGAGATGCAGGATTCTTGGCTCAGTAAGAAGGCATATGAAATTCAGTTTTATGCTGACATTAATAGTCCAAAGCACTTTTATTGTGCCCTGAAGGCTGTTTAGGATGCTCTCCACTATTCACTGCAGATGGGAGTCACATTGATTAGTGATAAGGACATGATCCTAGAAAGATAGGCTAAACACTTCCATAGTGTTCTCAACAGATCATCACCAATCAACGCTGAAGCCATTGACCATTTAACTCAGATTGAAGTCAATCCCTCCCTAGAGAAAGTTCTAACTGAAGAAGAGGTTTTGAATGCCGTTAGACTTGACTTGTGTGACAAAGTACCTGGTACTGACTTAATTCCAGCTGAGATTTACAAAGTAGGAAGTCCATGGCTCATACAAAAGCTCACTGAAATTTTCTTGGTTATATGGCAAGAATATCCCCCCAGGATTTTAAGGATGCCTCCATTGTCCATCTCTATAAAGGTAAAGGAAATAGATTGTCCTGTGACATAGGGGGATCTCTCTCTTAGTCATTGCTAGCAAGATTCTTGCCAGAATCCTCTTTAATAAACTGATCCTTCACCTGAAAGATGGTCATCTGCCTAAGAGCCAGTGTGGGTTCAGAAATGGCCTAGGAATGGTTGATATGGTGTTTGCTGACCAACAACTCCAGAAGAACTGCCAAGAGCAGAATAGAGATCTGTACACAATACTTATAGATCTCACCAAGGCCTTTGATACTGTCAGTTACAAGGGCTTATAGAAAATTATGTCAGAATTTGGTTGCCCAGAGAAGTTCATCAACATTGTACATTAATTTCACAACAGCATGCTCACCTGGATTCTGGATAATGGATGATGCTATCACACTTTCTCAGTCACCAATGGAGTGAAACAAGTCTTGTGCTTGTTCCCATAGTTTTCAGCATAATGTTTGTAACCATGTTGTCAAATGCCTTTAATGAGGTTGAACATGGTATTAAGGTCAGCACTTGCACTGATGTTAAATTCTTCAACTTGAAAAGGCTACAAGCCAAGGCCAAAGTGGAGGGAGTGTTGGTGCATGATTTTGTTTGCAGATGATTGTATACTTAATGCAGACTCTGAAGCTGGGATGAAATAAAGTATGGATCAATTCTCTGCTGCCTGTGTTAATTTTGACCTAACAATTAACACCAAGAAACCACAGGTGCTCCGTCAGTAAATACCACACTATCCATATGAGGAAACATTGGTTACAGCAAATGTAAAAGTTTTGAATGCTATGGATAAGTTCATTTATCCTGGCAGTTTACCTCCAGGAGCATACACATGGATAATAAGGTTGACACACACATTGCCAGAGCTAGCTCAGTGATTGGGAGATTCTGAAGGAAACTGTGGGAGAGAAGAGGTATTAGACTGACTACCAAACTGAAGGTCTACAGAGCCATTGTACAGACATCATTGTTGTATGCCCATGAAACCTAGACAGTATACCAGCACCATACCAAGAAACTGAATTGCTTCCCATTTGAATTGTTTTAGGAAAATTCTGAAGATCACCTGGCAGGATAAGCTACCAGACACTGAGGTCCTCTCTCAAACTAAACTGCCAAGCATTCAAACTCAATTGCAGAGAGCTTAACTCCAATGGGCTGGCCATGTTGTTCAATAACCAAATATACACTTGCCAGAAAGACTATTTTATGGAGAACTCACATAAGGCAAGCATTCACATGGTGATCAGAAAAAGTGATACAAGGACACTCACAAGGCCTCTCTTAAGAACATTGGAATTGATTATGTGATATGGGAAACACTGGCACTGGACCACCCAGTATGTCATGCCCTCATCAGAGAAGGTGCTGTGCTCTATAGGCAAAGCAGAATTGGAGTAGCTCAAAAGAAATATGAGATGAAATGTGCAAATTTAGAGAATCCACCCCAAATGTTCACATGGAATATTCGTGCCTAACCTGTGGTAGAGTATTCCAAGCTCATATTGGTCTAATCAGCCAGTTGGATACACTGTAACTTGATTCTAACATAGTGAAGGTTCTCTTCAAGAATGAAGAACAACAACCAAAATTAGCAGGAAAATGAATACTTCATTTTATCTTACCCTTCAACATTTCTCTTATCTTTCTGCTCCTCTGATCTACAATAAAAACTTTATCATGGTGCCAAATGGCTTCCTTACACATAGATCTAATTATGTCACTCCTGTTTCCCAAAGTTCTTCAGTTATGCTATGACAAAAGAGTCTTCTATGACTATTCCTCATAACCTATGATGTAAAGGTTGAGATAATTTGCCTCACATCCTAAAACCTCTACATTCTGGCTCCCCCACGCACTTCCAGGCACATGGCATGACAATTCTTTCCATATGCTCTATAGTCCATTCAAGTTAAACTGCTCTCTATTCTCAAAATAGCATTGAGTTTTCTTGCCTCCATCATATTGTAGGTGTAGTTTCCTTTTCCTAAAATACCTTCTCTCCCACTATTGTTCAGTCAAATTTTTGTCTATTTACCAGATCTCTATGAAGCAATTCCTGATACTCTCTATCTATGATGACCTTTCCCTTGGACTTTCATTATTCATCATGTTGCCCATCTTTAAGCCATAAATCATATATTGTTGTTGTTGATTTTCCTTCATTCCCAAAGAGGAACAATGACATCATAAGTGTGATTTCTTGACTTGATGTGAATTGGTTATGAGTACGGCAGAGCTAAACAAAGTTTTCAGCCTCACTCTCTCCTCCAGAGTCATTGAAGTCCAGTGGCAAGACAAGGGACCAAGATAACTGGCTATGGCCCAGGATGCACTAGGTGATCTTGGCCTTTCTAAAAAGATTGTTCCTAGGTCTCAGTTTGTTTAAGGCCTTGAATAAAAGTTGAGACAAGAGGGGTGGAGCCAAAATGGTGGAGAGAAGGAAGGAAGTTGCCTGAGCTCTCTCTAGTTTCCCTCAGAAACAATGTTAAATCAAGCCTCTAAAAGAATTTTAGAGTGACAGAATCCTTAAAAAGACAGAGTGAAACAATTTTCCAGCCCAAGAGAACTTAGAAAGCCTTCAGGAAAAGTCTGTCTCACTTTGGTAAAAAGGGAGTGCAGCCTGGTGCAGGTGGTGTCCTAGCAAGCCAGCTGCAGGCTCTTAGCCACAGCACAGATCAGCAACTGAGGCCCCATAGTCCTGTCTCAGGAGACCAGTGGCACAGCAAGCCAGCTCTGATGTCTGTGTAGAAGATAAATTTCCAGCCCCAGAACCCAGGGCAAAACAGGCACAACTAGGCCAGGCCACCCCAGTGCATTAGGCAAGCCTCCAGCACCTCAGGCTCCAAAGGAAAATGTCAGTGACCAGGTCCCTGGCCCCCAGTGAAAGAAGCTTAGGACAGTGTCCCCTGCCCAGGAACAGAGCTTAACTTTTAAAAATAAGCAAAAAACAAAAAGAGCCCTTGCCATAGAAGCTACTATGGCAATAGGGAAGATCGAAACATAAACTCAGAAGAGGACAACAATGTCAAAATGACTATAAGTGAAAACTCAAAGAGGAATATGAATTGGTCTCAAGCTGAAAAAGCCTTCTTGGAAGAGCTCAAAGAGGATTTTAAAAATCAAATAAGAGAAGTAGAAAAAAATTGGAAAAGAAATGAGACATATGTCAACATCCTGGGAAAGAAAGGATAAAAACTGACTGAAGAAGACAATTCATTAAAAAAAAAAAAAACAACTGGCCAAAAGGAAAAAAAATCCACTGGAGAAAACAAATCCTTTAAAAGTAGAATTGGCCAAATGGAAAAGGAGGTACAAAAGCTCACTGAATAAAATAATTCCTTAAAAATTAGAATTGGGCAAGTGGAAGCTAATGACTCTATGAGACATCAAGAATCAGTCCAACAAAATCAAAAGAATGAAAAAATTGAAGACAATGTAAAATATTTCAGTGGAAAAACAACTGACCTATAAAAGAAATCCAGGAGAGATCATTTAAGAATTATTGGACTACGGGAAAGCCAAGAACAAAAAAAGAGCCTGCACAGCATCTTTCAAGAAATTATCAAAGAAAACTGCCCTGACATCCTAGAACCAAAAAGTAAAATAATCATTGAAAGAATCCACGATCACCTCCTGAAAGAGATCCCAAAATGAAAATTCCAAGGAATATTGTAGTGAATTCCAGAACTTTCAGGTCAAGTAGAAAATACTGCAAGTAGCCAGAAAGAAACCAAATATCAATTCACCAGTCAGGGATTACACACGAGTTAGCATCTTCTACATTAAAGGAACAGAGGACTTGGAACATGATATTCCAAAAGGCAAAGGAGTTTGAATTACAACCAAGAATCAACTACCCAGCAAAACAGAGCATAATCATTCAGGGGGAAAGATGGACATTCAATGAAATAAGGGACTTTCAAACTTTCCTGATGAAAAGACCAGAGCTAAACAGACAATTTGATCTTTAAATTCAAGACTCAAGAGCAGCATAAAAAGGTAAATGGGGAGAAAAACATGATATTCAATAAGGTTAAACTAATTACATTGTTACATAGGAATATGAAATTTGTAACTCTTGAGAACTGTATCTCCATTACAGCAGTTAGAAGGGGTATATGTAGACAGAAGGTGTGGGTATGAGTTCACTTTGATGAGATGATATTAAAAAAAAAGTTGAGGTGAAAAAAAAAGATTGTACTAGGAGAGAAGGAATGGGGGAGGCAGAATTGGGTAAATTAAATCACATGAAGAGGCACAAAAGACCTATTACAAAAGAAGGAAGGGGGCTGAGCATTGTTTGAACCTTATGTTCATCAGATTTGGTTCAAAGAAGGAATAACATACACACTCAGTTGGGTATAAAAATTTATTTTGCCATATAGGGAAGTAGGAGTAGAAAGGGGAAAGAAAAGGGAGGGGGTGGACAGAAGGGAGGGCAGAAGAGAGGCTAGAAGTAGGAGGAAACAGGGAAGGGGAATCAGAAGAGAGGGCAGATTGAAGGAGATGGTGGTCAGAAGAAAAACGCTCATGAGGAGGGAAAAAGTGAAAGGAAAGAGAAAAGTATAAACAGTGTGGGGGGTGAGTAGGATGGAGGTAAATAAACAGTAATCATAATTTTGAATGTGAATGGTATGAACTCTCCCATAAAATAGAAGTGGATAGCAGAGTCAATTAAAAACCAGAACAATGTTGTTTACAAGTAAAACATTTGGGGGATAGCCAGGTGGTGCAGTGGATAGAGCACTGGCCCTGGAGTCAGGAGGACCTGAATTCAAATCCTGCCTCAGACACATAACACTTAACATGTGACTCTGGCAAGTCACTTAACCCCAATTGCCTAGCATGAAAAAAAAAATATTTGAAGCAGAGAGATATACAGAGCAAAAGTAAAATGCTGCAGCAGAATAACTTATGCTTCAGCTGAAGTTAAAAAAAAAAAGCAGGGGTAGCAATCCTGATCTCGTACAAAGCAAAAGCAAAAACGGATCTAATTAAAAGAAATATGGAAGGAAACTACATCTTGCTAAAAGGTATCATAGACAATGGAGTAATATCAAAACTAAACATATGCACCGAGTGCTATAGCATCCAAATTTTTAAAGGAGAAGTTAAGTGAGTTACAGGAAGAAATAGACAGCAAAACTATACTAGTGAGGGACCTCAATATCTCCCTCTCAGAACTAGATAAATCTAACCACAAAATAAACAAGAAGAAGTTAAGGAAGTGAATGGAATTTTAGAAAAGTAAGATGTGATAGACATCTGGGGAAAATTAAATAGGGATAGAAAGGAATATTCCTTTTTCTCAGTGGTACATGGCACCTACCAAAAAAAAAATGACCATGTAATAAGGCATGAAAACCTTACAGTCAAATACAGAAAGGCAGAAATATTAAATGCATCCTTTTCAGATCATGATGCAATTAAAATTATGTGTAGTAAATGGCTATGGAAAAGTAGACTAAAATTAATTGGAAACTAAATAATCTAATCCTAAAGAATGAGTGGGTCAAATAACAAATCATAGAAATAATAAAAAATTCCATCAAAGAGAATGACAATAATGAGACTACATACCAAAACTTGTGGGATGCAGTCAAAGTAAGTCTTAGGGGAAATTTTATATCTCTAAATGCTACATGAATAAATTAGAAAAAGAACAAATCAATTAGTTGGACGTGCAACTAAAAAAAAAAGAAAAAGAGCAAATTAAAAATCCCTAAATCAATACCAAATTAGAAATTCTGAAAATCAAAGAAAAGATTAACAAAATTGAAAATAAGAAAGTTATTGCACTAATTAAAAAAATCTAAGCTGGTTTTTATGAGGAAACTCATTTAAAAATCCTTTGGTTAATTTGATCATAAAAGAAAGAAAGAAAGAAAGAAAGAAAGAAAGAAAGAAAGAAAGAAAGAAAGAAAGAAGGAAACCAAATCATCAGAAGGAAAAATGAAAAGGATGAATTCACCCCCAATGAAGAGGAAATTAAAATAATAATTAGGAGCTATTTCACCCAAGTATATGCCAATAAACCTAACAATCTAAGTGAAATGGAAGGATATTTACAAAAATATATATAAATCACCCAGATTAATAGAAGAGAAATGAAATACTTAAATAACCCAATTTTAGAAAAAAGAAATTGAACAAGCCATCAAGGAACTCCCTAAGAAAAAACCTCCAGGGCCAGATGAATTTACAAGTGAATTCTACCAAACATTTAAAGAACAATTAATTCCAATATTATACAAACTATTTGGAAAAATAGGTGGAGCCTTACCTAATTCTTTTTATGATGCGAATATATTATTGATACCTAAATCTGGAAGAACCAAAACAGAGAAAGAAAATTATAGACCAATTTCCCTAATGAATATTAATGTAAATAATTAAGTACAGTATTATCAAAGGGTTTACAACAATTTATCATGAGGATAATACACTGTGACCAGGTGGGATTTATACCAGAAATGCAGGGCTGGTTCAACATTAGGAAAACTATTAGTATAATTGACCACATAAATGACAAAACTAACAGAAATCATGCAATTATTTCAATAGATGCAGTAAAAAGCTTTTGACAAAATACAGCACCCATTCCTATTAGAGAGCATAGGAATAAATGGAGTTTGGGGAAGGGGATTGTGGACTGAACACTCAAAATCTTATACAAGTGAATGTTTAAAACTATCTTTACATGTAATTGGAATAAATAAAATATTATTAAGTGGTGGAAAATAGTTGAGACAAAAGATGACTCAGTTTACTATCACAAAGATATCGAGCTGTTCATTATAGTTATCTTCCCCTGACTTGAGCTTCTTGGTAGATGGTAAGTTCCATATGTTCACAGATCATGTCTTAACTGAACTTTACATCTTCTCTAGCACTGAGCACAATGTTTTGTAGATAATAATTGCCCACTCAATATCTATTGAATTAGATTGAAGGAAGCCTAATAGGGACAAACAAAATGCATATGTTAAAATATTAGATTTTCATTTATATTAAACATTTAATAATTTATTTATTTTTAGTTTTCAACATTCACTTTCACAAGATTTTGAGTTCCAAATTTTCTAACCATCTTGCCCCTCCCCCCCAAGATGGCATGCATTCTGAATACCCCTTCCCCTAATCTGCCCTCCCTTCTATCACCTTTCTATAGCCCTTCTCTTACCCCTTTCCCCTTTTATTTTCCTGTAGGGCAGGATAGATTTCTATACCCCATTGCCTATATATCTTATTTCCCAGTTGTGTGTGAGAACAATTTTTAACATTTGTTTTTAAAACTTTGGGGTCCAAATTTTCTTCTTTCTTCACTCCCCACTCACCCTCATTGAGAAGGCAAGCACCTCAATACAGGTTATACATGTGTAGTCATGAAAAACACTTCCATAGTAGCTATGTTGTGGTAAACTAACTATATTTCCCTTCATCCTATCCTGCCCCCCCATTTATTCTATTTTCTCTTTTAACCCTCATCAAGAATGCTTGAAAGTCCTCTATTTCACTGAATGACTATTTTTTCCCTGAAGAATTATATTCAATTTTTCTGAGTAGGTGATGCTGAATAGTAATACTATCTCTTTTGCCCTCCAGAATATCATATTCCAAGCCATCTGGTCCCTTAATGTAGAAGCTGCTAAATCTTGTGTTGTCCTGATTTGTTTCAACAATATTCGAATTGTTTCTTTCTGACTGCTTGCAAAATTTTTTCCTTGACCTGGGAACTCTGGAATTTGGCTATAATATTCCTAGGGGTTTTCCTTTGGGGATCTCTTTCAGGAAGTGATTGGTGGGTTCTTTCAATTTCTATCTTACCCTCTTGTTCTAGAATCAGGGTAGTTTTCCTGGATAATTTCTTGAAAGATGATATCTAGGCTCTTTTTTGATCATGGCTTTCAGGTAGTCCAAAAATTTTTAAATTATCTCTCCTGGATCTATTTTCCAGGTCAGTAGTTTTTCCAATGAGATATTTCACATTGTCTTCTATTTTTTCATCTTTTGGTTTTGTTGTACAATTTCTTGATTTCTCATAAAGTCATTTGCTTCCATTTGCTCCATTCTAATTTTTAAGGATTTTCTTCAGTGAGCTTTTGGACTTCCTTTTCCATTTGGCCAATTCTGCTTTCTAAGGCATTCTTTTGGACCTCTTTTACCATTTGGGTTAGGCTATTTTTTAAGGTATTCTTTTCCTCAGCATTTTTTGGGGTCTCCTTTAGCAAATTGTTGACTTGTTTTCATGATTTTCTTGTGTCACACTCATTTCTCTTCCCAGTTTTTCCTCTACATCTCTTAATTGGTTGTCAAAATCCTTTTTGAGCTCTTCCATTGCCTGGAACTGATTCATATTTTTCTTGGAGGCTTTGGATGTAGGAGGTTTGACTTTGTTGTCTTCTGGTTATATGTTTTGATCTTCTTTGTCAGCAAAGAAAGATTCTATGGTCTGACTTTTTTTTGCACAGTTTGTTCATGATCCCAAGCAATTGAGTTTTAAAGTCTTTTTTAAGGTAGGGGTCTGCTTCTAGTGTGGAGAATGTAATGTGCCAAGCTTCAGGGAATTTGTGCAATCATTTTCAAACCTGTAAATTTTTGTTTCTTCCAAGGTGGTACTAGCAAAGACAAGGTGCTTACTCCTTTCCTGGCCTGGGCTGTGGTCTATGAGTGACCACAAGCACTCTTTTCTGCCTTGGAACTGTGAGGAGGATTCCTTCTCCACCACCACTACAAGCTCCCCCACAGCAGTGCTCCTCCTTGCCCCAGGACTGCCACCCAGAACTGTGACCCAGATCCAAGCATGAGCAAAGCAAGAGAATCCTGCCTCAGCACCAGCAAAGACATCCCTGCAATCTGCCTCTGATCAGCCATTTGATTCCCACTTCATGTGTGGGCCAAGAGCTCTGGAAGCAGGTGCTGCCATGGGGCTGCACCAGGACTGGGGCTGGAACAGGCTCAGGGCTAGACCTGGCCCCTCTCTCACCATGGTCAGACAGAACTTTCCCATTGACCTCCTAAGTTGTCTTTGGTGTTTGTGGTTTGAGAAGTCTGGAACCCACCACAGCTTTCCATGATTCAGTCCCCTGAGGCCTGCTCCAGGTTTACTGAGGTCTGGTCTTTGTTTGCTCAGCCCCCGCTGAACTAGGTTCCTCTCCCAGCCTTGCACAATATACCTTTCCAATCATCCATCCAGGCTGTCATGGGCTGGAAATTTGTTTCACTTTGTCTTTTTGTGGGTTTTGTGGCTCTAGAATTTGTTTAGACCCATTTTTTTACACCTATTTAGAGGGGTTTGGGGGAGAGTTCAAGCAAGTCACTCTTTTTGGCTCTGTCCCCTAGATTTTTTTTGAATTACATTTAACACAGTAGCTGTGGCAAACAACACTTGATAATGTTTTGCTGATTCAAAAAGTATTTTAGGATTTTACAATATATGAATGTCATCATTGTTAGTATCTCTTTTACAAAGAACAGTGAGAAATATGGTTATTCTGGTCATTTGTGGTTTCTTGGATGGATTCAGGATCAATTTAATTTTACTTAATTTAAGATCTATATCTATCCACCTATCTGTGTTTCTATCTCTAAACAGTCTTCTACCAAATGCTTTAAATTTTTAGCATAATAATAAGGGAGTTACTTCAGGATATTGAAAAGTTAAGTGACTTGGCTGGTATCAACAGCCAATTTGTGTCAGAAGTTAGACCCAAATCTTCTTTATACTGAGGATAGTTGTCTCCTCACTATACCAGGCTGCATCTTAGACATACACACACATGCAAATAATATATATGTATACATAAACATACACATTTCTTCACATATGCATGTACACACATTCACATGCTTAATGAGACAATATGCACTTTCAAACCTTAAAGAATTATGTAAATGTTAACTATAATTTTTATAATTAAGTAGTAAGATTAACTAATACTCATATTGCATGTGTACATACAGATGGGATTAGAAAATGTTTCATTGAGTAGGAAGCATTTTATAGATACATAGGTTGCTATGATTGTACATAACTACATGTGCTTATGTAGATAGATAAACTGACAAGCATTTAAACCCTACTTCAGAGAGCACATCTCCAATGGGCTGGCCACATTGTTCAAATGTGAAACATATGTTTGCAAAAAGACTATCTTATGGAGAACTCACACAGGGCAAGCACTCACATGGCAGTCAGAAAAAGCAATACAAGGACACTCTCAAGATCTCTCTTAAGAACTTTAGAATTGATTGTGTGACCTGGGAGACATTGGCACAGGATCACTCAGCATGGTATGCTCACATCAGAGAAAGTACTCTGCTCTATGAGTGAAGCAGAATTGAAATAGTTCAAAAGAAACATGAGATGCAATGCACAAATTTAGAGAATCCACCCTAAATGTTCACACAGATTATTTGTGCCCAACCTGTGGTAGAACATTCTAAGCTTGTATTGGTCTAATCTGCCAGTCAGACACACTGAAACTCGACTCTAGCATAGTGATGTCATTTTGGTCTTTTTTGAGAACAAAGAACAACAACCAACCAAATAGATAAATATACATACCAATACATACCAATATGAAATTTGTAGAATAATATTTTACTAGAGTTATCCAATAAAATCATGCAGCTAAAGCAATAGACTACTGTATAAAAGAAGAAAATCACAAAGAAGTTCATATCTATGTTTTCACAATTAAAATTAAGGTAAACTGAAGCACAAAGTTCTGAGCAGATTTAATTTCTTGGTAAGGCCAGCAATTACCCATGAAGGGAGTTTTAGGCTATTCAGCAAAACAAAACCCTTGAATTAGGAGAGACAGGCAAAAAGAAGAGCATTCAAAAAATAGAAGGGAGCATCATAGATGGAGAAAACAATATGATTGCTTACAGAGTCTGAAGCATCAGAAATATATAGGATAATATAATTGGCTGTAAATCAGGAATGCATGCTGACAATAACCCCTCCTTCCATCTAGGAAATTCTGATTTATTTAGTCCACCTACAAGAATAACTAAAGGTATATAGATAACAATTTTTGTTTCTATTTTGGGCAGCTAATATTATACAGATAATGGATTTTTTTTTAATTAAAGTGATTTGTAAGGTAACTGAATTTGTGAACTTAACTGAGAGAAGAAAACTGAACTTCTAAATTCATGAACTTCTGTACTTATCTCAAAGAAATATGAAATGGGCAGATCTGCAAAAGGACAGCAGTAATACAGAACAGAATTAATTACAAAATGAAATCAATTTGATTTTCTCAATATCTATATACCTATGTCATCCATATCTATATCTATCTATCTATCTATTTATAGCTAGTAATTTGCCCAGTACAAGAGATAACCTTCTTTTCATCAATAAATTTTTCCCCCATTTCTTAGATTCACACACAGTATTTTGTTAGTTTTTGATAGAGCAAAAAGATAATCACTTTGGTTGTAATGTTATACTGTATAACTTGAATAAAATATGATTCCACTATATTCATATTTGCTATTACTCTTTCAAATGCTGTCACATTGACAAAATTTTGTGTTTTAATTTTTACTAAGGATGTAAATCATAATAAAAATGTCACTTTATTTAATTTTATCATATACTGCTAGTTTTCCTTATCTTTATATAATTTAGCATATTTTTGCCATTTTAAAAAATACATTAAATGTATTGCTCAGTTAAAAAAAAAAAGTAAATCCTACATTTTGATGAACCAGAAACCTCAACCTTTTGGCATTTGTTTAAAACAAAAAAATTACTTGTTACAAAATATGTGCACAAGTATGTATTTTGTTTTTGAAGGGAGAAAATATGATGGCAAAGAGAACAAAAATACTAAGATTTGTGCCATATTTTTAGAATGCATTCAACCAGATAATACTCTCCTTTTTATCAATAGAAAATCATATTTTTCCCCATTCATTGTTTTCCTCATCATACACCACAGATAACAAATTTTACTATCACAGTTTTGCAGGCAGGTAAACTTTTACAATGTTCAAGGAAAATAGTTCTTATTGTCAATTTCTCATTGGATTCCACTTTGTAGTTATGCTAATTTTGGCATCTAATCATTAAAACAATAATTTTCAAACCATCCCTTTATCAATGGTCCTGCTTAAATTGCAGTAAAATCCAGTGTATCTGAAATTCATCTATCCAGAAAGCACAAACAAATGAATTACCATGTTTATTGATATTCAAGCACTCCAAAAGCCCCAAATACCCTCTGAATGAGAGGAGAGGATAATCTTTGTTTAGCATATTTAGTAATAGTATTAGTTGCAAATTATTATATTTTAATTCCTAGAAAGACTATAATAGATATCCTGTTGAATATATTTAAAAAGAGAATGAGGATGGGAAACACAAATGAAAGATTATATTATATCTCCCTACTATAAATGCATAGATACAATGTAAAGATTACTTGGTATGGATTATAGACATTAACACTCTATTTTGATAATGTGATAAATAAAGGATTTTATCAATACAGATGTTTCTTCCAATGATACAAGTTGCAACCTATCCATAACCTCTTGTACGCTTTCTAATTCCTATCCATCTCCCCCTATAAATTTTTATTGAGGCTTTATCTAGTATACCCAGTACTTCCTAGAGTTCTCTTAACATGGTATGGACATCAGTGGAGTTTGGAGTTATCTCTTATTCTCATCATGTCTCACCCTCATTCTTTTAAAAGCATGAATCTATCATTCAATTCTTAGTTGATAATGTATTACAACCTAAAGATGTACATGCATGTCTCTATGCTGTCCATTAGTTTACCTCCATTTATAATTATTCAAAGACATAGTTATTTCATAACAATGGCATACATGACCAGAATAATATTATTTTTAAAAGGTAAGGTTCTGGAAATGTAGGAATCTAGCACAAATATTCAATAAAAGTCATTTGAAAAGTAATAAACAACTAAAGGATAAGTGGTCCAAAGAATAGGCAGTTTCACCCAAAAAAATATAGAGTACAAAAAACTACATGAAGATTAATCCAAATCATTAATAAGATAAATGCAATTTAAAAAATAAGGTTTCATTCCATGCCTGCCAAATTGTCAAAAATGACAAAAAATGGGAAGTCTATTTTGGAATGGTTGTGGGAAGATAAGCACATGAGTTAATTCAGGGAACTGTGGATTGGTCCAAGCATTTTGGAAAGCATTTTGCAATTATGCTAAGAAACTGACTAAAATGCTTATAATACTTGGTCCATAGATCCCAGTGCTGCTAGGCATATACCCCCAAAATAGAAAGTCTCTCCAAAATATTCTCTCCAAAAATAGAAAGTCAAGTCAATATGGGTAAACAAATATTTATTAGCCCCTACCATATGCCAGACACTGTACTAACTACTGAGGATACAAAAAGTAGTAAAAATAGTTCCTGCCCTCAAGTAACTCATAACCTAACAAAGGGGGTCACATGCAAATAATTATGTACAAAGAAGATCTATAGAGAATAAATTGGAGAAAATCTCAGAGGGAAAGTGTTAGCATTAAAAGGATTTAGAAAGGGTTCTTGCTGAAGGCAGAATTTTAACTGAGTTTAGAAATAATCTAGAAAGTGGAAAGATGGAGAGGACCAATTATGGGTATAGAAGTCAGTCAGTAAAAATGAATAGTCAAGTAATGGAGGTTTTTGTGTGAGGAACTGCATGGAGACTAGTGTCTTAGATTACAGAGTACGTGAAGCAGAATAAGGTGTAAAAAGAATGGAAAGGTAGGAAGGAGACAGGTTGTGAAGAGCTTTGAAGCCTAATCAAGAATTTTATATTTGATCTTTAAAGAATGTTCAGAAAAAAAATTTTTTAAAGTAGTAATAGCAGCACTTTTTGTGGTTATGGAGATCCAGAAACAAAATAAATGTATATCACTTTAAGAGTGATGAACAAATAATAGTACATGAATGTAATCAAATAATTATTGTAATATAAGAAATATTTTTTCATGTCTAATTTGATTCAGAAAGAAGTAGGCAGAACTAGGACTACAATAGATACAAATGCCTAAAACAGAAACAATAATAAAAATAGTTACCACCACCACAACAACAAAATCAATACTGAGCACTACAATTTTCATGACAAGGCTTGACCCTAAAGAAAAGATATGGGAATTCACATTCCTGCCTTATTTGCAGAGATGGGGTACTACAGATTTTCTTTAGCTTCTTTTGAAAATGTATTTTTATTTGTTTCATTAAATATTTTCCAGTTGAAACAAAAAAATTAACATTTAATTTTTTTAAATTCCATCTCCTCTCACCCTCTTCCCTACCCCAACCCTTGAAAAGGCAGGCAACATTTTATATATATATATATATATGAAGTCATGCAAAACATGCTTCCATATTGTTGTAGTTGTTGTTGTTCATCCCTCATACTCAAAGAGGACCACATGACATCCTGATGTTGGGTTCATCTTACACTGTGATTGACTGTGGATAATCAGTACAGTATGAACTTTAAGATATCTAGTCCATTTAATAATCAAAATACTTGAGTAAAAGTTACATAATATGCTACCCATATTCTGTCAGACTTGTTGGTGTTGGACTTGAGATGCAGAATGAGACATATTTTTGAACATGGCCAATATGGAAATTTGTTTTTCTGGAACAGGCATATTTGTTAAGAGAGTTTTGATTATCTTTTCTGACAACTGGGATGGCAAAGTAGGAGGGAAAGGGTGATTACAGGTGTGGTTTCCAAAGGAGAAAAAATGAGATGTTACACCTTAAATTTATTAAGCATCTAAAATTCAATCCAATAAACATTTATTAAATTCCTATTACATGTAAAGTACTGTGCAAAGCACAGGAGATACAGCTAATAAAAATAAAGATAGTTCCTGCCCTCAATGAGCATGATTACAATCTAAAGGGGAAGACAACACTCAAAAGGAGGCAGGGAAGCAGGGTGGGGAAGAGGAGAATGGAACAGAAAATGCCCAGAGAGAGGGCATGTTGTTCCTTGAAGTTGAAATCAGGCAGAGGAATAGATGCAAAGTGGAGTTAGCTGAGAGTCCAGTTTCTGCCCTCTATAAAGGAAGGCATTGGGAAGAGTTTGGTACTCTGCACTCCAGTCCTCCAATCACAGGGGAGAAGAGACTCAAGAAGGTGGTGTCACTCAAGTCTTGAATTAGCAGTATAGTGGTGGGTTTAAAAATGATGAAATTATCCTGGGAGGGGCACCTTGTTCCATAGAGTTGAAACCAGGCAAAGCAGCAGATGCAAAGTGGAGTTACTTAAAAAGAAAAGTACACAATATGTAAAAAAGATTCATTTTTTAATTCTATCCCCTCCTTCTGTTCTACAATATATATGGAAATCCTCATTTTATTTGGTGTTTAAGATCAGAATAAAAAAAGAAAAAAAGAGAAAGCCAGAGAGATAAGAGACACAGAAAGTATAGAAAGTTTCTGTCAAATAAATGACTTGAAACCAAATCTTCCTTACTTTCTAATTCAGCTTTACACCCAGCATTCCACATTGTACTATAAAGCAAAAACAAATTGATTATGTAGAAAAAATTAAGGTATATAGCATGATTACTGTTGTTTGATATGTTCTTAATAAAGTCTCCTTGGATTTTTAAATATTACTTTTCTATTTAATTTTTATTTTATTTTTCCTCAATTGTATATAAACAAAACTTTAATATTCATTTTTAAAAGTTTTGAGTTCCAAATATTTTCCACTCTTCCTTCTCCTAATCCCTCTTGAAAAGTCAAACAATTTTATATAAATTGTACGTGGGCAGTCATGTAAAACTTATCCATATTAGCCATGTTGCAAAAGAAAGCACAAACAAAACAAAATAAAGCAAAAAATATATATACTTTAATCTGTATTTAGACTCCACCAATTCTTTCTCTGGAGGTGGACAGCATTTTTCATCATAAGTCTGTCAGAATTGTCTTGGATTATTGTATTGCTGAAAATGGCTAAGTTATTCACAGTTGAGCATCATACAATATTACTGATACTATATACAATATTTTCTTGGTTCTGCTTATTTCACTTTGCATTAGTTTATGTAAGTCTTCCCAGGTTTGTTTGTTTTTTATTAAACCATCTTCCCTGTCATTTCTTACAGCACAATAGTATCCCAATCATCCCAAGTATCACAATTATGTATCAAAATTTGTTCAGCCATTCCCCAATTGATAGGCATCCCTTCAATTTCCAATTCTTTGGCACCGCAAAGAGCTGCTATAAATATTTTTCTGCATACATAAATATTTTCTTTAATCTCTTCAGTATACAGATTTAGCAGTGGTATTGCTGTGCCAAAGGGTATACACAGTTTTATAGCCCTTTGGTAATAGTTCCACATTGATTTCCAGAATGATGCATCTATTGACAACTCCACCAATAATGCAGAAATGTTCCTATTTTTCCACATCCCCTCCAACATTTGTCATTTTCCTTTTCTGTAATATTAGCTAATCTGATAGGTGTGAAGTGGAATCTCAGCAGAGTTTTAATTTGTATTGCTGTAATCAATAGTGATTTAGAGCATTTTTTAATGTGACTATGAAGAGTTTTGAGTTCTTCTTCTGAAAGTGGCCTGTTCATATTTTCTAACTATTTATAAATTGGAGAGTGGCTTATATTATTATAAATTTGATTCACTTCTCTATATACATATTTGAGAAATGAGACTTATCAGAGAAACTTGCAGTAAAAGTCTCCCCCTGCCAGTTTCTTCCTTCCCTTCTAATCTTTGCTGCACTGATTTTGCTTCAGCAAAACCTTTTTAATTTGATGTAATCAAAACTGTTGGTTTTAAATAGTTTTAAATAAAATAATGCTTTCTTATCTTTTATTTGATTATAAATTATTACTTAATAAAATTGACAGATAAAATATTTCATGTTCCCCTAATTTGCTTATGAAGACCCTTTTTGTCTCAATTATGTACCTATTTTGACATATTTTCAGTTTATAATGTGAGATATTGGTTTATACTTTGTTTCTGACAAATTCTTTCCAGTTTTCCCAGCAATTTTTGTCAAATTGTGGATTTCTTGTCCTAAAATCTTGGATTTCGGTTTTTGCCAAACACTGGATGACCATACCATTAGGTATTGTATACCTAATCTATCTTACTGATTCACCATTCTATTTCTTATTCAGTACCAGATTGTTTTGATGACTACCAATTTGTAAGACAATTTGAGATCTAGTACTATTAAGCCACCTTCCTTCACATTTATTTCACTGTTTCTCTTGATATTCCTGAACTTTTTTCTTCCAGATGAATTATTATGATTTTTTTTCAAATATACATGTATATGTATACACACACACACACACACACACACACGTATGTAGTAATTTAATTGGCATGGAACTGTATAAATAAGTCAATTTGGATAGAATTGTCATTTTTAATATATTGATTCAGCCTACCCATGAGCAATTAATATTTCTTCATTTGTTTAGATCTGACTTTATTAATTTGAAAAGTTTGGGGTTTTTTTTTTCTAATTCTTGTAAAGCAAGTTCCTTGCTTTCTCTTGACAAGTAGACTCCCATTATTTTATGTTGATAGCAGTTATTTTAAATGGAATTTCTCTTCTTCTCTCCTCCTGCTGTACTTTGTTGGTAATACATAGAAATGATGATTATGTGGGTTTCTTTTATATCCTACAATTTGCTGGTGTTAATTATTTCAACTAATTTAGTTGTATTCATCTCCTTACTTTCTTTCTTGTTTATTTTATGGTTATATGTATTGAGTTCTGAGAAAGGAAAGTTGAGGTCTCACACTAGTATAGTTTTTACTATTTTCTATTGTAACTCATTTAACATTTCCTTTAAGAATCTGGATGGGCTACTATTTGGTGTCTATATGTTTGGTATTGATATTACTTCATTGTCTATGGAACCTTTCAACAAAATGTAGTTTCCCTGCTTATCTCTTTTAATTATGTCATTTTTCCTTTGGCCTTGTGTAAGATTATGATTACTACTCCTGCTTTTTTTTATTTTACCTCAGCTTAATTATAAGATTCTATTCCAGCCCCTTATTTTTACTCTGTGTATTTCTCTTTGTTTCAAAAATGTTTTGTTTTGTTTTGTTTTGTATTTGTAAACAATATTTGCTGAATTCTGATTTTTAATCCATTTTGCTGTTTCCATTTTATGGGCATGTTCATCCAATTTAGCTTCACAGTTATAATTATTAACCATGTATTTTCCTCCACATTATTTCCCCCCCCTTCCCCCCTCTCCTGTCTCATCTCAAAAGTCTGACCACTAACTCCCTTAATCTACCCTCCCTTCTATTACCCTCTCTCTTCTTGTCCTTTTCCCCTCCTCCTTGCCTGTAAGCATAAGGTACATATACCCAACTGAGTGTATATATTATTCCTTCTTTGAGTCAATCACGAAAAGTAAAGTTCAAGTACTGCCTGCCAACCTCCCATCACCCCCTCTATTGTAAAAAGCTCTTCCTTTCATGCATCTCTCACATAAAATAATGTTCTTTCTTCTTCCTCTCCCTTGTCCCTTCTCCCACTTCATCCCTATTTCTCATCTAATTTTAATTTTTTTTTGAATCATCCCATCCACGAATTGATGCAAAGTAAATGAGCAGAACCAGGAAAATATTGAACATAGTAATGTTGTATGATGATCAACTAGCTGTTCTCAGCAATACAATACAGTAATTCAAGACAATTGTACAGGATTTATGATGAAAAATGCTATCCATCTCCAGAGAAAGCACCAATGGAGTCTGAATGCAGATTGAAGCATACTTTTTTCTTTATTTTTTTTTATTTTTATTTTTTTTCTGTACTTTCTTTCACAACATGACTAACATAGAATATATTTTGCATGATAGCACATGCAAAACCTATATCAAATTGCTTACCTTCTCAACAAGGGGTAGGGGAGGGAAAGAGGGAAGTAATCTGGAACTCTAAAATTTAAAAAAAATTGTTTAAAATTGTTTTTACATGTAATTGTGGAAAAATAAAATACTATTTTTTAAAATATCATCTCCTCATAATCATCACATGCCCTTTGTCTATTTATAGTCTTTGTAACTGCCATAAAAATTATAAAAATATCAAGAGTTTCAATTATCAACTTCCTAACAGGAACAATTTAATCTTATTGATTTCCTTTTGATTACTCATTCATATTTACCATTTTATGCTTCTCTTATATATTTTATTTGAAAATCAAAAATGTTGTTCAACTCTGGTCATTTCATCAGAAATACTTGAAAGACCTTTATTTCACCAAATATACATTTCCCCCCAAAATATCATACTCAGTTTTGTTTGGTATATTATTGTGGGTTGTAATCTTAGCTCCTTTGCTTTTGGAATATCATATTCCAAGCCCTCTGCTCATTTAATATGGAAGCTGCTACATGTTCTGTGATTCTGACTATGGCTCCATGATATTTGAAATGTTTTTCTCTCACTGGATACAATATATTCTCCCTGACCTGGGAACTCTGGAATTTGGTTATAATATTCCTGGGGGTTTTCATTTTGAGATCCCTTTTGGAAGGTGATTGGTGGATTCTTTCAATTTCTATTTTATCATCTAGTTATAGAATATCAGGGCAGGTTTTTTTTTTTGATAATTTCTTGAAATAGGATGTGTAGTTTCATATATATGTGTGTGTATACATATATACATATACATATATTCACACATATACATATGTATGTATGTGTGTATGTATTATCTTTCAGGTAGTCTAATAATTTTTAAATTATCTCTAATGAATCTGTTTTCCTGGTCAGTTGTTTTTCCAATTTGATATTGCTCTTTTCTTCTATTTTGTTCATTCTTTTGATTTTATTTTATTGTTTCTTGATGTCCCATGAAGTCATTAAATTCCACTTGCCCAATTCTAATTTTTAAGGAATCATTTTCTTCAGTTAGCTTTCACACCTCTTTTCCATTTGGCCAATTCTGCTTTGAAGGAGTTCTGCTCGGTAAATTTTTGTGCCTCTTTTATTATTTGGCATACTTTGTTTCATAAGATGTACTTTTCTTTGGGAGGGGGGAAGTGGCTGCACACGCACACGTGTGTGTGTTCTGACCTACTCCACCATCTTCCCAGAATCCTCTACCCAGCCTATTTCTTAACTTTTAATTTCATGTTAAATTTGGATTCTGCTCCCAGGATTTATGAGATACTGTCTCAAGCCTCAGGCCTTTCCTGCTGATGTTTTTAGAACTAGCTCTGGGGTTATATAGGTCTTTAGTACTTCCAAGGTGATATTATCTAAGGAGAAGTGTGGACATTGCTCTCCTGCTCTGTGCTCTGCTCTTTCCCCAGGAAGAGAACTTGTTCCGTTTTAGGCACCAGTGCTAACACTACTCCTGGCCCTGGGAAGGTGATCAAGCCACCTGCTGCCTTGCAGCATAATTGCTAATTCTCCCCTCTATCTTAGAATTGAGACTAGGGTCTTACTTGAGTGAACACAAGAACTCCTCTTGGCCCTGAAACTGTGACCTGGGTTCTTGCTCCCTTGTGAGTTCAAGTGCTATTACTCCATTGGGACCTAGGACTGTGACCCAGAACTGCATATGAGTAATACAACAGGGTCCTAAACCTAGCTCTTGCAAAAGGCACCCTGCAATATTCTTTGATTAATTGTCCAAGTTCCTCTACCACATATAGGCTGAAATCTCTGCAAGCTGGTTGTTGCTACTACCAATGCAGCATCCTCCAAGGCACAGCCTGTACTGACTGCATTTGGCTCTCAGGGCCCAGCACCACCCTGGTGAGACAGATCTTTCCTACCAACCTCTTAAGTTGTCTTGGGTTAGAAAACTGTTTCACCCAAATTTTGATTGGTTCTCCTGCTCTAGAATTCAATTTGAGGCATTATTTTAGAATTGTTCAGAGAAGAATTTAGGAGAGCTGGACTGAGTGCTTCTTTACTATGCATATTGGCTCCATCTACCAATTTATAAATCAAATTAAGTGAGTTAGTTTCTATACCATCCATAGTGAATAAATATAGAATTCACTTAGTTTTTGACATTTGCAGAAAATTATTAAGATGAACATATAAATATAAAGTTGAGTCCTATGGTGTTGCCAGATAATTATGTTATAAACACAGGTGCTGGTGAACAGAAGAAATCAGAGAGTTAAAATAAAGATGATAGGGTGGGACATCCAGGAGCCAGAATGAAAGAGTAAGCAGTAAATAACCATAACTCTCCCACATTTACCTCCAAACATCCATAAAATAGGGCCCCCAAACAAATCCTGGAATAACAGAACCAGTGAAAAGATGTGGTGAAACAATCTTTGAACCTAATAAACTTGGAAGATGAGCAGGAAAGGTCTGTCTCACTCAGGTAAAAAAGGAGCAAAATCCATGACAGGAAGCATCTCACCTCAGTAAACCAGTGGTAGATCCTGAGCACCAGTGCAGTAGAGCAGGCAAACACCAACACCAGGACTCCTCATATACCTTAGCATAGCCAGGAGAATGGGAAGACTATAGCTCTGAGAACTGCTATATGCTTCAGCATAAACACAGGCAAACAGGCAACTTCCCAGTCAGACCACCAAGTGCTGCAGTGTATCCCGGCAGAAATGCAAAAACCCTCCAATAGTCTTGGCACATGCAAGACACAAGCACTAGGATTCTGGCTCAGCACCAGGCAAGCTTCCAGACCCCTACAGCAATAGTCACCTCCCACACCACATCATTAGCACAGCACCAGAGACAAGGGTCACCCATGGGCCTTAGGATAACATAAGTGCAGCAGCAGGTAAATAGCCAGGGCCTGTAACCCCTGGCAAAAGAAGCCTGAGACAGTGCCCCTTCTACCCCTGGAGCAGACCTCACATTTAAAAGAAAGGAAAAAGGTTAAAAAGCTGAGCAAAAAAAAAGAAGAAGAAGAAGAAGAATCTGAACATAGAAAGTCATTGTGACCACAGAGAAAATCAACACACAAACTCGGAAGAGGACAACAAGGTCAAACACCCATGGTCAAAGCCCAAAACAAAAATGGGAAGTGGTTTCAAGCCCAGAAAGAATTCATGGAAGAGCTCAAAAGAGTGCTTAAAAATCATATAAGAAAAATAGAAGAAAAATTGGGAAAAGAAATGGGAGTGATGCAAAAGAATTATAAAAAAAAAGAGTCAACAGCTGGAAAAAGAGAACAGTTGTTTAAAAAGTAGAATTTGACCCCCCCCCAGAAAACGAAAGAAAAAAACTAATATATCTGAATAACACCTGACCATCAGGATCCAATTCTCCAACTCCTGTTTGTTCTAATTCAGAATCTTCAGAACCTTTAAGTAGGTTGGCTGGGGTCCTAGGCCACAGACATGCTGGATCAGGCCTGGCTATCAGGGAACTTAATGTCACTATTATCATAAACATCAACCTCATGGACCTGGCTGATGAACTTGCAGCACAGTAAATTAAATAGCTTTTCCTCCTTACCAAAAAAAAAAAAATAAAGAAAAGTAGAATTTGCCAGATGGAAAAGGAGATAGAGAATTCCACTGAATAAAACAACTCCTTAAAATGGAAAAGAAATCAGCAAAATGGAAAAGAAAGTACAAAAACTAATTGAGGAAAACAACTCCTTAAAAGTTAGAATTGAGCAAGTGGAAGTTAATGACTCTATGAGACATTAAGAATCAATCAAACAAATTCAAAAGAATGAAAAAATAGAAGAAAATGTAAAATATCTCATAGGGAAAATAATTGGCCCAGAAAGTAAATCTAGGAGAGAGAATGCCAGAATCGCTAGACTACCTAGAAACCATAATCAAAAGGAGGACCTAGACAGCATCTTTCAAAAGTTATCAAGGAATACTGCTCTGACATCCTGGAAATAGAGAGCAAAATAGGCATTGAAAGTATCCACCAATCACCTCAGGAAAGACATCCCAAAATGAAATCCCAATGAACATTATAGCCAAAGTTCAGAACTCTCAGGTCAAGGAAAAAATACTGCAAGTGACCAAAAAGAAACAGTTCAAATATGGGGAGCCACAATCAGGATTACAGAGGACTTAGCAACTACAACATTAAAAGATCAGGGGTCAAGGAATATGATATTCCAGAAGACAGTGGAGCAAGGACTACAAACAAGAGTCATTTACCTGGTGAAATTAAGCATAGTACTTCATGGGAGACAAAATGGTCATTCAATGAAATGGAAGGATTTTAAGCTATTTTCATAAAGAGAAGGCAAGAATTAAACTAAAACAACTGATATCCAATATCAAGACCCAAAAAAAGCTTAAAAAAGAAGGGGAAAAGAAAACATAAGGGATTGAGTGGAGTTAAACTGTTTATATCCTTACATGGGAAGATTTTATTTGTAATTATTAAAAATGGTATCACTAATAATACAGGTAGAAGGATATATATATAGACAAAGGATATGGGCATAAGGTGAATTTGAGAGAATGACAAAAATAATTAAGGGATGAGAAAGAGGAGTAAACTGGGTGCAGAAGGAAGGGAAAGGTAGAAATGGGCTAACTTATTTCACAAGAAGAGGTGCAAAAGACTTATTACAGGTGAGGGGAAGATGCGAGGGTGGCCAATGAGTATTGCTTGAACCTTGCCCTTATCAGTCTTAGCTCAAAGATGGAATAATACACACAATCAGTTGAATATAGAAATGTATCTTACCTGCAGAAGTAGGAGGAGAAGAGGTTAAATAAAGGGTGTTGGAGGAGTGACAGAAGGGAGGGCAGATCAGGGGAGATGGTAGACAGAAGTAAAACAGCACTGAGAAGGGAAAGGGTGAAAGGAGAGAGAGGACAAACAGGAAGAAAAATAAGATGGAGAGAAATACACAGTTAATAATCATTACTGTGAATGTGAATGGGATGAACTCCCCCATGAAATAGAAGTGGATAGCAGAGTGGATCAAAAACCAGAATCCTACAATATATTGACAAAAACAAACTTGAAGCAGAGACACACAGAAAGTAAAGGCACGGAACTAGAGCAGAATCTATTATGCTTCAACTGAAGTAGAAAAAGCAGGGTTAGTAATCCTGATCTCTGAAAAAAGAAAAGGAAAAATAGATTTAATTAAAAGAGATAAGGAAGAGGGGGCAGCTAGGTGGCACAGTGGATAAAGCACCAACCCTGGATTCAGGAGGACCTGAGTTCAAATCTGGCCTCAGACACATAACACTTACTAGCTGTATGACCCTGGGCAAGTCATGTAATCCCATTGCCTAGCTTTAAAAAAAAGAGAAAGAGAGAGAGATAAGGAAGATATCTAAATCTTGCTAAAAGATACCACAGGCAATAAAGCAATATCAGTACTCAACATATAGGACCAAGTGGTATAGCATTCAATTTTTTTTCTTTTTCTTCCAATCTCATCTCTTTTTTGGGGTGGGGGGGCAATTATCATGTCACATCCTTTGGGAAAAAAACCCATAAACTCCATTTAGAAGCATTTGTGGTGGACAACAGAGGGCCCAGATTCATCATACTCCTGCTTGCTGTGGCTGATCCACATTTGCTGGAAGGTGGAAAGAGATGCCAGGATGAAGCCTCCATCCAGAGTGTCTGCACTCAGGTGGGGCAATGATCTTGATTTTCATTGTGCTGGAAATTCCTATAATTCACATGGATGGCTAAAATTTAAATGAATGCTCAGTTTTTATGTGTGTAGATATATACTGATTTGAAATGTTAATCATTTCATTTTATTAATTATCAATATTAATGATGGGAATGGGATCTAAGCCCCTAAAAGGAAAAGCCCTGGACTTTCCCACATGGCCAAATCTCTGGCATTCACCTGAGGCTATAATCTTATCAACTAGCCTTTAAACTGGCCTAAACCCAATCTCCCAATTCTGTTACCTTTAACCTAGCCTAGACCTCCATTGTTTTACCTCCCTATGGCCCCAGGCCACTTCCCACCCTTAATCCTATCTAGGTTCCATTCTCCCTTGGCCATGAGGTCCAGGTCCCTGGCATTCTGTTACCTCATAGTCACTCCAGTTTACTGGCCACTCCCATCCAGATCCTCCTTAGACCCCTCCTCCAGTCACTCCAGACTACTTGGCCACTCCTAGATGGCCACTCCTAAACATTTATTAAATGACCCACTCTGTGCTAGGAACTTTGCTCAGCACTGGGAGTGTAAATACAGTGAATGAAACAATCCCCTCTGGCTTGTAACTTAAATTTTAATTTCACCATTGACCAAATCATCAAAGCACAAAGAACCTGATAATTCCCTCTTATAACCTTGAAAAATCATTTAGGAAAGTCTATTTAAGTAAACATAGATTCAGCAAAAAACAACTAGCTTGCTTCAAGCTCATGTTACCCCATCTTTTCATAAGAAATGTGCACCTGACAAAATAATTACAGAGGAGCTAAAGTGGTACCAACCCTATCTCCTCATTGAAATGTGAATGAATCGGGGTTGTCTTTCCCTTATATGTGAATGGTTTACTCATTTCTATAAAAAGCAGTGGGGGATTCAAATCCTGGGGCCCACTCAATGCTTACTGCCTTAGGATGTTGAATAAAATCCTTTTAACTTTTTCTTCCTGAGTTTTTCTTATTAATCAAGATGAAGCTGCACAAAAATTCCTTTAATAGTAAGAAGCTTGAAGCTGTGTTTCAAATAATTGCACCAACATTCATTACTCCAAAATGCTAACTTCAAACTGCATTTTTGTTATAATAGTTCATTCATAGGTGAGAATAAATATTTTACACTTTAAAACAAAAATTTTGATTCTATTAGACCATTTATTTAATAGCAAAATCCTATTGGATAGACCCTATCCTCTTTTGCCAATTTCATTTATACTCATTTTACATTTCTAGAATTCATTCTTTTTTAGGCTGTGCTCTAGACTTTCCAATTATTCACTGTCAAGTCATAGTAAACTTCTCTTGGTGAAAGATCACTCCACCCTTGGACTTCTTAACCCTTGAAATACTCTCAGCCCCTTTCACTCTTTCCTCTGATTGATTGGTTCCTCCCAGAATTTCCACTTTAAGGAAATCATTGCTCTATGACTTCATTTCTCCTCAGGCTACACTCCAGATGCTCCAGACTTTCTCTAGGACCAAGTCCCTGACCTCCCCCCCAGTTAAGGACACACACACACTTTCCAGCTTCCTTTTATATATTATCTTACTTTATTACAAAGTAAATTCCTAGAGGGTAGGGATTATCTTTGTTGGTTCTTTTATTTATATTCTCAGTGCTAAGTAGAATAGTTGGCAAATAGTAAGTGCTCTAAATATTTACTCATAGTAGCAAAATGTGTTTTCAAAACTGTCACTAGAGTACTTATATAGGATCATGCAAATTTTGAAATATTATTTATACTGAGTTGGGTTTTTTAAATCTTTTCCAACATTCAATTACCTTTTTTATTATTAATTTAAAAATGAGAAGAATTTGTTCTATCAGTAATATTTTATGTCCTCTTCAATTATTTTCCTTGAACCACTAGGGGAAAGATAATAAAATTACTCAAAATCTGAAATATGCAAATTAAAGTGTTAATTAAAACATTAACTTTGGATAATGTGGCCACTCTATTGTGTATTTTATTTATTTAAAATACTGATATCAAGTTTCCTTGCATATATTCAAAGTAGGAAAGCATTATAAACTATTTTCTCCAAAAGTATTATGAGAAATGATTATTAATGACCAATATCTTGGGGAGATTCAGAGGATCTCCCCTTTTTCTAAATTCCTCATTTTAAAAACTTCCCTTCTCTTGAAGGATATTACTGATAATGAGATTGCATTGACTTTCCTAGGTGTTTCTCAGACCCCAACCAACCTTCCAAGGAATTTAATCTAATGTGGGAAAGCCCATTGGGTTCCACTCAAACTTGGCAGGGGCATACTTTGAATTGATAGCTAAAGGTATGGGGGTCTGGTGTAGAGATACTTTCCTGATCCAAGAGATACTCAGCCCTTCATTTTAATATAACCCACCTCCCATGAGATTTAACCAATCAGATTTACCAATGAGATTCAATTACTGTTTGATGGACCACCTACTGTTTTGAAGGGTATATAAACTGTGAGTCTGCCTACCTGTCTTTGGTCTATGAGAGACAACCAAATGACCATCTTTTTATTAATAATGTACTGGTCTTATTAATAAAATGACTAAATTATCCATGAAGTATGTCTCTCAAATCTTTTTAAATGTCACAGTTATGGTGGCCAGATGAAAGGATTTAAGAGGAAAAGAGACAGATCTGGCTTAAGATCTCCCAGGAAACTCTTTTTGAAACACTTATATGGCAAGATTTCTTCACCTAAAGAGAGTCCCTTTCCTGAGGAACTAACTCTAAGTTGAGATTTTGACTCTCCTCAACCTAAAACTTATGATTTTGACTTTTGATCATCTTTGTTTAAGCATATATGTGTCTATATGTCTGTTATAAGTATTCGAACTACAACCTTTCTGAATTTTTACTCAATGCTAACGGGTAGTCTCAGTACAGGTATAGAGACACAGAGATTGCACACGCAGATTTTTGGAGCCTGGGAGATTTGGATACACTGTGGAATAGAAGCCTGTACCATTTCGATCTTGTTGAGCAAGTGTGGTCCAAAGTCTCTTACAGGAGAGCCCTAGACTTCTGGCAGGAGATGCAGTGTTCTGCCAAAGAGAGATTTTGAGAGTTCCCTTTAACGGGGCTCAATATCAGAACTAAGACCATTATAAGAGTATACTGCATGTTCTTGTCTGTACTTGTCTTTCTCAACTTTTCTGGGTCACTAAGACTGTTCCATTTGTCTCCGTGTCTGTGTGAGGTTTTCTAAGATTAGCTTTTTAAGTAAGGGAACTAAAAAAACAGAGTGCTCTCTGGGCTGTATTTTTGGGGTTGTTGTTGTTTGGTTTGGCTTTAATTTGCAGCTCCCAGCTGATAACATCTCAGACCAAGCAAGCTAAGGGCTTGGCTATTGCCTGCAAGGGCTGATTTTTGAGGGCAAGCACATCATCTGCAGTGAGGTTAATTAGTGAACCACTTAAAGTCACTTTAGGATGTTTAAATTAAATCTAGAGAATTTCCTTTGTCCCCCCACCCCCCAATATGTAAGACATCTGGGGAATTTTTTTAAGCTGCAGAAATAAGTTCTTTGGTCTTATAAGACACTTTGATCAGGGACTTTATATCACAGCCTGAAATGTAATCACTTCAGGACTTCAGTGATTTGTTTAAAATGTATATTAGCATTGTAAAAGCTGTTTTTTATAAGTAATGTTGGCAAAAGATGTGAGAAAAATATAACTTTCTTGATTTGTAAATTTTGTTAACTCTCTCCAGACTCTAAAAGGTGAAGAGAAGCAGGACAAAAAGGAGGGTGAGTATGATTTTTAATTTGAAAAACTGTTAACTAGCCTTTTATCCTAATCTTTTGGGTTTGGGAGTAGTCAGAACCCCAGTCTTGTGTTTCAAGGAACACAAACCACTGCATGTCTCCTAAAAGTTTTCTAATCACTAAAAACATCTTAATGGATTTTTTAAAAGAATTTGTCCCACAAATTTCCTATTTTGGGACTAGGAATAGACAGAGCAGATTTCTATTAACAATAGTATTTGCAGTCTAGAATGTGATTGAATCATAAAGGAAAGTAAGGTAAGTAGTCTGAAAAATGGGTTTGCAAGATTCAGAAAGAGAAATAAAGGCTGGAGGGAAAACATGGAAGGTAGATAAGATTTGGACATGAATGTGGGACATACCCTACACACAGCAATAGGCAGCAGAAAGCCCATGTACTCCAAGCCCCTCTTGTCCCTGCATGGTTGCTCTGAGTTCCCTTGTGCCAGCTTCACATGGTTTAAGTATGTTGAGAAGGTGTGAGGAAGTTTGACTTTGTTTTAAGTAGAAAGATTGGATTCACTGAGCCAGACTCTAACCTGAGAATGAAAGCAGCAGGCCAGAGACAGAAGTGCCAGTAATCAGGTAGCCCTTCAATTAATTAGTTCTATTAAGAGGAACAGATTTGCAAATTTGGAATTTCCTGACCAGAATTCCACCTTGCTGAAGTGAAGACAGAAATTATATACACAAATCACAAGTGGAAGAGGGGAAGGTGGATGACGAACCATCCACTTGAGAGGTTTCCCACAACAAACCCACAAATGGAAGACAATACAGCAACTCTGGAGTCCTGTGGGAGCAATATTGCTTGAGTCCTTGGTGGGGGGTATCATTACTTGGTGGGTCACAGGACAGAGTTCTGTGAAGGGAAACAGTTTCTGCAGTCTTTGATTCAATTCACTTCAGGTATGCAGGCAGAAGGATGCCAGTGATTGTGAGCTTTGTCAAAGTTTGATTGGTTCAAGCTGCATTGTGAGTCTGACTCACAAGAGAGGCAATTCTGAAAAATCTAATCTACTAGTATAGTCATTGCACATATCCTATTGATTATTAAAATTATAATCCCCTTCACATCAGACAAAGTTATAGAGGGCTAGGAGGGCTCAAAATGGAGGACACCATGTGTTTCAAGTCCCTCTTGTTATATGCTGCCATTTTAAAATCTTTGGCAGTATGCTAGCTAAAAATAGTGAATCCCACAATATAAAATGCTTGGAATAAATAACCCTTATATAAAATATAATACTAAATAATTGAAATTATGGGTTTTTAGATGTGATCAGTATACAATGCCTGTGTGGCTAGGAAGAATGATTGTCTGTGTAAAGTAATTTGGAAGTGAATTCACCCAGATTAAGGTCACTTGATTGGTAATTAATTGGTTTTGTTAAACATTTTAAATACATAATATTGTTTAGAGTATTTTAATTTGAGTTGTAAACTAATTTATTGCAATGATTTAATGGTCTTATTAACAATTGTGTCCACACCTACTGTGATTAGTGACCTTATTGTTTGAGTATATAGCTTCTGTGGGACCTCAAATTTTCCTTTTTTGAGTTTCATTCTTAGGTTTATTGTGTCCTTGGACCAGCCTTAATTTGGCTCTTTAAGAGAAACAGCAGCAACCAGCTCTGAAATAGCATATCTGTCCCTGGAAATAAGGCAAGAAGGTTACCTTAAGAAGGCTAAGGTGGACTCTTCTTAATTTTCCTATACAAGAAATCTGTACAACTGCTTCTATATGCTAGGTTACTTACAGTGGTATAGGCCTTGAGGACCAGTTTTGATGCTGTTATAACCATGCCCCTGCTTATAACTCTCATAGCCAATATCTAGTGTCAGGATAGATATAGTAGAAGTTTGTCATTGCAATACTGAAACTTATTAGTTAGTTATTAGATTAATACAAAAGCATCCAAATTACTGTAATAAGCTGCAAATGGGAAAGATCTTGCTGTTTTGATATGAATTTCTTGCTATTCCATGGTCTAAGCAAGAGTTAAATTAGTGCCTAAGCTTGTCATTTGTATAAGATTCAATTCCTGAAGTATCTGATTTTTTCAGAATGATATGAGTACAGTTGAACAAAGGTAAACAAGCTTGTGAAACAAAGATGTAAAGACAAAAGATCTGAACTATACCTTCACCTAACAGAATGGAGATTCCTCTCAAGGGATTATTGATGCCCTTTTGCATTATGGCCTTCCCTTCACTGATTATCTCCAATTCAACCTATTTGTCTTGTTTGTACATAATTTTTTTTTCGTGTTGTCTCTCCCATTAGACTCCTTGAATGCAAGGACTGTCTGCTTCTCTTTGTAACCCTAGTCAGTGCTATGTAAATGATTCTTAACTGACTGATTATAAGCATGATTTTCAGTGGTCAAAATAGTCTTGCTAGATCCAAGTGGGAAGATGTCTAGAATATTAATTCTAGTGCCTCCCAAACATCTATACAGTTTGGACTTCCCTCAAAAAAAACATCAGAACTGAAGTCTAGAAATTGGACACTTGATTTCCCTACTATCATTTGGGAACATGGGTAAAGAAATTTATGTTGCCATGGGGCTTTTTGTGATCCAGCATCCTATAAATGGACCAGGGACTTTAAAACACTGGCTGCTGCCAAAAAAGAACAACAAACCTGCCTTTCTTTATTGATATAAGTTCAGAAATCTTTGAATTCTTATCAATATAAAATACAAAAAGAAAAAAAAGATCCAGATAATTCAGTGATATTCAGTTAAATTCAATGAACATCACTTGAGGTCTTCCAGCAAAAGTAATGATACCAGTCTGCTTACTACAAGGGATCTTAAACAGTGACTTTAGTTACCTGGATGTTCAAGCTTTGGGGTTTGAGTCAGAGATATCTTGGCTCAGAGAATCACTTGATCTTTCCAACTTGAAGTTGGGAACATCTAGGAAAGTTACTATTCTGAGACAACAAGGAGCAAGGGGTAGTTAAAAGAGTACTGGATTATATTTTGTCATGTACATTTGTTGTACATTTGGCAGCAAGGTGGCACAGTGGATAGAGCACCACGCCTGGAGTCAGAAAGACTCATCTTCATGAGTTCAAGTAGGGCTTCAGACAGTTACTGTGTGTTCCTGAGCAACTCATTTAACCCTGTTTGCCTCAGTTTCCTCATCCGCAAGATGATCTGGAGAAGGAAATTGAAAACCACTCCAGTATCTTTGCTAAGAAAACCTCAAATGGGGTCATGAAGGGTCATATACAACTGAAACTCCAAACGACAATACATTTGTTGAGTTGTGAGAAGGCCTGGGCTCTAGTTCCAACTCTACCAGTTATTAGCCATGTGACCTTGAACAAGTACTTAAGCTTCTCTTTTCCCTTATCTATAAAATGAAGATGATAGTATTTCTGCTATTCACCTCCTAATGTAACCATGAAGATTAAATCAAGTAATATACTTAAGTGCTTTGAAATTATTAAGTAATTCATAATGAAGTACTATTAATACTTTATTAATAGCTTACCATTATATGGGACCATAAGTTTTATAAAATGTCTTCTTCCTTACAATTACATAAGTATGATAATTAGTATTCCATTTTATAGATGAGGAAACTGAGCTTCAAAGAAGCTAAGGAACTCATTGGATGTTCTCGTTACTGGAAATGGATTCCCCGTGCCAGATCCTCCCTGATTCAAATTGACAAGTTTTGAGCAGGATCAGGTTGGCCTTGGCAAAAACTGGTCACCAGTATTGATACTTAATAATAATAATAGGTAGCACTCACATAGCACTTTAAGATTTGCAAAGAGAGATACACACACACACACACATATATACATATATACATATACATATGTATAAATGTGTGTGTGTGTGTGTGTGTGTGTGTGTGTATCTTCATTTGATTTTTCACTCTGTGAAGTAGACTCTAATATTATTCTCATTTCATAGATAAGACTGAGGCTCTGGGAGATTAAATGATTTGCCTGAGGTCAAATAGCTAGTAAACGCCTGAAGGAGGATTTGAACTCAAACTTTCTCGAATCCAAGTTCAGCATTTTTTGCACTGTTCCACCTATCTGCCCCATGATTATACTGTCTCCCACCTCTTATCCCCATTCAGATAATGTTTAATGAGAAATTTGATTTCTCTTCTTTTCTGAATAGTGCCTCCAGAAAACTGTTTGGATGCTCCTCAGTGATTGTAGTACTTTCAGGGATTGTGAAAAGCATACTTAACCAATTTACATTGCAGTGCCTTGTAAGCATTTAATCATAGACAAAATGGCAGAGAAGCATTAGTTTATATTGCTTCAGGTACAATCGTGCCCTCAGAACACTGATGTAGAATCTTGCTTTGGAATGGCCTTTGTATTCCCCATTTAAAAAAAAAAACAGACCCCACTGAGCTTTGTGTGCCTTCCTTCCATCTAAGAGTCTTTTCCTCAAAATTCACTCAGACGTCTGTCTATTTTATGATCTCTGACCATGTGTAAGAATGTGAGTTTTATGTTAACATTTTCAATTATAATTGCTCACTTACATTTTTCAGTATAATGCAAGCTCCTTGAGAATGAGGGCTGTCTTTGTAAACTTTGTCTAGACCTAAAAGGGGCCCCATAGTAAGTACTTAAGAAGTATCCAATGATTGATTAAGGCAGCTAGGTGGAGACGGGAGATTCATCTTTCTGAGTTCAAATCTGGCCTCAAACACTAGCTGTGTAACCCTGGACAAGTCACTTAACCCTGTTTCCCGCAATTACCTCATCTGCAAAATGAGCTGGAGAAGGAAATTACAGACCACTCCAGTATCTTTGCCAATAAAAATCCAAATAGGATCATGAAGAGTTAGATACAACTGAACCACAACAATGGTTGATTTCTTACTTTGCCTATCAATTGAGAAGAAATGTTGCTGAAAAGCAGAAAATGTACATTAGAGGAAAATAATGAACTAGTAGATTTTTTGTTGTATTTGGTATTAGCTACTGTAATAAAAAAAAAACCCAATATCTTTTAGTTTTCCTTTTGGAGTTTCTCTATTCTAGGTAGCTGATAAGGCTTCTCAAGGGGGTACTAGTCTTTAGTAAATTTGCTTGTGATTTTTATCCCCGAGAGATAATTTGAAATGATGTTAGAATTATTAATCTACTATTAAGAACACTGAAGTGAAGATATTGAATTATGCACTTGGCATAGTTGAGCATAGCATATAGAAAAATGTTATGTCTCCTGGGTAAGTCTTCAGTAAACATTGAGAATATTTACCAAGAATGTCTTTTTTTTTTTTCAGAAAAGAGTAGGAACTGGAAAGTCAGAGTTACCAATGTGGAAAATTGAATGGGAGGGGGGGAATGTGAATTGAAGGTATTTATTAAATATGGTAATAATTATTCTGATAGCAAAAAATGAAGAGGAATTATGAAGTCTCTTGTTGAGGGTAAAAGAGGAGAGTGTAACAGTGAGCTTGAGGCATAACATCAAAGATGCGAAGATCTTGAGAACTGATCCACTGGCTTCCTGGCAAATGGAGGAAGAAGTGGAAGCAGTGTCAGATTTTATATTCTTGGGCTCAAAGATGACTGCAGATGGTGACTGCAGCCATGAAATTAAAAGACACTTGCCCCTTGGAAGAAAAGTTATGGCAAATCTGGACAGCATACTAAAAGTGGAGACATTACCTTGCTGACAAAGATCCATATAGTCAAAGCTGTGGTTTTTCCAGTAGTAATGTATGGCTGTTAGCGCTGGACCACAAGGAAAACTGAGTGCTGCAGAATCAATGCTTTTGAATTCTGATGCTGGAGAAAACTGAGAGGTCCTTGTACAATGAGGAGGTCAAATCAGTCAATACTTACAGAAATTAATTCAGGCTACTCACTAGATGGCCAAATACTGACATTGAAGCTTAAATACTTTGACTATATAATGAGAAGATGAGACTCATTAGAAAAAACAGCCTGATGTGGGAAAGTTTGAAGGCAAAAGGAAAAAGGGATGGCAGAGGATTAGATAGATGGTGTCACTTAGTATCATGGAAACAATGAACATGACCTTGGACAGACTTTGAAAGATAGTGGAGTTGATAGAAGGGCCTGGTGTGTTCTTGTCTACTGGGTCATGAAGAGTCAGACAGGACTGAATGATTAAACAATAACATTTATGGGATATGTCTGAATTACTATTTGCCACTGTTGATTTTCAGGAAAAATATACGATATTGTATGGCTTAACATGCATTCCTATTGTGTCGTTATGATACCAAAACACATAGAAGAAAGGGGGGAGGGGGAGTTTAATCTACAGATTTGGCTACTCAATAAAAATAGTTCACATTTGCATAGCATTTTAGTTAAGGAAACTATTTTTTTTCAAAGTAACCTTGTGAAGTAGGCAGTTTCCATTTTATTTATGAGGAAAATGAAGCCCAGAGAGATTAAATGACTGTCCATGATTATAGAGTTAATAGATGTAAGAGTTAGGTCTTGAAAACAGACTTCTTAAGTCTAGGCCCAGTACACTGTACCTTGCCTTTGCACAATGCTGTAGGCATCCCAACATATTGGTGTATATTTATTATCTCATTTAAGTCCCACATAAACAATATAAGGTAATTATTCAGTTTGCAGCTGAGGATACTGACTTACAGAGAAATCAAGAAATTTGCCACACTAGTGTTCTTCAATTACACTACACTGTTTATCATTATTTCATTTCTTAAAATGAAAAACACATACATACACACTAAGATTATTAGATTTCTAGATATTGTGGAAATTTTCTATCTGCCAGGCTTAGGTGTTCCTTTTTTTTTTCTTTTTTAATATAAATTTGTTCAGTCAAGTTTGACTCTTCATGATCATGTGGACCATAGCATGCCGGATTCTTCTATGCTCCACTACCTCTCTAAGTATGTTCAAGTTCATATTCATTATTTCCATGGTACTATCTATCTAGCTCATCCTCTGCTGTCCCCTTTCCCTTTTGCCTATAATTTTTCCTAACAAGAGGGTCTTTTCTAATGAATCCTATTTTCTTATGTAGCCATAGTATTTAAGCTTCAGCTTCAGTATTTGACCTTTCAATAAATAGCCACCTAGCTGACCCTAAATACAAATACTGAGTTTATATTGAAGAAACATACATAGAAAAGATTAATTGACTTCTTATTTTGTCTTTTCTATTCTTAGTAAGTGTTGGGATCTTTAAAGTTTTAAAGTATGATAATTATTTCTAATCAGTAACTTCTCTGTGTATGCCATCTGTTGTAAGGTGATTTTATAGAAAAATCATAACAAGTTTCTAATAAATATAATGTTCCTCTTTTCTTTGATTAGTGTATAAGGTTTAAGACTAAATGCTTTATCTCACAGTAGTGATCTTTACCATATTGTAAGCTGTATTTTGTCAGATTTCTGTCTGACTGTATGTCTGTCTATCTATTTCTGGGGCAACTAGATGGCAAAGTGAATAGAGGATCAGCCTGGAGTTGGGAAGACTTGAATTCAGATTTGAGTTTCAGACATTTACTAGTTGTGTGCCCCTGGGCAAGTCATTTAATCTCTATTTGCTTCAATTTCCTCATCTCTAAAATGGAGATTATAATAAGACCTACCTTCCAAAGTTGTGAAGATGATATGAGATAATAATTGTAAAGTTCTTGTCATAGTTCCTGGCATGTAGTAAGTTATATAAAATATTAGTGATTATTCTTAATTATTATAACCTCATTCATAGTCTTATATACATATTTATATATATATTCATAAACATGTATATATAGCAATCAGATGACTATATTTATATAATATATCTATGTGGATACACAAGTTTATATATATATATAGACACAGTGATTTGATTGCACAAAAACACTACAATTTTCTTATCTTTATTGTCTTAGATTGCTGTTAACAAAACTATTTTTTTCAAAGTAACCCTGTGAAGTAGGCAGTTTCCACTTTATTTCTGAGGAAAATGAGGCCCAGAGAGATTAAATGACTTTGTTTATATGTAATTAAATTTATTCATCAAAATGATTCACTCTTCCAAATTGTACATTTTTATTTTATTTACATAATATGTTCCCATATCTGGAACTACACTATTATTCTATTCAGTTATTAAATTATTCTCTTAAAAGCAAAGGGATCAACATTTTGGAGCCAGTCAAAGCTGACAGTCTGTTGATCTGCAGAGTGGGTGCCATTTAATTTTTCCATTGTAGTAAATGACTTTTGCAAGTACCATTAATTCTGAAACTAGGTTACTGAAATTTATTTGCTCACTGGAGGCTTAGCATTATAGACTATAGCATTATAGTTTTTTTCTAAACTAGTAATTTGAAATTGCATTCATAAAAGAAGAAGTGTTAGTAGATGCAATTCAAGAAATTGGTTTTCTGTGTCTATCACAGTGAGTGATTAGTGACATTGTTGGCAGTATTGGCATTGCAGACAGTCTTTCTAAACTAGCATTTTGAAATTACATTTATGAAAGAAGGGCTAGTAGATAACGTTTAAAAAATTTGGTTTTGTGTGTCTATCATGACAAATGATTAGTGACTTTGTTAGTTCATTCAATTATTCTTGGTTTCTCTGCTGGGAATGCCAAATAATGATCTTAATTAGTGCCAGTGAAGATGTGAGTTTTGTGGTGGGAACATTTGTGCATTAACAATGATTGAAATGGGGGCAGCAAGGTGGCACAGTGGGTAGAGCACCAGCCCTAAAGTCAGGAAGACCCCAGTTCAAATCCAGCCTCAGACATTTGACACTTACTAGCTATGTGACCCTAGGCAAGTCACTTAACCCTATTGCTTAGCCAAAAAAAAAAAAAGAGATGGAAATAAAAACTCCTATTACTTTGGTTCAAAAACTGATTAGCAGATGACAACTTGAAATAACAATTTAAGTGATTCAAATTTTGGACCATGCAATTTAGATATGATGCTGTTCACATGTAGTTACCAATTGCCTAGTCTCTTCCAATACCCAGGTTCTCTTCAATGAGTTTGTAATGGTTTAGAACTAACACTCAGACTGATAGCATTATACATATTTTGGAAGTTTTCTTTTTCTGTTTTAGAAGCTATGTAATATATACATATATGTATATATATAGATAGATAGATAGATAGATAGATAGTTATATCTAATTTAGGACTTATTTTAATCAAAATATATATTGAAAAATCATAGTGCTATTTGAAATGTTAATGCATATCTCAACGGTACTACCAAGAACTAGGAATATTTTTTGCTGTTAATTATTCATGATTCTCTAATTGTAATAAGTCTAAAATGTAAGTCTATGCATACTTAAATATACATGTTTTCCAGTCATCTCCTTGTCATGCTGCCAGAATACTAGTATCCTTTTCCTTCTCCCACTCTAACTCAGACTCCCAGCCCTGAGAACCTGAGACCCCTAAGAGTCTTATTAGTAAACTTTCACCTTATCTTCCCAGGGTCTACCAGCCCACTACAGAGTTATCTCCAGTTTTTGTCTCTGCATACATAATCTCTGTTCTACACTCCCTGTATTTATTATTTTTAATTGTTAGAATATAAGTGGGAGGAGCCAAGGTGACAGAGAGAAGCTAAGAAATTCCCTGAGGGAGACCCAGTTTTCCCTTGGAAACACATTAAACCAAGACTCTAAATGGATTCTGGAGTGACAGAACCCACAAAAAGATGCAGTGAAAAAGTTATCCAGCTTAAGATAACTTAGAAGGACTTCAGGAAAGGTCTGTGTCACTTGGGTGAAAGGGAGAACAGCTCAGCCCAGTGCTGGGTGTGTCCAGGCAAGCCAGTGGGAGGCTCATATCCACAGAATGTATCACCAACCACTGCCCCATGGTCCTGGCTCAGCAGGCTGGTGGCACAGCAGGCCAGTTGTGAGACCTCTGGCCCCAGGGAAGAAAGCAAATTGTCAGTCCTGGAACCCCAGCACAACAGGCACAATTAGGCCTGACTGCTAGTCCATTGGGCAAGCTGCCAGCATCTGAGGCTCTGCTGTGGAAAGCCAGTAACCAGGACCCTGGTCCCCAGAACAAGAAGCTAGGGACAGTGCCCCCTGTGTCCCAGGAGCAGAGCTCAATTCTAAAAAAATGAGCAAAACAAAATAAGCCCTGACTATAGAAAGCTACTATGGTAACAGGAAGATCCAAACACCAACTCAGAAGGGGAATGCAATGTCAAAATGACTGCACAATGAAGTCACCAATTGGAATATGACTTGGTCTCAAGCCCAAAAAGTACTCTTGGAAGAGCTCAAAAAGGATTTAAAAAATCAGGCAAGGGGCAGCTAGGTGGTGCAGTGGGTAGAGCTCCAGCCTTGGAGTCAAGAGGACCTGAGTTCAAATTCAGCCTCAGTCACTTGATACTAGCTGTGTGATCCTGGGCAAGTCACTTAACCCCAATTACCTCTCCAAAAAGCACAAGAAAAAAATCAGGTAAGACAGGTAAAACAAAACTTGGGAAAAGAAATGAGTTATGTAGGAGAATTATAAAAAAAAAAGTCAACAGCTTGAAAAAGGAAGCACCAAAATTGACTGAAGAAAACAACTCCTTAAAAAATAGAATGGGCCAAATTAAAAAAGAAAGTCAAATTTCTTTAAAGTAAAATTGACCAAATGGAAAAGGAGGTGCAAAAGCTCACTAAAGAAAATAATTCCCTAAAAATTATAATTGCGCAAGTGGAAACTAATGACTCTAAGAGACATCAATAATCAATAAAACACTCAAAAGAATGGGGAAAAAAAGAAGAAAATGTAAAATACCTCATTGGAAAAACAACTGACCTGAAAATAGATCCAGGAGAGATAATTTAAGAATAGTAATTCTTAAACTACCTGAAAAGTCATGATCAAAAAAGAGCCTGGATAGCATCTTTCAGGACATTATCAAGGAAAACTGCCTTGATATCCTAGAACCAAAGGACAAAATGTCATTGAAAGAATCCACTGATCACCTCCTGAAAGACATCTCAAGATGAAAAGTTCAAGGAATGTTGCAGCCAAATTCCAGAATCATCAGGTCAAGAAACAAACACTACAAGCAGCCAGAAAGAAACAATTCAAATATCAAGGACCCACAGTCAGGATTACATAAGACTTAGCAGCTTCAACATTAAAGGATCAAAGGGTTTGGAATAGGATATTTCAAAAGTCAAAGGAGATTGGATTACAACCAAAAATCAACTGCCCAGAATAATTGAGCATAATCTTCCAGGATAAAAGACGGACATCCAATGAAATAGAGGACATCCAAATTTTCCAAATGAAAAGACTAGAGCTGAACAGAAAATTTGATCTTCAATATAAGACTTGAGAGAAACATAAAAACATAAACAGAAAAGAAAAAGAAAAAAAAGTATGTTATTCAATAAGGTTAAACTGTTTAGAACCCCACATTGGATCCCTACTTGTAACTCTTGAGAACTGTATCTCTGTTAGGGCAATTAGAAGGAGGATACACAGACAGAAGGTATAGGTATAAGTTGATTTTGGTGAAATGATATAAAAATTAGGGAGTGAAATAAAGGATAGTATTGGGAGAAAAGGGAAGGGGGAGGCAGAATTGAGTAAATTACATCACATGAAGAGGTATAAAAGACCTATTACAGTAAAGGGAAAGAAGGAAGGGGGAGTAAACATAGTTTGAACCTTACTCCCATTAGATTTGGTTGAAAGAGGGAATAACATAGACACTCAGGTGTAGAAAATCATCTTCCCTTATAGGGAAATAGGAGGGTAAAGGGGAAAGAAAAAGGAAGGGAGGGCACTGATATAAGGTAAGGGAGAAGGGAGGGCAGAAGTAAGAGGGGAAAGGTGAAAGATGCAGGGGAGGGATGATAGAAGAGAAGGTATATTGAGGGAGGTGGTGGTCAGAAGCAAAACACAGATAAGGAGGGAAAGGATGAAAAGAGAGAAAAAGTATAAAGGGGGGGAATAGGATGGAGGGAAATACACAGTTAATAATCATAACTGTGAATGAGATGAACTCATAACATGGAAGCAGAAGGCAGAGTAGATTAAAAACCAGAATCCTACAATATGTTGTTTAAAAGAAACATGTTTGAAGCAGAGAGATACACACAGAATAAAGGTAAAAGACTGGAGTGGAATATATTATGCTTCAGCTGGAATAAAAACAAATAAATAAAGCAAGGGTAGCAACCCTGATCTCATACAAAGCAAAAGCAAAAATAGATCTAATTAAAAGAGATAAGGAAGAAAACTACATCTTGCTAAAAAGGTACCATAGACAATGAAGTAATATCAACACTAAATATATGTGCACCAGGTGGTATAGCATCCAGATTGTTAGAGGAAATGTTAAGGGAGTTACAGGAAGAAATAAACAGCAAAACTAGGCTAGTGGGGGACCTCAAACTCCCCCTCTAAGAACTAGATAAATCAATTACAAAATAAACAAGAAAGAAGTTCAGGAGGTGAATAGAATTTTAGAAAAGTTAGATCAGTGGAGAAAATAGAAATATACCTTTTTCTCAGTGGTACATGGCATCAACAAAAAAAATTTGACCATGTATTAAAGCATAAAAACCTGACAATCAAATGCAGAAAGGCAGAAATACAAAATGCATCCTTTTCAGTTAAAGATGCAATAAAAACTATGTGAAATAAAGGGCCATGGAAAGATAGACTAAAAATTAATTGGAAACTAAATAACCAAATCCTAAAGAATGGGTGGCTCAAACAACACATCATAGCAATAATAATTTCATCAAAGAGAATGAAAATGAGACAACATACAAAAACTTGTGGAAGGTATCCAAAGCAGTTCTCTGGGGAAATTTTATATCTCTAAATGCTTACCTGAATAAAATGGAGAAAGAAGAGATCAATGAATTGTGCATGCAATTAAAAATGCTAGAAAAGGAGCTAACTAAAAATCCCTAATTAAGTAACAAAGTAGAAGTTTTGAAAATCAAAGGAGAGATTAATAAAATTGAAAGTGAGAAAACTATTTAACTAATAAGTAAAACTAAGCAATTTTTATTTAAAAATAAAATAGTTAAATCTTTGGTGAATTTGATTTTAAAAAAGAAGAAAATCAAAGTAGCAGTATTAAAAATGAAAAAGGTGAATTCACCACCAATGAAGAGGAAATTAAAGCAATAATTAGGAGCTATTTTGTCCAACTGTATGCCAATAAATCTGACAATCTAAGCGAAATAGATGACTATTTATAAAAATATAAGTTGTCCAGATTAGCAATAGAGGACATATAATACTTAACCCCATTTTGGAAAAAGAAATTGAATAAGCCATCAATGAACTCCCTAAGAAAAAATCTCCAGAAAGGGAGAGGTAGAATGGGGTAAATTATCTCACATAAAACAGATAAGAAAAGACTTTTAGAGTGGAGGAGAAATGGGGGGAAGGTGAGAGAGAATGAGTGAATCTTATTCTCATCGGATTTGGCTTAAGGAGAGAATAACATACACACTCAATTGGGTATGGAAATCTATTTGACCCTACAGAAAATGGGGGGGGGAAGGGGACAAGAGAGCAGGAGGATGATAGAGGGGAGGGCAGATTGGGAGAGGGGGTAATCAGAAGCAAACACTTCTAAGTAGGGACAGGGTCAAAAGAGAGAATAGAATAAATGGAGGTGGGATAGGTTGAAGGGAAATATACTTAGTTTTTCACAACATGACTACTATGGAAGTGTTTTTGCATGACTACACAT
>NW_020954569.1:16715673-16788731 GCF_900497805.2 Vombatus ursinus
CAATTGGGTATGGAAATCTATTTGACCCTACAGAAAATGGGGGGGGGAAGGGGACAAGAGAGCAGGAGGATGATAGAGGGGAGGGCAGATTGGGAGAGGGGGTAATCAGAAGCAAACACTTCTAAGTAGGGACAGGGTCAAAAGAGAGAATAGAATAAATGGAGGTGGGATAGGTTGAAGGGAAATATACTTAGTTTTTCACAACATGACTACTATGGAAGTGTTTTGCATGACTACACATCTATAACCTGTATCAAGTTGCTTGCCTTCACAATGAGGGTGGGTGGGGAGGGAGGAAGGGAGAAAATTTGGAACCCCAAATTTTAAAAACAATAGATAAAAAAAAGTTTTTGCATGCAACTGGGAAATTATATATACAGGAAATGGGGCATAGAAATCTATCCTGCCCTACAGGAAAATTGAAGGGGAAGGGGATAAAAGAAGGAGAGGAGAGATAGAAGGGAGGGCAGATTAGGGGTATTCAGAATGCATGCCATTTTGAGGTGGGGGGAGGGATGAGATGGGGAGATAATTTGGAACTCAAAATCTTGTGGAAGTGAATGTTGAAAACTAAAAATAATAAAGTAATTTAAAAAAAAAAGAAAAGAAAAAAATCTCCAGGGCCAGATGAATTTACAAATGAATTCTACCAAATATTTAAAGAACAATTAATCCCAATACTATATAAACTATTTGTAAAAATAGGTAAAGGAGTCCTACCAAACTCCTGTTATAACAAAAAAAAAAAATATGGTGCTCATACCTAAACCAGGAAGAGACAAAATAGAAAATTGTAGACAAATTTCCCTAATAAATATTGATGCAAAAATTTTAAATAAAATATTAGCAGATAGATTACAACAATTTATCATCAGGATAAAACATTGTGACCAGGTGGGATTTATACCAGAAATACAGGGCTGGTTCCATAATAGGAAAGGAAAATATCAGCTTAATTGACCATATCCATAACAAAATTAACAGAAATAATATGATTATCTCAATAGATGCAAAAAAAGTTTTTTAACAAAATACAACACCCATTCCTATTAATACTAGAGAGCATAAGAATAAATGGAGTTTTCCTTAAAATGATAAATAGTATCTAAAACCATCAGCAAGCATCTGTAATAGGGATAAGCTAAAAGTATTCCCAGTTAGATGAGGGGTAAAACAAGGAAGTCCATTAGGACCACTATTATTCAATATTTACTAGAAATGTTAGCATTAGCAAAAAAAAGAAGAAGAAAAAAGTGGAAGGAATTAGAACAGGCAGTAAGGATATAAAGCAATTATCCTTTGCAGATGATCTGTTGGTATACTTAGAGAACCCTAGAGAATCAACTAAAAAACTACTTGAAGCAATGAATAGCTTTAGCAAAGTTGCATGATATAAAAGAAACCCACATATATACATGCATGTATATATATATATATATATATATATATATGTATACTCTCTCTCTTCATAGATATTTATAACCAACAAAGCTGAGCAGCAAGAAAGAAATTCCATTTAAAATAACTGTAGATAATATAAAATACTTGGAAGTCTATTTGCCAAAACAAACCCAGGAACTATGTGAACACAATTGCAAAACACTTTTCACACAAGTAAAGTGATATCTAAACAATTAGAAAAATATCAATTGTTCATGGGTAGGCTGAACTAATATGACAAAAATGTCATTGCTACCTAATTTACTTATTTGGTACTATACTAATCAAACTAACAAAAACCCATTCATAGGGCTAGGAAGAACCATAACAAAATTCCTCTGGAAGAACAAAAGGTCAAGAATATCAAAGGAATTAATGAAAAAATGCAGAAGAAAGTGGCTTAACCATACCAGATCTAAAACTATATTAAAAAATGGCAATCATGGAAACTATTTGGTACTTGCTAAAAAATAAGTGGTAAATCAGTGGGATAGGTTATGTACATAAGGCACAGTAATAAATGACTATAGTAATCTACTATTTAATAAATGTAAAGACTCCAGTTTCTGGGGTAAGAACTCACTATCTGACAAAAACTGTTAGGAAAACTGGATAAATAGTGTGGCAGAACCTAGGCATAGACCAACATCTCACACTGTATATCAAGATAAGGTCAAAATGGATATATGATTTAGATATACAGGGTGATACCATAAGCAAATTAGGAGAGCAAGAAATAGTATACCTGTCAGATCTATGGAGAAGGGAAGAATTTATGACCAAACAAGAGATAGAAGACATAATGAAATGCAAAATGGATAAATTTTAAAAAAGTTTTTGCATAAATAAATCCAAAGCAACCAAGATTAGAAGGGAAACAAAAAGCTAGGAAACAATTTTTATAGCCAGTATTCTGATAAAGGCCTCATTTTTCAAATATATAGGGAACTGAGTCAAATTTTTAAGACTATAAGTCATTCCTCAATTAACAGATGGTCAAACAATATGAACGGGTAATTTCCAGAGGAAGAAATTAAAGCTGATACAGTGATATGAAAAAAAATACTCTAAATCACTTTTGATTAGAGAAATGTGAATTAAAATAACTGAGATACCACCTCATACCTATCAGATTTGCTAATATGACAGGAAAGGAAAATGATAAATATTGGAGAAGATATAGGAAGACTGGAACAGTAATGCATTGTTGGTGGAGTTGTGAATTGATCCAATCATTCTGGAGAGCAATTTGGAACTATGCCCAAAGGGCAATCAAACTGTACATATCCTTTGATCCAGCAATACCACTAATATGTCTGTATCCCTAAGAGATCAAATAAAATGGAAAATGACCCATATGCAGAAAAATATTTATAGCTGCTCTTTTTGTGGTAGCAAAGAATTGGAAATTGAGGGGATGCTCATCAATTGTGGAATGGCTGAACAAGTTGTGGTATATGAATGTAATGGAATACTATTGTTCTATAAGAAATGATGAGTAGGTGAATTTCAGAAAAACCTGTACTGATGCTGAATGAAGTGAGCAGAACTAGAACATTGTACACAGTAATAGCAACATTGTGTGATGATCAACTATGATAGACTTAGCTTTTTTCAGCAATACAATGATCCAAGAGAATTCCAAAAGACTTTGATGGAAAATGCCATCCATATTCAGAGAAACAACTATGGAATCTGAATGCAGATTGAAGCATACTATTTTCCCTTTTTTTTTCTTTCTCATTATTCCCTTTTGTTCTGAGTCTTCTTTCACAACATGACTAATGTGGAAATATGTTCAACATGGCCCTTGCTTTACATATCTATAAAAATAACAACATTTGGTGGATGGTATGTAATGGTGTTTCTAACTCTGAAATTCTATTTTATTTCACTAGGAAATAATTCATTTTTAAATTTTGTGTTTAAACAATACTAATTCTATGGTCATCTATATGTGCTTTCCATCTAACCCTGCTGGTTCCTAGAATATATACATGCATACATATATTATGTGTGTGTGTGTGTGTATACATATGGTATGGTACGTATATATGTGTGTGTATACAAACACATGCATATAATAATATCCATAAGGATGATTAGAAAATGCTTTTTGTTCATGAAAATAATTAACTTTCATTATTTGAAGCTATTCACAAAAAAAGTATTGTACTGTGTTGTAGGAACAGTATCCTGATTATGGGGTATACAAGATGTTCCAGCAGTGCTAGTACCTCCAGTGTGACTTACCAAGTCGTTTTCAGGGCTGCTACCTTTGGTATCCACCTTTCACCCAACTTTCACCTATGACTAAAAAGTTGTCACAGCCACGCTCTGGTAAACTGTTTTGGCACATTGGCTAAACCAGATTGAGGTTTACCAACAGTCTTCAAACCCATCCATGAGTTGGGGGATGCCTACCCTAAGCGTGTGAAGACTTCCCCTGGAAGAAAAAATTGTTCCAAAGGCCATTAAGGCAGCTAAAGCAGGGGCTGTGGAGTGCTTTGAGCTTGGCTAAACATCAAAGACACAAAGATCTGCATAAAGACACTGCATCCTGAGCCATCACCACTCATCTTGATTTTTGTCTTATTAAATTTCAATGACTCTGGAAGAGAGAGAGAGGCTGACAACTTTGGGAAACTCTTCCTCACTTAAATCCAATTCACTGACAAGTCAAGACATCACCCAGTGATATCATTAGTCATCTTTGAAAATGAAGGACAAACAACAACAACAACATCAGGGTTATGGACTAAAATGGGGGGTATTCAATAAATATATATTATGTGTTTCTATGTGAAGACTATTACACTAGACTTTGAAAATATCAAAATTAAAACAAACAAAAACAGGAGCTGATAATCTTGCCAAAAATTACAACATACATATATATAGCCATTATACATAACTGATGATCACAAATACCTGAGGGCTTTATGGAAGAGATCACATCTGAACTTGGCCTTCAAAGAGAGGCAGAATTTCACTGATTAGAGGTAGACATGAATGTATTAGAATAAGGATTTTATACAAGGCTGGGAAAGGAAAACAAACAGTCCAGGGAAATGGGGGGAGTACTTAGAGTGAATTTATCCAAATCAGCAGATGGGGGATTTAAAGTTTAGATTCCAGTATATAGTCAGAACTATGAACCTGATCTAACTAAACCAGAACTAAAAATCCAAAGTTATAGGTCATGAGGTAAAGGAGTCTGGGGGGGGACAGTGAGAAGGGATGAGGGCATATACAAAAGTATAATGAAAGGAATAGACAGTGCCTAGGGATATCTATTATTTTGTCAACTAAGTCATTCTTTTTTTTTTTCCCACAGTTTTGTGCTTACAAAATCACAGAATCCCAAAGTTGGGAAGGGCCTCAAAGGTCATCCAGTCCAACCAGAGGGCAAGAAAACCCTTATGATAAACAATCAGAATGGTCATCCAGCCTCTTCCTGGAGAAATCCAGGGATGCAGAACTCATCACCTCCTAAGGTAGCCCATTCCACTTTTGTATTTTTTAAATTATTTTAAACTTATATACACAAAAAGAAAAAGAAATAAACTTAAATACAAAATAAGAAAAGAAAAAAAAGCATTGCCATATGCACAGCAGAACGTGAGAGGATTCAAAATATACAGCAATGAATTTCCATTTCAAGAAAGGCTACATAAGAAATAATACACATTATGTTCAGAACTGTCTATCTTTTCTTTGCCTCCTTGTAAGTTTTCTTTTGTTCTCTGTTGTGTACTTTTTACTTTGTTCTTTTATTCCCTCTTCCTCCTCCCCCCCAAGAAGGCTACAATTAAGCATGGATATGTGTGTGTATGTGTGTGTATGTGTATGTTCCCATATACATGTATATACACATATATGTACATTTAGATATTTATAATCACACTTATATATAGACGCATACATTTATATGCATCTATGTAAGACCATACTATATTTGTTTGTCTTCTGTTTCTCTGAGGGTAACATTTTTATAAGTCCAAGTCTTTCCATATTTTTCTAAGTCCACCAACTTATCATTTTCTACACCACAGCAATATTCTGACCTTATGCTATTTAGTTATTTTAAATAGTCTAAAACAATATCAATTTATATGGCTGACCTATAGTGTCGCTTTCCCATTTTTCTCTTTTGATTAAATCTCTTTTGGCTTTAACTTTGTCTGAGATAATGACTACTATCCCTGCCTTTTTTTCCCTAATAAATTCTACTCCTGATCTTTATTTTGTTTGTGCATATCTCTTATTTCCTATCCCTCCTCTTATTTACCTCTATACACTACTTTGCCCTCCTATTACTTAACTTATTCCCCCCTTTAAAAGATCCCTTCCTTACACTGTCCCCCCCACCCTTTTCCTCTTACTTTCTTGTTTCTCTCTGAATTTAGAAGACTTTTATAACCTTCCAAATATATATGTTATTCTCTCTTTATTCCATTCCCATTAATCTAGACATCCTTCTATAACCCTTTTATCCTATTCTCCCATCCTCTTATAAATTTGGAAGACTTTTATTCCCTTCTAAATGTATATATTTTTGTCTTTAACTCAGATCTGATATGAATAGGGTTCCTTCTAAAAATCTCTCTCTTATTCTCTCCCCCTTCCCTATTCCCTTAGCCTTTTATTTCTTCCTGAATTTAGAAGACTTTGTACCCTTCTAGATACATATGTATTATTTCCTCTTTAACCAATTCCCAATAAGAGTAGGGGTCCAGAACTACCAGCCATCCTCCCCAACTAATTCCTCTGTGTCAATTCTTCCTCTTGCACCTCATTTGTATAAGATAGTTACTTTTTTTACCTTTTCCTAAACTGTTTTACTTTTTAATCACATATTCAGCACTATCCCAATCTTTCTTTCAAACTATCCAATTACTAATAACAATCTTAGACATACATTTCTACTTTTCCTCACATAAAAAGTAAATAGTTTGTCCTTATTGAGACCCTTTTTGCTTCAGTATCCTCTCAGAAGATGAACCTTGGTTTTCTCTATCCCCATAGTATTTTCTGTAGTTGGGTTCTTTGTCCTTTGCCCACTCATTTTTTTTTTTATTCATAGCAGCTTACTATTGTAATTACCTATAGTGCTGGGTTGTGGGGAATAGTGCTTCTGGCTTCACATCTTCCTTCAGTTCTCTCCTCTGGCCTACAACCAAAACCAAGAACTCTGCCCTCCTGTAAATGCCCACAGTCAGCAGATCCTCCACCATGCTGCTTCTGCACTCACCAGATGTGTGCTGGTTCATTCTCGCCCAGGGCCACCTCTCAGCAGCCCAGCTGGGCCTGTCATCTCTTATCAGCAGATATTCCCTCTATCTTCCCCGACTCAGATTCCTGACTCCTCATACTGTCCACGAAGGGAAAATTCCTGTGAGTGGGACTGAGGCTACCTCCCAACCCAGCTAGCCCCAGGCTCACCACCTGCTGTTTCATTGGAATTACCCTGGAGGTATTACACTTCACAGAGACCAAACCTAGGTCCTGGGATTTTTCTTGGGATCTTCTCTGGTTGTCCCAGGAGGACCACTATTCTGCCCCAATGCTTGTTTATTTTTACCACTCTATGTTCACCCTGAGGTGTTATTTTGTCTTATTTGTGGGCAAAATCTGGAAAACTTGGAATTTTCTGACCTACTCCATCTTCCCAGAATCCTCATAAGTCATTCATTTTTTAAGGTATGTCTTTGGAGAGGAGTCAATAGTTAGATCAGGAAGGTACAGTGGAAAGATAAGTGTCTCTGAAGTGCAGAGTATTAGGATTCAAGTCTTACCTCCCTTATCTTTCCTAAGCCTTAGCTTCCTGATTTGTTGAAAGAGGGAGCTGGTCTGGACCAGTGGTACCAAATCCAATAGAATTAGGGGCCGCTAAAAAGTACATTAGTATTTTTGTGGGCCACATATTAACTTAGAAAACCATATATTAATATTATTTATGTCATATTGTACTTCTAGTTATTTGTTAAATATTACCCATCACATCTTAATCTGGTTCAGGCCACACTCAGGAGTGTCGTGAGCTCCATGTGGCACATTGGCCATATGTTTGACACCCCTAGTCTAGATGGTCTCTGAAGTCTTTTCCAATACTAAATCTATGATTCTAGGAACCAAGTGATGAAACAAGCTTACAACAGAAAAGAAGTAAATGAAATAATTTAAAATAATACTAAAATGTCTCATTAGTCACATTGTGATTTCTACGATGTCACAATTATCTTTTGAAAAGTAGACAAATACATGGAATAAACAAGATCTATGTAGATAAATAATATATTACTCTTCTATAAACTTAGAAGTGTCACATGTCACTGTGTCATATTGGATTTGCATTTATCTTTTTATGTAGATATCTTGACTCTGCAACTTGAATGTCCCCCTAGCATACAGGGACTGTGCCTTAAACTTTTTTTTTTTTTGTTAGCATCTAACATAATGCCCCATATACAATAGGTGCTCAATAAAATTTTTACAATTCTCTATGTCCATACATAAGCACTTCCATCAAAATATGAGTATATGGATAGAGCATTCCTATACCTAATGACAATACACAAAAATGCTAAATATTTTAGCAATTCAGTAAGTATTAAGCAAATACTGTGTGCTTGATGGTGTAGGGGGGACACAAAAGCAGTAGAAGGCAGAACATACATAAAACAACTTGATAGCAATATAGGAAAGTAGTATTAGTTATTCAATTATATGACAGACTATATATATATATTTTAAGAATATAGAAAAAGAAAAGATTATTTAGAATTAGAATATTAAGTCATTCTCTTATTTCAGTCATTGAGATATTTTGTATCATATAGATTAAGTATTCAGGTAATGGAATTTTTCTCCATTCATTCATTAATTTTTCCTGTCTCTTTATCCATTTATTTAATATCATACCCAAGGCACTGTTATTAAGTTACTAAGGGAAATATTACAATGGTAAGTAAAACTTGTCCCTTGCCATCAAGCAGTTTATAATCTAATAGGAGACGATGCTTTGGTTTGTGGATACGACTGATTGAAGGAAGCATTTTAAAACATTAAAATGTAGTTAGAATTATTGTAAATGAATATTTAAACTTGAAGGAATGAAATTATTTGAAATATATTCTATTTACCTGCACAAAATAATTAGATGATTTGTCTGAGGCTATTTCCCAAATAAAGTTGAATCAAAAATCTGATACTGATATTTCAATAACAGCAGACATAGTATTAGACAGTTAGAAAAGATCCTGTTTAATTTAGAATGTAGAGATTTCAAAGCTAGAATTGGGTGCGATCTCTCCCTCACACACACACAAAGTTAATCAGGTAATTATGTAAATGGGAGGATTAAATTTGGACAAAGTAAATTATTTATTTCAGTACTTCAAGGATCCATTATTTTATATTTGTGAGTACTTCTAACAAACCTTATCTTAGCCTCTATACCTAACTAGAGAGATTTCATGAGTAGTCATACCTCAAAAATTTCATCCCCAATTGGCCATATTTTGATTATTAACATCAAATTTATTTAGACTAAATCCTTAGGCATTTTCTCATGGGTTATGGAGCAGTCATGTCTCTCCCCTTCAAGATTTTTGCAGTGGATTTTTGGAATCAAAGTATACATTTTTCACTTATTCTAAATAAGTTTTGTGCAATAAAGTTAAGCTCATTATACTACCACATCAAGGGTATTCCTAAACTATTAGTTATCTTACTCAACTTTATTTTACTCATAAATTTGAAAAACATGCAACAGATACCTTCACCTAAGTCACTGAAACTAAAAATTTATCTGATTAGCATAAATGAGTCATGTATTTTTTTTTGCTCAAGATGATAATCCTCCGTCCTCTTCACAGAAATAGACACATAAATTTTATATCATTTCCTTAATAGCCATTTTTTCTCAGTTGCACCATTTAGCCCACCCTAAATGCAAAGCCTTTTTCTCATCCTTCCCTCTTTATTATCTTCTTTTACGATCACGTTCATTAAGTGCAGTTAGGTGAGGTAGTGCATAAAGCACCAGGCCTGGATTCAGCAAAACCTGAGTTCAAATCCAGCCTTAGACATTTACTAATTGCATAATCCTGAGTAAGTTGCTTTGCCTCTGTTTGTCTCAGTTTCCTCACCTGTCAGATGGGGATTATAATGGCACATACTTCCCAAGGTCGTTGTGGAGGTCAAAAGAGATAATAATGGTAGAGCACTTAGCACAGTGACTGGTAAGTGTATGTAAGTGCTATATAAATATTAGTAAGTGTTATATAAATGTTAGCTGTTATCATTAATTATTTCCATGGGCTCAATGATCACATCTATACAAATGATTCCTAAATCCATATCTCTATATTTAATGAACTTCAGTAATTTATGTGTAATTGCTGAATATTTATCACTGAGTGTCTGCCAATACCTCATGTTCAAAATGTCCCAAACTGAACTCATCACTTCACCCCTTAAACATGCCTCTCCTCAAGTTTTCCCTATTTCTATCCTCTAAGCTATCCATTTATGAAACCTTAGACTTATCTCTGAATAAGCTTGGAGTTATCTCTGAATTTTCTTTCTATTTTTCCCCCGTATCCAGTCAGTGACCAAATTCTGTCATTTCTATGTCAATAGCATTCCTCATCTATCCTCATCTATCCACTTCACTCAAAATACCATTGCTTCCTCATACTATTGTAGTAATCTCCTAATTGGGCTTGTTGCCTCCAGTTGAAACTCTGCTTAAATTAATCTTTCAACCAGCTGTAAAACAATCTTCCTAACACACATCTATCAAATCATTCTGCTAATAAATAACATTCAGTAAGTCCCTTTGATCACTAGTATAAAATGCAAACTACTCATGCTGGCATTTAATTTCCTCTACAGTTGTTCTCCAACTTAACTTTCCAGTTTCATGTCCTCTACCTCTATACACTATATTCCAGTTGAATTCTACTACTATCCATTGTTTGAACTAGAATTTCCTGAAGGATGCCAGTTCCCACCCTTTTGTATAGACGATTCCCCCATTCCTGGAATACACTTCCTCCTTATCTCTGTCTCAGAATTTTAATCTTTGCTCAATGCCCATCATTGATGCCAGTTCATTTTTTTTATGAGGCAATCAGGATTAAGTGACTTGCCTAGGGGTCACACAGCTAGTAAGTATTATGTGTCTGAGGCCGGATTTGAACTCATGTCCTCCTGACACCAGGGCTGGTGCTCTATCCACTGCACCACCTAGCGGATCCCTATGCCAGCTCATTTTTATAATGTTACCTGATTCCTCCATCAGACAGGGATATTTTGAGCATACTCTCTGGATCTTTTCTTGACTCCTATCAGTCCATATGCATATAAGTGTATATTCCATATGCCACCCACATCTAAACACTCACACACATACACCCACACCCCCCCCACACACACATATGTATATATACATGCATATGTACATACACACACAGAGTAGAATGTAAGTACTTTGATAGCAAGAACTGTATCTTTTATATCTTCTTTGTCTTTTCATATCTAGGTACTAGTTTTGCTATTTTTCCATTTAATAAATCTTTAAATAAAGTAGGCTGGAAAGTACTTTCCTCTAAATTGTTACATCCTATCTTCAAGAGTAGTCAAGTCCATTCAACATAAATATTTATTAAATTCTGCCTATTTTCCCAGTACTCTCCTAGGCACTGGTAAATAGAAAGATAAAAGTAAAATCATCCCTACTCTTACAATACATATGTTCTCTTGGAATGAGGCAGAAGGAAGAGGGCACAAACATGTACAAGAGTAAATAAGGCAAATACAAACACATTAGGGGAGAAATCTTATCATTTTGTTTGTTTTGTTTTGTTTTTAGGAAAGGCCTTTGATATAAGATGGCAACTAAACTGTTTTTAAAAGAAGTAAAGGATTCTCTGAGGCAAATTTGAGGAGAAACTACATTGACAGCATGTGGGATCATTTGTACCAAGGTATGCAGGTAGGAAATGTTCAATATTGTGTGGAGAATACTGGTAGGCCAATGTGATAAGAATGGAAAGTATGTGAAGGGAAGTGATATAAAATAACAAAGGTAGGTGGGAGCCAGATTGTGTGGGCTTTAAATACCAAGCTACTAAGGATTCTTTATTTTATCCTAGAAACAGTATGGAGATTACATATGTAAATATGTGTGTGTGTGTGTGTGTGTGTGTGTGTATTTGTAGTGGGAATGGCATAGTTTTGTAGTTCCGTGATTCTATTTGGAGGTGCCAGTGGAGCCTCCAAGTGAAGGTATCCAGCTGGCAGTCAGCAATATGGAAGTGGATCTCAGGAAAGAGATGAGAGCTGAATAAGAGATCTGAGATCCAACTATAAAGAGAATACAATTAAAACAATGGGAGCCAGTAAAATTACCAATGCAAAATCTATAGAGACCAAAAAGAAAAAAGTCCAAGATGGGTCTGGGGGGATTCCCACATTTAGTAGTGAGAGGATAATAATGATCCAATGAAAGAGACTGAAATGGAGAGTTTTGAGAGATTGGAGAACTAAGGAATAACAGGTCACAGCAAGAAGGAAAGAGAATATTAAATAAGAGGTCATGTCAAGAGTATTGAAAGCTAGAGGGTTCAAGAAATATGAAAACCAAGGAGAGGTCATTAGAATTACCATCTTAAAAATGACTGGTGACCCTGGATAAAGCAATTCTGGCCAATACTGCATTCAGCAACTATACTGCAAAGGATTGAAAAGCAAATGGAAGGTGAGGGAATGAAGGAAGCATAGATGATTCTTTTTAAAGGTTTGGCTATGAATGGGAAAAAAAAAGATTTAGAGGATTACAGGATCAAGGGAATTCACTTTTTTAATATGGAGGAGAGCTCAATATGTTTCGAGGAGGTGTATTCAGAATTAATTCAGAATAAGATGACTGAAGATGAGAGAAAATGTGGAGGGGGATGATGGAAAAACTTCTGGAGAAGATGAAAGGGAATAGGATCAAGAGTTTAAGGGGATGGGTTAATCTTGACAAGTTAAAGCACACCTCTTCATCAGGGTATGGGTAAAAGTAAAAGAATAATAAAGAGGATTTTGAGATGTGGAATTGGGGAGAAGAGTAAACTTATGGCAGATGGCTTCTATTTTCTTAGTAAAGTAGTAGATGAGATCATCTGCTACAGTAGGAATAAGTTGTGTAGGAGATCTGAAGAGACTGAAGTGTTGGAATGACTGCTGCAAAGAGTGTGATAGAAAGTCAATTTGGGATAAACAAAAGTATCACTGTGTAGTAATGAAGGTCCAGTTGAGATAAGAAAACAGAATTTTAGTGAATCCAGTTAGCACATATGAGTGACTTTAACTAGAACTATGAGCACATGAGAAAATGGAAAACAAAATGGCAATTATATAGAAGGCAGTTGGTGGGGGTAACCCTGAATTGGGGTTTGACAAGATATAACTGTTTATGTCCCAATGAAATGTGGGGCTCAAGACTGAACAGATTGACTATAGTGTCAAGACATTGAAAAAAGACAAGGGAGGGGCAAGCCAAGATGGTGGAGTAAAGGCAGGGATTGTATAAGCTCTATGAAATTCCCTTCCAAACAACTCTAAATTAATGACTGGAGTGGCAGAATGAACAAAAAGATGAGGTGAAATTTTCCAGGCTAAGACAACTTAGAATGTCAGAAGGAAAGGTCTGTCTCACTGTTAGTAGAGTGTAGTGCAGTCCAGCACAGGCTGGGCCTCAGCAAGCCAACAGGAGGCTTGGAGGTGACTGAATAAATGATGGTGACTTCCAGAGCTCTTAGTGCACAGACAATAAAGCGGGAGTGGTCAGACAACTGGTAAAAAGAAGAGATAATTTAAGATTATTGGACTACCTGAAAGTCAAGGTCAAAGATACAGCCTAGACATTGTATTTCAAGAAATTATAAAGGAAAACTTTGATATGCTAAAATCAAAGGGTAAAATTGAAATTGAAAGATTCACTGATTACCTCCTATAGGAGATCCTAAAATGAAAATTCACAGAAATATGACTGAATTCTAGAAATCCCAACTGAGAGAAATGATTATTAATAACCAATTAGGTGGGAGATCCACCTGTCCTATTCCTTGTCCTATTTCCCTGTCCTATTTCCTTGATCAAAGCCCAGCCTTTGAAGGACATTACTGACCTTTGCCAAAACTTTGCCCCTCCTAAAATATTTCATTTAAGGTAAATTCCTTCCCATTGTGTTCCACTGAAGCAAGTTTGGATGTAAGTAAATCCTTTGTCTAAATTGCCCAAGGCTGGAGGTGGTCTGAGTGTAGATATTCTCTTTGTCCAAGAAAGATGTGATGTCACTCTCTCGGCCCCTCATTTGAGTGAGCCCACTTCTCATTGTAATATCCATTCTCTCATTAATTGTTAACCAATCAGTTGATTGCTATTTTCAAAAACATCCACTCTTCCAAGGGTTTATAAGCTGTAAGCCCACTGTCATGAGAGTTCTTTGGTATTCAAGAGTGCCACTGACCTCTTTTATTAATAAAATGTTAGCATTATTAAAAAATGATTAATTACCCAGAAATTATATTTCTCTAACTTTTTAAATATTACAAAAATCAGAGGAAAAATACTTTAAGCAGCCAGAAAGCAACAATTGAAATATCATAAAGACACAATAAGAATAACACAAGATTTAGCAGTTTCTACATTAAATGATCAGAGGACTTGGAATATGATGTTCAGAAGGCAAAAGAGCTAGGATTACAACCAAGAATCACCTACCCAACAAAACTGAGTGTAATCCTTTGAGGGGAGTGAGGAATGCATATTTAATGAAACAGAGGTATTTTAAGCATTCCCAATGAAAAGTTCAGAGATGAATAGGAAATTTAAATCTCGTATGCAAGTCTGAAGAGAAGTATCATAAGGTAAACAACAAGGAGAAAGGGATTTAAATAGGTTAAACTGTTTACAGTCGAACATAGGAAGATGCTACTTGGAACTCACAAGAACTTTGTCACTATTAGGGCAGTAAAAAGGAGTATACGTAGACAAAGGGAATGGATTTGAGTTGACTATGATGGGACAACATCCAAATATGTGTGTGTGTGTGTGTACATATATTCATATGCATATATACACATGGATATATGTGTGTAAATGTATATATGTATACATATGTGTATGTGTGTGTGTGTATAATGAAAGGGTGAGAAAGAGGGAGGGATGCACTGGGAAAAGGGGGAAAAGAGAGGTAGAATCTCACATTAAAGAGGTATGAGAGACATTTTACAGTGAAGAGCAAGATGGGAGAGGGTAACAGGCAACACTTGAACCTTATTTTCATTGGAATTAGCTCAAAGAGTATGCACACTCAGTTGGATATAGAAATCTATCTTACCCTATGGGGAAGTAGGAGGTGAGAGAAAATAAAAATAGTGGAGGAGGTTGATAGAAGTGAGGGCAGATTGGGGGAGATGGTGGTCAGGAGCAAAACATTTTTGAAAAAGGATATGGTAAAATGAGAGAAAGAGAAGGATAAGCAGGGAAAAAATAGTATGGAGAGAAATAGATAGTAATCATAACTGTGATTGTGAATGGGATGAATTCACTCATAAAACAGAAGCAGATAGTGTAGGAGATTAAGAATTAGAATCCTATAATATGTTATTTAATACAATGCAAATTATCTATTTTACGTCTTATAATTATTTTTGATCTCTGATTTGGTCAAAAATTCTTCCCTTTTCCATAGATATGACAGATAAACTACTCCTTAACCTCCTAATTTTCTTATGGTATCACACTTTATGTCTAAATCATGTATCCATTTTGAACTTATCATGGTACATGGAGTAAGGTGTTGCTGTTCCCAGCAGTTTTTGTCAAATAGTGAGTTCTTATCCCAGAAGCTGGGGTCTTTGGGTTTATCAAACACTAGATTGCTGTGGTCATTCACTGGAGTGCCTTGTGTACCTAATCTATTCCATTGATTCATCATTCTATTTCTTAGCCAGTACCAAATAGTTTCCATGATTGTCAATTTATAATATAGTTTTAGATCTGGTATGGTTAAGCCACCTTCCTCTGCATTTTTTCATTAATTCCCTTGATATTCTTGAACTTTTGTTCTTCCAGATGAATTTTGTTATGATTCTTTCTGGCCCTATAAATGAGTTTTGGGGAGTTTGATTAGGATAGCACCAAATAAGTAAGTTAAATTGGGTAGTATTGACATTTTTATTACATGAGCTCAGCCTACTCATGAACAAGTGATATTTTTCCAATTGATTAGATCTGACTTTATCTATGTAAAAAGTGTTTTGTAATTGTTTTCATATAGTTCCTGGATTTGTCTTGACAGGTAGAAGCACAAGTATTTTATTTTATTTTTTATTATTGTTAATTTATTTATTTTTAGTTTTCAACATTCACTTCCACAAGATTTTGAGTTCCAAGTTTTCTCCTCCTCTCATTCCTCCCGCCACCCTAAGATGGCAAGCATTCTGAATACTCCTTGCCCTAATCTGTCCTCCCTTCTATCTCTCCCCTCCCCTTCTCTTATCCCTTTCCCTTTCAATTTTCCTGTAGGGCAGGATAGATTTCTATACCCCATTTCCTGTATATCTTATTTCCCAGTTGCATGTGGAAACATTTTTTTTAACTTTTGTTTTTAAAATTTTGGGTTCCAAATTTTCTCCCTTCCTTCCTCCCCACCCACCCTCATTGCAAAGGCAAGCAACTTGATACAGGTTATAGATATGTAGCCATGCAAAACACTTCCATAGTAGTCATGTTGTGAAAAACTAACTATATGTCCCTTCATTTTACCCCACTCCCCATTTATTCTATTCTCTCTTTTGACCCTGTCCCTCCTTAGAAATATTTGCTTCTGATTACACCCTCCCCCATCTGCTCTCCCCTCTATCATCCTCCTGCTCTCTTGTCCCATTCCCCCCCCCATTTTCTGTAGGGAAAAATAGATTTCCATACCCAATTGATTGTGTATATTATTCCCTCCTTAATCCAAATCTGATGAGAATAAGATTCACTCGTTCCCTCTCACCTTCCCCCTGTTTCCCCACCACTGTAAAAGCCTTTTCTTGTCTGTTTTATGTGAGATATTTTACTCCATTCTACCTCTCCCTTTCTCCTTCTCCCAGTATAATCTTCTCTCATCCCTTAATTTTAGTCTCCAGATATCACACTTTCATCTTCAACTCACCCTGTGCCCTCTATCAATCTATCTATCTATCTATCTATCTATCTATCTATCTATCTATCTATCTATCTATCTATCTATCTATCTTTCTATTAATCTATCTATATTTATATCTATGTCCATATCTATATCTATATCTGTATCCATGTATATATATATGTATATATATATATATATATACACATACATATAATTTTTTCCATCCAACTACTCTAATACTGACAAAGGACTCATGAGTTACAAATATCATCTTTCCATGTAGAATATAAACAGTTCAACCTTAATAAGTCTCTTATGATTTCTCTTTCCTGTTTTCCTCTTCATGTTTCTCTTGAGTCTTGTATCTGAAAGTCAAATTTTCTGTTCAGCTCTGATCTTTTCATCAAGAATGCTTGAAAGTCCTCTATTTCACTGAATATCCATTTTTCCCCCCTTGAAGGGTTACGCTCAATTTTGCTGATAAGTGATTCTTGGTTGTAATCCTATCTCCTTTGCTTTCTGGAATATTATACTCCAAAACCTGTGGTCCTTCATGTAGAAGCTGATAAATCTTGTGTTATCCTGATTGCATTTCCACAACATTTGAATTGTTTCTTTCTGGTTGCTTGCAATATTTTCTCATTGACCTGGGAATACTGGAATTTGGTTACAATATTTCTAAGACTTTTCCTTTGGGGAGCTCTTTCAGGAGGTGATCAGTGGATTCTTTCAATTTCAATTTTGCCCTCTGGTTCTAAAATATCAGGGCAGTTTTCCTTGATAATTTCTTGAAAGATGATGTCTAGGCTCTTTTTTTGGTCATGGCTTTCAGATAGTCCAATATTCTTTAAATTCTCTCTCCTGGATCTATTTTCCAGGTCAGTTGTTTTTCCAACGAGATATTTCACATCGTTTTCTATTTTTTTATTCTTTTGAATTTGTTTTATAGTGTCTTGATTTCTCATAAAGTCACTAGCTTCCAATTCTAATTGCTCCATTCTAATTTTTAAGGAAGTATTTTCTTCGGTAAACTTTTGAACTTCATTTTCCATTTGGCCAATTTTTCTTTTTAAGACATTCTTCTCCTCATTGGCTTTTTGGACCTCTTTTGCCATTTGGGTTAGGCTATTTTTTTAAGGTGCTTTTTTCTTCAGTATTTTTTTGGGTCTCCTTTAGCAAGTTGACTTGTTTTTCATGATTTTCTTGCATCACTCTCAGTTTTTCCTCTACTTCTCTTAATTGGTTCTCAAAATCCTTTTTGAGCTCTTCCATGGCCTGGGACTGATTCATATTTTTCTTGGAGTTTTTGAAGTAGGAACTTTGACTTTGTTGTCTTCTGGTTGTATGTTTTGATTTTCTTTGTCACCAAAGAAAGATTCCATGCTCAGACTTTTTTTTTGCACAGTTTGTTCATGATCCCAGGCAATTACCTGAGTTTTAAAGTCTTTTTTTAAGGTAGGTCTGCTTCTGGTGTGGAGAATGTAATGTTCCAAGCTTCGGGGGTTTGTGCAGCCATTTTCAGTTGTTTTTAAACCTGTAAATTTTTGTTTCTTCCAAGGTGGTACTAGCAAGGACAAGATGCTTACTCCTTTCTTGGCCTAGGCTCTGGTCTATGAGTGACCACAAGCACTCTTTTCTGTCTTAGAACTGTGAGGGGGATTTCCTCTCCACCGCCACTACAAGTTCCACCATGCCAGCACTCCTTCTCACCCTAGGACCACCACCTAGAACTGTGACCCAGATCCAAGCATGGGCAAAGCAAGAGAAATCCTGCACCAGCAGAGAGATCCCTGCCATCCCTCTCTGATCAGCCACTTGATTCCCCCTCAGTCTGTGAGCCTGATGCTAAGGAGGCAGCTGCCACCCCAGGGCCACACTCGGGGAATGGGGCTGGGACCCCACTCTTCTCTCTCACCGCAGACACAGACTTTTCCTACTGACCTTCTAAGTTGTCGTTAGCCTTCTTGGGTTGAGAAGTCTGGAATCCACCATAACTCCCTGTGATTCAGTCCTCTGAGGCCTGCTCCAGGTTTGCCGAGCCCTGCGCACCCAACGATGCTGCATTACTCTCTCAGCCTGGTGCAATATACCTTTTTGTTCAAACATCCAGGTTGTCTTGGCCTGGAAATTTGTTTCACTCTGTCTTTTTGTGGGTTCTGCTGCTTTATAATTTGTTTAGAGCCATTTTTTACAGGTATTTGGAGAGGTTTGGGGGAGAGCTCAAGCAAGTCACTGCTTTTACTCTGCTATCTTGGCTCTGCCCCTGTTTTATTTTTTATAAAACCAGACCTTAGCTTTATTAGTTCAGTGGTTTTCTTACTTTCACTTTTATTGATCTCTCTTTAAGTTTTCAGGATTTCCGTTTTTTTCAGTCACTCCCAAGGTCTGCTCCTGGTTTGCTGGGCCAGGGCTGTGATGGTATGGCCTGCACTGGACTGCACTCCATTCTCCAGGTGTGATGGACCTTTCCTGCTGACCTTCTAAGTTGTCTTTGCATCTATGGGCTGGAAAGTCTGGAAACCACTGCTGCAAGTGATTTAGTTATCACAAAGCCTACTTGGGGTTTGCTGGGGCCCAGTCTGCTCCCTCTCTCACTCTAATGCAACAGACCTTTCCTACCAATCTTCCTACTTGTCCTCAGCCAGAAATTTGTTTCACTCCATCTTTTTTGTGGGTTCTGCTGTTCTAAAATTTCTTTAGAGAGGGGTTTGGGGGAGCACTCAGATGAGTTCCTACTTTTACTCTGCCATCTTGGCTCTGCATCCAACAACCTCTGATTTGGTTTTTAATTGGGGGTTTTTAATTTGTTCTTTTTCTAGCTTTTTTAGTTCTGCCAGTGCCCCTACCCCCTTTACTTAATCTCCTCCTATTTCTTTCTTTAAAATGATTAATGTCTACTTAAAAGCAATAGTAACCATTATCTATAATGGAGACAAGCTAGAAGCCTTCCCAATAAAATTAATGTTGAGGCAAGGATGCCCATTATCACCACTATTTTTCAATGTTGTACTATAAATGCTATCTGTAGGAATCAGAAGACAATGAAATTAAAAGAATTAGAATAAGCAATGAGGAAACAAAACTATCACTCTTTGCAGATGATATAATGATAAACTTAGAGAATTCTAGAGAATCAACTAAAGAACTATTTGAAGTAATTAGCAACTTTAGCAAAGTTGCAGGATGTAAAAGAAACCCACATGAATCATCAGCATTTCTATATGTTACCAACAAAGTCAAGCAGCAGGATGTAGGAAGAGAAATTCCATTTAAAATAACTGTAGACAATATAAAACATTTGGGAGTCTACTTGCCAAGACAAACCTAGGAACTATATCAACACAATTACAAAATATTTTTCCACAAATAAAGTCATATCTAAACAAATGGAGAAATATTAGTTGCTCATGGATAGGCTAAGCCAATAGAATAAAAATGGCAATTCAAATCTAAATTTGCTGATTCAGTGGCATACCAGTCAAATTAACAAAAAAAAATATTTTATAGAGCTGGAAAGAATCATAACAATATTCATCTGGAGGAACAAAAGGTCGAGAATATCAAGAGGATCAATTAAAAAAAATGAGAAGAAAGTTAGCTTTGCTTCACCAAATCTCAAACTGTATTACAAAGCAATAATCATCAAAACAGTCTGGTATTGGCTAAATATATGGAGTGATGGATCGGTGGGATAGATTAGGTACACAATACTCAGTAGTAAGTTACCGTTAGTAATATAGTGTTTGATAAATGAAAAAATCCAAGATTTGGGACAAGAACTCATTATTTGACAAAACCTGCTGGAAGGTAGTTTGGCAGAATTTAGCTATAGATCAATAGCTTACACTATGTACCAAGAAGTCAAAATGAGTACATGATTTGGACATAAAGGGTGATACCACAAGCAAACAGGGGAGCATGGAATAGTTTACCTGCCAGATCTATGGAAAAGGGAAGAATTTATGACCAAATAAGAGATAGAGACCATTACAGGATATAAATGGCTAATTTTAATTACACTAAATTAAAAACAGTTTGCACAAACAAAAACTATGCAGCCAGGATTAGAATAAAATCAGAAAATTGTGAAAAAGTTTTTATAGCAAGTGTCTCTTATTAAAGCCTCATTTATCAAGTATATAGAGAACTGAGCCAAATTTATAAGAATACAAGTCATTCCCAAATTGATAAATGGTAAAAGGGTATGACTAGGCAGTTTTAAGATGAATAAATCAAATTTATCTATTGTCATATGAAAAAATGCTCTAAGTCACTAATAAGAGGAATGCAATTTAAAACATCTCTGAGGAACCACTTCATGCTTATCAGACTGGCTAATATGAGAGAAAAAGAAAATGATAATTATTGGAAAAGGTGTGGGAAAATTGGGACACTGAGGCACTGCTGGTGGAGCTGTGGACTTATCCAGTCATTCTGGAGATGGATCTGGAGCTATGCTAAAAGGCTATAAAACTTTGCATAAACTTTGACCTGGCAATAGCACTACTAGGTCTGTACACCAGAGAATTTTTTTAAGTGGAAAAACAACTATATGTATAAAAATATTTATAATAAGTCTCTTTTGGGTACAAAGAATTGGAAACTGAGATGTTCATTAATTAAGGAATGGCTGAACAAGTTGTGGCACATGGTTGTGATGGAATATGATTGTGCTATAAGAAATAATGACCAGGATGCTTTCAAAAATTTTGAAAGACTTACATGAACTGATGCAAAGTGAAGTGAGTAGAACCAGGAAAGCATTGTGTCCCCTAGCAACAATAGTATATGAGATCAATGGTGAATGACTTAGCTATTCTCAGCAATACAATGGTCCAAGGCAATTCCAGACTTATGATGAAAAATAGTTTCCACCTCCAGAGAAAGAACTGATAGATCTGAATGAAGCTTGAAGCATGCTTTTTGTTAACTTTCTTCATTTTTTCTTGTTTTTTTGGGGGGGTGCTTTTTTTTCTTTCACCGCATGACTAATATGGGAATGTTTTGCATGCCTGCACAGGTATAACATAGATCAAATTGCTTGTCTTTTCATTGAGGGGTGTGGGGAAGATAAGAGAGAGGGAAAAATATTTGGAATGCATAATTTTTTTAAAAAAACATGAATGTTAAAATTGTTTTATGTGTAGTTGGAAAAACAACAAACTATTTGGAAAAAAGAAAGAAGCAAGGCAGAATAGGATATGCTGATAAACTGGTTGACAAGAGAGAGGTAGAAAGATTCAAGATAATGTTGAAGATGAAGAATAAGTTTAGGATAGGTAAGGCAAAAGAGGAGAGTGAAGGATAAGAGATTGTTGATGGAGACAGAGGCATTTCAGAGTTCTAGATGGATGGTATGGTACAATTATCGATAATACTCAGAGCAAAGATATAAACATCATGATGTTTGACTGGTCAGTAGTATGTATGTTGAAGTCTCCTAGTATGAAGGAAGGGATTAAAGTAGAAAGGAAGACATTGAGACAGGTATTGAACTCCTTGAGAAAGAAGGCAGAGAATATCATAAGAGGCTTTGTCAAATATATCATTCACCTTATATACTGTAGTCCTCCTGTCTCAGAAGGTTAATCTGGTGTCATTTATTTTCTTTTATACTAAATTTGCATTGATAGCTTTGATTTTTGTATCACCTGCACTTCCAAATGTAAACATTTCCCCTCATCCATCAAGAAAGCCATCCTTTATAATGATTTTTTAAAGAGGGAGGGATTTTAGAATAAGTAGCCAATATGTTAAAAAAAAAAAGAAGCCTGACATTATATGAAGTATTTTACAACCATTGTATTCCACATCTACAAAGAAATAGAAAGATGTGAATTCTCCTATTTCCTCTTTCAGGCCAAGCAAGGCCATTGAAATTTTGCTAGATTCAGTTTTGGTTGTTTTGTTACTTTTTTGTAGTCATCGTGTATATTGTTCTCCTGGTTCTATATACATCACTTGGTATTATTTCATATGTTTTCCTATACTCCTCTCTGCTCCTCATATTCATCATTTCTTAGAGTAGACTAATATTCCATTATATTCATGTACCAGAAATTATTTAGCAATTATCTAATTGATGGGAATCAACTTTGTTTACAATTCTTTCACATTGCCAGAAGTGTTACTAAAAATATTTTAGTGTATAGTGTTCAGCATTTTTGTCATTGACCTTGGAGTTCATTCATAGCAGTGTAATCTCTGTCTTAAAGATTATGGACATTTTAGACTCTCTCTATGACTAATTCAGTTGTTTTCTGGAATGCTCAAAATGACTGGTTCGTAATAAAACCATTACTTCTAGTTCTTACCTTTCTAAGCAGCCCGATAAGCTCCTTGCTCTAGTACATTTATAGTTACACAAAGGCAAACATCTAAGAGGTATAAGCCACATAATATGAAAATAGTATGCCAAATTATTAAAACAATTATGAAATTACCCAGTCAAGTAACTTGATTGATAACTTGTCATTTAAGTGGAAATATTACATATGGTTACCAGATAATGCTAACAGAGATAAATGTCCTCCTTTTCTATATACATAGGAAAATCCTAATCATAAGTGGGGGAAAAAAAGCACAGTAAGTATGTACTTTGGAAATACAATATAAAACATATGTATGCTCATGAAAGGCATGTAAGCCAATTATTAATTATCATTTTTCTCAGTAACATCTTCTTTTGGGATTGTATACATGTGACACCTCATTAATCTTAAACCTATATTCATTAAAAATGAAATAATTCTCCATTTACTTCAATATATTCTGTGCATGCTAGTACATATTATACTATTCCCATTTTACCTTAAGGAGAAAGAAAGTCTTTATAAGAAGTATCAATTAATCAATCCATCCACCAACATGCATTGATTAAGGTCTTATTGAGTGTTAGGTATCATATGAATCTGAGTAATTTCAGTGGAATATTTAAATTAATTAGTTTTTGTTCAGAAGCCATAGGCTGATTGGTATATTGCTTATAGTTATCATTTGGGATTTTATTTAAGTTGAAGTTTTTCTCCAAGCCTATAAATATATAACCATTTTTACTAAAATAAAAAAATAACAATATTAAAAAAATAAATTGAGTCAAATAAGTGTTCTTGGATGTGTTTCTTTTTTCCCTACATGACAGGAAAAAACACAACCTGACTAAATTTTTCTCTCTCGAATGTTATTTGCATCCTGCAGTTATTATACCCTAAGGGTTCTTGCCTTAATTAAAACAAAACAATGTAAAGAAGAAATACCAAAATATATATTAAGCAGAAAAATCATGATAACAAGAATATCTAGTTGATTGCAAGTTGTCTTTAAAAGAAAAGCAATAGAAATTCCATTGTTTGAGTTAATTTAGCCTGAGAGGACCACATATTAGGAAATATAATGTAAGGAACAATATTGGACTATCAAGAGATAAATGGATAATATATGCAGTATTTTTCACTTGGCATTTCTATCATTTCCCTATAATTTCAAAAAGAAAGAAATATACTTGATAAGCATACAAAGCAATTTGGTATAATGTGAAAAAAAGAAATGGATATAAACTAATCATAGCAATTTGTGATGATTTAGGTGATGTCTTATGAGAAAACAAAATCATATAGAACTGAAATTACAGGAAAAGAAAAAATGATATTTCAAGACCTAAATTTTTATGTTATTCAAATAAAATAGATAGATGAACTTTTCTGTTCTGTTATACTGAAAACAATGTCCCAGTAGTGATATTGAACTAAATACAGATGGATTGAAATAAGAACTACAAAGAAATTACCTAAATGTCTATGATTTATCACTCTGACATCAGTGATCTAAGATTGGTAGAGTTCAAGGAAATAACTTTTATTTTCTTTAGTTAACACTTCACAAAGAATTTGGTCTTTTTATTTGTATTACTTCCAAAGTTTAGGCAATAGCCACATAGGTCAGGTCAGGTGAACAGGCATTTGTTAAGCTTCTACTAAGGGCCCAGAAGGAACTGAGTTAAGCAGGAGTGTACAAAGAAAAACAAATGAAAATCCTTGCTCTCAAGAAGAATCAAGCAAAATGCACCCTTCCTGGAAAATGCATTCTTTCCCTTGATTTGGGATGAGGAGATTATAAAATGGGCATCAGAATCAAGAGAGGGAAAGAGAGGAGAAGCAAGGAGAAGGGAAAGGAAGTCAGGAGGAAAGGGAAAGAGGAGAAGGAACTAGAGGATAAGAGAGGGGAAAGGAGGAGAGGAAAGGAGAAAAGAGAGGAGGGGAAAAGGAAAGGAAATTAGGGAGGGGGAAGGAAGGGGATATAAGGGAAACAGGAGGGCAATAATATCTTCATTTTCAATAGACTTATAACCCTCCCTAATTCCTGTCCCCTTCCAAGAACAAACAAAAAAAAAGAAAAAAAGATTATTCCTTCTCCTTAATTATTATCACTTTCATGAAGAATGTGTGTTATATTAGATTTATTTTCATACATATTTCTTGTCTCCTAATAGATAGTTACCTCCTTCAGGGCATGGACAATTAATTTCCATTGTATCCCCCAAACTAAGCATGTTACTTTCAATTTATCTTTTAGTGTAGATTTATGCTTTTGCCATCACAATTTCCAATATTTGGAAATGCCCTTCATGGATGCATATTTGCAACTTATCCCTAACTTGTCAGTCAATCAAGAAGTATTTATCAGGTAACTACTATATTCTAGACATTGTTTAAGGTTTTAGGGATGCAGGTATAAAAGTTAGCCTCTGCCTTCAAGCTCATGTAAGCCATATATAGAGTGGTAGCCCTGGAAAGAAGATTTAGTCTGTATAGTCATGGGGATTGCATGGAATCTTAGTTAAGTAGACACTCTTTCAGTAGCTGTGGTAGCATTGCTTTACTATTACCAGATGCTGATAAAAAAAAAAGTAGAAATGGAGAGGAGAAAGGAAAAGGGAACTTTTGCACAGTAGCAATGCAGAAAGTAAGATACTTATCTTACCTAGGGCCTGGCATCTTGGTGGATGTCTGTCCTATAAAGTTGCCTATGGCACCAAAAGGCTAAATGATATATTAACATTCCTACTGCTGGTATGGGAGGAGGTGTGGTTTACTGTGGCTAGATCCTGGAAGCCAGGAAAATTGGGGTTTAAGTCTCAACTCTGACATAGAATGGCTGTGTGATTGTAGGCAAGTCATTTCATCTCTTAAAGGTCTAGTCAACTCAGACACTATAAATTGCAAAGAAGGTGCTGACCTTCATTGTTAAAAGGAGTTTATCATGCAGGAATTCTCTGTACCATTAAAATCACAAGTCCACTTACTTTCTCACACATCTAGTATGTGTCAGAGGCAGGAATTGAACCTGAGTCTTTCTGACAAGACTGGCATTTGATCTACTGCACATCTATTATTTTGTACTGCCTATCCTTGCCCATGGTGGGTTGTTAATAAGTGTTTCCTTAATTGAATCATACTTCAAATGAATATTGCTAATTAAATTAAAATAATTTAATCTATATGGCTTCTACTTTAATTACCCCACCCACCCCCCAAGATTGTGGTTGTAACAGTTAATTAAGTATCAAGGCATTGAATCTTATATCAAAAGACCAGGGTAAGTACAAAATATATATCCAGCCTTCCTAAATTGACGTCAAGTAGCATTCACTTTAGAAGTGAGGTAAAAGAGAAAACCTCAGGATAACCATTACATACACACAATGTCTTTCTGAAATTTAAGATGTGACCTAAGATGTTTAGAAATAGAAATGTAACTGTTGTCTGAAAGCCATTCCAACCAATACTTTGTGAACACATTTTGGCAATGTTCAATTATATAGTGACATAATCATAGCAAATGGTGCTATCATCTAAGTCTATGTCAAGAGATTTCAATGGGAAGAGGTCACAGATTTAATGAAAAGCTAAAGTCAGGATAGTTCCTTGAGATAGGCATGTAGACATAGCCTTTAAGTGTGAGATGTACCTTATGATTGTGCTCAAAACTTAGTCTAAAATAATGAACTACATAATTCTCCCAAATAGCTTTGTCCTTGTTGTTTGAGGCATTCAATATAATTCTAAAGAAATCATCCTTTTTATTTTTTATATTGTGTCTGGAGTGAAGAAGTTCTTATATCCTCTATGTCCTTGAAAATTGGTCAAAAGTTTTTCATAGGATGTTGAGGAATTTGCCCCTCAAATCCCACTTGAAGTGTAGGTTACATCACATTTATATATCAGTTTGTTATTTTCAAACAACTTTTAAAGTACCCTGGCTTCTTAACTCTTTTTTAAATGAAGCAATGGGTAAAATTACAGGACATAGGAATATATAATAACTATCAACCAGGCTTCCTGACTCAGCGTTCTGAAGAGATGGTCCTGCCAATTCTCACAGCTGGTATCATTCAACCTTTACCCAAGTGTAACGCTACCCACAGTGTAATCCCACCCTCAGGCAGAAAAAAATATAAGGATCCATGGGTCCATAACCTGGATACCTTAGTATCAAGTCAGGCTTTCTGTATCAATGATAGCACTCTCACTTTATGCTCCAGTCGCCATTACCTGGGTTTTACTTTGCTCCTTATTATCAACTACCCTGTACCAGCCTTGAACAACCTTTTTAGGAACTGAACCACTACTTTGTTTTCCTGTCTCTGTGTAAAAATTTTATTGTACTGTCCAGCACCCTGATTTCTATCGGACCAGGGACTATTTCCCTAAATCCTATAGTCTCATATATTAGTAGTCTAGATCTAACCAGGTTCATAAAATCATAGCATTAGAGTTGCAAAATGTCCCAGAAACCTTCTTATATAATCTCCTCATCTTACAGATGAAGAAACTGATGATCAGAGGGGTTATCTGGCTTTCCCAAGGACAAGCAGATGGTAAGAGTCAGAGGCAGGATTTGAACTCAGGTCCTTTGAATCCAAAATGAGAACTCTTTCCTCTGTATTAAATTGATTCCAGGCATGTCTGATGATCATCTCTTGACCACAAGCACCTTTTCTTACTTTCTAATATCTGAGTCTCCTGGTTTCATTGACCTTCTGCCTTTTTAGATATCTACCTGTTTACTATATTTTTACAGAAAATGTGGCACAGTGGATGATGTCTTTAACTTAAAATTAAGAGAACTGAGTCTTAATCCTGGTTCCAACACTTGCTAGCCATGTGATGATGGACAAGGTACTTTAGGATAGACGTGGAAGAACCTTAGAGATCATCGAGTCTAACCCTGTCACTTTACAGATGAGGTAAGTGAGTACCAGAGAGATGAAGTGACTTGCTCTGGGTCAAACAGTTAATAAGTAGAAAGGTTTGGACCATGTCCTCTGTTTCTAAATCCTGTCCCTTTATCAATAAATGGTACCTTATATTGTGCCTACATGTAGATATATCAGTCATTAAGAACTGATTATGTGATAATCATTGTAGTAAGCTCTGGGATACTAACAAAAGCAAGCAAGATAGTCCTCAGGAATCTTACATTCTAATGGGAAAAAAACAACACATAAAAAGTAGCTGGAAAAACATTGGGATGGAATGCTGTCATAGCATGGCGATGATGAAGAAGTGACGTGGAGAACCTAGTATGATAAGACTAAAACTAATCCATCAGAGTCTAGGGACACAAAGAAGGAGTCTAAATTATTAATGGGGGATAGGTGGATATGATCTTTCAAGTGAAGGAGGCATGGGTTGGGAAGTTGGGTTGTTGTTGTAAGGAAAGGATTTTGTAAACATTAAAGTGCTAGAAGAATATAAATTGTTAGCATTATTATGTGAGCTAAGGCAATCACCTTCTGATTTAGATGCCATTGTCTTAAATGTTGGTGACAACTGCTAGTGAGAACTGTTAGTGAGAACTGGCCTTTCCAGGTGGTGCTGGCACATCTATGCCGTGACATTTAACAAGTTCTAAATAATAGAATTATTTCTATATCAAGATCACTTGTGTATGTATAGTCAATACTTAGCACATTACCTGGAGTATATAGTACATGTTATCGACTGATTTATTATCTCATCACTTAAGCTCCTGTTCTTTGAATAATCTTTCCACATACTATTTCTTTTTTCCTCTTGCCAACTATAAATATCTGTTTCCTACTTATTTTTAATACAAATTCCCAATCCATTACATTTCCTTTAGCAATTGCATCACACAGTGTAAAAGACTGAACATTTTTCAGGAAGACTCCAGAGAGATCTTTTCATTTACACAATGGAATTTTTTTTTGTACAAGAAAATTCAATTTGGGAGAGTAGATTCCTAAGAATTTATAGAAAAATGTATGTACTTCCATGGTCTGATACTCTAAAAATGAAATTGCCTCAAGAGGTATGGGAGACTATTAATAATGAAATTCTGACGGTGTGATTGCAGATAATTCCATTGATGAAGGTCAGAAAAAAGGAGGACAATTAGAAAAGAACTTTGTTATACATTGTCAGCAACAGTGTCTATTAGATATTTTTGCTTAATTAGCTTTGCTGGTCACAGCCAGGGGTCAATCTCAAGGTTCCTTGGGAAACATCTGGATGTAATGATAAAAGACATGAATAAAATGCTGTTTGTTAAAACACAAAAGTAATGGAGAAGTAGAATAGAAGAGCATTATATATACCATAGTATATACGTAACTGAAGTCAAGAATGAACTGGGACTTAACGATAAAATCTAAGGATTATAAAAAGGGTATGTCAGGGGCAAAGGGAGAACTGAAGAGGAAAAAAAAGAATAAAACTTTTTTGGACAATGAATAACGGGGTGATAATAGACAACACAGAGAAGGTGGAATTGTTCAAATCCTATTTTATGTCTCAGCTAAGGAAATGAACTTTATAATAGAAAGGATAGACAAGAAATATGCAATCAAGATTTTTTTAAATGTAAAAGAACATCCAGCTGTTCTGAGTTCCAGTTACCTGACCTAGAAAAAATAACACCCAATCCAAGAGCAAAGAAAAAACAACACACACACACACAAACACACACACATATATGGTTGCTAAATTATTGTACCAACTTCTACCACACTGTCATGCACATCAAAAAGAGCCTCTTTCCCAGATTTATTACTCAAAATGCCACTGTCCATATATAATTCCATCTATCAAATGTAATTTGAATTGAAAGGCATAGTAGCCAGAGAGCTGGCTTCCAAGTCCAAAAGATGGGCTCAAGTCCTGCCTGTGAACCATACTTGTATGACTTGGAAATGTTGCTTAGCTTCTCTGTGTCCCAGGCAATTCTCTAAGACTCATATAGAACAGTTGGTAATCTGCGTTTCCAGAAGTATTCACTATGAAAGTTCCCTTTGTCAAAGAAATAATAGATTGGCACCAAACAAGAAAGACTAAAGTATAAAACACACCCTTTTTCTGGTACATAACTATTACATACTTTCATACTTCATAGATCTATAACCGTCATCAGTGCTGATAAACCCTGCACTAAAATAGACTGGTGTCAGGGAATTGCTATTCCTTACCACTCACTCCTCCACTAAAATAAAATAAATACATCCTCTTATAGCCAACTTAATGATGGATCTCTCTGAAATTAGCAAGGCTAATCCTCTGTTGACAGATATATCTTCAATTTCTGGTCCTGTAATTTAAAACTTCCTAATTCAGAAGGACTTAAGCACAACTTGCATTTTAGTGGCATGGATTTGGTGAACTACACTATCATGAGTTATCAGAATAAGAGGAAATAGGAGTAAAAGAGAAGACACATTGAGATATAATTATATACTTTTTGATTTCTGTCTATGCATATGTTTCTGTGTATATATTTCCTTTGTAATATTTCACTTAGGATAGGGCCTTTCTTCATATTCACATACAAGAAGGTATGATGTTTGTTTTGTTTTTTATATGACAGGGAAAGAAGCCAAGTTGTCTGTAACATTTGTAAAGCAGCTAGGAGGTGGAGTATGTAGTACATCAGGCCTGAAGTCAGGAAGACCTGAGTTGGCCTCAGACATTTAATAACTGTGTAACCCTGGGCAAGTCACTTAACCTCTGCAGTATTTTATCAATAAAATGGAGATAATAATAACAACTACCTCTCAGGGTTGTTGTGAGAATCAAATCAGATAATAACTGTATAGGGCTTAGCACAGTTCCTGGCACATATAAATTCTATATAAATGTTAGCTATTATTATTATAGACTGCCTTTATCATGTCCTGTTACCTATTGAATAATTTTGCAAATTCAGATAGACTGAAAAAAATTAGTTAAAAATACTTAAATTTAACGTGATAGTAACAAATCATCCTAAATTTCAAAATACCTTTTGAGTTTTAATATTTGGCAGCACAAACATATATAATGCAAATATTCAAGTAAGTCTGTGATTTTATTGATTTGAATGTTCCCTTTCATGATGTAGATGAAAAGCCATCTATGTCTACTCATCCTCTGCAATATTATCCTTGTCCTCCCACAAATTCACCACATGGTTCTTTTTCACTTTATCTTGACATTGAAAGGACATCAATGGATCACGTGGACCATTCGCCTGTCATCCTTCATTCTCATCACATACCTCACCCTTCAATTTCATGCATATATTTCCCTAATGATGTCATTCATTCCAGTTCTTCTTTAAGTTCCTTATTTTGTGAGTATGTGTGTGTTGCACCCTCCTCACACCTATCCTCCAATATTCCTCTCCAGGGCCTCATGCACGATACTCATTTTTAATTCACCAGAGAGCACTATGTTCTGTGATTAGGGCATCAGAATCGGGCAACAGAGAGGGCTGGCTTTGGAGTCAGAGGGCAAGAATCTTGGGCTTTGTTATCTATTTCACCTTGTCAGGTCAATTGATCTCTGGGCTTATATTTTCCTCAACTGTAAAATAAGAGGGTTGGACTAGATGATCTCTAATGCAGCTTCCATTTCAAAACCTGTGATTGTATAACACTTGCAGACATACAACATAAATAGATTTTTTTTATGGAACTTGTCTCTGGAAGAGTTTGTAGCCATTAAAGGAGATTTCCAATTGCCTGAAAAATCTCAACTTGCTCCCTTCCTCCATTTCGCATCTGGTGCCAATTCATGTCCATTTCTACTGTCTGTCCTAGATATTTATTCTGTTTGACAAACTCTATAGACTGGCCATTAATAGCAATTCATGGTCTGCATAACAGACATCCCAGATGCACTGTGTTTTCCCTGGGTAGATTACTAGTCCACACTCTTTTGAGTGGTATCAGATCTCTTTCAAGAAGTTTTGCTAAGGTCTGGGGACTGTAACAAAGATATCATCCCTCCAGAAAGACCCACCACCAATTAGGGCAGTCTTCCCCCTCACAATTATCCTCTGGCCTAGCCTATCCCAGAAACTTTCTGAGATGGCCACATGATGGGAAGACCCACCAGAAATGAAAATGGCCTCCTCCCTTGCTTTTATCCTTACAGCCTGGCTGCTTTACTGCTTACAGTGCTTAAATAAAATGCCAGTTAACCTCATTCCTTGATGCTGTTAAGATGTCTCCATTTCATCTACCTGGTCTTACTATTGACTTTACGTCTTGCAATAATTTGCCACTGTCATCTGACCTATTTGTGCAACCTAAGAAACTCTGGGTTTTGTCATCTATTCCACCATTGATCTTTTAGCACTTATAGCCCTCTCTATCAGCCCAGTGACTGATCATTCCTTTGAGCTTTCTCCTGCAATTAGTGTGAGCTCATTGAGAACAGGATCTGTTTCCATTTTTCTTCTTTTCACCTCAATGCTTGCCACATAGTAAGCAGATCCTAAATGCTTTTTTATTCATTCTTTCATGCATTCATTCATAGGCACAAATATCTCGAGAACCTCTTCATCCACAGAGAATTCCTTTACCAACTTGGATTCTTCACTGGTCCTCCTCCATTATAATGATGAATATCTTTGGGTGAAGAAGAGTATCATCGAACAAGGTTATCACTTTTGTAATGTATTTCAAGGAACATTTAAGAATGTTGACATAGATGCATGACTCCTTTTTCAAAGAGAGACTTTAAGGTAGAATCATTACTTTGATTTAAAAAAAATAGCAACATATAATAAGTAAAATGGAGTCATGTTTCCTCTACATTTTGAGTCAACTAAACAGTTAGGTGACACAATAGATAGAACACCAAGTCTGGAATCAGGCAGACCCAAGTTTAAATTGCTTTTTGGTCCTGGGCAAGTCATTTAACCTCTGTTTACTTCAGTTTCTTCAACTACAAATTAAGACTAATAATAGCACTTACCTGCCAGGGCTGTTTTGAGGATCAAGTGAGACAATATTTTGAGACAACATAAAGGGTATAGCACAATGACTAGAACATAGTAGGCAAATGTAAATGCTCAGATAGATAGTATAAGTATTATTATTATTATTATTATTATTATCATTATTAATTATGTGGTAGTGAAGATGTAATCTATTGGGGAATGTTGCTTGCAAAAACTTTTCTGTTCTCAATGAATATCTTCAAAGCATGTCCTTGATGCAGTCGTAGATCACACACACATGCACGTACAAACACACACACACACATATACATACACACATACACACACCCAAAATGTATAAAGGTGAGAAAGTAGGTAGATGACAGTATTTAATGTTTTCTTGCTCATCTTTATTTAATATTAATGAAGTCTGAGATTTTTGCAAGTTTTTTTGATATCTTCTTTTCCTTCATCTACCTTTATAATCAAATTTTTCATGTTTGCATAATTGCATCACCTCTAGTATAATGTCCCTCTTCATATAATTGGTATATAACAACTGTTTTGTCATCTTTATTCTCTTTAGTGACATTTCTACTTCCTCTATAAGCAGATCTGGGACTATGATGTTAGAGTCTAGTTATGGTGGCTCTACTGTATTTGATGGTGAAAAAAGATTCTTTTGTAAAACTCTTTGCAGACCTTTTCCATTTTTCTTCTCTTTTCCTTCCATTTTCATCTTTAAATGCCTTAGAGTTGATTTCTCTTCATGTGGTCCCTTACCAAGCTTTCTTTAAATTGATGTTGCACTCCTCTATTTTATCTGTTTTTTGAGACAACCTAGATCACAGTCTTGTTTTATCCTTTTTTGGTAAGATTTTACAAAAGAGTTCATAGTGTGAATTGGCATTGCTATTAGCAACCATCTTGTTCCTCTTAGCAAGTAGCTAAATCAAATATTTTCTGATTAAGGATTCTTTTTGGCTCTTTGGGTCTCCTTGTTATGTCAATAGAATTGCGTCTGTTAAATTTATGTATTAAATTATTATAATCTACATTTATTCTTTTTGTGCCATCCATTGCCAATTTTTCATTGTTAATGGTTTCTTTGCAAAGCTGATGATATAACCATAAAAAGGAACATTTTAATGACTTGTTTACTATCTGTTAAAATGCAATTAATTAATTTTGCTTTTTACCTTTTATGGTTACTTCATGCAAACTATGTGTCCTGCCTACTGATCATTTTCTTGAAGAAAATATTCATGGCATTTAGGCATTAGGCATAAGGCATCTTTGAATCTACAAATCTTGGTCTCTTCCTTTACTTTTTTTGACCCATATATTCCAATGTATTTCCATCCATACCTATATCCACCATCACATCAAACACACCAAATATCAGTTATATTATTTTAAATTTGGAGGGTTTTATGTTTGGCATAGTATTTCTCTTTATTTGCATCTTATGAAACATATGATGAATGTGTTGCAGTCATTTTCATAGTTGTCTTTTTGCTTATTCCTCTGAAGAACCCTGGTATGTAAGATGACCAAATGTCTAGTGAAATGATGCTTCTTGCTGGCATCATTTGTACAACAAAAGCAACCAACCCCATTAATTCCTTTATTTGCTTCTTCAAGGACCTCCTACAAGGCATCATTTCATTTAGTTATAGCATTTTTTTAATTTTGCTTATAGCAAAAAATGTCAAGGATAGTACAATTAAGTTCCTTCAGAAATGCATGTGCTTGTTAGACAAGAGAAATGCATTCCAAATTTAGAATGGCAACAGTCAAGTTAAATTTCAAAGTCTAAAATTAGTGTGATTTTTAAGTTTGCCCAGAAGTGTAAGATTACCACACAGGACTAAGGACATTTTTTTTTTATTTTGATGAATAAGAAGATCAACTGATATCAAAGTTTTCAAAGTAGAGTGACATGAACACTTTAGGATCATCATTTTCCTATCTTTTCCTGCTTTGTATGTCATTATTTCTCCATGGGTTACTTAACCATTCTAAAAATCATGATAGCCTTTTCTTACCAACTAAATGTAATATGATTCCACATTTTTAAAGGTCCATATCCTCTTCCTCCATTTATCTATGTGTTCTAGAAATAAAATGACTGCCCTGCTTCATACATACTTCATTTTCTAGAGTATTTTTCTCTTCTATCTCCCCATTAGCATTTGTTCAAAAAATACAAATATATTTCCCATATTCTATCTCTGCTACATTCTATCGAGAATTCTCATTTATATATCATTTGCTTTGTCATTGTTGATTATGTTTCCTGTTTAAATGACATTTCCTTAATGAGGTACAAACTCTAAAATTATATGTTTTCCATTTAGTTTGTTCTGCTAAACCTGAGAAACAGTGATATGTTATATGTTGAACAGAGTGATGTGACCTAGCTAGAAATGACTCTCATTGATTTTCTTATAGGTTTATTGTATAACTACTGCAATTTGCATAATTACCTGAATTTTGACCCATGTCTTCCAGTCTATTTCTCATCATCTTTACCTATATCCACCATCACACCAAACATACCAAGTACCAGTTCTGTTATTTTAAATTTGAGACTCATATTCCACTTAATATTGGTCTTCATTTTCATCTTGGGAAATATATAATGAATATGTTGCAATTATTTTTATATCTAGTTATATCTAGTGACATAATTACCTAGTGATATTGATATTAATCTTGGACTTAAAAAATCAAAGTTTCTTAATATGGAATCATTTTTATTCAATTCACATCATACTTAGACTTTGAAATTACCTCTCTACTATAAGATATGCTTTTAAATTCCTTAGGAAATTGCTTAAATTAATATGCATACCCAATCAAATAAGTTAGAGCTGATAAAACTCAATTACCAAGTATTTGTGGGCTACTCTTCAGATTTTCCTATAAGTGCTGACTTTTCATTTCATTTTATTTTATTTTGGTTTCTTGACCCAGTTTACATACATCATTGAAATGTAACCTCAGGCTATTTAGTCAAGATTTTTGCTTTTGATACATATTTGCCAACATCTCACTCTGGGCAGTTGTGTCATTCTCACTGGAAGTTAATATTTATATAGATCAGGTTTGTGAACATTTATGTATGAATGTGAATATTTGTGCTATGGCTAGTATGAGCATGACTGCTGAAATATTTTTTTGAACATTGAAGTAGACCACCTAGCTCTCTACCCTTACCCCTAAATGCTCTTTCTAGTATTCTAGCTGAGAGATGGTCAGAGAGATGTGGAATGTTTCAGGTACTGATACTATATTTGTGATATTTTCATTGTTGATCCTGTGATTTCTATTTACTTTAAATAAACATGAAAACAGGATGTTCTCAGCTCCTGACTCATCACTTTTTTTTTCTATTATACTGATTGTTGAATCTCATCAATAAGGTGTAAGAACCTAAGAGATACTATCAAGGACAAACAGTAGTCTCTGTACTCCAATAAGAGGTTTCAGACAATGGCATTTAGAGGCATTTTGTGAAAAAGTATGATAGTAATCAGGCATCAAGGCAGAATAGTGGATAGAATGCTGGGTCTGGAGTAAGGAAGATCTGAGTTCAAAACTGGCTTCAGATATTTCCTAGATGCGTGACCCTGGGCAAGTCACTTAACCTCTGTTTATTTCAGTTTCCTGTAAAATGAGCTGGAGAAGAAAATGGCAAACCACTCTAGTATATTTCCTGAGAAAACCCCAGATGGGGTCATGTAAAATCAGACATGACTGAAATGACTCAATGATGTAATACTATCCTCCAAGCCCTCAACCTCAAAGTTTAGAAAGGCATATCCATTTATTTATGGTATGTCTAAATCTAAATCTTTATTTTCTCTGGTTACACTTTCAACTTAAAAAAAATATCCTGAGGTAACAAATTTTATACTTGTAGTCATCTAGAACATGGAATCAAATCTTCTGACTCAAAATACCTGGGTGACCTTGAAGAAGTCTATTCTTACATTCTTCATCTGTAAAATAATGGTAACAGACTTGATAATTTTTATGGTCCATTCTAGCTCTAAATCTATTTTAATACTGGTCTAGTACAAGTACAGACATTATTGGCAGAGGCAACCTGTCCATATGGAGGATAGGATAATGCAACCTATTTACATGGAGCTTCTTTGCAATTGAATTGTGATGACATGTAAGGGAAGTACCTTGTGGACACTTTGAAGTGGGAACTTTCTATAACTGGTTATGTTTTGGCTAACTACATAGTTGGGAAGGGACTTTTTTGATTAGATAGATAGATGGAAATGTTAGAATATTTGAAAAAGCTAAAGTGACTTCTGTCCATCTTTGGGTTTTCTACCAGGAGAAGTTGTGACTCTCACAGTGTCTGATGACAGACCATGTAGTAAGGGGAAGGCATTAGGGATTTCTTCCTTAGAGGCCATAAGGCCCCTAAGAGAAACTCCTCAGTCCTTGGCCTTTTCATTTGTTTTTCTTTGTTCTATCTACAAGGAATAGTGTAGCTAGTTTTTTCTGGGAGAATGGGCCATAGGAAACAGGAAGTTGGAATCCAGAATGAGTTTTGTGGTCAGTATGAGGTCAATGCCTTGAACAGTACAAAGTAATTTTTGAGACTGACCTTGAGGACCCTACCAAGTTGAAGGACTCACCCAGCAGCTATACTAGTTCTAAACATAAATTTGGTGCTTTATAGGAACTGAGCTAATTTCAGCCTATCCCCTGAAACACTGGGATTACATAGAGGGGAATATGTCCCAGAGGTACTAAGGGAAATTTGTTCCTGATAATTGATATTAAGTACTTAAATAGAACTCAGGAAGTAGTTCCTGGCCCCTAACAATTGGGGGAATGCAATAGGAGCTCAGGCTGAGGGCAGTAGAGAAATGACTTCCCTCAACACTTCAGGGTTATACTCTGGTACCTGAGAGGCAATAGGTATGACTCTAGGAGAGACGACCAGGGCAAACTATGATCCTCTGGACTTATGATAGAGTAATTTGTAGTAGAACATACGTGCTCTCTTGCCATTTTTGAGAGTTTGCAGCTAATTCCTAGCTGTGGCACCTTGAACAAATCATTTACATTCTCTGGATTCAGGTTTCACAGCTATAAAATGAACAAGTTGGACTAAATCGTATAATTCCCAGTTTTATTTTTTACGTTGATACATTAGCATGAGGCAACTCCTCTCTGATTTTTCAGCATGTGTCATTATATTCAAGCAAAGGTTATTTTTTTAACAAAAAAATCTTTTAAAAAGGATATATTTTTCCCCAAAATGTCAATAGAATGCCAAATTGGCCAACTGCCATCATCAGTCTTTAGCAGAGTCAGAAGGGAATAAATGCCTTTAATTGTGTTCTAAATAGCACGTACTGTATGATTACAGAACAGAAATCAACAGGGCTAGAAAGCAAATAGCAGAGGAGAATAGGTCACAAAATCAGAATCAGAAAATTTGAGAGTTGGACATGATCTCAGCAGCCATCTGGTCCACTTATTTAAAGTTATGTTGACTCAGTGACTTCATTGTTCCCAGTTCTGTTTATCAGTTTTGAGGGAGGCTCTGTTGTAGGAGGCATCACCTAGGTCACCTCTTACCTGTTAGCCATCACTATCAGCAATTGGGGAAGAGCTGACACACAATGGCCCATACCCTTTTGCTAAAGTGGACCTCTTTGAATTTTCTTTATCTTATTATGAAAGTTATCAATAAAAGCTGGCTCCATCTTGAATCTCTTGCTGATCTCTAGTGATCAGCCTCTTTATGTGTTACTACCTTGATGTATTTTTTTTTTTTTGATGAAGCAGTGGGGTTAAGTGACTTGCCCGGGGTCGCACAGCTAGTGAGGATTATGTGTCTGAGGCCAGATTTGAACTCATGTCCTCCTGATTCCAAGGCTGGACCTCTATCCACTACACCACCTAGCTGCCCCCCATTTTTAATAAACTTTTTTTTAATTCTCTTTTTTCTGAGTTTTACCAAGACATCTCATAATAAAAGACATAGCAACTGGTCATCCAGCCTTTGCTTGAAGACATCTAAGGAGGGAGAAGAGTCAACTTCCTCTCTGGGCAGCCCATTCCATTTCTGCACAGCTCTAATTGTCAGCAAGGCTTTCATAGCAAAGACAACAGAGTAGTTAGCTATGTCCTTCTCCAACTCATTTTACAAATGAGGAAACTGAGGCAAATAGGTTTTAGTGGCTTGCCCAGGGTCACACTGCTAGTATCTGAGACCAGAATTGAACTCAAGTCTTCCTGACTCAAGGCCCTGCATTCTAATCCACTGACCCACCTAACTGCCCCATTTATGTTTATTCCTCTCATCTACCAGTTTAGACAACCTTGCTACAGAAGAAAATATTGCCCAGTCTTGATGAATCCATGCTGACTCTTTGCAATCAATGCCTTTCTTTTTAGATGCTTTCCAATAGTCTTTCTCTTTTTAAACAGCAGACAAATTAATTACAGATTATCAATGTAAATAAGCCTCCTCCCATTATTTACAAGTAGTGGAATCATTATTTGTCCCTATATCCACACTAGTAGGAACTGGAGCAATTCCCAAACAAGCTGTACGCTGAAAAGAAGGAAGAGAAGGAGAAGGAGTAACAGCTAACATAATTTTGCAAAGCACTTTGCAAATATTTTCTCATTTGGTCTCATGAAAACCCTGGGAGATAGCTGTTGTTATTTTCCTCATTTTACATATGAAGAAACCGTATTAGACAAGTTAAGTGACTTGCCCAGCATCACACAGCTAGGATGGATATGAGACTGTGAACTTGAAATCTGGTCTTCCTGACTCCAGGCCCAGTACTCTGTTGACTGTATCACCTAGATGCCAATATGTGAATATCAACTACAACAAAATTTCTGTTCACTAAGATCCTGTTTCTCAGCAGACGTGATATTGTTTTCTGGAGATGTCATCTGCTGCTGGAACTTCTATGAAGAGAGATTTGTGGGTTTGTTTGTTTGGTTGTTTTGGTTGTAGTGCCAAAAAAATAAACCAAGGATTGGTAAATTTATCATTTCATCTCTTTAGTTAGTAAGAGGCACAGCTATATCCCATACACCTGTGACACGATTCTAGGCACAACCTTCAAGACTGTGAGCATCCATATCTTCCCTTCATGGTTCCCTTATGAGTCAAGGATGTTTAGGCTAATGCTATCAGGTCAATATTCCACTTATTTGTGTTACTCCCACTATTAGCCCCCCATGATCAGTGACCCAATTCCATTCAACCAATCAACATTAATTTACTTTTGCAGAGGGAAATATTCTGTGGAGATATAGCAAAAACAGAAACACAAATATTTACTCCTAACACCTGGCCCTACATTTTCCAATATAATACTTTGGTTTTGGGGGAGAGTGTGTTTAAACTTAATGTAGTTTCTACAAAGCATTATCCTCAATAAGTTCACTTCCAAATGCAGCATAACCAAATGGATGAATAAGTCTGTGCCTCTGTTGCTGCTGGGCTGGGGTGAGTAGATCATTCAGGACTTTGCTCATCACCTGGCTTCTGGTAAATAACAGCATGGACTAGAGCTGCCAGCTTTCTGTTGGCTCACTCTCACAACCTTTCAAAGTGTGCAAGTTTGTAGGCATGTCCAATCTCCTTCTATAAGCAGTTAAAAATAGACACAACAGATATAGAAGCAGCAGCAGGGCATGTATTCATGGGCCACATGGGCCAGGTGTGTGCAAGTGGGGGTGGGGGAAGGGGGAGAGGAGATAAAAAAAATTAGAAGCATCGCTCCCTAGGCAGAAAGAGCTTAGTGCCATTCTCCTTATTTGAACACAGCAGAGCAGAAATGACCAACAATTTCTTCAATGATATTTTTAGAATTGTCCAAAGTCAAGTTTATTAATCTACAATCTCGGGACTCTGGTCTCTTTCCTTCTGCAAAATTTAGGATGTTTTCCCTTTGAAATCCTGTAGCACCTTTCCTAGTTTTCATGATCTTTCAAGTATTACTGTCAATGGCTCAGTAATCCTGTTTGTCACTTCAGAAGACCAGGTGATTTGTACTCATCAAGGACAATTAGGTGCTCTCTTACTATCTCCATCCTCATCCTGGCTAAAAACTCCCCATTAACCATTATTATTCTGTAATTTCCAGTGCAAAAGTCATTCACATTGGTAGAGAAAATAAATAGTGGGCAGTATTATTTCTTCTCTCATTAGGTAGCATCATCTCACCATCACTAAGCAAAAATCCTCTTCCTTCTTTGATCCTTTTTCTCCTAATATAGCTCAGGGGAGGAGCGGGGTAATGGGATGAAGGCACAGCAAAACACAAAATAAACAACTTTTTGTGTCATTAGCTTCTCTTTCAAGCCCTTAACCCATTCTGAGATTCAGCACTCTTGGCATTATTTTTTCAGGGTTCCACTGGACAAAAAAGATCATTTCTCATCCTTATGTTTAAGACTGTTATCAGAGAGTCAGTTTTCTGGTATTTCCTTTTTATCAGACCAGTTTATTTAACATAACTTTTGATTGCCTTAATTCTGCTTGTTTTCTTCTATAGTATAGGATCCATTTTGTGTATTGTTGCATATATGAACATTATGGGTTTTGTATTCATAAAATACTGGTGCCTAGCAGTTCACATAGAGCTTATTCATGGTCTTTCATTCTCTCTTTCTTTTCCCTCAATTCCTGCTTCCCTTCCTCTTTCCCTTCTTTCCTCCCTCTCTTCCTTCTTCCCTTCCTCTTTATCTCTCTCCATCTTCTTTCCTTCTTTCCTCACTCATTTCCTCTTTCCCTTCCTCTCATCCTCTCTCCCTTTCTTCCTCCTCCCCCTTCCTCTTCTTCCTCTTCCTTCTCTTCTTCTTCGCTCCTCTCTCTCTCTCTCTTTAGATTATTTGCTTTATGGAAACATGATTCCAGATAACTGGTCTAAGATGTTTATCAATTTTTGTTGGAGAAGTGGAGGTAAAACTTGTTTACATGGAGTGTAGTGAGAGACCTAAATTAAGGAAGAGCATTTTGAGAGCATTTAAACATGAAATTGGATGGACAATAAACAGATGGAAAATTGAAAAGAATTGTCAAGATCTTATAATAATCTATTTTTCCAGCAGTGACAGTAGAGCCAACTAATTTGGACTCTAACACCACAGGCCCCAATGTACTACATGGCAGAGTAGAAATAGCAATTAAAAAAAAAACAAGATGGGAAGAGCAGCTGGACTAGATACACAGAGGAAATCTGTGCTGGAGGACATACAAATCTGATAGCATTGAAGGATACATTCTCAAAATATCTGGAAAGGCAAAGGATGCCAGATGCCTGAAGGAAAAAAAAATCATAGACCTTATTATAAACAAAAAGGCAACTGAAAAATATCAATAATTATAGTGCTTTTCTATGTAATAGTAGCTAACATTTATATTTTACTTTTAGTTTTCAAAGTGGTTTATATATGTATATTTTATGCCTTGGCATTGTTATTCCATTCTGCAGATGAAGAACCTAAGGTTGAAAGAGATTAAATGACTTTTCTAGGGTCCCATGGCTAGTAAGTATATGAGGAAGGCTTCAAACTCAGGTCTTCTTGACATCAAGTCCTGTACTCAATTGACTACACCACTTAGGTGCCAACATAACTGTGTTGACATGTCTACAAAATATTCATGAGAATAAGCCTCAAATGTAGAGTATTAATGTTAGATATGCTTACAGAATGTTTCCTATGTCCCCCAAAACTTTAATGTCTCAAAAATCTGGCATTTGGGGTGTCATTTTTTAAAGTTTATATCTTTGAATAGGTATAGTTGCTAAAATTTTAATTAGTTTAGTTAAGTCTTAGTGTCTTTAGTCAGAGAAAAGAAATGTCCTTTATGGCTAAGTATTAAATACATTTTTACCTTAAAATTTAAAAAAAAATCCTCACTTGTACACACTACTGAATGTTTGCAAATGGGAAGGCATCAGATAGGAACAGGCAGGCTTTCATATAAACAAATTGTATAGCTGATCATATTTATATAGTTACACAATTCACCGAAAAGTTCAGAGAATTCAAAATCACACTGTATTTACTGTTTATTGATTATAAAAAAGAGTTTGATTTGTTAAAACAATTGTCAACTTAAAGACTCTAAAAGAGTTCTTGTCATATATATATATATTAAAACTAAAAAAGATTGTTTTGAAAAGAAGTAGCAATTAGGAGAACTTTGTCCAATTATGTTATGATTACTAATATCAAGGATGGAAGAAAATAGGGAGATATCTGTTTTAGAGTGTTATGGTAGATATGAGGACAAATAGAAGAGATTCCTAATAGCTAATGATTCCTAATTGCATAACAACCCAGGACAACACAAAGCCTCCTCAATAACATACACATTTAAACAGAAGTATTCAACCTAACAATCCAGACAGGAAAAAAAAATACAAGCTGACAAAGAATGCTTATTGTCCATATTATATGCAATTGGATGGACAACTTGGAGATAATACATCAGTGAGATTCTCCTCAAGGCGGCTGAATTAGTAGAAGCAGAACAACCCAGTTTTCTTGCAACCGTGCTAGCAAGATTGTACAAAAGAGTGGCAAACCATGGAATGATTTTTTTTTTAACACAAGGAGAAGTTTTAATAAGTACATCGTTTGCCCAAGCCCACACAAAGAGATTAAGCCTGTGGGCATGATGGAAGGGGTCCAAGCAAAAACTCCAGCCTGGTATTGTAACTCATGGAATCCTTACAGGTCAGGGAGTAGGAACATGCCGGGGAAGCCTAGATCTTTAAACTGTGGACTAGGGAGAGGGGGAAAAGGAGACAAGACCAAGGAGCAGCCCAGGACACCTGGAGCCTAAGGCTATGATTCTGATTCCAACAATGTCTCTGGAACCTACAAAGCTCAGACTGAGAGGGTAGCATCCAGGGTATATTCTGAATACCCTGGTGCAGCTCACCAAACACAGACACCTACATACCCCATCTTCAGCACTATGAGTGTATGTGTATACATGTGTATGTATGTATGTGTGTATATATATATATATATAATATATATATAATATGTGTGTATGTATACATATACACATACATACATATACACACACACATATACACATAGACACATATACATAATATATGTGTGTATACTATATACTACATATTATATATACATATATACACTCTGTGTGTATATTATATAGAGCATATATGTAGGAATATACGTATGTAATGCATATGTTTAATATTTTATTTTAATATTATATATACAAATGCTATGTATATATTTGCATGTGTACAGTATACACACAAATATATCATACACAGAGACCTGCAGATGGTATATGTGTGAATGTCTACATGGGGTGGGCTATACCAGGGGCAGTATGATCCAGAGCATACCCCAGTTGTTGCCTTTCTGGTCTGAGCCTTACAAGCTCTGGAGCCCTGTTTGCTCCAGAAAACAATTGCAGACACCAGGTGTTCTGGGCCACTCCTTGGCCTAGACTCCTGTTTCTCTGCCCCCAGTCCACAACTTCAGGATCTGGCTTCTCTGGTTTGTTCCTAGTCCCTGACCTGCAAGGTTTCCATGAGCTGGGGTTTTCTACATATGTATATGTGTATGTGTATGAATATGTATATATATATATATATGCATGTATAGGTGGACATATGTATATCGGCCTATATAGATATAGATATGCAATAAATATGATCTATATCTAGATCAGTATATGTAGTATATAGATATGCTATGCTTAAGTATATATATTTATATATTATATATATATACTTATGTGCATAAATGTTTATGAATATATATAGGTAGATATACACATTTATATATTATGTGTGTATGTATCTACAGATAGAAAAAGAGACTACTGTAGATTTAGCAGGAATAGAACATAGATCTAGATTGCCTTTGGGAAACTACAGAGTGCTTTTAATGACCCCACACTTCTTTCTGAAACAAAGACTCATCTTTTTAATATCCAAGTTATTCAAGGGAATTTGCATGGCTTTAATCATGGAATATTAGAGTTTCTAAATCTAAATACTCATCATTCCAGGTGGGTCATGATTACTACAAAGAGCTAGTCATGAAAAGATTTTTAAATGCATTTTCCTCAGAACATTAAAATCTACATTTGAAAAGAAAAAAATAGGAACATGCTTCAATATTTGAAATATTTTAAAAAGAAAAAATAGAAATACCTGATGAATATAGATAAAAATGACTATTTTCCCAGAGTTAGCCCATAGCCTATGATGAGGAAGAAGAATAAGAGGATTTATAGCAGCAGGCACAAAGGCTCATTTGTGAAAATGGTCTTTTGATAGAGCAAAGTTGTCTCCTAACCATACAGCTTAAAGGATACTAGTGCTCCAACTTTCATTCAGTACAACAGCTACCAGGTTCCTCACTTACCTCTTTTTGTCTTTATCTCCTCTTCTGGCTCTAGGAAGACTTTCTGCAGCTTCTAGTCATTATGTGAATAAATACACATGACATGAGGCTTATGAAGGTAACTTTTTAGATAATTCACCTCCTTTACATTCAATCAATGTTGCATTGAATTCAAGGTTTGCCTATTGACTTATTAAACTCTTCAGACATAGAAGCCTGATTTATCTTTAAGACATTAAAACTGCCTGCCCCTGTTCTTTATTCTAACAAGCAACTTCCAGCATTTAATATGTCGCAAGTGAAATTATTAGCAGCTGTATTTCAGGTTGGTACAACCAATTCACCTTGTTGCCTTGAATTGAATCAAAATATGTCTTTACTTGCTGCCATGTTGTAAAACAATGAGAATACAGACTAAGAGCATTGCCTGCTGAGTGTGGAACGTATTGTATCATGGGATTCTGCATCAAATGAAAATATTTGCTTGGCAAAATGTACATACAATACCACCTCATAGATTCAGGATAATTATGGGGAAGGTCAGTCCGAATTAGTGAAAATAAGAATTATGTATCATTTTAAAAGAATTATAGCTTTATTGCTTCCAAGTGTATTCCTATGGCTTTCCAAACTGCCTAGTGGAGCTCTATTCAGGAAACAGATAAGAATTAACAGATTGACTATTTGTACATAGATAGGGTTTCTAAAATGCTTTAGGGTAACATGTATTTATAAGCAATGGGGTGACAACAAACTAGAAAGGACTGTTTGTTTTGCTTAAAAAATAGTGTCAAATAGTGTTTGATTTGCCCTTTCTAAGGAGCAGTCCTCACCAAGCAAAAGCAGGATTTGTCCCAACTCCTTTCCAAGTTTTCAAGCATTTCTAATTAGTCTAGTCTTAATTAATGAGATTATACTATACCATCACATCAATAACCACAGAGGGGAAGCAAATTCCTGCAAATAGTTTCATTTTGCTTCCTACTGATCTAAAAAGACACATAAACAATAAAATGTGAAAATATGACAATGAAAACCATCACTGCCCTAGGGAGTTCAGGTGTCATTCTTTAAGTGACAAAGATTATACAAGAAGTTTAGCACTCTTTAACTAAAGAAACCAAACAGCCACCTTCTTCATAAAGCCTTCTGGAACTTCCCCAAACAAGTATAATTTCTTTCTATTCTGAACCCATATAACAAACTATTTGTGCTTCTCTTGATGGTATACATCACATGTTCTTGCAATATATGTGTTTATTTAGCTTATCCTCTCCTCCCAAATACCCACTAAGATCAATGTAAGAAGAATAAAAAGGCATTTCATAAAAGCCTACTAAGTGCTATGTACTAGAACATACATGCAAAAGTGATACATTCTCTTTTCTAGTGGCAAAGAAGGCATATATGGGAGTGGTGACCAGGAAAAAAAAATTGGTTTGGAAATTCTCAGGGAATGAAAGTAGAGCTATAGGTCATGTGATTATCATACTTTTCTGAAAGTAATGGTAATATTAATTTTATTATTATTCTCAGAGGGAGAATAGGAGGAAAGTGTTGGAGGAAAGGGGAGAACTACATAGGAAGGCCACAGGGCCAAAAGGTAAGATGCCTAAGTAGGTTTAGATTTTCTGGAGGGTGGAATATCAAGCATGGTCTGGGGCTCGCTAAATATAGTAGGTTTGCTTGCACACACATCTATTCTATCACAATAGATTAGCCCAAAGATGGAGTTTCAACCTTTAGTAGGTCAACTCAACAGGAAGGTAGGGGAATAGTCTTTGAGGCTACAGGCCCAGAGGTCTATAGAGTACCATTCCAGGTGGAAAGAAGAGGATAGTGCAGATGTCAAGATTCCCACATTTCCTGGTAGGTAAGTGATGAGATATGAAGAATGATGTAGGGCCAGTTAGATGTCATGAATTAAGAGTATTTGGCCAATCAAGTCCCCTTAGTTCCAGGAGAGAATTCTCTAGCTGAGTGGATCAGCTCCCCAGGGAAAGGGTCTTGAAGGGGAGGACTTGGAGGCCCAGTCTGTGGATGCTGATAAGTCGACAGTAGATTAAAGGCTGGGCTTGAAATCTGGAATACTTTAGTTCAAATCAAAGACATTTTATGACTCTAAGGAGGTCACCTTTCAGCCTCAGTTTCTTTATTTGTAAAATGGGGATAATAATAACATCTCATTTATAGGGTTGTGAAGATCCAACACAATCCACTGCAAACCTTGGTTATATAAGTGCTATCTCTTTTTATAGGGGCCAGCTGAACAGATGTGGAGATTCCTGGGGAGGCCTGAATTTCCTGGATCAGTAGAAAGGCTATGCATCCCTAGTACCTAGCAAAGTTGTCTGCATATAGTCGGTATTGAGAAAATATTTATTGAATGAATTGAATTAAATGAACATCAACAGACTATCCTAGCTAACACCAGTTTCTACAGTTTTAATCCTGTGTAGTTAATAATTTTATGGCAGTATTAAGATACTGTTATGATAATTATCAGTCACATATTTTGGCGTCTATATATTTTCATTGTGTCAGCCTTTCCTGACACTGTGCTGAGTTGTGATCTTTGATTAGCTTTGTTCCCTGTGGTAACGCTGTTTTCTCTGACATCCTAAACTAAACCACAAACCAGGCTATGATAGCTGATAAGACACGGTTTATCTAGGCAGGAGCTTATAATCTCTTCTCTGCAATTCACAGCTCCCATACCTAAGTTAATGAACCATTCAGAGGTTAAGTGTGTCTTGTTTAACTTGACTATATAAGTGGCCAACCTTTCCCCCACATACACACCAATATGCTTAGTTACTGCATCATTATATATCTCAGCTGTAATTTCTTTTTATTTTATTTTGTTTCCTTCTTGTGAGCACAATCAACCCTTTTTTCAGGAAAATACTGTTTTAATGAAATCACAAATCATTGCAAAGGCAGAAATCAGATGCAGAATTATTATGTTATAATCAAAGAAGGGTAATAAGTCTTAAGAAGTTATAATACAACTAAGCTAGCTTTATTTATATCCAAATAAGAGCTGTTAAATCTTTAATATGTTACAATGTTCATTTAGATAAATTTCAAAGCACTACCCTTCTATCTACCTATCAAGTAATCTCACCTAATACATTTTTCTTTCTGGGGCCAATAAACTTATCATACCCCTTCTACCATCCCTTCCCAATTTAATCCAATAATCTAAATTTAGGCTAGTAGGAAATATATAGGACTCCAAATCTAGGAGCTTTTATTATTCATTTTCATAACAAACTGAATATGTGATGATTAATGCATTTCATATTACTACTCTACTTGATGTTGAGTAATTATTTCTAAACATGCTTTAAAACTCACAGGCAAGAGTTCCTTGAAACATTAAAATGGAAATATGTGCATACATATGTGTGTGGTTTTGTGTGTGTGTGTGTGTGTGTGTGTTATGGAGGCGGGGAAAGCAGATTGTCCAAGTAATCCTCAAAGTTTAGCCAACCAATCTGATTGTTCAGAAGCTCAGGAGTATGTTTATGTCACCCTCACTTTACCTTCTTTTTCCACTCTAACTTAAGTTAGATTGACATGAATACAGCAGAATTATGTGATTGAAATGTTGCCTCAAACTATTATTTCCTAAGGTTAGTCTCCTTGGTTTCAAAAAATGACAAGGAATCTACAAATAACCACACATCTCACATGGGAATCAATCTTTTTTAAATATGGGGAACTAGACCCACTCACTCTGCCCAAGTCATCTCCAATGCTGCTGCTGCACAGTTACTTATGTTATCTTCAGTGATGAAGAGAAAGAAGATGAGTTTTTGATGTCAGGTCACTCTTAGGGTCACTTGTTTCAAACTTATCCTCATATCCCCCTAGGACTTTGAAATCATTTAAATGAATCCATTCAATTAAACTTAACAAATATAAATTAAGTACCTCCTAGTTGCAAAATAACCTATGCAAGATGCTGAAAAACAAGCAAAGAGGACTGAGATATGTTTTCTGAAGTTCCTAAGGTAGTAGGGCAGGTGAAACACATAAACAAATAATGATGATACAAAATAAGACATTGTAAATCTATGTATCAAAGTAATATTTCTTTTGTTCTAGGCCTGGCCTAGCTCAGGCAAGTCCAATGATTCATGCTCAAATTTAGAACAAAATGAAACATTTGATGACCCTAGTATATTTAACAAAAAAGAGATTTACCTAACAACAAAAGATTTTAAAAAGAAATAATTACTGATTCAAGTGTACATTGCTCCCCTGTGCCTCTACTTTCATTGTGGGTGCACTGCCCAGTCAGGCGCAGTCATTGTCTGACTTGGCAATGGGGGTTCTATAAACCTGAGAGGCCCTAGCTATTCATAGACTGGTCCTTTTCTGAGACACAGCTAATGAAGTCTTCAGAGAAACAATTATATCCCTAAAAACATATTTTTTGCAAAACAGAAAAAGAATGATGAATTAATCTGAAATTATAAAAAAAAACAACATAGATATAGAAGGAACTTCAGAGACAATCTAGTCCAACCTTCTAATTTTACAGATGAGGAAAATGAGACATGGGAAAGGAAAAGACAGAAAAGAAGTATTCATTAAGCACCTAGTATGTACCAGAGACTATATTAAGCAACCTATAAACATTTGACCCTCACAATAACCTTGAAAGGTAGTCGCTATTATTATCACCATTTCATAGGTAAGGAATCTGGGACGAACTGAAACTATGGGCCTTACCTATGCTCACAGAGCTAATAAGTGCCTGAGGTCACATTTGAACTCATGTCTTTCTGACTCAAGGTAGCACCCTGTTACAAGTAGCTTCCTTTAATAGCTTAATTTAAGTCGCAGAATACAAAATAAAACACACACACATCCCCAAAAAGAAAATTAACAGCATTTCTACATAAGAAAAACAAAATCTGGGAGGAAATATTAGAAAGGAAAGTCCCATTTATAATAACAGAAAATATATGTGAATCAATCAAATAAGACTCATTTGTGATCTCTATAAATGCAATTACAAAATTGTCCTTAAAGAAATAAAAACTATAAACAAATAAAACTAGAGAGATACTGAGTAGCCATGGCCTAGTTAGGCTGTATTAATATAATACAATGACAATATCATACTATCTAGATATAGAGGGGAACAAAACATCTAGAACATTAAAGAAAACAATGGAAATTTAATAATGAATTTATATATTTTGAGAACACAAATTATATTATAAATCAGTAAGTATCAAAGCTATTTTGTAATAGTTTAAAAATAGAAAATTACATCAGATTAATCACTAGGTCAAAGTCTAAAAAAATAGAAAAATACTGTATCATGTACTTTTTTGGGGGGGGCGGTTAGGCAATAGGGTTAAGTGACTTGCCCAGGGTCACACAGCTAGTAAGTGTAATGTGTCTGAGGTCACATTTGAACTCAGGTCCTCCTGAATACAGGGCCAGTGCTCTATCCACTGTGCCACCTAGCTGCCCCAATATCATGTACTTTTAACAGCTATTTTGGGGGGATAAATTCTTGACCAAACAAAGCTCAGAGAAGCTCATGGAAGATAAAATGGATAATTTTGCTTTCTTGAAATTAAAAATCTTTTGTGCAAACCAGAGATATGCAACTAAGATAAGTAAGAAAGCAATCAATTTTAGAAAATATTTTATCAATCATTCCCGAAAGGGTACTCAAAATAAGTTACATAGATAACTAATAGAAATATTTGACCAAAAGCAAGGATGAAAGGATATGAACAATTAATTCTCAAAAGAAAAAAATACCACCACAAGTTATTCCTCAAAAGATAAAGGATCAAAGGATGCAAGGAAAAAGTTTTTAAAAGAAACATCACAATCAAATGAAATACTGATCTAAATCACTAATAATAAGAAAGAACACAACAAATCAAATCAAAATAACTCTGAGCTTTACTAACAGACCCAGCAAAGTTGGCAAATGGATGAAAGATGGAAATAGTAAATGTTGAAGAAGTTTGGAAGGACAAACATAGTAATGTTACATTGATAAAGCTACTAACTGGCTCAATATTTTGGAAAGAAAATTTGAACAATGCTAAGAAACTGTTTAAAATATCTAGTCCTTTGTCCTGCAAGTCCTACTACTAGACATATACTTCAAGGAGGTCAGTAATGAAAAGAAAAAACACATATAAACATACACACTATTTATAATATATCTTTTTTATTAATTTATTTTGATTTATCAACAATCACTTCCATATGCTTTTGAGTTTAAAATTTTTCTCCCCCTTCCTCCCCACCAACCTCCCCAAGATGGCATACAATCTGATATAGGCTATATACATATATACATTCTTATTGAACATATTTTCAAATTAGTGATGTTGTAAGTAAAAATTAGAACCAATGGGAGAAACCACTAGAAAGGAATCAACAGAAGAGAAAAAAAATGGCAAACAGTATGCTTCGATCTGCATTCAAATTCCATAGTTCTTTCTTTGGATGTGGATAGCATTTTCCATCATGAGGCCTTTGGAGATGTCTTAGATCCTTGTACTGCTGGGAAGGGTTAAGTTTATCAATATTAGTCATCACACACCATGGCTGTTATTGTGTACAACATTCTCTTGGTTCTGCTCACTTCACTCAGCATCAGACCGTACAGGCCTTTCCAGGTTTTTTCTGAAGTCAGCGTGTTCATCATTTCTTATAGCACAATAGTATTCCATTACATTCATATACCACAAGTTGCTCAACCATTCCCTAGTTGATGGGCATCCTCTCAATTTCCAATTCTTTGCCACCACAAAAAGAGCTGCTATGAATATTTTTGTACATGTGAGTCCTTTTCCCATTTGTATGATCTCTTTGAGATATAGTCCTAGAAGTGCTATTGCTGAGTCAAAGGGTATGCATATTTTTATAGCCCTTTGGGCATAGTTCTAAAATGCTCTCCAAAATGGTTGCATCATTTCACAACTCCACCAACAATGCATTAGTGTTCCATTTTTCCCACATCTTCTCCGACATTTATCATTTTCTTGTTTTGTCATCTTGGCCAATCTTATAGGTGTGATGTGGTACCTCAGAGTTGTTTTGATTTGTATTTTTCTAATCAATAGTGATTTAGAGCCTTTTTTCATATCACTATATCTGGCTTTAATTTCATCATCTGAGAACCATCTGTTCATATCCTTTGACCATTTATCAATTGGGGAATGATTTGTATTCTTATAAATTTGACTTAATTCTCTATGTATTTTAGAAATGAGGCCCTTATCAGAGAGACTGGTTGTAAAAATTCTTTTCCAGTTTTCTACCTTCCTTCTAATCTTAGTTGCATTGGCTTTGTTTGTGCAAAAACTTTTCAATTTAATGTAATCAAAGTTATACATTTTGCTTTTTGTAATGTTCTCTGTCTCCTGTTTGGTTGTGAATTCTTCTGTTCTCCATAAATCTGATAGGTAAACTATTCGTTGCTCTCCTAGTTTGCTTACAGTATCAGCCTTTATATCTAAATCATGAACCCATTTTGACTTTATTTTGGTATATGGTGTGAGATTTTGATCAATGCCTAGTTTCTGCCATACTCTTTTCCAGTTTTCCCAGTAGTTTTTTTTTTTTTTTCCAGAGAGTGGATTCTTATCCCAGAAGCTAGGGTCTTTGGGTTTATAATATAATAGATTACTATAGTCATTAACTGCTATGTCTTGCATATTTAACCTATTCCACTGATCCACCACTCTATTTCTTAGCCAGTACCAAGTAGTTTTGATGGTTGCTGCTTTAAAATACAATTTCAGATCTGGAATGGCAAGGCCGCCTCCCCCTGAATTTCTTTTCATTAGTTCCCTTGATATTATGAACCTTTTGTTCTTCCGAATGAATCTTGTTATTATTTTTTCTCACTCTATAAAATAATTTTTTGCTAGTTTGATTGGTATGGTGATGAATAAGGAAATTAACTTTGGTGGAATTGTCATTTTTAATTGTATTAGCTTGGCCTACCCATGAGTAACCGATGTTTTTCCAATTATATAATATATCTTTTAATCATGGCAAAGAACTACAAAATACATATACATTTATTGGAGTATAAGTAAGCAAGTTGTGATATCTGAATACAATATGGTATTAGGGTCCTGAATACTGAGAATCATGGTAGACATGTGAATTGATGAAAAGTGACCGAAGGAGAATTTGGACAACAATATACACAATGACTATACAATGTAAATGGCGATATCAACATTAACAACAAAATCAAAATGAATATTTTGAAATTATAACAAGCAAGCTGTGCCTGAATAAAAAAAAATGAAAAGGACAGTATCTCTCCCCCAATTTTTGCAGTTAGGAGATTATGGGTTTGAAACACTGCTTATAATTTCAGGTATTTTAATTATCTTGGTTAATTTTATTTAACTTTTTAAACTTTTTTTTTTGCTACTTTTTAAACTTCATTTTTTTGCTATAACTGATGGCTCTATGGGAGTGGATGGAGATGATGTATTTTGTGAAATTTCTGTAATGTAAAACCCAAAGATACAAATACAAATTTATTTTTAGAAGATAAAATTACATAGGATAAATTTAAATTCTTAGACTTGGGTTCAAAATGTCAATTTCACAAGTATAGGGTGTGGGAGACATGGTTAGGCAGCAGACTAAAAAAGATCTGAGAGCCCTAACTAACAACAATTTCAATATGCATCAGAATGTGGCCTAAATTAAGAGATTTCCAAGAATGAGGAGGTAATTTTTATTACACTCTGACCTCATTAGACTGCATCTGAAGCACTGAGTTCAGTTCTGGATACCACAGTTTAATAAGCTAGAGAGCACTCAGAAGAGGGCAACCAGGAGGGTGAAGAGCTATCTATGCTCTTCAAATGAAAATCATTTGAAAGACCTGGAAATATGCAGCCTGAAGAAGGAAAGATTCAATCTGGGGTTGGGGAGTGAGGTGTCAATATGAGATCAATATTCAAGTATCTGAAAGTGTGTCATGTGGAAGAGGTATTTGTCCTATTTGATCTGAGAAGGAAGACCCAGGAACAATGGGTAGAAGTCAAAAAGAGGCAGATTTCAACTAAATTTAAGCAACAACATCCTAAGAATTCGAGCTCTCCTAAAGTGGAATGGGATGCTTTAAGAGACTGTCAGTAACTCCTCCATATAAAATGTCTTCAGGCAAAGGCTAGATGAGCACTTGCTAGATCTATTATGTGAAACAGTTAGATGGCATTGTGGATAGAATGCTGGGCCTAGAGTCAGGAAGACTGAATTCAAATCCAGCCTCAGACACTTACTAGCTGTATGACTAGCTATATGCATATAATCTGACCTGTCTGCCTCAGTACCCTCATCTGTAAAATGGGGATGATAATAGCAGCTACCTCCTAGGTTATCTCAAAAGAGATAACAATTACAAAGCTCTTAGCATAGTGTCTGGCATGTAGTAAGCACTACATAAATTGTTAGCTATTACTATTATTATTAGAGTTTCCTTTTCTGTGTGGGTTGGATTAAATGGACATTGAGGTCTCTTCCAATTATGATATTCTAGCATTCTGTGAGTTTATGTAAAGAAAGTACAGGAAAAGACGAAAGGGGAAGAGAAGCAGCTGTCAGGTAAAATACAATTCACATTTCTGTCCATTTCTTCTTTTAATTCTTCAGTTTTGCTTTTTTGTGACTCTTCTCTGCAGTACCTACTGACTACAGACCCTTATGTTCTAGAAGGGTTTCTTTTGTCCAAGTCTGCACTCAATGAAGTGGCCTGAAACCATTTTAAATGCCTGAAAAATATTAATTAGATTATACTTGAATAGAAGAGTTAAGAAAGAAAAAGTGTTCCCTACACTACAATTTACTCTAGTCTTCCACTAACCCCAGGGATAAGGCTAGCTGCAGGTAGACCTATGTCTACAAGTATACCAACAGTTCTAGAACCGAGAGCAGGTGTGGGTTTACGATCTCCTCTAAACAGTCTGTCAGAGAGGAGCATTTTTCTTTGTATGTTCAGGGAACAGGCATATTCCAGAACACAGCTAAAAATGGTATCCATTGTGCCTTAGCTCAGTTTACAGAATAATTCATTTTACCTAGTACAATGTAAACTCATTGAAAGCAAGGACAGTCTAATTTTTTGTATGTGTATCCTTAGGGCACAATGCGTGGCATAATAGATGTTTCATAAATGCTTGCCCAATTGCCTGATTCTTGCATTTTTTGAGAATTTTGGTTAATAGCCCCCATTTGCAAAGAATTGCTTCAGGGATCAGCAAACTACAGCCCAAGAGCCAAATATGGACTGCCTAGATTGTTATGTTTTTTAAATACAATTTTATTGTCTTTAAAAATATAAAAAAAAAACATTCTTAGCTCACAGGCCCTACAAAAGCAGGTAGAGCTGGATGTCAGGCTGTACTGTGCTGATCCCTGCTCATCATTGATTAATGATTTAAATTTAATTTAAGAGAGGTAACAGAATCATATTGGATAGACATTTGGCCTTGGATTCAAGTACTGCTGCTGTTAAATGTTAATTATATAGCTATGGACTGGTAACTGACTTAACCTTTCAATGTACTAAGAAACTCTATAAGACTATAAATTACAAATGCTTATGAGTTGCTAACCTGCATTAAAATTTCCCATGCTAATGGACTCATAAGTCTAGGGATATGCAGATATCTATAAACATGCATACATACACACATGTGTGTATATATATATATATGTATTGTGTGTACATGTATGCATGTGTATATATGTATATATATGTACCTTTGTAAATGACAGACAGAGGGACAGAGACAGTATGTTAGAATACACAATACAAGGGAAGACATGTGTGTTCAAAACCTACCTCTGAAGCACTGACTTTGGGCAGTGTGAGTTGGATTATATATGTGTGTGACCTTGAGCAGGTCACTTAACCCCTCAGTGGTCTAAGTACCTCTATAAGATTATAAATTTTAGAGAAGGTACCAACTTTCATTGGTAAAGGGAGTTCCTCAGGAATCCCCTTTATCAATTAAACCACAGGTCTACTTTCTTGAACTGCTGTGTGTGTATATGTGTATAAATGAGAGTGTGTGTATTTGTGTTTGAAAAAAAAAGTATAATCACTCTTCTAGATTTCCCTGTTTTTGTATCCCCAACTCTTAGGAGTGTCTGCCATGTAGTAGACTCTTAACAAATGCTTATTGTAGGGCAGGTAGGTGGTGTAGTGGATAGAGCACTGGCCCTGGATTCAGAAGGCCTGAGTTCAAATCTGGCCTCAGACACATAATACTCACTAGCTGTGTGACCCTGGGCAAGTCACTTAACCCCATTACCTAACCCAAAAAAAAAAATACTTATTGATTGATTGAACATTCATTTCACTGTATTTACCTCTAAGTTTATCGTAGTTACTTTCTAGCTTTGAGAGACTGAAGAAAAGAAGAGGCTGGGAATCGTCAAAGTTGTTGAAATTATTTCCTTTGTTTCATTATGGTAAAAGTGCACCTTAATGCTGTTTTACTATAATTAGCTTGTAAGGCAAGAATCAAATGCTCACCAGTCTGGAGGGTCTGGAGAATTCAGCAACCTGTCCACAATCTCAGTACCATTGTGTTGCTAATGCAGACTTTCCTCTATTCTACTGCGGCTCAGCAGGAAGGACAACTAAATTATTTGACAGGTTGTAATAGAGAGGAAGAAAACAACATTATTAGGCTGTCCTAAATCCATAGCTTTTAACATACTCATTGAAACAAATGAGACTGTGCCAAATATATATTAAAAGAGAATAAGTAATAAACATAATTCTGCTTACGGATATTTGCTATTTAATCCTTTGAAACCACTGTCTGTTTGTGCTTTTAGAGCTAAAACAACTATTCTCCTGATAACCTTTTTTGGAAAGCTCCCATTGTTTTTCAGAGTAAATTATTTTCTGTAGCCTGCAGCTACTTTCAGTACCAGAAGAATTAATAATAGTTTTGGCCTAGGTCAGCCCATGTTCTGCCAGTTTTATCACATACTCATAGTGCTTATGCTGCTCAAAGATATGGTGCCCGCAAATCTGATTGGATTTTACTGAGTTTGATGATAGTAATATTGACCCTTGGATGCTAAAGGAGAAGGAAAAAATGTGGTGACAAAAAAAATCCAATAAATGAAACAAGTTATTTATGTAGACAATCAATAATCTATTTCCCATTAATTATGAAGTTTTCCTAATTTCAGAGACTGTCCAAAGCTGGACTATGTTTATCAGAACTTTCTCCATAGTTGTTTGTTTATTGTTGTTGTTTTGGGAGAAGGGAAGGCTTACAGTAAATATGCAATAACAGTGTAAGCAAGAATGGAGGGGCAAATTAAAAATATTTAGAAGAGAAGCTTGTTTTTAAATGGATTAGAAGTCTGATATACTTCAGAGAGCTTGGAATTAGAAATGGATTTAGGTTCTGCCTAGAAGAAACATTAGCTAAGTCATTTAATTCCTTAGAGCAAAGGCTTTTCATCTTTGTGTGTGTGTGTGTGTGTGTGTGTGTGTGTGTGTGTGTGTGTGATGTACCCCTCTGACAGGCTTGTGAGGTATATGGGCCCTTTCTCAGAATAATGTTTTTAATGTATAAACTAAAACAGATCGCATTACAAAGGAAACCAATTATGTTGAAATAGTTATCAAAACATTTTAAAAAATCAAATCTCAGTTAAGAACTCCTGCCTTAGTTTTCAAAAGAAGAAATCAAAGCTATCAATAGACACATAAAAAAATGCTTTAAACCACTATTGATTAGAGAAATGCAAATTAAAATATCTCTGAGATGCCATCTACCTCACACCTATCAGATTGACTAAAATGACAGAAAAAGAAAATGACAAATGCTGGAAGGGATGTGGAAAAAAATATGGACATAAACACACTATTGGTCGAGTTACGAACTGGTCCAGTCATTCAAGAGAACATTTTGGAACTATGGCCAAAGGGCTATAAAACTGTGTATATCCTTTTACCCAGGAAAAACACTATTAGATCTGTATCATTCATGTAAGTCTTTCCAGATCTGTATCCCAAAGAAATCAAAGAAAAGGGAAAAAGACCTGTTTGTACAAAAATACTTTTGGCAGTTCTTTTGCGGTAGTAAAGAATTGGAAATTTAGGTGATGCTCATCAATTGGGGAACAGCTGAACAAGTTGTGGCATATGATTATGATAGAATACTATTGTGCTATAAGAAATGATAAGCAGCTTTTAGTGGTGGCAAATAATTGCAAATTGAGGGGATGCCCATCAGTTTGGGATGGCTGAAGAAGTTGTGGCATATGATTGTAATGGAATACTATTGAGCTCTAAGATATAATGAGCAAGATGATTTCAGAAAAGCTGGAAAGACTTATATGAATTGATGCAAAGTGAAGTAAGAAGAATCAAGAGAGCATTGTACACAGTAACAGCAATATTTTAATGATGATCAAATGTGAATTAGTTAGCTATTACCAGCAATACAATGATCCTAGAAAATTCCTAAGGACTCATCATGAAAAATAAAATCCATCTCCAGAGAAAGAACTAATAGAGTCTGAATGCAGACTGAAACACACTATTTTTCACTTTCTCTATTTCTTTCTTTTTTGGGGGGGGTGAGGGGGAATCTGTATTTTTTTTCACAATATGACTAATATGGGGGGATGAGCACGATGGTTTCAGAAAAACCTGGAAAGTCTTGTATGAACTGATGCAAAGTGAATTAAACAGAACCAGGAGAACGTTGTAAGCAGTAGTAACAATATTATAATGATGATCAACTGTGCTATTCTGATTAAGACAATTATCCAAGACAATTCCACAAGACCCATGATGAAAAAATGCTATCCACCTCTAGAGAGAGAATTGGTGATCTCTTGAGTATAGATTGGAGCCTACTTTTTTCATTTTCTTTATTTATCTTGTTTTATGTGTGTGTGTATGTGTGTGTTTCTTTCACATCATGGCTAATATAGAAATATTTTACATAACATCACATGTATAATTTATCTATTGCCTGACTTCTCAAGGAGTGGGGAAGAGTAGGAAGGATGAGAATTTGGAGTTCAAGATGTTTAAAATCAATATTAAAATTTTTAAATATAATTAGGAAATATTTTAAAAGATAAATAAAATAAATCTTAAAAATGAAATGGAAAAGAAAGAAAGATAAATATTGTGAGCTCTTCAGGCACAGATTTATGCAGTTTTTTTGTATTTCCAGTGCTTAGCACAATGCCTGGTGCAAGCAGTTGCTTAATGAAATTTTATTGACTGATGAAAAAAGAACACGTGCCTTAGGGCTTCATTGTTCTCACCTGTTAAAATTATTATATATACCGTTTCTGCCTCATACATTTGCAGTTGGAATCAAATAGGATAATGTATATAAATGGCCTTTATACTCTAAAGCATTATATAAATATAAGACACAAATATTAAAACATCCAGTGCTTTGAAAATTTGAATGGCTAGGAAAATGATAGACAGTGATTTATGGCTAGCCATCTAGTCATTAAAACAGTTCTCTTTGTTGTGTCATGTCAGCCAGCACACATCAGGAGTTCCTATAAGGTAGACTCATCAGCTAATACATTGTCAGTCTAGTTTCAGTCACTGGATATGCTTAGAATTGAGTCATAGTGTCTGATGTATGAAAAGAACCCTAAATTCATCTATTCCAATTCCACCAACCAGTGAAATATCTCTTCTACAACATCTCAATAGGAACCTAAATAGATTATGATTAAACATTTTCAGATACAGGACGCTCAATATTTCTTATAACATTTTCTTACACAATTTCTCTTAAAATTATTATAAAAATTTAAATATGTGATTTAAAATAGTCCGTGTAAATGGAAGTAGACTGAATTTTCACTTGCCAAGATATAATACCAAAATAATCACATTCAGCTGCTGACAAATTTGCATGAAAAGACAACCTTGTGGGCTAGGCAGGTAGAGAGAGACAGTGACTTTGCCCCTGGAGTGTTTTCTGGCTCATATTCATGTGGAAATAAGTCACTGAGGATCTTGGGAATTATTTAAGAATATCAGAATCTCAAGTTGTATCATTATGTGTGCCAAAGAAAGAACAGTTAATGAAAAAGCATTTATTAAACAGTTACTATGTACAAAGTATTGGAGATACAAATAGAAAACTAAGCAATCCTGTCTTTAAAGGAGCTCATATTTACTAGAGGGAGTCAACACATATAGGAAGGTTTAGCTGCAAGTTAAATGGAAGGGTTCTTTGGCCTCTAGGGTGCCACAGGGGGTTAAAAACAGCTTCTAATACATCTTCTTTAATGGTCTTTCCATTGTCATTTCTGTTTCTAATATTGAGTCATTTCATAGCATCAATTACTTTTGTTGTGAAAACTTTATTTTCTTATTCATAAATTAGCTATAGCTAAAAAGAATTGTGTTAATTGAGGTTAAAGTCCCAATAGAAGTAGTTTTCAGGTTGATTCCCCACAAGGGTTAATTCCCTATATGATGGCTAGCATGTGTGGCTAAGTAGTGTGTGTGAGGGAAGGTGAAGCATGGTGTTTTTATTTCTTGGGCTAAGGTTCTTGAATTTTCTCCATTAACATTTAAGGGCAGTGCTAGTCAAGGTAGTGGCTCACCGGGCAGATGAAACTTCTTGTCTTTCCCTTAAGGAGCCTTGCTGCTTCACCTGGACTGCATTGACTTCCCTGTACCTAGCAATTGGACTTTGATTTCCACAAAAGAGAATGAAAGACTTGATATTAGTCTGGGGTCATTCTGCCTGGTTTTTATTGGCTATATATTATTGCTCTGACTAAAGAACAGTTAGTCTGCTCTTTTCAAGGAGTCGGAATGTATTGGGATCATACTTATGCAATACATATGGAGAAGCAATACAGATCTTCAGTGCTATATGAACACTGATGTCTTTTGGTGCCCACAGTTTGGTAAAGAGGCAAGGAGGAGTTTGAGCAGGATCAAATTTTGGACCTGGCACAGTGTTTTCAATTATCCCAAGTTGTTAGCTGCTATGAAATCCAATTACTATTGACTCCAATGATGCTAGTATTTTTTTTTAATCCTGTATCATCACATTTCTAAAGAATCAGAACTTTAAGTTCTGAAATGGATAAGGAAAGGTTCGTTACGTATACAATCAAGGTGTAGCATATTAATGAAAATTATTTAAGCATACAAAGCAACAAAAAAAAATCTCATCAAAGGCATATAATAAAATAAATAAGCATGTTTAAGTACCTACTGTGCTAAGTGCTGGGGACAGTGTGCAAGCAAAAACAAACACCACCACATCAAAAACCAGTCCCTGCTCTCAAGGAACTCATAATCTATTGGGGGAGACCACATGCAAGCAACTAGGTACTAACAAGATATAGATAGGATATATTGGAGTTAATTTTATAGGGAAGGCACTATCATTAAGAGAGATTAGGAAAGGCCTTTTTCAAAAGGTAGGATTTTAATAGATACCTGAGTGGGTTAATCATGTTTCAAGAATGAGAAACAACAACAACAATAGCTAGCATTTATATAGCAGCTTATGGTTTGATGCTTACAAAAACCCTAGGAAGTAGATGCAATTATTCCCATCTTGCAAATGAGGAAACTGAGATATATAGAAGTTCAGTAATTTGTCCAGTGTCCCATAGGTAGCAAAAGTCTAAGTGGATTTGAACTCAGGTCTTCCAGAGTATAGTGCCACTCAACTTCCTCAATAGATAGGCAACCTGAGTACTACATTAATTTACTTGAGAAATAAGAATTTCATGAGAATAAGATGTGGCAAGAATGGGTAGGCTGGAGTTCACCTCAAAAAGACCTAAATGTTTGAGTGCATTGTAGCCTCAGTATGGGTCAACAGTGTGATATGGTAGCCAGAAAAGTCAATATGATCATAAACTACTAAGGAGATAACTGTCCCAATGTATTCTACCCTGCTCATATCACACTCAGAGTACTGGGTTCAGTCCTGGTTTCTGCACTTTAGGGAGGACACTGATGAGCTGGAGAGAGTTTGGAAGAGAGCAACCAGGATTATAAAGGACCTCAAATCATATTAAATGAAGATCCGTTGAAAGAGTGGGGGATATTTATCCTAGAAAAGGAAAGATTTAAGGCATATAAGATAGGGTTTTTTCACATATTTTTGGAAGGACTGTTACTTAGAAAAAAAGGATGAGACTTGTTATGCTTTACTCTAGATGGAAGAATTGGGAGTAATGAATAGAAGTTGCCAAGAAGCAAAATTTAGGTTTAATTTAAGAAATGATTCCTAATAATTAGGGCTATCTCAAATTTAGAATGGACTTCTTGGCAAAGTAGTAAGTTCCTCTTTAGAAACTTTCAAGCCAAATCTGAATGACCACTTCTCAGGTATGACTTAGAGAAGTCTCTTCCTTGGTTTGGATTGAACTAGATGGCCATTGGGAAACTTTTCAAGTCTGAGATTCTATGATCCTATGTGATATAGGAAGCTAATTATTTCATTAGATAGATCCTCCATAGAGAATTTATAGAAAGCCACAAAGAAGATTTGCCCAGGCTGAGAAAGATAATCTTTACTTTTAGAAGAAATACTCACACTGATGACTTCACAGATCTATCTAAGTATTGAATTGCTACATACTGAGCTGAAATCTGCTTCCCTTTCTACATAATTATGGGATGTCTAGATGGATCAGTATTCTGTATCTGATTGATGTGGATTCTCCCTCTACCAGTTCAGATTATTACTCATCTACCCTTTCCAATCCCTCATGTCTGTTGGTTTTTTTCTTGGTATTTCTTTTTTTTTAATTAATTTCTTTTGATTTATCAACAATCACTTCCATAAGCTTTTGAGTTTTAAATTTTTCTCCCCATTTCCATGCCTATGTCCCAAAGACGGCATGCAATCTGACATAAGCTACACATATACATTCCTATTAAACATATTTTCACATTAGTGATATTGTAAGCAAGAATTAAAACCAAAAGGAGGAACCACCAGTAAGAGGAAACAAAATACAACATAAGAAAAAAATAGCAAATAGTATGATTCGATCTGCATTCAAACTCCATAGTTCTTTCTTTGGATGTGCCTCATGCTTGTTATAAATCCACCGGAGGGGATCTGCCCATTAGATTGTGAGCTCTTTGAAAGCCAGGACAGTCTTTTACCTCTCTTTGTATCCCCATAACTTAGCTAGAACCTGGCACATAGCAGTAATTTAATAAATGTTTACTGACTGACCAATTGTTCTGGGGATGGGGATGGGGGGTGTGCATACATTTACCTTTCTTGTCAATGTATGGATTCCACTAAAACACACAGGCACATTGGTGTATGCCTGGCTATCAAGACATAACCACCCACCTTCTTTTCCCACCATTCATCCCTCTGATGACCTCATTTATATTACTACTCCCATGAAATTTCTCACTAGAAAGGTGTTACAGCTTAATCACTCCCTACACGTGCTTCTCTATTTTCCATTGGGTGACCCTCAATTTTAAATCTAAATGGAAAATTTCACGCATTGATCCTAGTTATTTTTGGAAGAACACAAATAAAGCACATTATCTTTTACATTTGCTTCTAAAAGCTCATGGAAGAGATGGTCCTTGAGGACTTGTACATATATATATATATATATATATATATATATATATATATAATATGTAATTTTTCTATCTCCAGAACATAGTATAATGCCTGGCCAATAGTAGGTGTTTGATCAGTACTTATTCTTTGATTAAGTGACAGCTCTTCAAATATTGTTGTTTGAGAAAGAAGGACAATGCCCATTCAGTAATTAAGGCTAATTCTGTAGTGTTTTGGAGTCTTTTGAAGTCACCACAATAACATCTCCCAACAGGAGCATCTGCAGTACTTCCCAGACTAGAAGGAATTCTTCTTTCCTTCTGAACTCTGGGTAAGGAATCCTCTGTGACAGAACTGAAAGCTAAAAAATGACAAGGTTGTCAAAGTTATCATTTCAGAACACAAATAATAACCATAACTCACATGTATGTTATATAGTAACTTGCATCTTACCATTTGTTTTCCTCAGAGCCCATCCTTTAAGGCAAAGTTTCTTTCAACTGGCATCCATGGATCCATTAGGAGTCTATGGATAGATTTCATGGGTTCTGTGAACTTGGATGGGAAACATTAAATCTTTGCTTTCACTAGCTCTACCTGTAATTTAGTGTTTTCCTCAATTATGGATTTTTTAAAAGTCAATATTATTTTGATAAGGAGGCTGCAGCCTTCACCAGACTGCCAAAGTTGTCCATGGTATACCAAAGAAGGTAAGTGGTGAAAGGTTTATCCTCTCTACTCCAAAGATAGGGAAACTGAAGCTCAGAAAATGTAATTGGTTTGCCCACTGTCACAAAGTGAGCATATCAGAGATTGGAATCAGACTCTATCCAGTGTTCTTTTGATTATAGTATACTGCCTGCAAAATTATGGTATGAAAAATCCCTTATGTTTTTCATAATAAAATTTTGTGAATGGCACACTTTTCGTATTATTGTTGGCACTAAAGTGGATAGCTTTCTAATGAAACTTCAGTGTAGCTACCTTATAAATTGGTTTATATGTCAGGTTGAGACCCCTCCTTCTAAGACACCAAAATTCTCCAACCTCCTCTTTTCTTTCCTTTCTTGTTTTAGTGGACAATGCAAAGAAAAGCAAAAAAAAAGTTGTAACTTTCTTCCATGGAATCCAAGGAATAGAATATTGTAATTGTAGTGTCCTTTTCTACTTTCTTCTGTGTTTAGAGTAAAAGTGTTCTTAAACATTTCCCATATTCATAAGACTTAGAGAAAAGGGATTGCTCATCATTTTCACTCTTTTTCCCTCTCCCATCTGGGTGTAGGAGAAGCCAAGTGCCAGAGGGTTCCTTTCTCTCCCCACTCACTATAGTTATAAGGAAGAGCAGGATTCAGCCAGACCTAAACTGAGCTAACAGATGCTGCTTACCACAGCAGAAGGTATAGACAAATATTCATCCCATCTTGATTACGTTCCCAGCACAATAGTGATAATCAGCTCACAAAATAGTATGGGAATGTTTGTCACTTAGAAAGATCTCTATTCATTAGCAAGGTATGTTTTATGGGCACCAGCCAATGGTCACTAGGGCGTTTGGTCACAATCCATTCTAATTATGCATATTCTATATCCTAACAGACTCTATTTCATAAAACCTAGAGCACATGAAAAATTACTGAGTGTGGGAAGGAGGGGTTATGATTCATTTAATTTTTCCCAAATCTCTAGGTACCCAGTAAACTCAAAGATGACATCTGAGTAACCCATCTTCTGTTTCTGACAGCCTTATGTTCTTTACCTCAGTCTTTGTCTCTCTGCATTTCTCTTTCTATCCTTGTATTTCTGTACCTCTGTCTCTGTACTGTTTCTCTATCTTTGTATCTCATTACCTCCTCCTTGTCTCTATCTCTCTGTCTCTGTCTCTCTCTCTCTTTCTCTATCTCTTTCTGTCTTTCTTTCCCTCCTTCTCTCAGTTTTGTCTCTTGAGATGCTAGTTGAGGAAGCAAAGGAGTTGTAAGTAAGGGTCAACAAACAATGAAAAAGATAAAGAGATCTTGCAGGGAATAAATTATGAGGTTTAAAAGAATCACTGTCTTTTTTTTTTTTGGTTAGGCAATGGGATGAAGTGACTTTCCCAGGGTCACACGAGTATCAAGTGTCAAGTGTCTGAGGCCAGATTTGAACTCATGTCTTCCTGAATCCAGGGCTGGTGCTCTATCCACTGCACCACCTAGCTGCCCCATAAGAATCATTGTTTTGATTAAACTCATAAATGAATTGGTAATGGGGGTGAACTAATTCTCTTTGTTTTCACTAGCAGACACAATTTGACCAAAATGTCTATGGTAAATCCAAGAGTCCTTTTTTTTTCTCCCAAATCTTAGCCATAGCTAGAAATGCATCACATTCATGTCCAAAATACAAAAATTGGTAAAGAGCGAGCAATATTCTCCAAATAATTCCCTGATGAAAACAATTTAAAATATTACAGTGCATTGAGTAGATACTTAATGCATTTCTTAATTCCTTTTCCCACTGCTGTCTTAAAATGATGCCTTTGTTTACCCCCAATAATTTATTGTATATATTGCTGGAGTACATCCAGCAGCTACTCAATAAGGATTTAATATTCCATGCAGTATTGATCTAGAGTCAAATTATTAAGACACACACCATGCTAAAAGAACATCAAATCATGGGAGGATATGAGTTTCAATAAGCGACATAGTGATCTACTTACAACCAGCTCATGTTTATATAGGTTCTTTCATTAGGAGCAAAGTCCATTATTTACATAAAAATGAAAATTAAATTATAGTCCAAAGGTTTACGATGTCCAGCTATATGTAGGGTGATGGGTGACATAGAATTGAATTAAGGACCTGACCCATTTTTTATGACAGAGTTTATGCCATCCACATAATGTCCTGAACCAAATATTCCAATCTTTTAGTCTGAAAACTTTCAGAATTTTTTTCATAAGAGGACCCAGAGTTATTGCCGAAGAACTTTTCTAGGGATTTTCATGTTCGTGATCCAATTGTTAATGCTTTTCTAGAAGGTCAATGATGAAAAGACTGCTGAAAAAAAAAAAGAACAAATGCCTTGTTTTTTCTTTCTGGAGACTGGAATCCCAGGTTACTAAAATAAGCTATAAAGCCCTTTCATTGTGAAAGGGGAATGCAAGTATATATGTACATCTACCTAAATACAGATTTCTGGAATTTGGGGCCAGGTTTAGTTTTCCCTCCTACCACGTAATTGTTGCCACCACAAATTATGTGTATTGTGATATTAGATAATACAAGGACAATAATTTCAAGATGACTAAAACATGCACAAGTGAAGATTTACAATTATTAGTATTTTTTTGGTAGAAACTTTTATTGTATGTAGAGTAGACTAGTTGGAAATAGCTTAGATAATTTAATTTTGTTGGCAACATCTAAAGTATCATAGTCTGAATTGAGTTGAACATAGGTAGTCCTTTTTCTCAGGCTAGATTAATATTACCTTGGCCACATCAATGGAATACAACTTCTTTACTACTTACTTGAGCTAATATTTGTTAGCCTTGACATCCACAGTGAAGCTCTGAGCATTGTTGTCCACAATCTTCTTTATAATATACTCAGTTGTCAAGGTAAACTTTATAATGGCATACTCAACAAGCTTGTTTCCCCTAGAAGCTCTTTTCTGAGGGTATTTGGGCTGTCTTCAAAGCCTTAATGTCTTGAGTTGGGGAACATTCAGATTCACTTCTTTTTGCAACTCTCTATACCCTTGCTTTCTTGTCCTTTAAGAATTTTGATTTCACGATGTGGCTTCTGTCTTGGGGAGGACAACTGCTTCTTTCTTCACTTTAGTGCAATCTTGGGGTAAAACCAGTTGTTAGTATTATTTAGGATTCAGTATAAGGTCATACTCTAAAGGGGAAAACACACTCTTTGAGGATTGGGGTTCTTAGGAATCATACACACATGAAGAATATGGAGGAGGGGCAAATTACTAATGTTTAATTTTGAATGCTTAGTTTTTAATATATAGATATATGTATCTGTGATCACAGTTTAAGAAGCCAAACATATCTTTAAGTAGGGTTTCATCTGGATCATTGATGCCTACTAAAGCCCCCAAATACTTGAGCTGGAAGACTTGATAGTTTATAGAGAAAAGAGAGTATGGTTGCTGTCATTCTTGATGAAATTTGGTATTTGTACTTATGTTACCTCCAGCACTCTGTGTACACACAGCATGGTACTCTGTCATGCTCCTGGCAGCATTTTCACAAATTACAAGAAAAAAAAATACAGCACTACAATCTGTCTATATCTTCCCCTACCCGCTCAAAATATTTTATTCCTAAATGATTATGTGAAATGTGAAGTAGTCAGAAGGACTCAAGAGCTTAATCACTGTGAAGCAGCCTGGCGTATACTTGACCTGCTCCTCACAGCACAGACTGTGTCAGCAATGGGATATTTAAATGCTTACACGGCATACCATCCATCTTGAATACAGTTATTCTGCATACTTCTTTTCTCTATGTCTCTTCAGATGTTTCTTTCTATTTGACTCAGGAATTTACTTGACTTACAAGTTTGAGCCATAAATCTGTGGTATTGACAGAAAGCTATTCATAAAACATGGAGATTTTGCTATACATTCTAGGGGAGAGTCAATGTTGCAAAGTGAAGTGTAAAATTATTTCTGTCTCAATGTTATTTTTGAGTCATATATCTCTGCCTTTTTATGAACAGCAGGCATATTTGGAAGAATTATGTCTGAGTCATAAATCCCTAGTTGCCTGGGACATGACTAATAGGTGTCTTTAACACAGTAAGATGATATTACTGTCTTATCTTGCAATTTTTTTTAACCTCTGAATCACACAGAGGACAGATGAAATTTAAATGACAGAAGAACATTAATGCATATCTTGTCAAGGAAATAGTTACCTCTTTCTTTTTTCTGGTCCACTGGGTCCAAGAGAAAGATATTATAATTTATAAGTGCCTCCAATATTATTATTTCATTATTTAGCAAGTTAAATTGACCTATTTGCTTTGATAATTTAGGGGCTGCCAGGAGTTAAGACAATGATAATTCTAGGAGGGAGGGAAGGAGGGAAAAGAGGACAATGGAGAGGGAGAGGAAAAAAGAAAGAGAGACAAAGAGAAATAGTCAATAAGCTGAACTTTCTCAAATTCTATTTTATATTGATGTCTTCCTATCTTCCATTCTCATTACAGGTTGATTTTATGGAATACTTTACTTTGAATTGGTTGGTTTTTAGGGCTAGGTAATGGGAACAGGTTAAAGTCCATATAAAGGGAGAGGGGATTCAAGTGAATTCAGAGCCCCCCGAAAAAGGGGGAGTGGATTAAGGAGGAAACTTGACTGAAATTGACAGGCTAGAGCAAAACAGAAGAAAAATCTATCTTCTCATAGCTAGAGTTTCCTGTTTGAGTCAAGATGGTGTCAAACTTTAATGGTACTAGGAATACAATCTTATATTTTTGAATGAACTTGGTAATAGATTAGAAATAGGGAGGATTCATTATTCAAATTTGAAATTCTTATTTATAATGTTCTAATGTTCCCACTAGATTTGTGAATTATTAGAGATGAGAAGATATGATAAGATATGATTTAAGTAAGAATTGAGGAGGCTAAAAAAGAAATGGAAAAGTGCTAGAAAGGGAATGGAGGTCATATTCAAAGATATCATAATAGGGAGTAAGTGGTGGCTGTCAGGAGCTGAATTAGGATGGAAGAATTGTAGAGTTGTCTGTGGAGTTTAAATTTTAAACATATATAAGTGTCTCCTTTTAAGAATTGTATGTGAAGATAGTAGCTTAGAAATAGTGGGGAAAAAGAAAGATTTGATAACTTTCACAGTGTATGGAGTGCCAGGCCTGGAATCAGGAAGACTCCTCTTCTTGAGTTCAAATCCAGCCTCAGACACTAGCTGTGTGACCCAGGGCAAGTCACTTAACCCTTTTGGCTTTAGTTTACTCATCTGTAAAATGAGCTGAAGAAGGAAATGGCAAACCATTCAACTATGTTTGCCAGGAAAACCCCAAATGGGGTCACAAAGAGTCAGATATTACTGAAACATTACCAAACAACAAAATATTCTGTATATTGAAAAATAATATTCAATATGTGGGCTCTGGTGAAGAGATGGCATCTTTAAAATACAAGAGTATATGGACAGGTACAAAACTGCCTACAGTTAACTATTGCCTCTAGACTTATAAATTTCAAGTTGGAATATATATATATAGATATATATATATGTAGATATATATATCTATATATAATATATTATTCTTTTTACTATAGGAATCACTTCTCTCTTATGTCACCCACAAAATAGTATTATAATTCTTCTTTTTAAAGGGTCTTTAAATGAAAAGCTTTGAAAACTGGGGAAGCTAACACCTAATAAAGATTATTATAAATTATACAAATGAGGTGAGAAAAAATTGTTTTAGGAATGGAATAAGCTTATTCTTGACTAATAATTGAACTACTTTCCCCCATACAGTGGCAACAGTAAATATAGCAAACTTTTGAAATGATCAAACCTAGATTTTTTTATCTCTATTATTGAGACTATAATTTAAGCAAGAGACTATAGATTCATGTTTAATTCATTCCTGTCCTCCAAATATTAAACCTAATCAGTCTCCAACTCCTGTCATTTCTTCCTTTGAAATGTCACTCAAATCTGCTCTTTCATTTCTATTCTCTTCGAAGCCATGCCTTATTCACTTTCCCACACACCTATAGTGCCTAGCACAGTGCTTTTTACACAGGTATTGAATAATATTTGTTCATTGGATGAATAGATGAGTGAATGAGCACCCTAGAGTGTCCCTCATCACAATATTCATGGATCCCTGCAAGAGCTTTCTAGTTGGTCTTCCTGCTTCCATTTTCTGCTTCCTATAATTTGTCCTTCATGTTACTGCCAGATCAATCTTCATTAAATACAATTTTTATCATAGAATTCCTCTGCTGAAACTACTTCTTTGGCTTCTTTTTCTTATTACAAATCCAGGCTATCCAGGGCCTTAATAAGGATAAGAACTGGGTCAGTCATGACCTGTGTGATTCAGCATCTAACTCATTCAGTGATATAAAGGACAACCACAAGCAGAGGAAGGGTAATATCAGAAGTCACTGGCTACATAGAAAGTTTAGACATCTAACACCCTATAAGTGACTAGTCTTCTTCCCTGGACCAGTTGGTAGTATTGGAGGTCTACTTATAAACACCCAAACTGTGTCTTTATAACAACAATTGGGTTTAGGGCATTCCTATAGACTGGGATTGGGCAATCCAAGTTCCAGAAGAACCACAAACATATTACCCATATAGTGATTTTAATGCATTTTATTATTTTTGTTTCTTTAGCAATTAGTCAACAGCAATGAAGAGTCAAATCATGAGGGTATGATTGATATTATTGTCCAGTGATAGTGTGATTGAAAAGGTAGCTTTAATGGTAAATGGTAGGGTTTTTCTGGTGGGTGCCGATCTAATCAAGTGTATAACTGGCTAAATCCAAAAACCAAGTATTCATGATTTTTTTTTCTATGTTATGGAAGTCTTTGGCAGTCTGGTGGTACATATGGAGCGCTTATCAAAATAATAATCCCAAATGCTAAATTTTATTTAGAGGAGAGTAAAAATGAAAATTTTTTTCCCATATAGGTTCATGAACTCTAAAATATAAAAAGGGGTGAAGCTGGGGATAAAAGCTGCTAACTTTCTGTGAGTCATATAGAGTTTGAAGTTTCCCCAAGCATCCTCTGGTGTTGGGAGTATATAACTGCAGTAATGGGTATGAGATTGCTAGTGTTTATTCTTTACCTGTGAACAGGATCAGGCAAGTAGCCAGCAGTCTCCGTTATAGAAAATGTTAATAAAATAGATTATTCTAAAAATTACTTGAAGGAGAGAGAAAAAGAGAGACAGTGAGACAGAGACAGAAAGACAGACAGAGACAGAGAGAATCTCTTTGGGAGACTATTTTATTTAATTGTTAGTCTACAAGATGATAACAAGGAATAGAAAGGATGGGATAGATTTTATGCATTGCAAGGATAGGACTTGATAACTTATTGCATCACAAAGTAAAGACAGAGGTAAATTCAAAGATAGCTCAGGGAAAACAAACAGACAAGAATTAGCAACTGTAAATGAGAGGTGAGGGAGATTGAAGAGTCTAAGATAACATCATTTATATGAAACAAGCCATGAGAGGGAATTCATTTTCAAGCAAAAGTGTAGAAAGATAAAAGAAGAGGGTAAAAGACAGCAGACCCTTTGGGAACTTTGACATTAAAGGGGTTAGGTCAGCATCAAATGAAAAACCATGAAAGGAAAGTGTGGTTAGAGAAGAAAAGGGAGAACAAGGTGGGTCTCTAAAGTCAGAGAAATAGAGAGACTGTCCAGTTTAAAAAAAAGTTGGCCAAGAGTATCAAAAGTGCACAGAGATTAACAGAAAAAAGGACTGAAATACCTGGTGTTTGATAACTAGGAGGTAACCTTAGAGAGAGTATTTACAGTAGGGATTTTGACAGCAAAAGCACGGTTTTCAAGAGTTAAGGAAAAAAGGGGTACAAGAGAACTAAAGGCATACAATATAATCAGTTTTTTCAAGAAGCTTAACAGTGAAATTAGGAGAAAGATGGCAAGATAGCTGGATGTCATATGGGGGGAAAGTGAAGCCTTTGTTTTTAGAATTAGAAAGAAGGGAGTATTTTTGGGGGGGTGAAGGAGGAGAGATGAAGATTCATGAAAGAATGATGATTGCTGCAGTAAGCATCCTCTTGAAGGAGGAAGAAGAGGATGTAATTCAGGGTACAAGTAGGAAGATTAGTCTTAGAAGAGAAGGGAAGTAAGGGAGAGAGGCAATAAACATTTATATAATGCATACTATGTGCTACACACTGTACTTAGAACTTCACAAACATTAAATAATTTGATGTTCATAACAACTCCGTGAGGTGCTTTTATTATCCCCATTTTACAGTTGAAGAAACTGAGGGAAATAGAAGTTAAATGATTTACTCAGGGTCACACAGTTATTAAGTTTTACTCTAGGACAAGTGCTGTATCACCTAACTGCTGTGAAAGAGAGGGAGGGAGGGAAGAAGAGAGAGAGAGAGAGAGAGAGAGAGAGAGAGAGAGA